>NC_139642.1:49830483-49877983 GCF_964638095.1 Poromitra crassiceps | reverse complement strand
TGAGATTATTTTGGGGCCATATCGCCCACTCCGAGTGAGTGAGTGAGTGAGTGAGTGAGTGAGTGAGAGTGTGTGTGTGTCTGTGTGTGTGTTGTAGAATGGAATTTGTATCAATAATCATCATTCTTCTCCCGCATTAACCAGAGCATTTCAAGCCAATATGAAACCAGTGAATAAAGCCAGGAGTCCAGGAAAGTTTGAAAAATCTATTGTAGCCAAACATATCTTTGTAAATATCAGAGTTACAAAGAGACTGCCTCATAACAGAAATACAAAAATTCATAGTTGCAGGCTTCATGAGGACAGCCAAAGATCTTCTACTGTGTGGAACACACACCATGTTTTGTCTAAGAGAGCTGCAGAGAGAGGCTGAGCAAGGTCAGAGAGCATCAGCCACGTGTGACATGACCCTGTTACTGTGGGCAGAGAGGGTGATGTCTACTTTAACCTGTGTGTGTGCGGTTATGATTAATAACTAATACCAATAACTATTTGTCTCTGTTATAGCTTATTGATTATGAAATTAAATCAATGGAACTTAAATTTTCTCCATCAGTGTGTGTGTGTGTGTGTGTGTCAGGCTAGTGTCAGGTGGTAAACTCTGTGTGCTATGTGTATGTGCGAGGTGTGAGAGAGGTGCGTGCAGTGCAGCGGCGCTGATGGTTTCGTGGCCAGACATGACTGGACTCATGTGACGGACTTTGTAGTCAGTGGGTCAGCCGGGGAGAGAGAGCTCCACATGGCTGTGGCTGTGTGAGAGAGAGACAGAGAGACAGAGGGAGAGAGAGAGAGAGAGAGAGAGATGGAAGCCTTCCAAGCAAAGCAAAACAACAAACAACTACTTTGTGTCGTTAATGGGCTTTGAGAAGGGGAGTTGAATAAGGACTTCAGGAGAGAGAGAGAGACGGGGGAGAGCACAAAGTGACCAAACAGCTGGGGGTGGGTGGGTGGGTTGTGGGGATGAAGCCAGAAATAGGGTGATGGGACAAAGTCGAGAGAGAGAGAGAGAGAGAGAGAGAGAGAGAGAGAGAGAGAGAGAGAGAGAGAGAGAGAGAGAGCAACAAGGAGAGCAGTCAATTGCTCAGTGAACCACAATGGCTTGCCTTAAGCTCATTCTGCAGTTGGACTCATCATAACGCCCCCTGCAGCTTCCGTGTGTGTGTGTGAGTGTGTCTGTGTGTGTGTGTGTGTGTGTGTGTGTGTGTGTGTTTTAGCTCTTTGGTTATGGGCCCAGGCTAATTTTCCACATCACCACCATGGGCAAGTTCTCTCTTTGTGGTCTGCAGCCTTGGTCGTTGAGTGTGATGACCTACGTGTAGGGGAAGACCAGTTACCTGGCCCTGCATTCAATGTCAGAAACTTTCCTGGCGTCGTGTGGCTGGTGTCACAATGTGGGGTTATGACTATTTTCCACTGAGTGACCATTAAGAATGCGACAGGTAATGGTGATATGCTGTGAGAGACTTCAGATCCCATGTTGCACTAGGGTTTTAATTCAACAATAAGAAAAAGCAATAATACAAATAATATATCAATGCTTTAAAAATGGACAAGGATGGCACAATAAAGGCACAGACTTATTCCCATTGTGGTCCTTGATGTTTTGGCAGTGAAGATGGCGTAAGTCCGAATGGCCAATCAGTCTCTGACAATAATATCGACCACTAAAAGCTACGGAGAATAAAACTGGACAGATTTCAATAACATTACAGCTGAGCAAAGAACAAGAAAAAACAACAACAACACAGACTGTTTTTAGCAGGCTAGCATTCTTATGCCTTTAAAGGTGCAGCAAGTGGTATTAAAATTAAATTAAATACAAAATAAAAATGTTATATAGATCTACATACCAACAGCCAGCACACTGATATAGTGTCTTTAGGGAGTAACACAGAAAATAAATTGTCTGGTACTATCGCCTTTTCCACTTTTATCCAATCAGGAGAGAGGATTCCACAAATTTCTTTTCTGTTTAATGCAGGGCGGAGGGAGTGGGAGACCCACATTACTGACCAAATACTCTATAATATACTGTAGCTATCAGATAGCTCTAGATAGCTGTCAGAACGTAGAGCTATTTGACACTTGTTATTTAACAAAAAAAATATCACTAACACATTTAGGTGTACCTAGTTTTTAAGTCGTTTTTTAAAGAACTAGTTTTAAGTCGTTTTAAGTAGTTTTTTTGCGCTTGTAGCTGCAGCAGCGGTAAGCATAGCCGCCTATTACTCATCCTGTTTACATATAAGCTCCGTCTTCCTTTGCGATTTTTTTATAATCCTAACAGCGTACCAGAACACAATACAAGATGGCGATGCTATACATTTAAAAGACGGTGTAAACTGCACACTCATGAGGGAGTTTAAGATGCTCTGGTTAGCGCCGCAGGCAGCTAAATGTCTATAATGTAAATGTGCTTTTCCATCTCTGCTGCACTCACATTCTGCTGCCAGTCTTTCGAGCGCTCTTCTTCTTGTCTTTTCTACTTGAGTTTCTGTCTTTCTAATCTGCTTCTCGATTTAGCTCCCCGTAGTCTCCAGCCCTGCCCTAAAGCTGCTTTATCTCCTTAAGTCTCTCTCTTCAAACTGCCAAAGTTCTTCACCTACCTACACTCACTTCAGAGACATGACCTCTATCTCTGCTTTACCTTCATACAAAATACACCCTTTCCACCACACTTGCTCCTTTCACTCTTCAGCTCTTTATATTTCTATTATTTATATTTATTGCTGTCGCTTTCAAAAAGCGTCTCTTTGAATCCTCCAAGATTCCATTTACCAGTTGTGCCAGGCCATCTTCTCATTGCCCATCCCATCTATCAAGTTAAGTTAAGTTAAGTTATCCTTTATTTATCCCCATGGGGAAATTCATCCTCTGCATTTGACCCATCCTCTACTAGGAACCTTCCTAGAACTAGGAGCAGTGGGCAGCCGCAGTGCAGCGCCCGGGGACCTACTCCAGTTCTTTTGCCATTACCTTGGTCAGGGGCACTGACAGGAGTCTTAACACTAACATACATGTCTTTTGATGGTGGGAGGAAACCGGAGCACCTGGAGACAACCCACACGAAACACAGGTAGAATATGCAAACTCCACACAGAAAGGACCTGGGACGGACCGGGGTTCGAACCCGGGACCTTCTTGCTGTGAGGCAACAGTGCTAGCCACTGAGCCACCGTGCCGTCAAACCTTCCTCTCATCCCATCCTTGTACCTGTTAGTCTGCAGCAGGACCTCCTGTATGATCCAACCAATCCATTTCAGTCAGCCACTGTTTAATTCTAGCCCTCATATTAGCATCTTTTTCTAAGGCTCTTTGTAAAACCAACTCATTAGGGAAGTGCTACATAATGTCGTTTTTCAGAGTTCAAGTTTCCCCTGGTGATAAAAAAGAAAAATCTGCATTTTTCCCGCAGGCATAAACAGCCCTACAAATCTTACTAGTCTGACAAAACTATGAGAAAGTAAATTCACATATGACTCAACCACCGCAGGCAACAAAAATGTTTGTACACACACACGCAATGCACGCACACAGATTTATTGAAGACAGCGTGGATTCAGACCGACGATTCGTATCAAATTTAAATACTTTCAATGCGGCACGCCCGCCCCACATCACACGCCGCCAAGGCCCAACAAGGTCTAAACCCAGGGTTTTGAACTGGGCCGCAGCTACACTTGTCTGACCAGAGAAGCTAACAGACAGTCTCCATCCAGTCAGTTTAACAGCTCGCAGAAAGCGTAAATTAGCAATTTAGTTATGGGAACAAAACATTGCTTGCCTCACACTCCGGCTGCGTGAGAATTATGCAATTGTGGAATCCTAGTAGAGCTGTACAATATATCGTTTCAGCATCGTCATCATCGCAATGTGCGCATGCGCAATACTCACATCGCAGAACGCGCAATGTCATAGGATAAGGCAAAGTAACTCAAACATGTCATGCTATAACTCTTTTGCTGGTTGATACTCAGCATTAGCACACTAGCATCCTGCCAATCACTCTGGCTGCAGCTAAAAACACTTGCTACTATGTCACCCACGCAGGTTACCCACTACCTTCTTAAAGGGACAAGGCTTGATGAGCTTGATGAGTCATTTGGTGAAAATTCCTGTATTCTTTCATATCGCAATATATATCGCAGAAACCAAATATATTGCAATGTCTGTTTTTTCCAATATCGTGCAGCCCTAAATCCTAGGATGACGATCTATGTAGGATTTATGAGTTTTAAGCCCAATTTGCATAACGTTGAGCTTTTCATCGTCTCAAGGCAGCTCAGACTGGTCTGTGTGCATTTTATGGTACACAATGCATTTTATGGGTCCTCATTGTATGTATGCATTCGGTTTTGGTGCCAAGACTCCATTACTCATTCACTCACTCTCACACACACACACACACACACACACACACACACACACACACACACACACACACACACACACACACAACAAAACGCTTTCACAGCTAACAAAATCCCCCTACAGTCACCAGGCACACAAATGTATCATGTCTTTGTTTAGCAGAACCACAGGCGCTTCCAGGCCAAACGCTCCCACTCCCATCATGCTTTCTCTCACAGAGAGCCTTTCCCCGTCCAGATACACTATCAGGCCCAATCCCACATTATCCTGCCCCAGCTGCAGGGCTGCAGAATGGCTTCATTATGTGTCCGAGGGGCCTGGTGAGAGAGGGAACGGACTGTGTGAGATCTACTCTGTGACTTCTGTCATGTCTCAGGACTGTGTGAGATCTACTCTGTGTCTTCTGTCATGTCTCAGGACTGTGTGAGATCTACTCTGTGTCTTCTGTCATGTCTCAGGACTGTGTGAGATCTACTCTGTGACTTCTGTCATGTCTCAGGACTGTGTGAGATCTACTCTGTGTCTTCTGTCATGTCTCAGGATTGTGTGAGATCTACTCTGTGACTTCTGCCATGTCTCAGGACTGTGTGAGATCTACTCTGTGTCTTCTGTCATGTCTCAGGACTGTGTGAGATCTACTCTGTGTCTTCTGCCATGTCTCAGGACTGTGTGAGATCTACTCTGTGTCTTCTGTCATGTCTCAGGACTGTGTGAGATCTACTCTGTGTCTTCTGTCATGTCTCAGGACTGTGTGAGATCTACTCTGTGTCTTCTGTCATGTCTCAGGACTGTGTGAGATCTACTCTGTGTCTTCTGTCATGTCTCAGGACTGTGTGAGATCTACTCTGTCTTCTGTCATGTCTCAGGACTGTGTGAGATCTACTCTGTCTTCTGCCATGTCTCAGGACTGTGTGAGATCTACTCTGTGTCTTCTGTCATGTCTCAGGACTGTGTGAGATCTACTCTGTCTTCTGTCATGTCTCAGGACTGTGTGAGATCTACTCTGTGTCTTCTGCCATGTCTCAGGACTGTGTGAGATCTACTCTGTGTCTTCTGTCATGTCTCAGGACTGTGTGAGATCTACTCTGTGTCTTCTGCCATGTCTCAGGACTGTGTGAGATCTACTATGTGTCTTCTGTCATGTCTCAGGACTGTGTGAGATCTACTCTGTGTCTTCTATCATGTCTCAGGACTGTGTGAGATCTACTCTGTGTCTTCTGCCATGTCTCAGGACTGTGTGAGATCTACTCTGTGACTTCTGCCATGTCTCAGGACTGTGTGAGATCTACTCTGTGACTTCTGTCATGTCTCAGGACTGTGTGAGATCTACTCTGTGTCTTCTATCATGTCTCAGGACTGTGTGAGATCTACTCTGTGTCTTCTATCATGTCTCAGGACTGTGTGAGATCTACTCTGTGTCTTCTGTCATGTCTCAGGACTGTCTCTCAGGACTGTGTGAGATCTACTCTGTGTCTTCTGTCATGTCTCAGGACTGTCTCTCAGGACTGTGTGAGATCTACTCTGTGTCTTCTGTCATGTCTCAGGACTGTGTGAGATCTACTCTGTGTCTTCTGTCATGTCTCAGGACTGTGTGAGATCTACTCTTTGACTTCTGTCATGTCTCAGGACTGTGTGAGATCTACTCTGTGTCTTCTGTCATGTCTCAGGACTGTGTGAGATCTACTCTGTGTCTTCTGTCATGTCTCAGGCAGTCCGCGACACACGGCAAGTCACCAAGGACCCAATCTGGGAAGATGGAGTCCTGCAGAGGCAGGCTTGATGACTATTAAGACTCCGCTTTCCACAGCTAAAAAGAAGAATAAAGGAGAAGGTAGAAATTTCTGGTGAGAACAGTTGAGAAGAATGGATCAACCACCATCAGCTCCAGTAAGAAGATAACTTACAAAGCCCTCTGGCAGACATCCAGCGTTGGCTCAAACTTCAGAAGATGAAACACAGGCATTTAAGGGCTTTTAATGACTCGCATATAGTAATTAGTCAGCTCTGAGATGTACCTCCCCCCTGCTCTCTCACTTCCCTCAACCTCTGCCCATTGGTCCTGACTCCCTCTCTACAGTACGTCGCTCTGGCTAGCTGTGCACGATGCAGCCTGGGCCCGTACACCACAGGCACACACTGAGGCTGCTCATTACACTGAGTTAGATGATGCTAATGACAGAGTTAGCAGAGGAGTGCAGCTACCAGATGAATGAGTGTAAATGACACGGAGGCGCACACCAACACAGGCAGACCTGGGATCAGCGTGGAGGCGGTGCCGCTGCTGCCTGCTGGTATGCATACCAACACCGTGTAGGCGGACCTGTCCTGAGATCAGCGTGGAGTGAACCTGTATGCACACCAACACCGTGTAGGCAGACCTGTCGTGAGATCAGCGTGGAGTGAACCTGTATGCACACCAACACCGTGTAGGCAGACCTGAGATCAGTGTGGAGTGAACCTGTATGCACACCAACACCGTGTAGGCAGACCTGTCCTGAGATCAGGGTGGAGTGAGCCTGTATGCACACCAACACCATGTAGGCAGACCTGTCCTGAGATCAGGGTGGAGTGAACCTGTATGCACAACAACACCGTGTAGGCAGACCTGAGATCAGCGTGGAGTGAACCTGTATGCACAACAACACCGTGTAGGCAGACCTGTCCTGAGATCAGCGTGGAGTGAACCCGTATGCACACCAACACCATGTAGGCAGACCTGAGATCAGCGTGGAGTGATCCTGTCAGAAAAGCAATGAACCAGGGATGAGGGGGGCTCGGCCTAGCACATCTCTCCCCCTCTTTATGCAAAACACTGAGGTGTATAATTATACCTGACATTGAAGCAGGCAAACTATGACAGTATGTGTTTCAGAATAACGCAGTATATAAACCTAATGTAGCAGCCACTGTAAACCCACAACCGTCAAATGAATGCAAAATCAAAAGGCAAACATGAACTGTGAGAGAGTATGTTTTTAAAAACCCTCGGGAATCAGGAGAGCAGAGGTGCCCCAGGCCTTACTGTAATAACAGCTATGAGTTTAAATTAAGCAAACGATGCCACAATGTGTGCTAGATTAGGGCCTTGAAGAACAGATGGTGGCACATATGACTGGCAGAGCAGAGTGTGGGACATGATCATACAGCACAGCACCAGATGACTATGCTGGCTGGCTGGCTGGCTGGCTGGCAGCCTGGAGACAGACAGCACAGCAAGTCTTCATCCCACCGCGGCTTCTGATGTAGCGGACAGACAGGGATGTGCCATCAGGTCTGGAACGAGCATGAACCAGGCCTACAACAAACAACAACAACAGTTGACTCAGAAGTAAATACTGACTGAGGTTAGCGCCGGCCCAAGTGATGAATAGAATGACTACGATGAGGAATTAACAAAGAAATCCAACATTGTTGGAGAAAAATACAAACATTAACAAATAATCTCGAGACAATTCTGTTCGGCTCTGCATAGAGACGCTGCATGAAATAGGCCACGCCCATCACGGGGGAAAAGTTCCGTTCATTTCCACACACCAGCGTCATTTTCCTTGAATTAAACATGGCTAAAAGCTGTTGTGTGGTGGGGCTGCGCAGACAACAAATGTAAAAAAATCGCCAGTTAAAGTTTTTTTGTACTCCTGAGCAAAACAAGGAAGCCATTGAGAATTGCCGAGAAGAAAAATGTGGATCTAGCTGTCAAGAAGTACGTTGGAGTGTTCATCTTCCGTATATACGATCTTTTTGTGCAACACGCAACCATGCATGTGACATAGGAGAATGCCAGGATTGGAGGGGGGGTTTCCGTTTTCCCCCGTCTTGGGCGTGGTTTCTGAATGATGGCGCGTTACGCAGTGTCTCTATTGCTGACGATGAAAAAGCTTGTTTCCGTTTGACCAGCCAGAGAAAATAAAAACCATGAGGTCTGTCAAGAGAGTCTGAGGAAAGAGAAGGAGATCAGTGAGCAGCTAATGAGTAAATGCATGAGCAGTAAGTATGGCGGAGGGCAAAGTGTCTGGTTGGGGTTGAGCGGCGCCGGCCCGGTGAATGCCAAAGGATGCAGAAAGTTCAGCATCACTGTTCTGTGGAGTAGAGCAGTCTGCGAGGCTTATGGTGAGAGGCTGTCTCCATCAGATGTCCCACGTCTGTCTTTGTTCTCCTGATGCGATGCTTCAGGCAAAGCGGCTTTTTCCCCCGGGAAGACAAATGTGACTTGTGTGTCCGTGCGTGCGTCTGCCCAGGGGTGGTTCTTGAAACCGGCTGTAGGAGGAGAGCAGCGTTTTCGAAAATTCCCCCCGCAGCTAGAAAACTGTAAATACAACGAGGAGTCAGAGCAACTCCTCCACATGAGGAGATTGGCCTTATCGCTCAGCTGGCTCAAAATAATAAGAGCAATTACAGTGCAATCATCCATATACCATCTCAAAATAAGATAACGTCTACTGGAGCCAGTCCTGGAATGCGAACCTGGCTCTGAGAACCAAAAGCACCCTGGCCCCTGACCTGCCACATCTACAGCACAATACAACACTACAGTATGAAAAACACACGGTGTTCAAGGAAATAACAGTCGATGCCTGAAGTCATCGTGAACGAGACGTGAGCAAGCCAGCCATGGATAGACGCAGGCCTGCATTAACACACATCAGGTCGCCATGTTTCTCTGACTGTGGTCTTTATGTCGCTCTTGTAAATCTGCCTGGCTTATCTGGAGGCCCCACCCCCTCTCTTCAGACTGCGGCTACGATTATGCTACAGTCCCCCGTCTCCCCCCCTTCCACTCCACTCTGCTGTCATTGTCTCTATTGATCTCTGCAGGCATTGCTTTGATGGCCACTACTGTCACTCGCATCTGACTGTCTGTCTGTCTGTCTGTCTGTCTGTCTGTCTGTCTGTCTGTCTGTCTGTCTGTCCTTCAGTTCCCACCATGCCGAAATCGCACAAGGACCACGTGGTGGGCTAGAAAGACCAAGACGCATTTGGCAAGCATACCTGTAGATTCAACACACACACACACACACACACATTCACGGAACAAGTCTAATGATTTGCATCCAGTGGGATGCTCATGAAGCACAGCCCACATTCTCATTGGCTTGTTTGTGGGAGATGAACAGATGGTGAGAAAACGAGGAAAAAAATGGAGGTGAAGAGGAAAAACACAATGGACGTATGTATGTATGTATGTGTGTGTGTGTGTGTGTGTGTGTGTGTGTGTGTGTGTGTGTGTGTGTGTGTGTGTGTGTGTGTGTGTGTACTGTTTATATACAGTAGTCCAACATAGTGACACCTGATCCAGCTTTCATGAGGTTTGAAAAGGCATTTCCAGCGTGTGAGCAGAGGTTGTCGTCATCTTCACCAGCAGCACTGTGTTAGTGTTCACCCCAATCAAAATGCTCTTAGGCTGTTGAGCCCACTGCAATTTTCACATCATTTAATCCACTCTGGTCTACCGCAATGTGGAGCAGTGCTGCAGTCCACTGTGTCTGTGCTGCTGTGTCTGACCAACACAATGTGGAGCAGTGCTGCAGTCCACTGTGTCTGTGCTGCTGTGTCTGACCAACACAATGTGGAGCAGTGCTGCAGTCCACTGTGTCTGTGCTGTGTCTGACCAACACAATGTGGAGCAGTGCTGCAGTCCACTGTGTCTGTGCTGCTGTGTCTGACCAACACAATGTGGAGCAGTGCTGCAGTCCACTGTGTCTGTGCTGGTGTGTCTGACGAACAAAATCCCACACATCACTGGCATCAAGATGCAGTGGAAGATATTAATGGAGAGACCAAACAACAGATGATGAAGATCATGAGATTAGAACGTTCTTATCTCTGACAGGCCTAAATGGAATCAATGCGTGGGTCTGACTGGATGGAATAAATAAGGCTGAATTTAAACACACTTTTTTTTTTTACTGGCAGCACCATGAACATCAAAGGAGAGAGAGGGCGGACTGCTTAATTTTTTGTGAGTGGACTAATGTGAAGGAAGAGGTTGAGTTTCACGGTACGTAGGCAGCAGACAGTTTACAACAAGCAGGATGGAGATGGGGAAAGTACAGGAAGTAAAGTTGGTAGTTGTTTTTACTTGGATCCTAAAGAGTCAGCGTGGGACACATCAGATGTGTTTGCAGGAGTTTCTGTTGAGCGTTTGACAGCTGGACATTGACTGTTTGCTGATAGCAGCAGCTAACGCAGCTGGCTTTTGTGGGGGGAAAGTGTGCGTTGCGCAGAAAAAGCAATTGAGGAAGTGCTTTTTCGAGCAAAGTAGTGGCATAGTGAGTACACCATAAATAGCCTAGTAAAAACTGTCCTGATAACGTGATCTCACATCCTGTTTCGCTCTACACATCAGTCTGGACTCTCAGCCGCCTGCAGCGATCTCAGTGGGTGGGAGTACTTGCGTTGACAGACAACTCCTTCAGCCAATCAGCATCGCCAAATCCAATCCAAATCCACTAGGAAGAACCGTGAAAACGTCTTTTATTGAAGGGAAACTTCGCTGGTGCATAGTTGTTCTTGTTTAATTGTTGTTATTGAGTCCAATTCTGCAAAAAAAACCTGCCCTTACAGCTCTGTTTACTCTACTAACGTTAACGTTACCACTCGTTGCTTGGGGAGCCACCATTAGTGTTTTGCAAGCGGCATCCCTGATTGGCCGGTTACGTTGTCAACTATGAGGCAGGTCCCTGATTGGTCCAGGTACAGTACATTCTAATTTCTGGAAATCACTGGGGTGAGGGCAAGAGGCCAGACTGAAGCGCAGAGCGAGTTCACGTGATGGGCACACTGTAAGTGGGACAGCTCACAACTGTGCTGCGAAAATATCCAGCATTTAGTCTGAATACTGAGACACAGAATCAGATTTTTCTTATTCTTAAAACAAAATATGTTGCTAAGAGAAAGTGAAATTCTCACTCCATTTCACTTGTTTAAATAAAAATAAGATTAATAAATACTAGATAGGATGATTTGTTATAATGGATTTTCTTCGCAGTGTAGGCAATCCTCCGAGATATGCAAAGTTGTAGAGAAAGCAGGACTTGGCGTATTTTTAGATAATAACTGTGCGGCCCTCCTCCGCTCACCTTCATACCAGCAGACCCAGAGGGACTGAGAGACGCAGGTGGACCGGGCTGGGCTGACTCTCTGAAGACCAGATCAACCACAAAGTTTACAATCCTCTATCTCTCTCATCACACTAGGGATGGGCATTTTAAGCAATTTAAATACTCGAGTACTCTCCTTCTATTATTAACGAGTGCTCGAGTGCTCGAGTACTCGCGCGGGGGGCGCGGGCTGTGTGATTACTATGGTAATGACTGAGCAGGGGTAATCTGCTGTGTATGGGGCTGTTCACAGATAACATTTTGCATTTTTGCATGGAAAAAGCGCTACCTGGAGCATTTTTTGTCAGCCACCATTTTCGGGAAGAGCTGGAAAACTTCCGGTTAAAACTTTCAAAATAATGTTACTTAAACAAAAGTAAATAGCTTATTGATGCCCGTTGGAGGAGAAAAGGTATTTCAACGAATGACTCGTTGTGATGTTATATGGCGTGAAACTGTGGCTGTAACGCATTACTCAAAATAAATAAGGTTACAATAAACGTTTTATTTTGAAAGCAACAAAGCGGATGACGTACTTGTACATTCTGGCTGACTTGATGCCCGGCCATGCAGTTGCTGCCAGATCCACACGACGATGCGTGCGTAGATCTTCTAATCTACACCATTTTTAAAGGGGTGGGGAGTGGGGCGAGTACCCGAACAGCAGAAACGTTACTCGAGTACTGACGTTATGAACGAGTGCTCGAGTACCCGAGTACTCGCGCCCATCCCTACATCACACACACGCTACACACTACTGGAGACATGTGCAAAAACAAACGTACAACATGCCACCCACCCCCACAAACAGATCAAAACAAACACAGTCAGTAAGCATTACTCGCACGGCCAGACTAATACAAGAAGTTGCAGATTCCATTGGCGGGTGAGAAGAGAAGTGCTTACAGTATTTGGAATCAACACATTTTGGAAAGATGGATCCAACAGGCTCTGGTCCATGGAAAAAACAATCACAAAGCCAACCATAAAACCTTTTAGTATGCATACATAGTGTTTCATTGTTTTTGAGTCAACTGAATGCTGCACAGTCTGCCAAGCTCTCATCACTATAACTCAGATTACAATTAACCACCACATACAAGCATCTCCTTTTCGGACACACACACACACACACACACACACACACACACACACACACACACACACACACGTGAGGTCACATGTACTAATTGTACCTGCTCTAGGCTTCAGCTGTGCAGGTGTGGTCTGGGTCTCTGCTGGCACGGTGCAGGTTCTGGTAGTGAAGCTCCTTTTTCACTCTAATGGAGGAAAGAAGAGAGATGATCATATTTAGACACAGATGCCTGGTTTTCAGTGTTAAACAGCATCATTGGATTATCTTCATGGAAATAAACTAAATCCTACGGCCAGTAGGCTTGGGGGCGATATCCGAAATTGTAATATTGCGATATAGCCCCGCCCAAATATCACGATGGGGATGGGGGTTAAAAAAAATATGTACATTATTCTTATTTCTATATTATTGTATTTTATGTTTCAGGTACATACATTACATATTAGTAGTATGAATAAAGGACAGAGGTTGATATGCCGTTTACTTCCTTTCTTTACCCCTCCCTTTGCAGCAACAACAACACTCTTAACACTACCAATAATGTACAGGAAGCAGTGAAATGAGGGTCGGCAGCAATTTACTACTACGACTACTACTACTACTACTAATAATAATATCGTAATATTCGATATTATCAAAAATCGGACCAAGCCTAATGGCCAGTCTTTGGTGAATGGATGCAACAGTATTACATTCCTACTGTTTACCTATTACATTTCATGTAAAATGTGTGTGTGTGTGTGTGTGTGTGTGTGTGTGTGTGTGTGTGCGCGTGCGTGCGTGCGTGCGTGCGTGCGTGTGTGCGTGTGTGCGTGTGTGCGTGTGTGTGTGTGTGTGTGTGTGTGCGCGTGCGTGCGTGCGTGCGTGCGTGTGTGCGTGTGTGTGTGTGTGTGTGTGTGCGCGTGCGTGCGTGTGTGTGTGTGTGTCGAGCAGCTGTACTCAGTTCCACGCTCATCAGGTCAGCCACACAGGCTTATCTATTGTTTGCGAGGAGTCTGAACAAAGATGCCCAAGGCGGTCTATCTGATCATCTGTGCTGCGCGCGGCGCGCGTTTGGATGAACACACACTCACTCACGCATATGCACACGCAGTTACCCTGCAACACCACACGCAGTTACACTGCAACATGACCACATCATGTAGGTCTCGCTGCGCTTTTGCTCTGCAAGGACTGTGGAGAGGGATTCAAGTTCTTCCAATTCCAGCTCAAACATTCAACCAGGCAAAAATGACAAAAAAAAGAAAAAAGAAAATAGACCATCTTGTGATGAGTTCACACCAGCTGCCTGCGATGCAAAACAAATGTAGGCCAAAATGTAAAAAAAAAAAAAAAATGCAGATTTAAAGAAAAACATTTTTTTTTTAAGTTTTGGTCAGAGTGAAATGTTCTATGGTCTCTCCCGATTCTAAATGTAGCCGAACCGTTTGGTTGGACCAAGTAAAACTATTTTTATACGCATTTTACGAAATGTCTACGGAAAAATAAATGGTGGATGAAAATCTCTGGTACAGTGCTGAAGCAGGAAGTGACGTTCACTTTGGCTCTCTATTACCCTGTGACGTTTCAAGCTCACGCTCTTCTTCGGACCTCGACAAAATCTGTCCACAGGCAGACAAACACCTGGCAACTCAAAACCGCTTCTGTGGTAGTTCCCACACACACGCGCGCACACACACACACACACACACACACACACACACACACACACACAAGGTGAAAACAATATCAGCCCCGCTGTGGCCGCTGCTAATCATGTGCTCTGAGCTTTTGTCTGCATCAATTGATTTCCCCTGGCCTCCTCCACCCCCTTTCTTAATTTCTCTCCATCACAGCCAATCCCATCCTTCCTTACTGAACGAGCCCTCTCCATCTCTCTGGGCTCTGTCCCAAGAGCAGAGACAGAAAGACATCCTCCTCCTTACTGAACGAGCCCTCTCCATCTCTCTGGGCTCTGTCCCAAGAGGAGAGACAGAAAGACATCCTCCTCCTTACTGAACAAGCCCTCTCCATCTCTCTGGGCTCTGTCTCAAGAGGAGAGACAGAAAGACATCCTCCTCCTTACTGAAAGAGCCCTCTCCATCTCTCTGGGCTTTGTCCCAAGAGGAGAGACAGAAAGACATCCTCCTCCTTACTGAAAGAGCCCTCTCCATCTCTCTGGGCTTTGTCCCAAGAGGAGAGACAGAAAGACATCCTCCTCCTTACTGAAAGAGCCCTCTCCATCTCTCTGGGCTTTGTCCCAAGAGGAGAGACAGAAAGACATCCTCCTCCTTACTGAAAGAGCCCTCTCCATCTCTCTGGGCTTTGTCCCAAGAGGAGAGACAGAAAGACATCCTCCTCCTTACTGAAAGAGCCCTCTCCATCTCTCTGGGCTCTGTCCCAAGAGGAGAGACAGAAAGACATCCCCCTCCTTACTGAACGAGCCCTCTCCATCCCTCTGGGCTCTGTCCCAAGAGGAGAGACAGAAAGACATCCTCCTCCTTACTGAACAAGCCCTCTCCATCTCTCTGGGCTCTGTCCCAAGAGCAGAGACAGAAAGACATCCTCCTCCTTACTGAACGAGCCCGCTCCATCTCTCTGGGCTCTGTCCTAAGAGGAGAGACAGGAAGACATCCTCTTTACTGAACAAGCCCTCTCCATCTCTCTGGGCTCTGTCCCAAGAGGAGAGACAGAAAGACATCCTCCTCCTTACTGAAAGAGCCCTCTCCATCTCTCTGGGCTCTGTCCCAAGAGAGACAGACAGAAAGACATCCTCCTCCTTACTGAACAAGCCCTCTCCATCTCTCTGGGCTTTGTCCCAAGAGGAGAGACAGAAATACATCCTCCTCCTTACTGAACAAGCCCTCTCCATCTCTCTGGGCTCTGTCCCAAGAGCAGAGACAGAAAGAGGGAAAGAAAGGAGAGACAAAGTGAGGGAGGGTCAGGGTGTGTGCTTTGATTAGAGGTCCAAGGCCTGAGTAATGGAGCAGGAAGGGGGGGGGGGGTGTTTATATACAAGTGGGACATGAAGAGAGGGGGGAGGTGGGGAGGGGGAGTGAGACATTATGTCCTGAGGGGGAGGCCCATTACTGTCTGACAAATACCGTTCCAATCAATAATGATCAATCCAGGTCCACTTACCCCACGACGCCAAGCATATTAACTCTGTCTTTAGCAGAGGGGGAGAGTAGGGGCGGATAGGGGTCAGTGATTGCGTGTGTGTGTGTGTGTGTGTGTGTGTGTGTGTGTGTGTGTGTGTGTGTGCAGTGCATGCATGTGTATTTTTCTCTATCGAAAAGGCAGCCTCGGACAAAGGCAAGCAGAGTCAGCATGGATTTAAAGCTGGCCTCAGGCTTCCCTCCACTGCCCAAAAGAAATTAAATGAGAAGTGAAAACTTCCCAACCGTGGCAGAGTGAGACCTCTCACTCCAGAGGCCAGCTTCGGCCTCAACATGATTATATTGCCTGTCGACAGCTTCTGCACAAGGTAGCTGATATGGCAACTTGGCAAGTATCATCACACACTCCAGGACACTTATATCAGACACATTAGTGAAGGCAACACCCAGGTCCACACACACTAAATAAATGTACAATACATGTACATAGACACACGGGGCAAAATCACAGAAACACTACACGCAAAGTAAATATTACATTTGCAAAGGCACCTAAAGGGTGTATGCCAGTGTTTCCCCCTTCACCAACCATCAATGCGTGCAGCTCCTAAAGCAGTAGGCCTGTATCGGAGGAGGGAGAGAGCGGCGGTCACAATCCTTTCTCCACTGAGTTTATTCCCTATTAAATGCCCACACATGTTTTAAGCTGCATTGTTTTCTTATCAAGGCAATGTCGAGGAAATATTGGCTCATATTGTGTCCGCAAAATGCAGATAGGCGCGTAGGCATATTCCTCCCGCTGCAAAATTGATCTCTTAATGAGAACATTGGAATAAAGATAGACTGTAGAGCTATAAAGAGTAGACAACTACTAGAGGTGTAAAATGCATTCAAAACATTTATTTAGATCCAGAGGAGAGAACTTGTAGCTTATATTCTGTTCCTTTCTGCGCTCTGTCTCTCTGCCTGCCTCTCTGTGCAGAAGGCAGCTGCACTGTGCAACACACGACGTAGCCCCCCTCCTCCCCGCCCGCTCTACTCAGCCAAAACACAGAACATTTCCCCATGTATAGAAACAACAATCCCTCATGTCTAGAAGGGTAAAGGTCCGATTCATTCGCACGTCAGTAATATTTTCCGAACCTATATCAGTCAATGCAACCGTGCATACCAACAGCGACGTTTCGCTGAGCGACGTGAGCGTTATTGCGGCGTTTATTTTTTCGGACCAAGGTCGATTTTTCTGAAATTCGCTTCTGACGTGTGGGTCAATATTGGCATCGCGCTATTTCTGGCTGTATATTCGCATGGCTCTTGGTGTGTAACAGCCTTAAGACTGGTACCTGCCCTGATTTACCGGACATGGAGGCCCCAGTAGTGAAGGAGCAGCAGGAACAGAGGCGGAGATGAGCAAAGACTGAATAATGACATCATCACAACAGTCTAATGTTAATATTCCTCTCAATCTGGCTTCAAACGGCCCGCTGCTACAACAACTCCATCCTAGGGGGGAAACCCGACAGTGTTGTGTAACGAGTGTGTGTATGCTGCTGCTGCAGCAGGAGAGGGAGGAAGGAGGAACCCCCTGCCGAGAGGGGTGGGCAGCCCCATTCATACTCCAACACTGGGAGGTGGGGACCTCCACACTTTCATCCCTTTCAGAGGTCGGTCCCTCTGCACGCCCTCTCCGTCTCCCCCTCCCCCTTCCTGGTTCCTATTTGAAGTGGAAGAAAGCAAAGGATGTGTTGGGGAAAGAAAGCCTTGTTGCGTCGCTTCCTTCCCCTGTGTGTCACAGCAAGTGAGGGAGGCGTGCCTCTGTGGCTCTGCAGGGCTGCCCACTGTGTGGAGGTCTTTATGAAGATGAACACAGAGAGGAGGGCAATAGCTGCTGTATCATTGGATAAAGGCTGCCATTATTAGGCCCCTCCCAGTCCAGTGGAAACATTTCAATAGAAGCAGAATTGTCATTAGAATACTTTTATGGGGCCCCTAGCTATAAATACACCATACATAGATGGAGCTGCTCCGATCCTTTTCCAATGTTCCAGTCTGCATTAGTCAAACAAGATGGCACTGTTTGCATCATCTGGAGGTAGGCCAAGCACTATACTATTTTTATTTATCTCGCAACAAGTCAATAAACTCCCGGTTTACTAGTGTCTCCCATCCATCAAAACAGGACTGGGTTCTATTCATTTACTCACAGATCAGTATAAAGGAGAGAAAGGGAAACATTCCAAACATACTTTAAATAAGTGCCTGAATATATCTGTGAAAGAGATCATTTCTTGCGAAGAAACAGATAATTGTACAAAAATAATTAACACACACACACACACACACACACACAAAATCAGATGATTCACAATTCCCAGTGAATTAGTACAGAGAGAATCCCTGAGCTATGAGCGCTGCCTCTGGGCAACTTCAGAGGAAACTGCAGTGATGTAGCTAAATGCAATAACCTGAGCTCCTCTCATCAAAACCACTTGGACATGCTGCTGTACTGTAGCTGCTTGATGGTTGTGCTGGGGCTGGTTACCACGGCAACGAGAAGGCGTACGGACAGGAAGACGTAGGATGTAGGCGGGAGGCCGCAGGCATTCAGGACACAACCTGAGATCACATTCAGAACGGTAAATAACCAGAGCTGACAACAAATCCACTCCACACCTGGCTGTGTCACTGCAGCACATAGCTGACATATATAAAGCAAGAAGAAGAAGAAAATCACACACAACACAACACAACACACACACATCATGTGCTTTCTTGGAATTGCTGAAGAGCTCTTTGTAAACTTTGTTCTTTATTAAAAGCACCATATCATGACAGTTATGATTATTCCGTCAATGTTGAATTTTTTTTCTTTTTCACTCATCTCGTCCATCTGTTAAGAGTTCGTCGCCCTCCTCTGCTCTGTTCCATGTCCCTGCTCCCTCTGTAGGAGAGGCTGTCAGTCTGTCTCAGTCTCAGTCTGTCCCTCTCCCTGTCTCTCTGTAGGAGAGGCTGTCAGTCTGTCTCAGTCTCAGTCTGTCCCTCTCCCTGTCTCTCTGTAGGAGAGGCTGTCAGTCTGTCTCAGTCTGTCCCTCTCCCTGTCTCTCTGTAGGAGAGGCTGTCAGTCTGTCTCAGTCTGTCCCTCTCCCTGTCTCTCTGTAGGAGAGGCTGTCAGTCTGTCTCAGTCTGTCCCTCTCCCTGTCTCTCTGTAGGAGAGGCTGTCAGTCTGTCTCAGTCTGTCCCTCTCCCTGTCTCTCTGTAGGAGAGGCTGTCAGTCTGTCTCAGTCTCAGTCTGTCCCTCTCCCTGTCTCTCTGTAGGAGAGGCTGTCAGTCCGTCTCAGTCTCAGTCTGTCCCTCTCCCTGTCTCTCTGTAGGAGAGGCTGTCAGTCTGTCTCAGTCTCAGTCTGTCCCTCTCCCTGTCTCTCTGTAGGAGAGGCTGTCAGTCTGTCTCAGTCTGTCCCTCTCCCTGTCTCTCTGTAGGAGAGGCTGTCAGTCTGTCTCAGTCTGTCCCTCTCCCTGTCTCTCTGTAGGAGAGGCTGTCAGTCTGTCTCAGTCTGTCCCTCTCCCTGTCTCTCTGTAGGAGAGGCTGTCAGTCTGTCTCAGTCTGTCCCTCTCCCTGTCTCTCTGTAGGAGAGGCTGTCAGTCTGTCTCAGTCTGTCCCTCTCCCTGTCTCTCTGTAGGAGAGGCTGTCAGTCCGTCTCAGTCTCAGTCTGTCCCTCTCCCTGTCTCTCTGTAGGATAGGCTGTCAGTCTGTCTCAGTCTCAGTCTGTCCCCCTCCCTGTCTCTCTGTAGGAGAGGCTGTCAGTCTGTCTCAGTCTCAGTCTGTCCCTCTCCCTGTCTCTCTGTAGGAGAGGCTGTCAGTCTGTCTCAGTCTGTCCCTCTCCCTGTCTCTCTGTAGGAGAGGCTGTCAGTCTGTCTCAGTCTGTCCCTCTCCCTGTCTCTCTGTAGGAGAGGCTGTCAGTCTGTCTCAGTCTGTCCCTCTCCCTGTCTCTCTGTAGGAGAGGCTGTCAGTCTGTCTCAGTCTGTCCCTCTCCCTGTCTCTCTGTAGGAGAGGCTGTCAGTCTGTCTCAGTCTGTCCCTCTCCCTGTCTCTCTGTAGGAGAGGCTGTCAGTCCGTCTCAGTCTCAGTCTGTCCCTCTCCCTGTCTCTCTGTAGGAGAGGCTGTCAGTCTGTCTCAGTCTCAGTCTGTCCCCCTCCCTGTCTCTCTGTAGGAGAGGCTGTCAGTCTGTCTCAGTCTCAGTCTGTCTCGACCATGCTTTAAAGCATGCGCAGGTCTGAATGGGCTCTAAGTACTTCAAAGACGTGACACACTTCAAACCGCTGCTACTTGTTTTAGTTTCCATAACATAATGTGGTCGAGCACATCCATCATCCTTTCCTTTGACAATCCCCACATTCCATGCATTTTCTATAGATGACAAGGCACCAGGGTGAGATGCCCAGCCTAGATCCAGCTGTGTGGAAACTGAGGCATTTCAGTCGGACCCGCAACCCCTGAACTTATCAACAAAGTACGCCAGCAGGAGTAGTCTGACAGATCAAAGGTTAAACTCAACTGAACTGTATGGCTGGAAGGTTGTGGGTTTGAATCCACAGAATGCCTGGGAACAACTGGGTGAGTGAGGCCAAAGCGACCAAAAAAAAAAAACACTACCTTACCTCAACAACTATCATTTATGTTTCCTAGTGGAGTAAAGGCAGTTAACTCCCAGAGAGGACTCAGTGTTGCTGAATGTACAACAATACAAAACAGTGCTTGTCCAGGGTGTCTGTGTGCAGATCTGCAAGCAGGTGTGCAACATTACAATATAACCTTCCCACCTCTTGCAACTAATCTAAGACAGCTGCTGTAAATAAAATGGGTTATTAATAATAACTTTATTTCTAGCATATTTTTTAAAAACTGTGTTTAAAAATTGCTTTACATACAATAAAACAAAGAAACAATGAGGTAAAAGTAGCTCAAATTAAATAACTATATAAAAATAAATGTGCGAAATGAGAGGTTCTTCGTGATCCTGCTCAGTTAAATAAAGGGAACAGACATATTTACATTCTGGGCCTGCATTTTGTAACATCTTTGCTGTATGTCACGACGTATGAAATGGGGAATACACAACCACACAGACATGTTCTAAACACACAGTCATTCTCCTGGCTTAGCGGGGCGTATCGCACCGTGTCAGCTGCGAGCTTCGATTACCATCTACATTTTGTTATCCATCTACCTGTCGCTTGCTGCTGGAGAGAGCCCACCTGCATTCTGTCCTACTGACTAACCAACTGCTGCTGGAGAGACCCCACCTGCATTCTGTCCCACTGACTAACCAACTGCTGCTGTAGACCCCATCTGCATTCTGTCCCACTGACTAACCAACTGTTGCTGTAGAACCCACCTGCATTCTGTCCTACTGACTAACCAACTGCTGCTGTAGACCCCACCTGCATTCTGTCCCACTGACTAACCAACTGCTGCTGTAGACCCCACCTGCATTCTGTCCCACTGACTAACCAACTGCTGCTGTAGACCCCACCTGCATTCTGTCCCACTGACTAACCAACTGCTGCTGTAGACCCCACCTGCATTCTGTCCCACTGACTAACCAACTGCTGCTGGAGAGACCCCACCTGCTTTCTGTCCTACTGACTAACCAACTGCTGCTGGAGAGACCCCACCTGCATTCTGTCCTACTGACTAACCAACTGTTGCTGTAGACCCCACCTGCATTCTGTCCCACTGACTAACCAACTGTTGCTGTAGACCCCACCTGCATTCTGTCACACTGACTAACCAACTGCTGCTGTAGACCCCACCTGCATTCTGTCCCACTGACTAACCAACTGTTGCTGTAGACCCCACCTGCATTCTGTCCTACTGACTAACCAACTGCTGCTGGAGAGCCCACCTGCATTCTGTCCCACTGACTAACCAACTGTTGCTGTAGACCCCACCTGCATTCTGTCCTACTGACTAACCAACTGCTGCTGTAGACCCCACCTGCATTCTGTCCTACTGACTAACCAACTGTTGCTGTAGAACCCACCTGCATTCTGTCCTACTGACTAACCAACTGCTGCTGTAGAACCCATCTGCATTCTGTCCTACTGACTAACCAACTGCTGCTGGAGAGCCCACCTGCATTCTGTCCCACTGACTAACCAACTGTTGCTGTAGACCCCACCTGCATTCTGTCCTACTGACTAACCAACTGCTGCTGTAGACCCCACCTGCATTCTGTCCCACTGACTAACCAACTGTTGCTGTAGAACCCACCTGCATTCTGTCCTACTGACTAACCAACTGCTGCTGTAGAACCCATCTGCATTCTGTCCTACTGACTAACCAACTGCTGCTGGAGACCCCCACCTGCATTCTGTCCCACTGACTAACCAACTGTTGCTGTAGAACCCACCTGCATTCTGTCCTACTGACTAACCAACTGCTGCTGTAGAACCCATCTGCATTCTGTCCTACTGACTAACCAACTGCTGCTGGAGACCCCCACCTGCATTCTGTCCCACTGACTAACCAACTGTTGCTGTAGAACCCACCTGCATTCTGTCCTACTGACTAACCAACTGCTGCTGTAGAACCCACCTGCATTCTGTCCTACTGACTAACCAACTGCTGCTGTAGATCCCATCTGCATTCTGTCCTACTGACTAACCAACTGCTGCTGTAGACCCCACCTGCATTCTGTCCTACTGACTAACCAACTGCTGCTGTAGAACCCACCTGCATTCTGTCCCACTGACTAACCAACTGCTGCTGTAGACCCCACCTGCATTCTGTCCCACTGACTAACCAACTGCTGCTGTAGACCCCACCTGCATTCTGTCCTACTGACTAACCAACTGCTGCTGTAGACCCCCACCTGCATTCTGTCCCACTGACTAACCAACTGCTGCTGTAGAACCACCTGCATTCTGTCCCACTGACTAACCAACTGCTGCTGTAGACCCCACCTGCATTCTGTCCTACTGACTAACCAACTGCTGCTGTAGACCCCCACCTGCATTCTGTCCCACTGACTAACCAACTGCTGCTGGATAACCCACCTGCATTCTGTCCCACTGACTAAGCAACTGCTGCTGGAGAGCCCACCTGCATTCTGTCCCACTGACTAACCAACTGCTGCTGTAGACCCCACCTGCATTCTGTCCCACTGACTAAGCAACTGCTGCTGGAGAACCCACCTGCATTCTGTCCCACTGACTAAGCAACTGCTGCTGGAGAACCCACCTGCATTCTGTCCCACTGACTAAGCAACTGCTGCTGGAGAGCCCACCTGCATTCTGTCCCACTGACTAAGCAACTGCTGCTGGAGAACCCACCTGCATTCTGTCCCACTGACTAAGCAACTGCTGCTGGAGAACCCACCTGCATTCTGTCCCACTGACTACCCAACTCCTGCTGTAGAGCCCACCTGCATTCTGTCCCACTGACTAAGCAACTGCTGCTGGAGAACCCACCTGCATTCTGTCCCACTGACTAAGCAACTGCTGCTGGAGAGCCCACCTGCATTCTGTCCCACTGACTAAGCAACTGCTGCTGGAGAACCCACCTGCATTCTGTCCCACTGACTAAGCAACTGCTGCTGGAGAGCCCACCTGCATTCTGTCCCACTGACTACCCAACTCCTGCTGGAGAGCCCACCTGCATTCTGTCCCACTGACTAACCAACTGCTGCTGGAGAGCCCACCTACATTCTGGCCCACTGACTAACTAACTAGGCAGCGATGGCCATGGCTTCCTGTACGCTGATATGCAGGTCAGACAACACGAGGTGAGGCGCTCTCTTTCTGCTGCCGTCACACCAACTTGCTAATCCCTTGATCCAGCCTCAGGGCAGAAGGCACATTCCTGACATGAGCTCTGCTGGTTGGCAGTAAAGGTGACAGCATGCTGTAGGTCCCTGCTCAGCACATGAACACAGAGTCATCACGCCAGGAGGATCATGCTGCCTTAAGTCCTGACAGTGAAACACAAAAAGCATCTCTTTAGATACAGCCGCTACGCAAAAGTGACACAACATATCCATCAGATAGATACATGGAAGAGAGAATGATATTTAGTTGATCATGTAGGGAATATATTTTCTCGTGCCGCCAACTACAGCAGCGGTTCTCAACCTGGGGGTCATTTTTGGTAACCTGACGCTGCCAGATGGATGGTTTAGCTCCACATTACATTTCACTAAACCAGTCGATCTGGGAATGCAGTAACCCGACCCGCTGACGGAGGCGGGCACTTTTTCCAAGCTACTTGCAGGTGATTGGATGACCCATCTGTCCATCACCGCTGGTGCGTGTTAACTTCAACCAATCAGATCGCCATGCCTCTGACGTCACGTTTGCGACCGGAGGAAGGTGCCTGTGCCTGATCTCCGTGGTAGTCTATCATTGATTGAGTCCTCACCGTCCTCATCGTCCTCATTGTCGTAAAGTCACCTTCGAAGCATGACGTTCGATTATAACGAACTAGTTGTGTGGCTTAGCCTTCCCAAATGTTCAGGGTCGTTTTTTAGAATTTAATACATGGGAATTGGGAACATTACATTCAATTTCATTCAGACTGCCTGTCACTTCCGCGGCGGCAGCCATGTTGACGAGTGAAAAGAACTACAAAGACCATGTACCCACTACTTGCCCAGACGAGCGTAAGGCTGCCGCTGATTCGTCGAGCCGGCATGGTTCGGCCAATCATCTTAACTGCCTGTGCATGACAAGATGGATTACGTCGAGAGAATCTCTTTTGATCTCGCGAGGTGATCCATCTTGCAAGCAAGGTTACATTTTGGGGGGAACACAAGATGATTTATGGAATAGGAAAAAACCCATTTCTAATATAAAATGTATTATCATGTTTATTTTTCCTGATTTTTTGTTTGCCAATTTTTGTTCTTATTCTTGTGAAATTCTGGATAGTGTTCTGCCTCTAGGAATCTGATCATTCATCAAATAAAACAACCTAAAAGGGGGGAAATCATTCTTTGGCTGAACTGTTGAGGAATGTGCAGATGCAGCCTGTGATGGAGGGTCGTGGCTCGCCTGTAGATAACACTTTGTTTTAAGAGGTCATTAGCCAAAGAACCTGTGCTCTACAGGAAGGGTAGAGGTCAGGTTCAGCTACAGATAACACTCTAAAGCCCATTGTCCACCAGCTGCGGTGCGGCTCCGGTTCCGCTGCTGAAACAGACTCTCGCCCATGTTAATAGATGATCAACGTATGTGGTACGGCAGAAAATATGCACCTGTTCTATTTTTGTCAGATCCCGCATGCGTCTGCTGGCAAGATTACATGGGTGTGGGTCTGTTCAGGCAGCTGCACGGAACCTTACCGCAACTGGTGGACATAGGCCTTTAGAACTGGAAGGGATTCATGTTTTGCTCAACTTGGACACTCCAGCAAGGCTCACTCACGACACCACCCTGACCCAGAGCCGTATAATAGAAGAGTTCCGACATCTCATTCACTCCAATTGACCAGCTTTTTTCCAGGAAGTAAGGTCCTGGAACTCTTGAGTAAAAAAAGCAGCACTGTCGAGTTGCAGCAAAATAGACAGTTTGTGTTGTGCTTTGAAAGGGTTTTTCATCCCTTGAATCAAATTGTACATTATCAGCTTTATTTTAGCATGCAAAAGTAGCGCGAGACCCATTCCTGGCTGTTCATTGGCTAATGAGTCTCGCATTTTGGTCCTCCGCTGACGCCACTCTCTCTCTAGAGGACACTACCCTGACCGTGCTGAACGTCCCCGACACTGATGATACTCATCATTACTTTGTTACCATTATTCCAAAAATATACCTTACTAGATCAATGGAAGAGAGCCAATGAGGATGCAAAGCTGAAGCCCCTCCCCTTCGCTCCTGACCTCAGGCTGGCCCCTATTCCCCATGGGTGTGTGGTGATTCCGTGTGTGTGCACGTACATACGCATGTGTGTGTGTGTGTGTGTGTGTGTGTGTGTGTGTGTGTGTGTGCACTAACGACAGGTCCTAGGGGTGACTTGCACCGTTGCAGCTGTTGCAGCTCCCACAGAGGCGTCTCAGGGGAAAACAGTGGCTGGGCTGCTGCCGCTGTTCCACACACTGATTAACCCAAAGGCCCTGTGCAGGGAGGGACCGTCAAGGAAAACACACACACACACACACACACACACACACACACACACACACACACACACACACACACACACACACACACACACACACACACACACACACACACACACACACACACACAGCGCTGTGTGTAGAGGCGATCATCATCTATTGCAATAGCCAAGAGTCGTCGGTGTGTTTGTTTTGTTTGTTTTGAGGTCAAATGTTATCAGTCAGTAATGTGCTTTATTTAATCACTTTGCTTCTGTTTATAAATGCAGACCAGCTTAAGCTAATGTGTTGCTTTATTACCATTTTAAATAATATGACTACTAGACTAAAGCACAATATTTCCCTTTCCTTTAGAGACCGGCTGACAATGGAATCACAGACAAGAGATGTTTTTACATTTCATTATGCTTTGACTCAAGAGTTGTGTGGGCTCAGTGGGCTGACAGAGCACAGACTCTCGGCACGTTTGAGATGAGCAAGTTCTGCTTCAGATTGGACCAGCGACTTGCTTGGCCCGTTGCATGATGGTTAGAAAAGTTGTCCGACTTGCTCCGCCTGCCCGACTGCGAGGCGGGCGCAGATCTGGAGCGACGTGCCACAGTTGCTCTCCACCAACTGCGCCCAACTACACAGCTCAGAGGATGACGAAAAACACATCGAGCTGAGCGCCCATTGGTTCAACACAGGTGCATCACACACACACACACAGTGAAGTGTAGAAACTTCAATTTGATATGTATTCCAAGCTGTCACTCTATATTTTACATAAATACCACATGTAATGCCTACATGTGCACAAGGTGTGCGTCATTTGAGCACAGACACACACACACACACTGCGTCATTTGAGCAGTGATCGTGGGTGGCGCTAATGCACATTTTAATTTGTTTACCACAACCGCTGTTGAACAAAACTGTAGAAGAAGAAAAAGAGCAGTGAATCTGCCGTTGGGAGTGTTTGGCTTGTTGATGTCTCGCCTGACTGCACTCGGCTGCTCTCGCCTGCTTTCCAGGCCAGGCAGCAGCCAACTCAAAGCAGCCTATTGTTTCTGCAAAGGATTCGGCCTCAATCTGGAACAAGTGGACTCAAAGCTCATTCAGAACAATTTCACCACAACATATCACAGCTGCTCAAATGAAGGAAATGTACTCGATAATTAAAAAGTGTATTTTTGAACTAAACCAAGGTGTCAGAATGGATGAAACATCACCACAAGTTTGGCCAGTTACTCAGTGTGCTTGTAGAAAACACTGATTTAAATCACTACAAAACGTTCTCGGCACATTGCTGAGGGATAGCTGAGCTTGATAAAACATAGCCTGGATCTGTGGCCCATGCTTTGATCATTGGGAAGGATGTTTGCTCACCTGCCAAGAAGAAGACAGCTCTGAAGGTATATAATATATATAATCAGCAGAGTGACTGGAGTAAAGCAAACACATCTGCCATATTCAGTCTCAACAGCACAACATGCAGCACAACAGTGATTACTGTCAGAGAGCTGTACAGTTATGGCAGTAAGAGGAGATCTGGCCACTTTGTGCTGTTCTCGCCACTAAATACGGGGACTGGATGGCAGGAACATGTTTTATTATCGGCCCTTTCTAAAGCTGTATGCTATACTTTGATTACACTCTGTCTGTGGTCGCCTAGGATGATTCCAAAATCAGCCAGTTGATTGTGATTAGAGGGTTGGTAATCATTGGTCTATTGCCATCATCCAACTGAAATCTGGTAAACACACAAGAGAGAAATCAGTGCAGTGGTCAGCAGCAGCAGAGGCTCTACTTAGCACACGCTTCTCAGGTAACACTTCAGTGTGTCTTCTCGAGCCAAGGTCAAGGGTCAAGGTAAAGGGGCAGCAAGGGGAACGGTGGAGAGAACACGTTTTGTAGCTACTATGACTTTGCACGTTTTTGACTTTGCAAATTTTCAACACAATTGTGCAAATGTTTTCTGTCGGTGTAAACTCCAACATGCAAGCTCTCAGGTATTTTTTGCTGCAGTAATACATTCATACAGGAAATGGGAGCAGGCGTGTGTGTGTGTGTGTGTGTGTGTGTGTGTGTGTGTGTGTGTGTGTGTGTGTGTGTGTGTGTGTGTGTGTGTGCGTGCGTGGGTGCGTGTGTTGTGTGTGTGTGTGTGTGTGCGTGCGTGCGTGTTGTGTGTGTGCGTGTTGTGCGTGCAGCGTGCGTGCGTGGGTGGGTGTGTGCACGTGCGTGTGTGTGTGTGCGGTGTGTGTGTGCGTGCGTGTTGTGTGTGTGCATGTTGTGCGCGCAGCGTGCGTGCGTGTGTGTGTGTGCGTGTGTGTGTGTGTGTGCGCACACGCGTGCGTGCGTGGGTGGTTGTGTGTGTGCGTGTGTGTGTGTGTCAGTGTGTGTGTGTGTGTGTGTGCGCATGTGTTGCTGTTTGTTTCAGGGTCCTTCCTGTAACAGTATCACTCGGGTGACAGGCTAATGAGTGTGAATGATGATGAGTGTTCAGGATGAGAGGGCCGCCAGCAGGGAGAAGAGAGGATGTGAACCCGGCCGGGAAGAAGAAGGACTCGGAGGTTTTTTGCCTATTGAAGTCTGGCACTTTTTTCAGAAACACTATATGATGCAGAGGGAAAGCTGGCCTCAGCATCTCAAATATCCACTGGGACCTCAGTCAGGCTCGCTGTGAGAATACACAACAGCGAAAATTCGAGTGAAGCGACGAAAACGGCAGCGGTAATAATAACACAAGTGTTCATTAATAACACAAGTGTTCATTAATAACACAAGTGTTCATGTGCTGATGGTAATGTGATGCGTTATCGATCCCCCTATAGGGAAACTGTCTTTTGGTGACGTGGCCCCTCCCCTTCAGAGGGAGGTCACAGGAGGGTCAGCTACAGAGCAGCGTCCCTGTCCAACTCAAGGACATGTAAACACTCACGGACGAGATCCCAGCCCAGGTGCTCCAATCACAAGTACAGTCTTCCCTCTCACTACTGCCCTTAAGGCCATGTCCACACGGAGACGGAAGCTATCTTTTTTTTTTTCGTTTCAGAAAAGTTTTCCATAAACATGGAAACGTTTCAAGAAATGTGTGTATCCACATGAAACCACTGAAACCGCTGTAGAATAACAGAGAAAGACAATCTCGTCAATAATGGCATACAACCTCTAGGGGCGCACAGTCTATAATGTGTATCTCACTGTAGCAGCAGCTTAAACCCTTGGCTTTGCCTGGAGGTTTGCCATGTCGATGAATAAAATGATGAAACCTACAGTATACAGGCAAATGCAGAGCTGTTCAGCAGGGCTGATGGTCTCCCTAGCCTACAATATAGAACGTTAACTATCGGTGACATTCCTGATATCATCCACTTCCATGATCTTTAGACATGTTGCAAACACATCCCAGCGTATTGGCCGCTCCTGCACATCACAGCACAGGCTAAATGATGCAACATAAATATACATTATATAAACTCATGGCATAAATGTGTTTTTATTGGAAAAAGTCGCGTCAAGTAAGCTAAAGTCTTGTTGGAGTGGACACGAGCGGATATCACAGACATCACAGTGCAACCGCGTGTTCCTCAAACCTCTCACTTCCCTATTCACGTTGTATTTATGAGGGCTATATATAGGGCAAGAGAGTATGTTGGTTACACTCAGGGTTTAGATTTCATTTCATTTCATTTTGTCCAATATTAAAATATTCCAGAATTGCATGTTGTATTAAAAATAAATATAATTTCTATCTAACACGTTAAGCCTGATTTTGTTTGTGTTATTGTAAAATTGTAGCCGCCGCTAAGCCTTCTGGGAAATATCCGATGAAGGGAGGGGAGGGGTGGATGGGAAGAGTCAGCTGTGTGGAGCCCTGAGGATGTTGTAGGCTACACGCTGTTCTCCGTGTCCACTTGTTGCTGACGGTGGTAATAGAGGAGCATTATATTTTGCTGCAAGATCCCCACTGCTGTAGCACGAACGTTACTGCCATGATTGTTATTGTTGCTGGTGGAGAGAGGTGGGGCTATGGCGTCATCGTTTCAGGAAAGATGCGTATGGGTTGTAAACACGGAAATGCAAGGGTGGCATCTTCAGATTTAATCACTCTGGGACCCGTTTTGAAAAATTAGCGTATACGGCCAGAATGTATAGTCCCAGAACGCGGTTCCATCTGGACGAAACGGCTATATGACAAAAAACTTTAGCGGATACACCTAAAGTCGTCTCCGTGTGGACATGGCCTAAATCTACATTTTAAAGACCCAGTAGTTGTTTGTTGTTGTTGTATCACCTTTTTGCCAATGCTGCTGGAGTTAATGTAGACGTATTCACCAATACTGGTCAAAATATCACACAAAAAATGATTTCAAGAAATACTATCAAAATTAACAGACCATCCTCTTTCCGGTCAACAGATCAGTTCAGCTAAAGACGTATGACAAAGGTGTCTTGTCTTGACGGGGCGATGGAGGTGGACAATATTCCTCCACAACAGAGTGTAGACTGCTGTCTATTATTGATCTGAGGCTGGCTTGAAGTTGACGCATCGACTTAATCGATATTCAAAATAAATATGTCCCTCCTGCTGATGCTTCCCACCCCAACTTTCTGTTTCATTTGGAAATATGTCAATGCACGGAAGCAAATCACACACCACAATGCCACTTCATAGGCTCTTTAACCTATGATGCTGCTGCACTCCATTGACTTCAACATAAACATTAGCTTACATTCAACAGAACAGACGAACCCCCCCCCCCCCCCCCCCCCCCTCCATGCACTACACCCAACACAGATGATCTGCCATGACTGCTGGCATATTAGAAATGAGCCAGAAAGGGTGTTTAAGGCTAAGCAGGCGATCTGGCAACAGTAAACACTTCCTGGAGAAAAACAGGCCGAAGCAGTCGATGTTGCATTACTTAAAAACAGACAGAGTCGCAATCGGTCATACCGTATTGATCTCCATGAGGAAGTTTTCTTTGCACTTGACCCCTCTGGTGAGGTCAGGGCGCAGGCTCAGCTACAGGACAGTGCCTTCATTGTCCTGCTCAAAGAGCAAGGTGGATGTTTGCCAGCAGGGGGCGTGAACCTGGCTCCTTCAGTTCAGCGGGAAACATGCTACAAGGTCAAAACTCTGGCTGTAGGTGAGCTCGCGTGACCTGAACGGCGCAAGTAGAATATAATGTAGAGTGTCATTATACTGTATCAAGTGGGGAGTGTCATTGTAACTTGCATCTTTGTATCTTATTTTGTTATCATTTTCTAGCTGGAAAATATCAATTGGGACATGTTGTATCAGGGTTTCTTCTGCCACTGGCTACTTTCTTTCATTATGGCTGTCCTGGAGAATAGGAAGAGATCCATCAGTGCATTAATAGCCTACTTATCAGCGTTTTGATTGGCTGTTGCATGAAACTAGTTTCACAAAGTAGAGAGTTTAGCAACTGTTGCAGCTGAGTTTCAGACAAGTTTCAAGTGCCCTGGTGCCCCAAATACAGTGTTTAGCCAGGCTTCTTGGCCTATAGGCTAGCCACTAGAGCTCAGAAATACTGCTGGAAACTCTCACACTCAGCTGCTCTGATCAATGAAACATCATTATGTCACAGAATCCTTTTCACAAGTGAGAAAAGCATGATGGCCAATAATTAGACAAGTCCAATTACCAAGATCAGTCAGTGTGAAGTGATCAGTCAGTGTGAAGTGGCTGAGAAAACCCTGTTACAGCGTAATAACAAGAGCATAACCTGGCCTGCCAGAGCGCTCAGTGCTAAGACGCCTTCTCTTAACACAAAGAGCTGAGAGAGTATCTTCACAGCCATTAGCTCCAATTAGTTGAGTTTTTAGACGAGTGATGAATGAGAGGAGACACTGTTGTTCCCTTTTCTCCAACTGACTCAGAGTGATGCGTCAACAACAGCAAAAAGGCACAGTATGAACAGGGTCAAAGGGTATGTGTGTGTGTGTGTGTGTGTGTGTGTGTGCGTGTGTGCATGTGTGTGTGTGTGTGTGTGTGTGTGTGTGTGTGTGTGTGTGTGTGCGTGTGCGTGCGTGTGTGTGGTCGGTGGGGGGTTACAGTGCACTGCAGTCAGACAAAGAGGGCCTCTGACACAAATCCAGCCAGTATAGTGCTCTCTCTCCCTGTCTCTCTCTCTCTCTTGGCCTGTCTCACACCCCCCCCCCTCCCTCTGAATGGTGGCATTGAGAGAAGAAGCAGTTAGGACTCTATTCTACGAGGACTTTGCGAGCTCCCAAAGGAATAAGTGAGTTCTCACAGACAAACCCTGACTGTGGCAGATCATCTCCCCACCCAATCACTGTCACCTCTACCAGGATGCACTCTCCCTGTGAGCAGCGAGACTCAGGGGTCAGACTTTATGCTTGGCTTGGATGCTTCTAATGAGCCGCATATGACGGCTAAAAAAGAATCTAGGGGTGAAAATCAAGACAACAAAATCCAGTATGACTTTAAAAAGAATATGGGAAACAAGGAGTTGTCTCTTCCCTGGTGAGCCTTTGAAAGATATTGCTGGCAGCCGCCTCCACCCAGCAGTTGTGTAGTATGGCCTAGATAAGCTCAGCCGGTTATGGAGAGAGTGGCATGGCGGGGAGATGGCGGTCAGAGATAGAGATCCCTCTGATGCCTGTGAAATGATGGACTCCTCTGGGGGTTTCCTGACAGTAAATGTACTGTAACTGGATTGTATCACCGTGTGTGTGTGTGTGTGTGTGTGTGTGTGTGTGTGTGTGTGTGTGTGTGTGGGTGTGTGTGTGTGTGTGTGTGTGTGCATGTGTGTGTGCGTGTGTGTGGGAAGCAGGCCTGGCCTGCTGGGGGATGATGCGGGCGTAACACAGGAAGGTCGCATGAATCAGTCCAGTAACGAGGAACAAAATAAGGGGGTTAACTACCGCTGAAGTCCAGGCTGATTCACTGCAGTTCCTCCTCCATACATCCATACAATGAAGAACGTGGGGAGTGAGGAGGTACCGTTTTTATAGGTTTCATTTTGCCTGTTTAACAGCAGTACCTGACACTGTCTGGCTGCACTGAGTGCCTGAGCCTCCTGACTGAAAGGAGATGACAGTACGGCGGTCTGGATAATACCACCTCAGGCTCAGGATTCAGCTCACGTTCTCTCAGGTTCACAGCATAGCAGCAAATGTGCCGTCAGCAGCCGAGTTCATCTCCAGTCCAATATGACAATGTGAAGATATGACATGAAATGAAAAGCAGCACTGACTGTGGCAATATCAGAGGTCTCAGCACAGCACATCCCAAGAGGTGCAAAGTGTGATTGCATATGGAAGAACCAGCTGAAGTAGAGAGAGGGGAATAACAGCTAAAACTATTAATCTATTATCCCAATTACCGTAAATTCCGGACTATAAGCCGCACCGGTGTATAAGCCGCACCTTCAAAGTTGACTATTTTTTTCTTATATAAGCCGCACCGGACTATAAGCCGCGGGTGTTTTAATGGTATTTTTTGTTTTTTTTACAGTGCACACAGTGTCCGCGGTGTGGTGAAAAGAGGGCAAGAGAGGAAATTAAAACAGAAGTGGATTTATAGTTAGAAAGAGTGCTAAAGAAGAGAGAATTCCGTTTTTTATTTTTTTATTACTCACAGTACTATTGACCAGTCCAACTCAAAAGATATTCGGCAGTTTCACTTTGAGCTCTTGTTCCGCCGCTGTCCATCAATGGTTATGACGAGTCTCGCTGGGTACAGTACGCCAAAGCGATATCCATTGACTTTAACCTTTTCGATGATGCTGTTGTATGTTGCGCGTTTCTGTTGCACCAACGCGGAGAGGTGGCCGAGGCGCCCGGTGTGCCCTGTCCACCTCTGGTGGTTTCTCGCCTTCCTTCAGGTCCAGGATGTAACACAGGATTTTGCCACGAAAGCGTCCATGTCACCAATCTCAGCTCCCTCTTTTACATTGATCAGGCGAATGTTATTTCTTTTACTCCTGCTGATTAAGTCATCAACCTGCGTGTGCAGCGTTTCGATGTTTTTGCATTTTATCCACTTTCGGACTCACTGTGTTGTTTTTGTCCTCCAGTGCGCTGATGCGCTTTTCCGCATTAGAAACTCTGTTCACGGTTGCATTATTTTCTTTAGTGAGTGAGTGGATGGACTTCTGCACGTTTTCAAACTTGTTTTCAAGCTGCTCAAACCTCTGAGCGATGTCGGACTTAATCGATAGTGTTTCACGGAGTAAAAGTTTAGCCCAAGCCGTGTATCTCCAGCCTCCAGCAGGTGAGTCATTTCCTCATTCATGGCGGTGATTGCTTCTTTCTTTCTTTCGTCTTTTTCTTTCTGCTTACCTGTGTTGTGTTATGTTATGTTATGTTATGTTATGTTATGTTGTTAAAAGAGGGCAAGAGAGGAAATTAAAACAGAAGTGGATTTATAGTTAGAAAGAGTGCTAAAAAAGAGAGATTTTTTTTTTTTTTTGGAAAAAATCCATAGATAAGCCGCACCGTTATATAAGCCGCAGGGGCCAAAAAAGGCCAAAAAACGGGAAAAAAGCCGCGGCTTATAGTCCGGAATTTACGGTATAATCAATTCACGTAGTTTTCTGTCGATCAATGAATAGTTCCAGCTCTACAGATAACACACAGATCCCAAACATACGTTCCACAGCTAATGCTTTTTTGGGTGGCCTCTCTTAGGCCCCAACACCCAAAACATACAGGGTTTTCCATAAGCGCCGGCTGCCGGCTAATTAGCCGTTCATTAAACAATTTCCAGCCAACTACCTTTTGACCGTCGCCGTTTTTCACTGTCACTTTAAATCTCTGGAAACGAGCAGCAGCAGCGAGTACCGCAAAGATGACGTATTTTTGTAGGCTTTATCCAGAAATCGCCGTCATTTGCGAGAGTTTCGGCATCGGGTCTATTTTTGACGCGTGTCAATGGCGAGGCTCCTGCTCGACGCTTCCGTGGCGCGCTGCTTCGGAGACGCTTCTGGTGTGTCCCGGCGGTCAGAGATGACACTGGCTTACTCAGAAAGGAGGTTGAGAAAGAGCCAGTGTTGACCTAGTGAACACAAGTGTCCGTGGTTATGAGTCATGCTTCACTCCCTTGGTTGAATCTCCCATGTAGTAACCTCAGCATTACTGCAGCATCAGCACTTGTCTCCCACATAGCACTGAGGTGCAGTGCACGGAGCCCAACCTCCCATGCCAACCTGATGTCCTCCTACAGTGACATCTGCACATGTATTCCAGGAGCCCACAGTGAAGACCTGGCCAGGCCATGCAGAAGACTCCTGGCTGTCACATGGAGGCAGCTTGTCTGATTTCAACTTTCAATGAGGTTTTAGTGTCAGAGGGAAGAATCCTGATTCTTTTCTCAGCTCTTAGCTCCAAGCAGCTCGAGTGTATTAGTGAACACCCTAAACCAGAAAACAAAACAGGGGTGAAGCAAAAAAGAATTCTTGTGACTGAAACTTTTTTATTGGGCCAAATGAACCTCCTTCTGTTTAAAAACTGCCGTGTAATTAGGGTTTTATGGAAAGAAAATCCTTTTGTACGTACGTATGTATTTCATTGCAGATTCGACCTACTATTTGAAACAAAACTGATAAAACACATAAGGTATTATTAAGCTATCAGTGCTGCAACGGACCAGCATCAAATGATTGTTAGGGGCAAACACACAAACACTATACTATCATGGCACTGCCCCCCTGGTCACATTTAGACTACTGCCTCTCAGGAATCTGAACAACAGAAAGCCAACATAGTGACGGAAAATAATCCCAGAGAATAGACTGACATCAAGGAGGTTTTCCGACTTCTAGATGGAGAAAGCCGACATGAAGAGGGTCAGACACTTCCCCGCCGCATGTCTTTCCAATTTGTAAGGCAGTTCTCTTCCTCGGGTAGACACAGGCAGTCATGGTAGACACAGGCAGTCATGGTAGACACAGGCAGTCATGGTAGACACAGGCAGTCATGGTAGACACAGGCAGTCATGGTAGACACAGGCAGTCATGGTAGACACAGGCAGTCATGGTAGACACAGGCAGTCATGGTAGACACAGGCAGTCATGGGGAGTAGCTGTGGCTGATGTGAGGAAAGACTGTCTAGAATGTAGAAAGGAAGGAACCGGACGCAAGCGTGAAAATGAACTGCTCTGGAGATTTGAGGCCAAATCATGTGTATGAACTGTCTAACAAGCAACGTGCCGTCTCCTGTCCTCACCCACCCTCTCCATCGGACCATGTGTTTCTCACCTCCTCACCACAGCCTGCTTTATCCCAAGATGTTGGAACAACCCAACCATGATGTGTGAGTCCATCCATATGCTCTTTCACACACAGATCGCGCAAAATTGCAGTTCGGAAAGCCCGCAAAGCCTGGCAGCCTCGCCACAGAAATTGCTTTCACACACAGGCCAGCAGGACCGCCACATTCCCGTCCCACGGTGTCCTTTCAGGCGACAGCCACTGCTCCCGGATTGAAAGGGGAGCCGCTGGAGGCATTTCCACTCAGCTCCTCGCTCAAATTAATATTTTCATAGGTTAGTGTAGCCTATGTAGTATGATGAACAAATTAATTCAACAACCAAACATCGCTGAGGTGCAGCTGCGGTTGTTAAGGATAAGCTGATAAAGCTGCGCTCGTTAAGGATCAGATAAAACACGAAAGTGTTGTCCACATGCATGGTAACAAGACTTTCAATATTCATCTGATCGACTTTATGCATCACAGACACACCATCATGTAGCCTATTAGGTAGGCTACAAGGCTAATTCTTTTCTTTTGGTTCCAGTTTTTTGTAAAGCAAATTATTCCCATCAAGTAGCCTAATTAGGGGCCGTTCTGAAAGACGACGCCCGCATATCAAACAGCTGCAGTCTGCATAACGTTCATCGGGGGAATAGTAGCCTATAGACTACTATAACGTTAGTAGTTTTTAAGGGAATGCACAGAGCTGATTTCGAGAGGGAATATCCTCAGACCAACTCGCCACAGACAGCTATAGCCCTCTGAAGCTTATTATTATATCCGTTAATTTTACCTACTAATGTCAACATCGTTTGAGCATAAAGCCTAACCGCACGGAGCATTCCTCCTGGCGTCCCTGCAGTCATGATTGTATAGGCTACTTTTTTACTTTCACTCGTGCACTTTCTTGCTACATGAGGTGATTTCCCCTGTAATTTTTTTATGAATGAGCTGACCATTCGCACCTTTTCCGGCTCGCTGCGACGACGCTTTCAAGTGGAGGCGGGTTGCCTGCTAAACCGGCGCTGTGACTACTAGGGATGGGCATTTCTAGCAAAAACACTATTCGAAATTCGCTGGCCAAATTCGAATTTAATTCGAATTTCGAAAATAAATAAAAAAATGTAAAAAAAAAAAAAAAAAAAAAAATTTTTTTTTTTTTTACATTTTTTTTTTTTTTTACATTGACATTTTCGAAAATAAAAAACAGTTTTGACAATCATGAGTGGTTGTGGTTCATTAAATATTTAGTAGGCTCAGGTCTGAGTGCCAAAGGGGTGCCAAAGTCACCCCCTCTCCCTCTTCATGGGATTTCATCCGCCATTCATTTTTCCATAAACCTTGCTTAAAATGCTTATAGCGATTTGACTATACCGGTACTTAGAATCAGGGGAGACAATGCAACATTTCACTCAAAAAAAAAAAAAAAAAAAATTTTTTTTTTTTTTTTTTTTTTTCGAATTTCGAATTTCAATAATAAAAGTCGACCTTGATAATAACAACGATTATTCGAAAATTCGAAATTCGATGCCCATCCCTAGTGACTACCTACCGTCGCGGGACAAAAGGCGTAAAACAATTATCCACCAACGCGCGTTCACGACTTTCACATCGGAGGCGCGAATCCTATTTTCCGTGCATTTTTCGGCTTTCAAGGCCGGTGTGAAAGAGCCTCATGTCTCTCTCTCCCCCCCCCACCACCCTGTCCTGAGGTGACCATGTCCCATGGCCTGGGAAGGGGCCTGGGTCTTCTCTCCTCCACCACGGGTGCTCTGGAGAGAAGCCGTACAGCAGGCAGGCACAGAGCCGCTGGAGGAAATTAAAAACACATCTACCACTCCCTTCTTCTCCCCTCCTCCTTCCTCTCCCGCTGAGCACGGCCAACTACTACTGCCTACTACTAAGTTGCCTCCATTTTTAACATTTACTCCCAGAAAAGTCCCCAAATCCTCTGATAGACGTTTCTCCTCAAACGCACGTAGAGAAGAACCCTTTTCTCCCCAAACCGATTTATAAGACCCAACTCTCGTAACTCTCGGGTTTCTCCCCCCCCTGCTCCTGTGGTCGGGTTGCTGAGTGATTTCTGGGATCAGCTTGCTTTCAGCCAAAGAAAGATTAAACGAGAAGGTGGGGGAGAGAGGCAGACATGGAAATGTTGAACTGCAAGGACAGGCAGGGAACATGGAAAATAGAGGGGGGGGGGGGGGGGGGGGGGGAGGAGGGGGCATGAGGGGGAACCCCGAAAATATGATCCTCTATGTTTTCAAAGCCAGTCAGTCAAATGTGGAACGGCTGACTGAGAATTCTCACAGTCTGGAAAGTGTTTTGAAACTAAACTGTCTGTTGGTGTCTCAACCCAACAGTTGAGTCTGGGCAGAACTCATCTGAAAATATTGGAAATGTTACTATGCAGCAAATTTGCTGGCAATCTGATACTGGGATAACACTGTGCAGAACAATGCATTTTTCCTCTAGTCATGGTGTCATAAATGAAACTTTTACTTCTTTGTTTTAGTGTCGCCCCCCCGCCAACCACGTATCCATCAAGAGGTGTTCTGAACAGCAGGAACAAAAACTGTCACATTACAGATTGGGTATAGTCCCATAGCCGCAGACACGCACCTCACTTCCTCTCCAAATATTGACATCCTCTAAAATGTACAGTTCATGCTTGCTTGTTCCCCATGTACAAATGTCACGATAATCTGTATTATGTGAGTATGTTACTATCCAACCTGCATACCAGCTGTTGGAGATTTGGATGTGATTCCTGGTTGGTTAGGATTAGGAGATCAGGAGAATTATGGTAGGAAATTAGCCAGGGGCAAGGGCAAAAATGGCCCAAGTCATCTCAGAATGCCTATAAAAACCATGATCGAGGGGCAGAAATTGACCCCAAGATTTCGATGATTCATTCATGATTTCATTCAATAATTTCCATTCATTTCATTTCCATTTCTATCTCTAACACAGACTCAGCACCTGCAAGCTGATTGCCAAAAGATGACAAAGAACACACACACAAAGAGTGCTGTTGTTCACACTACGCTTTAGCAACTTTATGCACTAATTACTTTTTTTTTTACATGGCCCCAAGATTATGAAAATGCCCCAATTTTTTTAGACTGTAGGGTGCAAAAGCTGCCCCCAAGTATGTTTTACATTTCCTACACTAAAAATATGCAAAATAAGGGCTCAAGAGTCCCTGTGCATAAGGGAAATACAGAGTGCACTTGTACACGAGGCAGCAGGGTAGAACTGTGCCACCGCACTTTGGTGTTAGCACTAACAGTAGGGTTGGGCATCGAGAACCAGTTCCAAATTAGAACTAGTTCACCCGGCTCTCAAATTCTATCGTTGAGAGGAAGCAATGAATGTCAATATGTCATTATCAAATATGCAAGTACTGTATTACAACCTCCTAATGAGTTATGTCGTTCATTATGATGCACGTCAAGTAAGGTGTAGGGATGGGCATGGCGAAACTTTCACGCAACTTTAGTTGGTTGAAAGTTGCAAATGATTTGCATGGTCTAAAGCCCTCTGCGACGCACTTGAAACTAGGGCTGGGCGATATGACGAAATATATCGTTTTCACGATAGAAAATGTCTATCGTTTCATATGATGCTCTATCGTTTATATCGTTGTGTTGCAAATCACACTCTTTATGGCAATATTGTCCGTCATTTGGACGACGCTGTGCTTTAATCATTCTGTTTACTCACGTCGACACACGCACCAGCCTCTGTCAACAAGCTGAGTGGCACAAATCAGCCGCTGAGTAAAGAGCAGGAAGAAGTTACGTCCGCCTAGTCCACCCTAGTCACTTAGAACAGACGAGTTGGCTTCCGCAATTTTCAAATGCTTCCGCCATACCGTCTGTACTTCGTGGGGGAGAATCATGCACCAACCGGAATGGGAAGTAGAAAGGCGGGTTTTCCGCTCATTAATCCAATCAGAATCCAATATGCCGCATTTTTCGTGGACACACGTGTCGTGATTGGTCGGATTCCGTCGAACTCCCTTCCTGTCTGAAGTTTTTTTTTCCCAACTTCCTTGTGCATGTTCTGGGGGTGTAACGTACAGACTGTATATAGCTGCATTCGCCGGATGTAGATGAGACAGTCTGTTTTAAGAGACTAAGTCCACCCAGTCCACCCAGGCATTTGCGCTGTGTTAAGTCCATGTTTGATCCATATTTGCGTGTGTCCTCGTAACGTTAAACCTGGCAAAACGTCTTCCCTCATCCTCTTGTCAACCCAAGGAAATCCATTGAGGAGCTGACAACCAAACGTCTAGCTTGCTAAAGCTAGCTAGTTAGCTTTCCTTGAGTTGTGTTTGTAGATAACCGGGAAATCCCGGAGTGGAGTATTTTTGTTGAGTGAACTGAACTGGTAACATGGAAATCCCGAAGTGGAGGATTTTTGTTCCTTTATAAACGAACTGAGAGAACTGGACTACTGAACTATAAATAACTTTTAATCTACCCGTTTTAATGTAATCTTTGAAAATTGAGCTGGTAGTGTGGTTCTTGTGTTTCATTCTACTGCCCTGCAACTCATTATACATTTGTTTGTGTTGTAAAGAATAGTCATGCTTATCTGTATTCTGAATGCATGTATCATTTGTGGGATTTGATATTGACAAAATTTTAACTGGTTTAACCGCTACATAAATAAATGGCCATGTGGTCATTTTATATAAACTACAAATTGAATTTACAGAAAATATGCTATATCGTGATGTATACCGTTATCGGGATATGAAATGACCTATATCGGGATATGAGATTTTGCTCATATCGCCCAGCCCTACTTGAAACTTGTCTGAAACTCCGCTGCAACAGTTGCAAAACTCTCAACTTTGTGAAACTAGTTTCATGCAACAGCCAATCAAAACGCTGATAAGTAGGCTATTAATGCACTGATGGATCTCTTCCTATTCTCCAGGACAGCCATAATGAACGAAAGTAGCCAGTGGCAGAAGAAAACCTGATACAACATGTCCTAATTGATATTATCCAGCTAGAAAACAATACAAAATAAGATACAAAGATGCAAGTTACAATGACACTCCCCACTTGATACAGTATAATTTACTGTAGCGAGAGAAAGAAAGGAAAACCAATATGACAGATCACCAACCTAGCTAGCTTGTTTTAGTGAAACAAACTACATTGTTGATTATTTTGTAATAATTGCTTAAAGTTTGTGTAAATGTCAAGTTGGATGAAAATTATGTTTCATGCAATTTGCAAACTGCAACTAGTGGCGTGAAAGTTTCACCGTGTAAAGGCAGCCTTACTTCTGGATTAACATCAATCAATGACATATTTCAACACTGCATAATATGTGCTAAATTCAGGTAACACCTGAGATACATGGATGGATATTGGATAATTCCTTGTATGCTGTTAAAGTCGAACTGAACCGGCACGGAATGCACCAGCGCGAGCGTCGGACACTGAAAACTAATTGAGAGGCGGACCATATACGTGTCGATGATTTGATTTGACAATTCTGAGGACTGGCTTTGGCATTGGCCAATCCTGGCATGTTCCACCCCCAAATCGAGTGGGATTCAGCCTGTTGTCATGCTACACGAGTGGGTTCCGCAGAGTACCAGGGAGCCAGCTGCTTCATGCGGAGTGAGCGGACAATCCGATCCATAGGTGCTGCCCGCCCGCCTGGAATTTCCGAGAGACGACCCCTGACAGCCAGGGAAGCTGTCAGGCTCGGAGGCACGCGCCATTATCGTTATAAATGTAAATAATACTCCTGGAATGCGTGTTTTAACGAGCCAGTTACATTTCTTTGCATTCTTAGACATTACCGTTTGATTTAGTTTGCATAATTGCTGAAGTTAGTAGTTAGTTTATGGGCTAGAAACTCTGTCAGATGACAGGCACTAGGCGCCATTTTCCCCTTCATTTGGAAGAGAAAATGATCCTGAAATGAAGATTTGATTGACAGCTGCATGTCCTGAAATGATTGGTTGATATGGGGTAGAAATTTGATAGTACTAGGTGACGTCAGCAAACTGTAAATTACTGTTATCAATGAAATCTTGAAAAACGAACTTTTGATGTGAAAAAGTGTGAAAAACTAAAGAAATTAGATTGTTATGATTTGTTTTGCATACATTATTAAATAGGTGCACTGCATACCCAGGTATTTGAACTAAAAGAAAAGAAAAGTCATTCTTGGGTTCAGCTCGACTTTAAAGCGTTAAAAAGGTTAAACGGGTTCAAATGCTCTACTTCCTTCTATTGAAACTGTCAATCCTGAAGTAAGTGGACTGGACTTTTCTCCTTCAGCAGCGGCCCAGCCAGCCAGCAGGTGATAACAGGGAGATAAAAGACCTACAGTAACCTATTTTGAAGGTGACTTCACTGCAGTATTCATGTGTCATTCAAACAGGAAGCAGAGACATTTTTGTGTGGGAGGAGCGTCTGTGTGTGTGTCTCTTCTCCTGTCGCCTGTCACTCTTGTGGAACAGATCCCTGTGTATACATGTTCAAACAGCCCAAACCCACAACCCAAAACAAAGCCAAACTCCTGGCCAAACAGGAAATACGACTTTGTGGCCACAGCAACACACAGGAGAGCAGAGATGATGGCTCTGAGGAAACCAGGCCATCCAGTTTCACTGCGCCATGATGACTCACTGCACTGCACACCTCTATGTACGAGGAATAACAATTTGTCTCAATGACAGACAGACATAAACACAATGACATGCACACACACACACACAAGGACTACTTGTCTTCACATACAGAGAACATGTGGGGACAGCTTTGCTTTTAGAGACAGTATGTTATCCGATCCATATGAGATAGAACCATGCTGATCAAATAGGATCAGGACGGCTTATTATGTGTTATAAGGCAACAAATACATTGGGGACAAAACCAAAACACTGGAGAAATGAACATTCATTGCAAGAAGAACAAAAAATACACTGAAGCGTCGGCTAATCCGGCTATTCCTAGAGGACGACAACTTCCTGTGTGTTCCCACACCGCAACTCTACTCCGAGGGGGCGGGGCTTTGGGGGGGGGGGGGTGTTGAGGGTCTGGGGGGCTGCGGCTGCCTTCAAAGCATCTATGAAAGGTCTGGTTAATGAGACTAGCCTGTCTCTTTATGTGGCCCATGTGTTGCGGAAACAGAGTGGCACGTTTGCCCTCTTGGCCCACACCTTCTTTCTACTTTAGTGTCTCTGTATCATTATTAGCCTTATCTCTTCCCCCCTCCCCTCTCCATTTTCTGTTGGCCTCTTCATTCGTCTCTCACGTCCGATCTCTCTTTTCCAGCATTTTCGCTCACTCCAGCCACTCTCCCCACCTGATCTCTCTCTCTCCCCCTGCCAGATGGACAGAGCAGAGGGAGAGAGAGCGAGAGAGAGAGAGAGAGAGAGTGGGAGACAAGCAGCCGAGTGTCCAGTACTCGCTGGGTGGCCTGAGTCCAAGCTGTTTGCTGTTTGCTGTTTGCTGACGCCGTGTTGCAGTTAAAAGACAGCAGCAGCTCACGATGCAGACATTTAGCTAAAGCAACAAACACACACACACAAACACACACACACACACGCTCGCGCGCACACACGCTCACACACACACACACGCTCGCACACACACACACGCTCGCGCACAAACACACACGCTCACACACACACATGCTCGCGCACACACACATGCTCACATGCAGGCCCATGAGTGCTATAGATGCTAGCTGTCTAATGAACCTTCCGCATCCAGCAACCCACACTAACCACTTAGAACTGTGGTTTGCTCTGATGCTTTTTATAAATTCAGACCTGGAGAACATTAGGAACAGGTGTCTCACACACTCACACACACTCACTCACACACTCACACACACACACATACACACACACACACACACATCAACCAGAGTAGCAGCTAGAATGTAGCCAATGCTAGAGCCGAGGTCTCTCTACTCTGCATACAACCAAGAGAAATTCTGTCTGTCTGTCTGTCTGTCTGTCTGTCTGTCCCTCTCTCAGGCCCGGGCCTTTTGAGTTTGTTCTCCTGCCAGCGGCCAGGCACTGACAAAACCAAATATTGACTGAAGGCTGGCTGTGCCCAGCCTCTGGTCTGTGCTCCACCACATCACCTTGAACTTCAGCTCAAAACGCTGCAGCAAAGAGTCAGTTCCACATTTCGTGGGCGGGGGCGGGGGGGATTGTGTGCGTGTGGAAACATTACTGTAATGTTAAAAAAAAGTAAGGTCACTGCAGTGATTCAAGCAGTGAGTAGTAGTTTGAAAAACGTCCCTAAAGTTGTGGGTCTATCTATGCACTCACACAAGCACTTTGGAAAGGTTACACTGAAACGTGTGCCTGTGTTTCAGGTAGCATCCACACCAAGGGCTTTTTCTGGACAGCAGAGTGGTCGAGTGTTACGCAGCACTCTGTAGTCAGGAGGACATGGGCTCAGAGCTAGAACAGAAACATAGCTGTTAGCTGTGAGCGAACGTTAGTTGTGTGTGGCAATAAAACGCCACTGAATGAGCAGTTTGATATAACGGTCAACCAGTTCGAGTCACGCTCTTGCCTTTGATATCTGTTGGCTAGTTGTTGTGGCTCTAAATTATGTCTTTATCGATGCGGACACACTGTCATGGCGGCGACTTCCGCGCCTCCATTTCCTCTCTGAGAACAGACCGTCCAACCAATCCGTCCATCCAGAAAGAGTTCAGCCCCCTTGAACTTTCTGTCCATCCAAACGTATGCAAATTAGCTGGAGACGTATGCGTCATCAGTGCTCCACGGACAGACGGACAGCTGTCTCTGAAAATGAATGGAAGTGAAGAGAGAAATTAACGCAGACGGACAGACAGCACGGATCAGTGTGGCCACAGCCTCCCGTGTCAGTAAACGTCCGCCCTGCTGAAGTGTCCTTGAGCGAGACACTAAACCCCTCTTAGCTCCATGGGTGCTTATCTGTAGCTGACCCTGACCTCTGACCTCCCTGCAAGGGGCCAAGCGACAAGAGGACGTCCCAACAGGGATCAATATATGATCACATTATCATCGTTATGATTCTAGATTGAGAGAAGAATAATGGGTGAGAACAAAGAAGCAGGTATCATTTGTTGCAGGTGTGGGTAGAGGAGAAGTCACTGTGGCCTCGAGGAGCCCAGATGGTTAAGAGTCTGTCAGGATGGCCCCTCCCTCGGTCAGCACGGCCCGCGCTGGGCCATCTGTCTGACCGACCAGGCTGTTCCAGACCAGACCAGGCCAGACCAGACCAGACCAGGCCCTGCCTCACCGCCTCAGAGCAGGCCTGCTTCCACTGAAATACACTGTTAGTTTTGGATAGCATTTGCATTGGCCTCTTTGCTGCTGCCTTCCTGGAGGAAACCTTTCACTGGCCATGTATGAACTGATCTTTGAGATAACACATTGTTGCCCTGCAAAGCCAAAGAGCACGAGGAGCTCTAGAGAGCCAAAGTGAACGTCACTTCCTGCCTTTCTCTCCGCGTACCAGAATGGCGGTGAATGGAGAGAGACGTTACTTTTTCGATCCCGTTTAGATTAAATCTAAACCCCAAGCCATGCTGTTGCCCTTTTAAAAGACAATTAAATCTAAACCAAAGGCATGCCTGTGACCTTTTCAAAGACAGAAAGCAGTTAGTGACGTTTGCCTTGAAGCCAGGGCAGGATGTGAGTTGACACAGAGCTGGTGTGTCGATTCCAGCAGACATCATGTAGTCTCAGAGGGACAAAGGTCTTCTATGAGATGCTATAAGGAGCGTTCATGGCTGCCGGAGCTCATCACTGAGTCTGTACAGACTAGAGAGAGCATGTAGGCAGCATACCACATATACTGTACTGTACTCTCCCCTCCAGGGTGCTTTGGATTGGAAGTGGACCTCTGCCATGACTAAGCGGCGTGGACCGGGCCAAAACCTGCACACAAAAGCAGCGCGGCCTCTTCCAGTCACTCAGCGTCTCTCATTTGTGTGCTTTTCTTCTTCTGCAACATCCATCTGATCATACGCTCTGGTCAAAGGCCCAATTTGTTCTCCCCCCCTACACTCTTCTTCTCAGACAACTCTCCCTTTCAGTGTGGGAACCAGCCTTTGTTCATTATAAATCTCATCCTGTCGTCTTCTTCTTCCCCTCCTTATCTTAGCATAGAAGGGAGCCGAGCAGAGCAAAGGCAGGAGATGAAGAGAGAGAGAGAGAGAGAGAGAGAGAGAGAACAGAGAGGAGCTGAGTGAAGAGGTCAGAGAGAGAGAGATGACAGAGATGAGAGGAGAAATAGTTGGTTTGTTTTGGGGAAGGAGATGGATGAAAGAAGGACTGGGTAGCGACTGAGGAAGCGTGGTTGACCCCGATTCTGCAGTGACTCGGCTCTGCTCTGCTAGGAGGAGGGGGGGGGGGGGCTCGTCCAGACGTAAACCGACAGTGACAACCCACCCACCCACCCCCACCACTGAATCAGCCTTGTTCTTGCCTCCCCTCGCCTCCATCTCCACTCTTCACTTTGTAGTTTTACACTTGCAGGAGCGGACGCACGACATAAAGAAACTTCTCGAAGTTGAAATGCAGCCAAACCCGTGCTTTGCCCGTAAGAATGGCCGACAAACACATCTAAATCTCAACATTAACACGATCCTCCACACTGAGAGCATTGTGAGTGTGTATTGCTGCTTTCATCAGTGCTGCCCAGTGCAGCCCTGTGGCACACACACACACTCTCACACACACACACACACACTCTCACACACACACACACTCACACACACACACACACACACACACTCACACACACTCTCTCACACACACACACACACACTCTCACACACTCTCTCACACACACACACTCTCACACACACACACACACACACACAGACACACGCACATGCATGTGAAAAAAGAGGGAGGTCTGCACACACCAAGAATGTGAGGAACGTGGCGTTATGAGCCCTATGAGCCCATTTTATTAAGAGAAGGAGCGCGGCATGCTGGGAGAAACAGGCATGCGGTGGTGGGTGGGTGGGTGTATGCTGGGAGAGAGGGAGCGTAGTGTAGTGGGGGAAACAGGCATGCGGTGGTGGGTGGGTGGGTGTATGCTGGGAGAGGGTGGGCACGTCAGGGCTCACACCACACTGTAGACAGACCCCCGGGGGCAGAGGCCAGGCCCAGCAGAGCCCACTCTAGTGGGGGTAAATAAACATGCCTGCCTGGCTGTGAATCTGCTGGAGGACGAACCGACAGGGAGGCTTCACTTCTAAACCACACCGGGGGGGGGGGGGGGGGGGCGGGGCTACTTCAACAACTCTGCGAGCTACAAACATACAGACACACAACCTCACTGATGATGCAAAGATCCACCCATACTGATTATGAATCCACTTATGAGACAAACAGCTCGGCTTTACCCAAACACAGCTGCTACTAACAAACTATTCTATAGAGGAGAGAGCAGCCGTTCAGCAAACGACGGGCTCTCTCGGGGAAGACGATTA
>NC_139642.1:49820483-49825483 GCF_964638095.1 Poromitra crassiceps | reverse complement strand
TCAGGAGGAGGCGTAACGTGCCTGTGTGCCTGTAAGAGATCTCTATCAGCGGAGCTGCTTTGATTGAGTCATCACCCGGTGATGGTGATGATCACCGTCCTCATCGTCGTAAAGTCGCCTTCAAAGCATGATGTTAGATTATAACGAACTAGTTGTGTGGCTTAGCCTTCCCAAATGTTGAGGGTCGTTTTTTAGAATTTAATACATAGAATTGCGAACGTTACATTCAATTTCATTCAGACTGCCTGGCGCTAATCGCCACCATTTCCCCCTGGAGTAGCATGAAGCGGAAGTGAAGTCACATCTGGTACGTCATCGTTAATTCGCAAAATCTGTTTCCATTGCAAAAGTTCGCATCTTCCTACTATCGATACGCTGATAAATCCACCCCCTCCAAGCGTAAAAACATTTATGCGATATTTCGACCTTTATTCGAATTTCTGGTGTTTCCATTCAAGTTTATATTCGCATTTTGGGTAAATGCGAATATCCAGAGGTGGATGGAAACCCAGTTACTGTCCCAAAGCAGTGCAGAGTAGGGATGGGAATTTCGACTAATTTCCCCGCCGACTAGTCTCAAATTTTATTTGCGACTAGTCGACTAGTCTATAAGCAAGAAAACTCGCAATTTAATATACATATTAAATTTAAAGTTTAAAAGTTTAAAATGCTAATGTTTTGTGCATTTAGGAGCTATTTTAGCCCAAACATTCAGTACAAGCTGTTAATTTAAATTATATTGATGTAACAACAACTGATTGAATAAAGGTGAACAAATTAAAGAGAAATACATTTCTGATACGTTTGCCAATGCAATGCATGGCATTTATTATGAATAATGTTGTAGGACGGAGTTCCAGCGTGTCTCGCATGATTGTGTAAGCTATTTTTATGAAGGTGCTATATAATTTATGTTTACGTTCTAAAGTAGACAGCCAATCAGGCTCTTATGTTGAAGACAGGAAACGGAAGTGTGTGTGGTGTTGTTGTGGGGGTGCTTGACGCTAGGTTATGCTGGAATTGGAAGAATAATAAGGCTGGCGTCTACATGCTGAGATTGTTCACGATTGGAGTTGCCCCGTTTATTGGTTTTTATTTATTATCATGCACACAGGCGACGACTTTGTTATCCAGTCTCCACTCACTCATCGCACCTCGCAGGTGGGCAGCCAAGTTTTCAGCGGTGTGTCTTTCCTCCAGGGTGCACGTCTGAAGCACACAGCTGCGGAGATGTCCTTCGTCCAGATAATGACATGTTATAGTCGTGTATGACTCGGTGGTTATGGACGTCCACCCGTCTGAAGTTATGGCCACATATTCTGCCCCCTCGAACGCTCGTTGCATCTTCTCTGTCATTTTGCGATGGCTGATCTCGAGTCGAGACGTCATTGTTTTGCGAGTGCGGGGAGGAGGAGCAATTCTCTCCCTCTGCTCAGCCTGTTTACAAAGAAGCTGAGGCAGAGGCGCGAAGAACAAGATGCAGCGTTTAACCGACTAGTAAAATACTAAACGGTTAATGAATGAGTAGGCGGTGAAACGATTAAACGACTAGTCGCGCACATCCCTAGTGCAGAGCACTAGTCACTGTCCCAAAGCAGTGCAGAGCACTAGTCACTGTCCCAGCGTAAAGCAGTGCGGTCACTGTCCCAGCATGTTTATCTTTACTGTTTATTTGAGCAGGGACAGTACACATTGTATATTGCACCAGAAATAGCTAAAAGCTCATTTGCATCTGTAGTCCCTGATAAAGCAGTGCAGTCACTGTCCCAGCATAAAGCAGTGCAGAGCGCTGTCACAGCCAGCTAAATCCAACCAGAACTTCTCTCTCTCTCTCTGACTCTGGTCTGAAGCATGGCGTGAGTCCAGGGCGTGGTTCCACACAGTCACACACACACTCCCGCATACATACATGTACACCCACAATAACTGCATGCGTGCCGTGCACACACACACAAACACACACGGACACGGGCCTACTTGTTTTCCAAGCAGCAACGGCGTGGAGTGAAAAAGTTTGACTAATGACAGAGGGGGAGAGAAAGGGGGAGAGAGAAAAGGGGGTAAAGGGAAGGGAGAGGGGGATGAGAGAGAGAGAGAGAGAGAAAAGACAAAATAGTTGATAGAGCCTAGAGGCTCCCCACGGGGCTGCCAACATTCCTGTCAAAGTCAGACGTGGGAACCGCTGGAAAAACACCGCCCGCTGTAGACGAGCGTGTGTGTGTGTGTGCGCGTGCGTAAGTGTGTGTGTGTGTGTGTGTGTGTGTGTGTGTGTGCGTGTGTGTGTGCGTAAGTGTGTGTGTGTGTGTGCGTGCGTGCGTGCGTAAGTGTGTGTGTGTGTGTGTGTGTGTGTGTGTGTGTGTGTGCGTGCGTGCGTGCGTAAGTGTGTGTGTGTGTGTGTGTGTGTGTGTGCGTGCGTGCGTGCGTAAGTGCGCGGCCAAGGAAACAAACAAACAAAAATAAATAAAGAGTGTTTTTGCACAGCAGAGATGTAGATGCAGTGTGCATGCTGAGGCATTGAGAGGCAGTGAGTGAATGAGTTCAGGCTCCGGAGAGGGAAGGGAGCGCAGAGCAGAGCAGTTACCCAAACAAGTGTGATGGGTGAGGGGGAGGAAGGGCGCTCAGCGCAGAGTGTTTGTGCGGGCCTCGGGCAACAAAGTGGGTCAAGCGAGTTTGATCAAGGAGTGGGCGGGGTGATCGCACTGACCTTCAACACACAAACACACACACACACACTCGGTCACCTGGTTGCCTGCGGCAGAGACACAATACGTCCACTGTGTTGGTCTTGTTCTAAGCCCCTTTCACGTAGCTCCTCCTAACTTACACTCATCACAATGGGGAGGAGATCCAGTGAAACGCGGGGCGAAGGCGAGCACACACACCCCGACGCTCTCCAGAGACGCCGGCACAACAGACTGCACATTTCCTCCGCAGATTCACACACCCTCGTCCCGTCTCTCTCGGGGAAGGGGATTCGGCCACATTCACACGCTTACAAAAAAACGATCTTTTTACTGGCTTTGCTTCCGTTGGGTTTTTCTTGCCGAAGCTTTTTTGTGTGTGTGTGTGTGTGTGTATTATTTCCCAGGTAAAGCCCTGCCTGAAAGGCTGATCCAGACGGTTATCTACCCAGAGAGCCCGGCCCAGGAGGTCATGGGGAACAGAGGATGAGAAAAGGGAGGACGAGTCAGCCAGCGCTCAAGAGTGAAAGGAGAGAGAGAGAGAGAAAAGAGGAGGAGAAAGCACATGGTTCAGCCTCCAGCAACGGGCCTCCTTTTTTTACCCTTCCTTCATCTGTCTCTCCCCCCCATCTGTCTTCCTCAGTGTCCTCCTCCCCTGTCAAGGCCTGTCTCTCCCTCTGGGTTATCAGCTCATCGGTCTTCTCCTCTCTCACGGTGATAACAGCCTCTGTACTGTAGTGTGGAGAAAACACCCTAACTGCACTCCCGTCACTTCCAGCTCCTCTCCGTCGCTCGCTGGCACACTCCTTGGGGACAGTAACAGGGCTGTCACACTGCTGCACACTTTACCACAGACACAAACAAAACAAACGCATACATACAGACGAGTGACACATTCAAAAAGAAAATAGTGTAGGAACATAATGAATGCTGATTGGTCCATACAGGTGTACTCAGTGTTTCCCACAGGATTTTGCGAATTTGTGGTGGGGGACCGCAGACCCCCTAGGGGGGTACAGGGGCATGCCCCCCCGCGAGTTTTTTTAAAACATTTTAAAGTAAAATGCATGAATTTGGTGTACTTTGAGAAAGCTTAAGAGCAAAATTAAAAGGCTAGATCTATGAAGAACATGTCATCATTACTGTGCTGTGGGTTTACAATGACAAACTAAATTTCTCCCTATAGGTCAGGGATACTCAACTTGCTTTGCCACTTTCGTGAAATGATAGAAGGCGAGGGGCCAGTTAATAAACAAACAATATACATTTTTCTGTAGCGGATTGTAGGTTTTTGGGGTGTCAGCCGGAGTTTAGGCTGACAGTGTTGTGCACACCGGATAGTTAGTTAGGTTAAGTTAGTTAGGTTAAGTACATACATAAGTGCCTGGGTAGCGAGCAGATGGCGGTATTTGACAATTTAGCAGCTAAATCATAGATTATTGAAAGATATTCCATATTCCAGACTGAAATGCTATAACAGAAGTATTGGCCAGAATGACATGAACATTTATTGGACACTTATTCAGCGGATATCTTGCATGTTGCGTTCAGGTGCACTGTAAAAAAAATGTTTTTTTTTTTTTTTTTTGGGTCAACATCTTATTGTGGCGGTCAAAATATTATTACAAATTCCTTTATGTATGGGAAACACTGGGTGTACTGCATGATACAATTAAGCAATTAACATCCTCTCTGCTTTGTGGCGTGTATATAAACATGATGATCAGGCTCAGTTGAGCTTGATTTGGATCAAGATGGCAAAAGGAAAAGATCCAAGTGACTTTGAAAGATGGTTCATTTTGGCACGGATGGATGGCAGGAGCTTCAGTCACAATTAGACTGCTCAACTAGTGTTTCAATACAGTGAGTCACTGTTCCTATCGGAACACTAGTCACTGTCAGTGACTAAAGTGATAAAAAAAAAGTGATGCGGTCAGATGAGTCATCCTTCACCACCACAAGTGGGCAAGTGCATGTGTGGTGTACGATGCTACAGGCCTGCTTGACCCCTACAGTGAGGGGGTGTGGTCCTCTGTTACGCTGTGCGGGGGCATTTTCTTGGTATGGTTGTTAGGGTTCACTTGTCCCCTTAGAGCACGTGTCAAACTCAAGGCCCGGGTGCCAAATCCGGCCCGGCACCTCATTTTATGTGGCCCGCGAGAGCTAGCAAACAATACAATTTGCGCAATACAATTCTCCGCAATACGGCTAAAAATAAATATTGTTAAATTGAATCAAAGTTTTAGGCTACTAGTTGTCTGTTTGCCATTGTTTTCCCTATAATTATATAATGCTGAGCTAGTTAAGTTATTCATTTAA
>NC_139642.1:49757983-49815483 GCF_964638095.1 Poromitra crassiceps | reverse complement strand
CTTTAGCTTCCTTGCTAATGCGCTCAGACCCACGGACAGCATGTGAGCGTCCGAGCTGACAGGTGCGTGATGGTCAGGCCCATGTGCGCGGGCCGGGCGCACGAGGTTAATTTACTCCTCCTCACTCCATAAAACAAGAGGGAGACAGAATCAGCTGTTTCCTTAATACCCTTTCATCCAGGACTTCCTCTTTCTGCAGAACATTTCTCCCCTGGTGGTGTATGACAAGAGCTCTTTGTGCGTGCACAAACATAGATACACACACACACACACACACCAGCTGTCAGCCATGGCCCCTATATGCGTGCAGCCTCGGTAAGGGGACAGACATTCAGCAGGTGTAACAACATGGTAGCTAGGCCCTGCAGACGAGCCCAGATCCAGAGGATCCACAGGAAACGCAGGAGGAAGAGAGGAATAAAGACGTTAGCCCGGCAAAGGTGGCGCCTGCCTCTCTCTCCGCCGCATGACAATTCATATTAATGGCTGCGTGTGTGAATGCCTTGGAAGCCTCTAGATTAGAACAAAGACAGTTCCCTGGAGATCAGCATGCGTGATTTGTGCTGCTGTCATCGCCGGGCCGCTTGCAGCACTGACACGCACGCACACACACACGCACACACACACACACACACACACACACACACACACACACACACACTTGTAAGAAGCCTATGGGCTAGACACACACATGACAAAAGCAGGGGAAAGCAACAGATAAGAGCACATAATGCTATGCAAATCAACACATCCAGATAAGAAGCTTCGGGGGCAGTTTAAGACAATCCAGTACTGTTCAAGGACCAAACGAGCAGCGATCACAGTGAGACCTTGGATTCAGCGTGAGAGTGGAAGAGAGAACCCAAACAGACAGACACCCAACCCAACAGAGCCCCTCCCCCTATTCCAACAGACTCACGCCCCTCTGCTCAGTTTTAATCTCGCCTAGTAAAGCCATCGACGCTCGTCAAAACTCTTGAGAGGGCTAAGTACAGGCGACGTCCATTTGTGAATCTGCAGAGGGGCCTTCACTTTAAATCACTAAATGGACAGCCATACACGGGTCTGTATAAATCACTCTCTATGTACAGTCCTTTGTCAGCCTGTCCAAGCGCTTTGTAGCCCGTGTGTACGTCTCCTATAAGCCTGTCAGATGCTTTGTGCTGAGGCCAATAACCCTGTTCAAGTGTTTTGTGGCTGGATGGGAGCGGTGGGGCATTCCCTGTCCTCCTCCTCTCCTCTCCTCTGCCACCAGTACTGACCAGGGGGAGGATGCAGGCCGACCTGTGGCAAGAAAGGCCTCCTCCACATCTGTGTTTATCCTCTAGCTAAAACCAACAGGGCTATATTTACCCCAGGCAAACAGACCCGGCACAGCGGAGTCCAGAAGGGAAGCAGGATGTAGCCTAGGAGGACCTGGTCTCTTCTTCTTCTTCTTCTTCTGCGCCTGGGATACCCACTGCGCACAGAGAAGACCCCATCTTCTCTCGCTCCTCCGAGCGTTAGACGGGGAGGGCACGTCACCAACACAAACTGTTGGGCCAAACGCAAGCACATCGTGGACATTTACTTGCAGGTTTGTGATGGTCCGATTCGCCCGCTTCTCTGGAACTGCCTGGGAGGCAAACTCAGATTGATAAACAGCACCTTGACCTCTGACCTCTGGGGGAGGGGGGGTGGGTGAGAGGAGGAAGGGCAGAGGCACACTGGATGGACAGATAGACACTATCTAGCTAGCTAATGTTTTATTGCCGCACACAAGGCCGTAAAGTAGCAAGGTGTGTGTGTGTGTGTGTGTGTGTGTGTGTGCGTGCGCTCCTCTTTCTATAAATCTCTAACCCCTTGACACTGTCATGCCTGCTGACTCATGAGGGAGCCGAGCACATCAAAGAGATTGAGGGGGGCTGCAGCACTGTAGGTGGTCTCACGTTGATTCCTCTACTAATAGCAGGCTGCAGTACAAAACGCACTAACGTAACTGTGACTAACACGACTGTGTGTGCAATGAACACGGCCAAATCTCTGTCAGATATGCTCTCATAAGAAAGCTATGCCTAAGGGCCTGAAGTAGGCAAAGTCATCTGATGATGAATTATTATAGGTGGCGATGGCTGAACTAGACGAGTTCAAGTTCAAAACAATACTCCATGCTGACCTCCGAGCCCCGCCCACCCCTTCATGTAGCCTGACAGGGCCCAGATGGTATCCGTAGCCTGAGGTATCTTCCTCCCTCTCCAAGACCTATCAGGATACACTCATGGTGAGCATGATCATCTAATGTAGGGCTGGGCCATATGGACCAAATCAAATACCATAATAATATCAGAATTTTTTTATCAAATACCTCGATATTGATATTGTGACAATATTGTAGGGGTGACTACAAAATATTTATACTATATAATTTGATAAATAATCATCAGTAATGTGGATATATTGAGTTTAAGTGGGTAAAGGCAAATAATAGAACAGTCTGGTAAATTCTGAATATTATAATTCTAAAAATACTGTAATGCAGCCTTTAAAACCAGGAAAAGTCAACACTTGTGCCATATCATGATATTCAAAATCTAAGACGATATCTGGTCTCATATCACAATATAGATTCGATATTGATATATTACTGCCCAGCCCTAGCGTGATGGATGCTTTTTGGGATCTTTGAGAGTGTGTTGTTAACCTTGATATAACCAGGTCAGGATGCCATGAAGGATTAAAGAGAAACCCGGCAAGTTCTAAAATGACAAATGCCAGGAGGGCATGAAACCGGTACTGGCAGTTACGTAAGCGCCACCTTTGTTTATAAACATTGCGAGCGACCTCATATTCCTCCTACCTGACGTTTTGTTGATCAGCCAACAGATCGCCATGATGGTATACTGTACCTGTGTGTGAGCACATTTATCAGAAGAACTCATCAAGACAAAAACGGAACAGGAAAATCAACAAGTGATGAGTCACCTTCAAGATAGGGGTTTATTTTGTGAGTCACAATATAATGTTTACAGGGGAAATAGCTCAGGTGGCCCAGATTCAGTTCCCATTGAAGACGAGACCCTTTGTTCTTGCAGCTGTTTGTAACACTGAAATATCAGATCCAGAAACTATGACATATATTCCTCGAGATGAATCAGTTAACGAAGCGTTTACAATGATCACAGGCCCAAGTTAAGAACGAGCATGGATTAGCATGGATAAACGGGTAACACCACAAACACCACTCTTTAGATATGATGAAATAGACAGGCCAATTATCTCCATTGAGCTGCTTAATGTCACTAATGCTAACGTTACTAACGTTAATATAAACTTGCAAAAGCAGCCCCAATACCTTGGTGGCTTGAAAAACAATGCCTCTATGATGACCTGACAGTGATGTAGTAAATTTTGTATTTGTACTTCTTTAATCTAGAGGTACTGTGTGGTATTATTGATTATTGTTGTTTATTGCCGAGCCACTACTGCCACTGATATTAAGGGCCACAATGGAAGTTATCTTTAAGGGTACATTTTAACTTAAATAAGCCTTAATAAGCCTTAATACGGCCCTGTGTAACTCCCCTTACTGTGCCCATCGCCTGCTGTAGCACCTATAATAGTGACAACAAAAGAATGACAACAACTGTCATATAGGATTACATAGGCATCACTGAATAAGACATGGCCAAACAATCATGGACGACTGACGACATAAAGACTTTAAAGAGGCAGGCATAATTTAACTTTTTTCCTATTGCCATCATTGTCAATAAAATGTCTAAACCACTGACGTAAGTATTTGCCACAGTCCGATGATATCACTTTCTGTTCTATTGCAGGCTCCCGATGTTGTAAGAAATATATATATATAAAAACAGCTTGCAGAGACATAATGCTACCGCCCTTGACTAATAATATCACATTGAACAGCACAGCTACTGCAGTTTTTCCTGCAGTCAATAGTGATAAATGTATGGCATCTCTGCTTTCTTAGACAGCATACATACAAGATAAGAGAAGAGAGAGGGAAATAAAGAAATAGAGTAGGGTGGCCTACTGGGCTGAGACTTCCCCAAAGCATCAGTCAATGTTGTGCTCATCGACAACCCTTTGGTCAGGTCAAAGAAGCGTTCAGCACAACACTGGATCTCTGCCTGCAGGCTCATAAGTCATAACTCCAAGTTGTTCTGAGCATCAACTCAAACGAAAGATTAATTCAACCCTACAGCATTGCAGGTGCACAGTGCAGAACTAGGACAGCCCATATGTTATTACCGAAGGAGAGATATACACTTTAAACAATACGTCATCATGCCCCGAAAAGCTAGCCAGCTTAGTTTTACTTTCGTGTGTGATCTTTTAATACATCCACCTGCATCACCCTGATTCACCCATAAGACAATTATGGGAATTCCTCCATAGAAGCTAACAACAGGTAATTACAGTCTTTGATCAAAGGGAATGGGAGTTTAAAGTCACAATTTGGGGCACCTGGTCATGATTATTTCCCCATTAACTTTACCATTCGGAATCAGAACTTGTGCTACTGTCTATATTCAAGTTTGATGTATTTCCAAATAAAACAAGGAATACAAGATTTTTCATCCATTCACTCACAGTAACTGGGACTAACGTGACACCAATGAGCTGTGCTGATAACAAATTAAGCCCAGCATTATTTTATGTGGAGTGGTGCTTTGCCCTACTGCTCCTGACCAGACTGCACGACGGATCTATCACTGCGATCTTTGACGTGTCATTTCCTGTGGCTTGGGGAATACCGATGGGAACCTTTTGAGAAGGAGACGACACGCCTATGCAATCACAGGCATCACCTCTCAATTCAATGTACACACACACAAACTGTGCGCATTGTGCACGTCTTTTGACAGCGGAACAGGTAGCATGTCCAGACAGGTAAGCGCACGAGCAATCAATCCACTTTTTGTTATCACCACAGTTAAAACATGTTCCACCACCTATCTCAGCCAGCCGGTGTGTCAACTCAAGCACTGCTACCTTATGCAAAAAGAAATCTATGCACGCAGCCGACACATTCCCTGTCCAGCACAATGAAACAAACCCTCTTGCCATGGCAACTTCCGATTGCAGCACAACTATTCGCAATTCAAAGCTCGTCCAAGCTAACTAGTTAGCTGGCTAGGCTTCGCTCCCAACTAACCAGCAGACAATGCCCCCATTGTCTGGAACTTGTAGTTTTACTATTTTCGCGTGGCCCTCACAACTGTGGATTAACTCAGGTACGAAAAACTACAAATCCGAAGTCTGCAGAGCAACGGGCGCATGCGCAAGGGTACCATAACGATCAGGAAGGCTGGGGGAATAATTATTTGTAGTGAATATATGTTTGCGGTTAACGGCGCATCTCACGGTGTATGTATGAGTCTTACGTGAGGTCGAGCTGAAGCACACAGCCACTCAAACCCCGGGCAGGTGAGACACAGCCTGGTAGCATGCAGGCTGTTGACTGCATTGACTGAAGTTGCTGGGCTCTGTCGCTCTCGCTCGCTGTTTGCCTTGCTCGCTAGTTGACTCGCCACTTTTCTACGTTGTTGAATAGCCCGTACTGCTCAGCTACAACGTTTCAGATTGAATACAAGACCACGTACCTTGTCTACTGAAGCTCCGTTGTTTTCGTTCGACTCGTATCCCGTTCAAGTAATTCACCAGACATTGTGGAAACATTTCATTGCCCGATGGTCGACTGCCTGTTCACCGTGCTCGACGTTGCCAAGAAAGCGACCGAAACCACGGTGTAGCTGCGCCCGCACACACACTGCGCCTGCGCAGCTCTGCTTGTTGCACCCTCCCGATAGTAACACATAGGGGGCAGTACGCTACAAGCACAAAGTCTGGGCATCTCAGACTCACATTTGACTGTTTGGCCGTCGGGATACTGTGCTTTGATGGGAATTAATCAATCAAATCAATTAATATTAGGAGCACAATAAACTAAGTCGGTGTATAAAGTTTCCAACAATGGCAATTTAGACGGAGTCTGCATTTGCATCGTGCCGCATGAATTTCTTTTAGAATGCGCCACTCACTAATTAGTTAATAGCACAACCTTGTGGTTGTCAAACATAGTCAAATCATTTTATTTTATCATGGCCCTCTCTATTGCTATTAAATCAACTTGTAATTAGTCCAGTTAATCTAACAAAAATAGTGTCCAGCCCAGAAGGAATTGCAAATGTTTCATAGTTATTGGTCCTAATACCCACCTTCATCTATATTAAAAGTATAACTTCATGGATTTATTGGAACATACTTTTTTCCCAAGGTCAAAGACAAAGTGTCTCTTCTGCAAATAGCTGTGCTGGAAAGCTGTGCTGGAAAGTAATAATGTGGAGTGAAATGCAACTCGGGTGCATATCTTAAATAGATTTTTTTCTTCTACACTTTGTGTCTACACCACTGAGATAAATAATATAACTGAGATAAAAATATGTTTTTATCTCGGTGGTCTACACAGGCTATGCTGTCATCCTACTACACTCACAGGTGCTTTTATATTAGTGGTTTTCATTCAAACAGGTGACAAATACTGTAAAATATACTCAGATGTGGTTCTGATGACAAAGTCTTATCAAATGGAGATCCATTATCTAATGCGGGTGTATTTGTTGGTCCTTGATATAATTCAACTTTTTTCTAGGGCAGTTTCACTTGTAGGTTATCAAAACATTTCTAGAGTATAAGGCAAATCATTCCACAAGTATCAAGAAAATTATCCAATCAAGTTTATTTGCATTGGAAACAAGTCAAATTATCTCATCCCACTGGGACTTTGGGAAAGACTTTGGGAAAGACTTTGGGAAAATTAAATATGTTACTATTGCTGGGCACCCGATAGATTAAATTATTATTGTTGTTATTATTATTATGGGACCAGTGAGACCTGTGATCAGAACAGTCAACCTTATTCTTTCATTGTAGTATCTTCTAAGGAGGACAGTAAACATGAAATGAAATATTCCATATATGGCAGTGGTGTCAGTCTGAGTATACCCACATCTAAATCCCCTCTATAGCCTAGTAGTGTTACTGGCCAAATGGAGGCAGGAGTCACAGATTATAGGAGACAGACCAACAGAGTTCACTGACTGGTGTAACCCATATGAAAAATAGAGCTACTAAAACTCATTTAGAGGTGTAATTGCATGTTGTTCACAGAGGAGGGCGCAATACACTTGACTGTGTCTGTGAAGTGTGAATCTGGTAGATCCGGTAGTGGTAGAGAGCCCCCTGTGCACAAACCTTGATCTCTCACATTTCCACATTATTTTCTTAGGGAACAAGGAATACTACATGGAAGAGTATTAGGTCCACATAAAAACAATTCTGAGTTCAGAGATTAAAGTCAAACTTCTGATTAGAATTATTCGAATGTAAAAATGTGAAAAATTAATAGTTTAAACGTCCTCTTCTGCATTCACAGGTGAAGGAAATCATGACTGAGTTTCCCTTATTATCTCGAATATGCTCTCTATGCATTCAATAAATGATAAAAACCCAGTGGTGTTTTTACAGGCATTAATTAAGTCAAGTCCTGGAAGTAAATTCTCTTCAATATACCGGTAATTATATCTTCAAAGGAAATTATTGCTTTTAGTCCCGACGTTGATCCATAGGGCAGCAGGGAGGCTTTAGTGTTTAGAGACAGTGTCCTTCAACCAGAGGACCAGAGTCCAATCTTCCATGCACTGAACCCCTAACAGCAGCTGCATGCTCTAGCTGAGCCTGACCTCTGACCCCTGAGGCGGCCTGGTTCCGCGATTCCATGCAATGGCGCCCAATTGCTTGAATGACATCACTGATGACATCACAATTGCTTGAGTGACATCATTGATGACATCACAATTGCTCTAGTGACATCATTGATGACATCACAATTGCTCGAGTGACACAATTGCTCACATAGACAGAGTGACATCACGGATGTACTATTTACTTTATACTTTACTTTGTCTATTTTTATGGTGTACTAGTCTAGTCCGCATTCTAACTCCTTTTGTACAAGTGTAAATCTGCTCGAATACAATTGCCCCTACTGGGATTAATACATTTGTTGAACTTGAACTTGACAAGAAATCGGCTCAAGGCAGAGAAACTCCAGTTGAGTGTGTGAAGCAAAACACATGAGTTGGTATGATTTTGGTCACACCAAAAAAAAAAGTGTGCCCCATGGCACATCCTCACCAGAGTCTCCACCCTAGAAATGTGCGCGCGAAAGGCACAGATTTCTTATGTCTTTCAAAGTGGCTTCACGAATAAGACAGAAATTGCACCTGGATATCCCCAAAGGGAATGAATAAAGTGCTAATATATCTTATTTTAGGAATTAGCCTAAACAAGATATTATCCTCTTCTATCATCTGGATAATTCTATAGCCTATCAGTTATTTTCAACCTTTTTCATATCAAGGGCCCCTAATTTAGTCCACATTAGAGCCTCATTTGATGAGATTAGTCTCCCTGACCCAAATCTGAGATTTTTTTAAAATTGTAATCTGTATTGGAGCCTATTTTAGAGATAACAGATACATTATATTATCAAATTGTCATTCTTCTATATTCTCTCATTGTGTCAACTTCTTGTAAATTGTGAAGTTTAACACTTTATCAATTCGTTGGGGATCCCCTAGAACCCGCTCAAGGGCCTCTCTGGTGGTCCCCAGACCCCACATTGAGAACCCCATACCCACAATCTTTGAAATGAGACGCAACTGTTTTATTTGTGAAACAATGTTCATTTGGTGAGAGCTGCCAGAATGATGTACTCATGTAGGTCAGCGGGAGATCGCTGAAAAACTACATGACCCACAATGCACCAGCACACCCCCCACCAGCAGCACAGCCGAGTCTCGTTCCGATAGGTGGCAGTGTCCTTCTCACCATCCTTCACAGCGTGCTGCATTCTATCTAATGCCACGTGATGGGTGTAAGCGAGGCAGTAGTAACCCTGCATTGACCATCCCACTGTTTTGTAGATCTACGACAGTCACGAAGCTCCTCTCTCGGCATATCTGAACGACACCCCGGTGTGGACGCAAAGTCAGCCCACAGACTGACAGCTCGGTGCTCGAAAATAAATGCCTCAGTCTTTTTGGAGGAAAAGCGTGTTTGATTACGATGGACCTCTGGACAGCCGACTGACCCACATGAAGACGCACTGACAGAAGCGGGTTGTTGTGTTTTGTTCATTGTTTTTTCCTGCAAAATTGGGTTACGGACCTTGATGGTCCCCCTGCTCGGATGCAATCACACGCCCATGCGACGATGTCGGTGGATGTTGCTGCCCTCGGTGTCCAGGTTAGCCTACAATAAATGCACATTGTTTACGTATTAGCCTACAGATAGTCTTGTTTATTTGGAGCAGGAGACGCACGCAGTGACTGGAATAACGTCAGTCCTATCCCTATCACATTTTTGCGAGGATTATTGATAATCCAGTGCTATTATTAGCCTATTATGTTTTAAATATGAATTATTCTTAGTCTATTATTGTTATTATTATGATGCTATTTTAAATACGGTGTCTCTCTCTATCACACACTGACATCACCAAAGAAATCATGAAATCACCAAAAAGGATTCCTTCATAGCCTTATTTCCTCGTCAACTAGGATCAGACTGTTATATTGCCACTGGAATTGCATTGCTTCCTCGTGAACCCTGAACTGAATTTAATTGTCTGTGTTGCTGTAACGGAACCCCTCTAGTTAGGCTATCTCACACAAGTCAGATGGCCACACTAGCCTACTACGCTATACGAGGCTATCGATTGATTCATTAGGCAACTGAAGCTGATAGGCTCGGGAGGCAGGGTAATAATGATAAATACTGACATCGCTGCTCTCTCTCTCGGATAAAGAAGAGTTTAGTCTGCCACCAGAAGCGACTGAAATAGGCCGCACAGAAATGCACACAGAGACGCGTTTGTTGTGCCCAGCCCAGACTCGAGTGGATGCTGAGGAACATGGTGTCACTTCACTGTGTTACACTGAATACCTGCCGCCCCAGCGGGTCGTCTGTAGTTACCCATCTTAAAAAATGGATGGGCCTTTTTTGCTCAATGCTACTCAGAGACATTCAAGTAGGATTTAGCATGGACCGTCTTTTCAGGATGTAGGGCAAATATCCGCGGATATTCTCAAACAACTGACAGGGGAGGCGCATCCACACTGGGCTTACCCTACACGCTGTTTTACTCCGTTTTTATTGCCACACTAAATACCTACATTGGTCCGACAATCAGTTTAGTTTCATTATTGGCGCATTAGCAAGTGTTTTGCTCTTTGTGAACCTGTCTTTACAGGCTCAGTGTCAAGACAGTTCACTCAGCTGAAATGATCATGTGTTATTCATCAGGCCAAAGAAATAATTTGACATTGTAAAGACACCATCAACCACAGAGTTTATGAGAGGACAAAATAGCTGTTCTAGGCTAATAATAACACTGGGAATTAGTCATAATGTATTGTTTCATGAATTCTTCTCTAAGCAATTATGAGAGCATTAAGAGAGACTTATGAATCTGATTTCATAACTTGTACTCACTGATACGCAGCTCATCAACCTGAAGGCGTCCTAATGGCTTTCTGGAGGATTTTAACGAGCCTGCTGTTTCGTAGATAAACTCTGGCAGCTTTCTGGAAGACGGGATTGTGGAAACTATCAATTTGCTTCCTCAGGGATACACCTGTGGATCTGCTGTGCTGAGTGTCATTGTTTGACCTGATGAACATTGTCCCTGCGTGAACTTGCCTTTGGGAATATACATGTTAGTTACACACTGCATACCAACAGCACAGCGACTGGTGACAGGACTTGGCACTGTTTCAAGAGCGAGGAGGGGTGGTGATGGGAGAGAGGAGCTGCAGCTGTCTGATCCGCTGATCCCCTCTCCCCTCTGGTGGCCGAGGAGGCCTCGTCTCGGTCGATGGGCCCTCTATGGATTTTGTGCGTGAGTTGACAGAGGGCCGGCCCACAGCGCCGACCAGCAGCCAGGCTGCCATGGACCCATGCGGCAGGGCGAGCAGCGCGGCCGCCCCCCTGCCTTGCACCAGCTGTGGGGGCTGCTGCTCCCCACCTCCCCCTTGCCTTATCCCTCCTGGGCCTCCCTCCTCTACTACCTCCTCCTCCTCCATGCCCCCGAACATGACCCCCCCACCGCCCATGTATCCCGCCCCCGCCCCGCAGGGGGAGAACGGCAGTAGCTGGAACTCCTTTACCATCTCCTCCTCCGGCTCCCCGGACTCGCACCCTGGCCATCACTGCGGAGCCACCCACCCCAACCCCTACTGGACAGCAGTGTTCGACTATGAGGCCACAGCAGACGAGGAGCTCACCCTGCGCCGTGGGGACCTTCTCGAGGTCCTCTCCAAAGACTCCAAGGTATCCGGGGACGAGGGTTGGTGGACAGGCAAGATCCAGGACAAGGTGGGCATCTTCCCCTGCAACTACGTCACGAGGAGGGATGCCGCCAACTACCGGCAGCTGACCCCAGGAGGGCTGGTGGCGGGCGGGGTCGCGGTGGGGGAATGCCCCCTGGAGATAGACTTCACAGAACTGCTGCTGGAGGAGGTGATTGGAGCAGGTGGGTTTGGGAAGGTGTACAAAGGAGTGTGGCGGGGAGAGGAGGTGGCGGTGAAGGCCGCCAGGCAGGACCCCGACGAGGACATTAGCGCCACAGCAGAGAGCGTGCGGCAGGAGGCCAGGCTGTTCTGGATGCTCCGGCACCCCAACATCATCTCCCTGCGGGGCGTCTGCCTGCAGGAGCCCAACCTGTGCCTGGTGATGGAGTACGCCCGAGGCGGGGCGCTGAACCGGGCGCTCGCCGGAAAGAAGGTCCCCCCCAGGGTTCTGGTGAACTGGGCTGTCCAGGTCGCCACGGGGATGGACTACCTGCACAACCAGACGTTTGTACCTGTCATACACAGAGACCTCAAGTCAAGTAACAGTAAGTACTCTGCAGCTGACAAGTGTGATTCATCCTACACCTACGCCACAACATCTGTCATCATCTATTTATACAATTGACTATGTGGACTTTGTTTGTTTGTCTGTTTCAAGTTCTGTGTTCGGCCACAGCTACGCCCTTTTACGTGCGATCGGGCTGAAACCTTCGGGGTGTGTAAAGGGCACCCGTGCGAGTGACCTGACGGAGCCGGATTTTCTAATTAGGCTAATTAGCTAATGATGTGATGTCATCAGTGATGTCATCAGTGATGTCATCAGTAATGATGTCAAAAGTGATCTCATAAGGGTGCACACACACAAGGAGGCATTGTGAAAAGACTGGTCAATGACTGATGATGTCATAGATAGACATTGTACAGTCTTAGGACATAACTGATGACATCATCAGTGGTATCACTCAAGGCAACAGCCTGTGTTTCAAGGCTATGACATCACTAATGTTGTCACTTATGATGTCACAATGAAATTGATGTCATCGTGACCTATTTATAGAAGAATCGTCAACTTGAACTCCTCAGAAAAGGACTATGACTCCTGCTGAGAAAAAGCAAAAAAGCGTGGGCCAGGGGAGCTACTGACTCCAAGGGCAGAACAGCTGCTGGGACAGGCCAGGGGACAAGCTACGGGCGAGGCCGCATAGCGGGCGAGCCTAGGCATCGAGCACGCGTAGCACGTGAGATGCCTAGTATCAACAGCTTCAGAAGACTTGTAATATTATGAGAAGAGATAGTAGGTTTTTGAGGTAAAGCAACACATAAGGTTCTATGATGCTATGAGCGAAAAAGCAGTCCCATGACCTCTTAAAGTTCTCACCTTCATGGGCGTCCAGGTAGTGTAGTGGTAGATTCCCTGCCTACCAACACGAGGGGTGCAGGTTCGTGCCCCCGTGTTACCTCTGGCTAGGTCGGGCATCCATACAGATTGCCTGTGTCTGCGGGTGGGAAGCCAGATTAAGGGTATGTGTCCTGGTCGCTGCACTAGCGCCTCCTCTGGTCGGTCAGGGTGCCTGTTCGGGGTGGAATGGGAACTGGTGGGAATAGCTTGATCCTCCCACGTGCTACGTCCTGCTGGTGAAGCTCCCGCTATCAGGTGAAAAGAAGCGGCTGGCAACTACGCATGTGTCGAAGGAAGCATGGGGCTAGTCTACGGCTCTCCCCAGATCGGCAGAGGGTGGAGCAGTGACCGGGGCAGCAGGGGGGGAAATTGGCCAAATACAATGGGGCGAAAATCAGAAAAAATAATAAAAAGTTCTCACCTTCATCATTGACTCTAGCTAACATGTGTTCATACTTCATATGATACTAACTACCATATTTCTAACTAGATTCTATCTTTTTTCTTTATTTTTTTAAGATCTGGAGAGAGGATGTACTTTTCCATAATCTGACAACCCCTACATTTATCACTGTAAAGTCACATTTTGAAATATTGGGCACTTCAGTTTGGTCCCCCAATAGGCATGTCTTGGCGATACAAGTACCGTCGAACCAAACCACTTCCCTATGTATTCTAGTACTTTTCCACAAAACGGGGTAAACACGTTTACACAACCAAATTGCCCGTAAAAAAATGTTCCTGTTTCTGTCTGACATTTCCAACATAAATTATTGATCAGCAAGCCCAACAAGATGAGACACTTAAAATGTAACGCAGCAGGGAAGCTTCCATCCATGGAGGGCCTCTGCCATCTTTCCCCATCATCTCTCCCTGGCCTGCAACTCTTCCTCCTCTTCGTCCTCCTCCTTCTGCCTCCCCTCCTCGAGGAGAGCATTTCTGCTCTGCAACTCGCCGTGCTATTTTTGGTGCTTTGTGCTACTTGCTGTTTAAAGACGCAGTTGCAGTTGTTGGTGCATCAAAGAAATAATACGCCGTGTGCATTCACTGTAAGTGTGCGTGCATGCAAGTGTGTGTGTGTGTTATCCTAAGTGACATGAGTGATGGGGGAGGGGGTGGTGTACAAATATGGGTTGAGTGTACAGGATGCTGACTACAGGCCTTTTTTCAGAAGGAGGCAGCAGAACTAAGTGTAGCTTAAACACACTCCCTACTGATCTGCCTTCCAAAATGTCTTCTTCTGTCCCTCTCAGTAGATGTTGAGTTTCTGATGTGAAGAGCGTTCCTTTGCTTGCAGGCTCTCATCCTGTAGTGCAGTGGTTCTCACACTCACACTTTTTCACGTCAAGGACCCCTAAACTGACACAAATTAGACCACGGACCCCCATTTGATAAGATTTTGTCCCAAGGTCCCCCATCTAATAATTTTTTTGCTTTGATTACAGAACGTGTATAAAACCCATGACCAAAACGGTCATACATTCTGTCATTGTGTTACTTATGGATGGAATTATTGTGAAAATAACGTATTCCCCTTTTTGCTCGGGAGTCATGAGCCACTGGGACCCCTTCAACGACCCCTGGGGTGTCCCCAGACCCCACTTTGAGAACCACTGCTGTATTATACTTTCTCACACATCCAGTCCTCACCCGCATGCATACCTCATTCTCATCTCTGTCTCTCTCTCTCTCTGTCTCTGTCTCTCTCCTTCCCCTCCCTCCCTGTGTTGCTCTAACAGTAACGATGAGGATCAGATGGGTATAATTCCTCTAACAGTAATGATGAGAATCACCCCCTCCCCCTTTACTTGGAGTCTCATTCATATAACAATCACAAGTCTTAGAAAGAATCAATTTCCAAATCTTTATTTTTATTTTTATTTAAGCTCATTATTATTTTTGGGGCATTTTACTAAAATGCCCCAAAAATAATTTACCTTTATTCGATGGGATAGTAGTCAGACAGGAATGGTGGAGAGAGAGAGAGAGAGAGGGGAAAACATGTCACAAAGAACCGCGGGTCGGAATCGAACCCAAGTTGGCTGCGCAAAGGACCGAGCCTTCATGGTACGTGTGCTATCAGGTGAGCCACCGCACGAGCATTATCATTTTTGTACTTTAACTTATTTTTCTTGAAGTCACTAAGAATACTAAGACGTTTTTATTTTTAGAACTTTTGCATGTATAAATGTTACCTTTTGTCTTAAGTTTGCCTTTGTGTGTACTGGCCTGAGTTTACATGATTGCAACCAGTCGATCCAACTTTTTCAAATATAAAAACAACATAATCTTACACACTTTATTCGGCTTTCGTGCCATCATTTGCTACACCGCCTTTCTTAGCACACAACGGACTGGAGTAGATCCTGAAATCCCCCTAATCACTGACTACTGAGAATCCATTTTGAATCCGGAATCGTTTTGAATCGACAATCGATTTTGAATCGAATCGTGACCCCACGAATCGAAATCGAATCGAATCGTGAGATACCCAAAGACTCACACCCCTAGAAATAATAGCAGGAATCTGTTCAGGAGGGCTCTCCATCGCTCTCTGAATGATGCATCTTATGGTTAAGTATGTGATTAGACAGTGAGTCACACGCAGAAGGATGCTTGCATTAGACTGCCAGTGCCCAGAGGGAGAGAGGGTGTCAGAGAGAAAGAGGGGGATTGAGGAGTCAAAAGAAGGGGATGGGAGAACGAGAGGGTTGAATATATCAGGTTGGGGAGAGAAAATAAGCTTGGGGACCAGAGAGAGAGAGAGACATATAAAGAGAGAGAGAGAGGGGAGACGGATGGGAAAGAACAAGAGACGGAGAGCGTGGGGGATAAACAGTGGTTCATCTCAGTTTAGGGTTACACCTCAGCTCATTGTCCAGGTGCGCTGGTCTCAGGTGTCCTCTTCAAACCGCCGACCACTTGGCATCGCTGCGGTTACAGAGGAGCACAGGCCCCCAAGCCTCTCCTCTCCTCTCCTCTCCTCTCCTCTCCTCTGCCTTCCATCAACCAGGGCCCGGTGCTCGCTAAACAATCTTCATTTTCACTCAGCGCTCTGATGCGTTTGCCCGACCGAACATGACATGTGAGAGTTGAACAAGTTTTGACCAAATTTCATGCAACACAGGAGATGTATTTTTGGCTCGCTCAGATGCTTTTCCTCTAATTTCATCCCCTTTTGGTGGAAGTTGTTTGAGGCGTACTTGCTTGCACCCGTTTGCGTGTGTGCGCGCATTTCTATATCATCCCCCTGGTGCGTTGTTGTGGAGCCGGTCCAGAGTGAGTGAGTGAGTGAGTGAGTGAGTGAGTGAGTGAGTGAGTGAGTCTGTTTAGCTGGGATAATAATCTGATTAGGGTGACCTCCTGTCACAGCTTGTTTGGGGATTGGCAGGTCGTTGCCCCCACGTTCAGGCCTTACCTGTCACTCTGATCCTGGATCAGCCTCTGGCTCCACAGAGCATAGGGCACCAGTCTTCCTGGGTTGGCTCTGACCTAGAAGTAAAGCCAGTGGGCAAGGAAGGACGACAGCCCCTGATAGATGTATCTACGGCTGTGCCTTGTGGTCTAGGTCGGAAGCTCTGGTGACACTTGTGGCTCGACTCCAGTTCTGAAGGCTATCCATCACCGAAAAACTATTCTGGAGTCAGTTTTATGAGCAGGTCTTGGATTCATTCTCTAGAAACCTCTTGACCACAAGTAGCACAATTATGGGTTTCATGATCACACACAGGCTATGAGACTGAGTTGTGTAACGTGTTGTGCACTGACTGACGGTCACTGACACTTTCTACAGAGATCTATAGAGCCATGAGTCAGCAACAACAGGTAAGACAATACAGCCCAGCTGATCACCTGTCGTGCTAACCACACAGAGAGAGAGAGCCCGGCCCATAGCTAGACCTGTAGCGTGCTCTTACATAAGTGTCATATGATTTGTGCCACCGTCGTTGTGTACACTGAGGCTGGTTTCCCAGACAGCGATTAAGCCTAGACCTAGAGTAAGGATGTCCGCTCCATTGAATTTAGTCTTTAGTCTAGAACTAGCCCTAATCCCTGTCAGGGAAAGCAGCCCTGAATGTACAAAATATTAGCGACGTTGATAAGGTCAATCCAGGTCAAAGCCATTATTATATCGCCCCTTATTGATTTCCCTTATAGATCTGCACCAATCACAAAGAGGAAGATAAAGGTGTTGATGATAATATGTAGATGAAGAGAAGCAGATGGATTGGAGAAGGACTTTTTCAGCTTTGAGATGATTGAGATGTTGATTGTGCAAAGGGCGCTTGAACTCGGTATCAGTATCTCAAGTTTTTGCTTCATCTATTGAGGACTGATCAGCTTGTGTTGTGTCCTCTCCTTAGATCCACAGCTCGTAAACGTGACGGTAAGCTGTGTGAACACAGAGACTTTAATACAGACACAATCAGGCCAGAGAGGAGTTGACATTACCTGCTGTTTTGACTGGCGTAACTTCAAATGGAAGCCATGTTTACACAGTCAACAACACTGTGAATAGTGGGAGCCCGATGTCCTGAAGCAGGACTGTCAAGTATACTGTTTGCTTGCAGAGTATTTGAATTCATTTAAAGCACGTTGGAAAAGTAGCATTTCTCCAGTTCTTCTTTTGCTCGTTGAGGTGGACTACAATACAGCAGTAACCATGACACCAACAAATGCACCACACATAAGTGCTACTTACACGTATAGCCTAGGTATAGGTGCGTGCGTGCGTGCGTACAGAGAGAGAGAGAGAGAGAGAGAGAGAGAGAGAGAGAGAGAGAGAGAGATATATGAGTGAGTCTGCTGAGGAAAGGATTAGAGTTGTGGCCAGTGCTGGTTGTTAATCCCTCAGAGAGACAGCGTGGTGGAGGACTGGACTAGACTGTGACTAACTAACTGGACTAGTGTGAGCTATATGACCAGAGAGAGAGAGAGAGAGAGAGAGAGTGTTGAAGTATTTCATAGCGTGTGTGTGGATTCAACAATGGATGTGTTTACTGTATTTTGCTTGCATCTTTTCCAGGTAGATAATAAAGTGTGTTTGTGTTTGTGTGAGTGATGAGTGATGTGTGTGTGTGTGTGTGTGTGTGTGTGTGTGTGTGTGTGTGTGTGTGTGTGTGTGTGTGTGTGTGTGTGTGTGTGTGTGTGTGTGTGTGTGTGTGTGTGTGTGTGTGTGTGTGTGTGTGTGTGTTTCAGAGAGCATGTCTGCAGGCTCACTGCATAGTACGTACAGTATACACATGTGAGTGTGTAGTCGGCCTGTGTGGGCATGGAGGTTGGACAGCAGGACACTCTGGCGCTAGGGCAGAGAGCAGCACACACTCTTGTCTCTCTCTCCCACACACACACAGACACAGACACACATATACGCACGTGCACGTACGCACACATACACACACACATACTGTATGTATGCACACACACACACACACACACACACACACCGCAACAGAGCAACAATGACCCCATTCTCACACAGCAGCCCAAGACAGAGCGAGAGCAGGGCTCACAATGGCAGGAGTCACCGCAGGGGGAGGGGGCGCAAAGGCCGGCAGGGAGAGAGAGAGAGAGAGGGAGGGAGAGAGAGATGGAGGGGGGAGGGAAAGAGATAGGGAGAGAGAGAGAGAGGGGGGGATGCGACTGGAGACCTTGAATGACAGAGTGGAGAAGGATGGATGGGTAGAGAAATGGAGAGTAGGCTATAGGCCCTGGAGGTTTGGTTGGGTGGAGGAATGGAGAGATGGATGGGGGAGGGAGGGAGGGAGGGAGGGAGGGAGCGATGAACGCGGTTGTGGAGAGAAGCGTAGGGTCAGTTTGAGCGGCGGTCTCGGCGAGCCAGCTAGAGATCAAGGCTAAACATTCTTGATGGAGGCTAACATTTCGCCACTATCTGTGTGTGTCTGTCTGTACTGTCCACCTCGTTATACTGTATCAATACACTTCACTATCTGTGTGTGTCTGTCTGTACTGTCCACCTCGTTATACTGTATCAATACACTTCACTATCTGTGTGTGTCTGTCTGTACTGTCCACCTCGTTATACTGTATCGATACACTATCTGTGTGTGTCTGTCTGTACTGTCCACCTCGTTATACTGTATCAATACACTTCACTATCTGTGTGTGTCTGTCTGTACTGTCCACCTCGTTATACTGTATCAATACACTATCTGTGTGTGTCTGTCTGTACTGTCCACCTCGTTATACTGTATCAATACACTTCACTATCTGTGTGTGTCTGTCTGTACTGTCCACCTCGTTATACTGTATCAATACACTTCACTATCTGTGTGTGTCTGTCTGTACTGTCCACCTCGTTATACTGTATCAATACACTTCACTATCTGTGTGTGTCTGTCTGTACTGTCCACCTCGTTATACTGTATCAATACACTTCAAGTAGAAGTTGACTCTTCAGTGAAATACACAGATTATATAAAGATGTAACCATATGGAGATCAGCATCTGCAGCGTATTAGGTGCTAATTTGACCGCTAACAAATTCTAATTGATAAAGACAGCCTGGGTCAGAATAGATAATAGATATAGCATAGCTGAATGAAACTGTCATGTTCTAGTTCTATGCATATTACCCTGAGGGAGCGTGTCAGTCTATTCAAATGATAAATGATCATTTAAATGATGTGAACTCCAGTGATAATGATGAGTGACCCGACCATAGAAGAGTTCACTGAGTTCTCTTTGTTTTTGCCTCTTACAGAGATCCACCCTAAGGGCTGTTCACACATACTGTAGCATTTCTTTGCATGGAAAAAGTACTGCCTGGAGCGCCTGTTGGGAGGAGAAATACAACCTCACCTGACGTTAGCTTAGCAGCTGCTAGCTCAGTGATCAGCTGGTTAGCTCTACTAGCAGACAATACAGTGTCTTGGAACAAGCAAAGGCTTACCAGATATATTCCAGTACATGTCCAGTATAATCCGTACCGCCTTTATGATCACTGTTACAGTAACATAAAGTCACTGATTACAATATCCTATTTCTCCACCGGCACGGCACTTTCCCTTTCTCCATAGTTGTTGTTGCTATGGGAACGGCCAGCGTCTCCGACGTCATCGGCTGAGAAAAAGAGGTTCACGTCACCTGGCGCTTTTCTGAAAAGTTGAACGTTTCTCAACTTTTGAAAACTCTTTTCTCCGATGAGAAAAAGCCTTCTGTGTGCCTTGCGGCTGCTTCCCATTGTTTTTCATGAGAAAAGTGCACTGGCAATTTAATTGGGGAAAAAAACGCTGTGTGTGAACAGCCCCTAAAACACTGTGAAAAAAAGTTATCGGAGATCTAGAGTACATAGAATTTTTGGGGCCATTTTGTTGTTTAGTCTATTTTCTTCATTTCTGTCTAACTGACCAAACTTAGATGACATGAAGTTTGATAGGAGAACATTTGCCAACTGTGTAAAACATCAGTGGTAAACCAGCATTTAACATTCATACATGGATAAATCCATCATAGAACAATCAAATAGATACTAATTTCTCCACTGACAGTTGCCTTAGTATTATACCAGAAGGCATTGCAATCACGATACATGTGTTTTTAGTAAGGGTCTCAACTCTCGCTTTTCTCTACTGGAAAAACTCTCGCTGTCCTGCTGTTACTGTTACTATCGCTATTGCTACTGCTCTCTCCGCCAACATATAAAACCCACATCTGAATGGAACAGGTCCAGGCCATGATGATCTCTGAGGGCTGGTGAAAGTCATTCTGGGAAATGTAGGAAACCGCAAAGTGACGTGGAAGTACAGTAGACGAGGATCCGAGGGTGGAGTGTTTAAAAGGCCTTGGACTTGGCTCAGCGCTCTGGCACCGTGTGAACAGAGCCGAGCTGCTAACAGATGTTTGTATTGCTTCACTGTTAGAAGAGAATACTGCTGAGTTTCAGTCAGTGAGTGAGTGAGTGAAAGAGAGAGACAGACAGACAGAGACACACACACACAGACAGACACACACACACACACACACACACACACACACACACACACACACACACACACACACACACACACACACACACACTGTGGTGACTCTCTCCACAGGTCAATAAACAGATGAGAGGAGGCCAGCAGCTACCAGTAAGCTGTGCTGAGTCCCTCCCTGCTCTGTGTGCTGCACTGCAGCTCCACAGCCTCTGTGGACCTGCCAAGCAGCATACTGACACACATTACGCTTCAGCGGGCTGCGTATTCCTGTACTTTATATGAAAGACGTCATATGATGGAGTTATGATCCATAATGATGTGGATCTGCAGGAGTGGTCATGTACACAGCAGGAGCGGGGATTTGCTGGATTTCGTGTTGATGGTCAAAGTTCATATGTTCATGAGGATTTTTTTGTCACATCTTGATTTTCATACAGACATATACTGTACTTCAGTGTATTCTGCCATTGTGGCCTGCTGCAACAAGATCATTACCCGCCATGCTAAAAATATTCACCAAATAATATTATTTGACTCTAAATGGTCTCTGGGATTCATATCACACACCATCGACAGACAGGGCTTCTTCCTCATCCTCTCCTGAATTTGACCTCAGTTTGACTGACTGACTCTTTAGCTTTGTAGAAGTCAAGAGATGATGAAGAACGTTAAGTGTAACAAGCAGGAAAGGCTTGGCTGGAGCGATGGAAACAGATTTGTATTTAAGTCAAGTTCATTTGACAAAGAATGAGCTTTCCTAGACCTAACTAATCAATCACAGAACAAAATGATGTAATACAGTATGCAACTGTTCAGGGCTGGGCATTATATCGATATTATTTTAGATTTTGGATATCGTAATAATGTGATATAGCATTCAAGTGTTGTCTTCTCCTGGTTTTAAAGGCTGCATTACAGTGAAGTGATGTCATTTTCTGAATTTACCAGACTGTTACTGTAGCTGTTCTATTATTTGGCTTTACTTAGTCATTATCCACATTACTGATTATTATTTATCAAAAATCTCATTGTGTAAATATTTTGCGAAAGCACCAATAGTCAGCGAAGGAAACCCTATCTTTGCATTTTTTCTTTTGATCACAGTCTAGTTTTAATAAAAGTTCTTGTGACATCTCACACGTGGCTTTGACTTTACAGCTGAACATTTCGCCACTTCGTAGAAAATACAGGGATGTATCACCATTCAGCTTAAAAATACAGAGATATGATTTTTGGTCCATATGGCCCAGCCCGACAACGGTTCTCTTCTTTCTTATTATAGGCTATTTAAAAAAAAGAATAACAGTCTATATACATTTCTCTCCCATTTCCTAGCGGTAGTTTTCTGACATAACACGGACTCCCCTCGAACCTCTGACATGGTATACAGTAGCTTTGTGCTTTGTTTTCTACCAGCACAGTCACAACACTGCTGTGCATTTCAGTTGTCATGATGGTACACACTCAGGGACACCACACACACTCAGAGAACATTGGCACCTACCGTGTGTGTGTGTGTGTGTGTGTGTGTGTGTGTGTGTGTGTGTGTGTGTGTGTGTGTGTGTGTGTGTGTGTGTGTGTGTGTGTGTGTGTGTGTGTGTGTGTGTGTGTGCGTGCGTGCGTGCGTGCGTGCGTGCGTGCGTGCGTGCGTGCGTGCGTGCGTGCGTGCGTGCGTGCGCGCGCGTGTGCCTACATGCATGCGTGCATGGTGGCTGTTGACTCTGCTGTTAGAGCAGTATTGTTACCAGCCAGCAGCCTGGCACGGGGAGAGGGGAGTCAGGCCAAGCAGAGAAGGCACCGGGTGTCCCCCGAGCCAGGAGCCCTCCACCCACTATCACAGTCAAGTCAAGTCAAGTCGAGAGGACACTTCATGAATATGCCAGACACACAGAGCCAAGAGGCAGCGTCACAATGTCATGTTTTATTCACAGTTCACAGCAGCTACTGGAGACACTTTCTGTATACACGTTAACATGCTGTCATGTTGTCTAATACATTATACAGCAGTTAGTTCCGGCCGAGCGATTTGATTGGACGAGAGGCATTCCATGAGTGCTGATATTCAGTATAACAGCAGTAGGACGCTTCACTGTGTGTGTGTGTGTGTGTGTGTGTGTGTGTGTATCACTCTGCTTCACAGCTGTTCTAATGTAACGATTAGGCTGCGTACAGTATGTGCACCTAGTAGCCACAGCGATATGGATACATTTGACCTTAATTATGGGAAGTGCGTCCTGGTGGCTCACCTGGTGGCTCACCTGGTGGCTCACCTGGTGGCTCACCTGGTGGCTCACCTGGTGGCTCACCTGGTGGCTCACCTGGTGGCTCACCTGGTGGCACATGTACGACGGAGGCTTGGTCCTTCGCGCGGCCAACGCGGGTTTGAATCCGACCCGAGGTCCTTTGCCACATGTCATCCCCTCTCTCTCTCCCCACCTGTCTGCCTACTGTCCTATCTAAATAAAGGCAAAAATGCCCAAAAAATTATCTTATATATATGAATGGGAAGCTGAAATCATCTCAAAGTAGCTTAGCTAGCTAGTTGCAGTCGGGAAAAAGTTGACCTGTGGCTTCGCTTGGCAACACTCGGTAGCGTTTGTGCAATCCTGAGGAACGGAGACAACAAACAGACAGAAATCATCTGTTGTCTCAAATTACGTATTGATGAATTTACAACTGTTGTATAAAAGCAATATCACACGAGTGTCAAATTGTATCGTTTTTAAGATGCATCGCGATGCGGACGTGGAATCGAATCAAATCGTGGACAGATGAATCGTCGAATCGTTTATGTTTCAAATATATGTTGACATTCAGATTTTAAAGCACTTTCTAAATAAAAAATGTAGTTGTATTTCTGACCGCTTGTATTAATTGATGAAAAAGTAGCCATGTCCAGTAATAATATAGAAAATTGAGGATGTGATACTTGGAGCTGCGATACTATGAGCTGTATCGAGAATGCATCGTGATGCATTGTGGAATCGAATCGTATCGTTGACAGATGAATTGTAATCGAATTGAATCGTGAGGCCAGTGAAGACTCACAGCCCTAATATCAGCTATATATATATATATATATATATATATATATACATATACTGTATACATATATAATATAAGCTGTGCTTATCTTTGACCGAATCACAGCCATGCTGATATCCGGTACATCAACAGTGCTCAGCTCTTTGATGTACTGTATTACAGTGACTATGTTATATCTTTATAATATATATAGATGAGAATAGCTTTCCATCTTCCAAGTCTGTAGAATATGATGTGTAGGCCAGGACATCTCTGCAGCATGACCATATTTAATTTAAAATGGTATTTTGACACACATTTCACCTTGAACACACATTGTGCGCTCCTGTGATTTGAAAATTGCCGTAGGCCATATTGCGATTTCGATCAAATTTAGATTAATTGTTCAGAGAGTGACACGATTCAAGAAAATCCTTGAATTAAATGATTGGCATTGGAAACAAGTGAGCTAGTTGTTTTCTCCCGTGTGGTTTTGATGCCGGTTTGCATCAGAAATAGAAAGAACAGAAACGGGAACATCAATGGTGAGATGTAGTAGAATGTGAAGAATAGAAATAGCCCAATATTTTTGCTGTCATCTCACACAAAATCAGTGACTATGTGAAATTCGTCAGAATCAAGGAACCACAAAACTGAGAATCTCTCATGAGTTTAACGCTCAAACCTCTGTGAATTTCCACACGCTAAGTACCTGCTTTCTCCACAGCACACGCACACACACTCCACGCAAAAAGAGACAAGAGAAAGCCGCCTGATATAATACCTCCATCTCTGATGAGACAGGCTGCCTGGTCACACGAGTCTGGCAGCTGCGTTTGTGTGCAGACAAAGTGAGTGGCTCCAGGGTGAAACTGTGCCACCGCGCGGCTCCGGATTAGAGCCCCAATGGCCTGTGGTGCTACAAGTAGAGCCAAGGCGGGGTATCAATGACATGGGAGCGTAGTCAGTAGAACCTCCGTATCAACATGGGAATGGAAAAGAGACCCAATGGTATGTGCACGACTTGCTCGGCAGAACTTTTGCTGATCGGCATCCATCTTTGATCTTAATTCTGTGTTCTTGCTCCAGAGCAGGGCCAGCTAAGCTAACCCCAGCTGAAGTCGGGGTTAGCCCACTTTGGAGTGTTCCAGGATTGTGCATGTGTGTGAAAGGCTTAGCGTTCTTAGCCTGGGGCTAACAGCTTCCTTAGCCCCAGGCTAAGAGACTCACTTAACCCTGGTTAAGTATAGTGTGAAAAGCCCGCTATAGATCTAACTCATCAATTATCAAGCACAAGACAAAATTATGCAATACATTATGCAAACAAATAAAACACAAGAGGACTTTAATACCTCCAAAAATTCTAGATTGGGGCTTTAAAGCGATGTGTGTATTCATTTTATACATTGTGAAATTCTTCTTTGCATATTCAGGAGCAGTGTTTCAGTGTGTAGTTGCTTTACGATACTTAGTTGCTTTATCGCTCAAGAGTACGGATGGGTATCGTTTCGTATTTTTACGATACCGGTGCTAAAACAATACTTTTAAAACAGAACCGATACTTTAAGTATTAAGGTAAATTTAAAGTTGATTTAAAGCTTTTTTAAATTATTATTATTGAAAGAGGATATCAAGCGGTGCACTCCAAACAATAATATTAGTGAAGGTGCGTGCGGCGCCATTGTCGGAGCACCGGAGGCCGGATATTTCACTCTGCAGCTAGTACCGACATAACGCACCTAAATCTGCATTGCAATTCGGTCCGGTAATACGGTTGTAAAGGTACCGGTACCATAGCGCTACCGGGTTTCGGTACCCAACCATACTCAAGATATGAGAGAGATGTGTGAGAGCCAGAGAGAAATAGGGACACTATTGAGCTACAAAGACATGAGTGTGCGCTGCCAGGAAAATGACAAAAGCTCTGCCTCCAGTCATCTCTCTCTTTACCTCTACAAAGCTGCATCTTTTCATCCACTCATCATTCCATCTCTCTCTCTCTCTCTCTCATCCCGCGTCTCGCTCTGTTTCTTCTCCATCCTCCCCTCTTCTCCTCCCTCTTCCTGCCACTTCCTTCTTCTCTTCTGCCCTCCTTTCTCTTCCCCTCTTCTCCCCCTCTTGTCATTTTTTCTCCTCCCTGTCTTGCCTCCTTCCATCTCTCATCTTTCCGTCTCCCCTCCCCCACGCCTCTTCCTCAGACCTTTTTCCTCCTCATCATCCCCCATCCTCGTCCTCCTCCTCCACATTATACACACACAATCTACCTCCCTCTCAGTTACTCTCTTGTCTTTTTTACCCCCCCTGCACTTTCTCTCCATCGCGTTTCTTCCTCTCCCCAGTGTGTTGTAGTCTGAGCCGATCGCAGCCAGGCTGGCGACAGCTGGATGGGCAGACAGACAGACAGACAGACAGACAGGGAGGGAGGGAGGGAGGGAGGGAGGGGACGATGAGGGTTGAAGACGGGATGTGTGGATGAGGAGTCGCAGTCTTAGCGGGGGGGGGGGGGACTTTCTCTGATCTTTGCTGATGTAGAAACAGAGATGGGGCCTGAGGGGGCGAGGGGCTGGCTGCTCGCTTCTCTTTGTGCAGGCTCCCACGGGGCTGCATCTCTCCGGTACACAACACACAGCCAGCCAGGCCACTTCTGCAGCTCCGGTTGCTATATCTGTCGTACTTTTGGAGACGGTGGGGTCTGGTGCTAAGGTGGGCTGGTGTCTTTGCAGAAGCAGAACCAGCAGGTATGTGTGTGTGTGTGTGTGTGTGTGTGGGGGGGGGGGGGGTGGATGAGTGGGTGAGGAGGTAGGCACTGGGAGCTGGGAGGCATTAGAGGGAGCTAGCACTTACTCTATAGGAGGGTGAGGGATGGGGGGGTGGGGGGGTACGGTCTTGGAGCATGGGACCTGATTCGCTGACTTGGCGCCACGGCAACAGCTGTTCCACCCTGCAGGCTACACCTGTTCTCATACAGAGAGGAACAAGGAGGAGGAGGGTGAGAAAAGACACAGAGGGGGGAGGGGGAAAGGGAGGAGAGAGAGAGAAAGAATCAGAATCTCTGTAGTGGCCCAAATGTACACTATACACAGGAATTGACTAGGTGATGCAGCGCAGTACAACGTGAAAATAGCAGAATAAAGCACACTAAGTTAAGTAAAATTCAAATAAGAAACATAAGAGAATAATCACAAATAATATATACACAGCATGGATACTAAGTATGCTAGAGTCCTGGCCTTGGGTCCATAGTTGGAGTTTGTGCCGTCCCATACAGTGTGTGTGGGATGAGGTAGGAGCTAGGATGGGCTGTTGAGGAGAGTAATGGCATTAGGGGAAAAACTGTTCAGGTGTCTGACTGTCTGGTGGTCCTGGTGGCCAGATGGGGCAGTGAGCCGGGTGCGATGGGTCCTACTGTAGTCTGCTTCCTGGATCTAGCATCACACACACACAACACTCACAGGCACCTGTTCCTGGCCTGTGAGCTGGCAAGCTGTTAGCACCAGACAGTCTGTGTTTGGTGTGGGCAGAGGATGTGAGGTACCACACAGTCTGACAGAGGAGGTGAGAGCACTCTCGATGGCAGCTCTGTAGGGTCTTTCGAGGAGATGTTCATCTTCCCGAGCAGTCTGAGGAAGAACATCCTCTGGTGAGATCATTTTATGACATGATGGCATGATGGTGGTACCCAGAGATTTAGCAGACTCCGCCACCTTTGCGGCTGCATCGTTGATGAATAATGAGGGATGTGATCGAGGCTGGGTGTTTCCGGAAGTCCACGACGCTGTAGGCGAACTGTAGCGGGTCCAGAAGGCGGTCTGTGATTGGTTTGTGATTGGTCGATTGGTTTGTGATTGGTCTGTGATTGGTTTGAGAAAAGACGGGATGAGTCTTTTCTGAAGCACTTCATGACTACAGATGTCAAAGCAATGCGTCTACTCTGTAGTCATTCAGGCACGCTATGCTGTCCTTCTTTGGAACTGCGACGAGAGAGAGAGAAACTTCCACAGAAACATCCCTATCTCTGTGGTGAGAACATTCAGGGTGTGATGTGAGCTGCCAAATGTGTTCACTGCTGTGCTGTCACACATTCAAGGAAATTATGTATCTTTACTCAATGTAGACTGTTGTAAGGTATGTTATGTGAGTTGTATATAAGAATCTGTGTGGGTGGAGTACAGTTCAGAGGTATTGAGCATCAACGATTTGACATACCATCTGCTAAGAACTGTTGTATAGTTCTACCTTTAAAAATTTTATACTAAGAGGTTGCTCCTGAAAAATAACACCACACAAGCGTCAATTAACATTTAAAGATGATCTGAAAGTCTTATAGAACCGTATAATTCCAATCTCACAATTTGTTCTGTTGATTGCTGTAAATTCTAACTGCTAGAATGTATGTAATGCCAATAAAGCAACCAACTGAATTAAAATAACATTGAAAGAGATATACCTAGACTGAAGAAAACAGGAGGGAGAGGACAAAGGAGACTTCATATAGGGGCATGAGGGTACCGTTCTGTGGGACGCTCCCCTTTCCCAGCTTCAGATTCTCAGCGTGTGACCTCTGGCCCTGTTACCATAACAACAACTTAATGACACAGCACACAGACAGGACTGGACCTTGGCCAGAATAATATAAGCAACATAAGTGAAGCGGTGGAGCTGTCTGCGTGCGCGCCGCAGCGCCCAGCTCACAGTACCTCTTTCACTGGAACTTTGAAGTGGCATCAGGACAAAAAGGAAATGAAATCAGAAGTGGTGTGTCAGCATGGTGTGTGGCGTAATCTGATTTGCATTTGTTTATTATTACTGTACATTACATCATCTCTCAACAAAGCACCTTTATATTGTCTCACACTGTAAGAGCCAGGCTGGAAGTAACTCCTTACATTTACTGCAGGTACAGTAATAAGAGCAGCAATTACAGTATTGGGCAACAATCGTACAGTATTGTACTTCACAAAATAGAAAAGTTGCGAAACCATATAATGCCCCAGTTAATAACCATTTATTTGCTACAAATTGTGCAGATTCTTTTTTGTATTGTTGTACTTTGCTACATTTTAAATCACATCCATTGCAGAGTGCATAAGGGCCTTCTGTAGCAACATATAGTTCAAGCACTGAGAAACACAAGTCAAATACAGAAATACATGCAGCGGCCTCTGGTCCTATACCCAGGGTGGGTCTTTATCACTGACCTAAAAAATATGGACAAAGCTATCCCATTCAGTTTGGTCTCCCGTTTGGAGTTGATTCGTTGGCCGTCACCATCATGATTTTTTGTCAGCAGAGTGGGAGGGAATGGGTTGAGTCCTTCCGCAGCTCACGTGAGATGGGAGTTTCCCAGAGCCGCAGCTCCGCCTGCTATTGGTCCATGATCGGCAAGCTGCGCGATCACTGGACAGGCGATCTGTCAATCACCCCCTTTTCTATCATCTATTTTACTCCAAACGGGCGAGTTATATAAGATATGACCCCGATGCAGTTGTTATGAAAAGGTGACATTAGCTATATAGACCAAAAGTGTGTTAAGGCCCAGGCTGTAAAGATGTTTAATTACTGTTACAAAGTGGGGCATTTTAACAGGAACGATGGGACTTCTGAGTTCTGCCTCAAGTGGCCATTCGAGGAATTACAGCTTAAACAAAGACTTCCTCATCTTCAGGGGAAAGGGGCAGAGCTTGCCCACTTATGTGTTGGGGGACAGCTATTTCATTTGGATCGTTGAGGCCACAGTGTGATCATGCAGTTTTCCATGCACGCTGAATTTGTTAGACTTGATTACTTTATTTCTCATAAATTCCCACCAGGAAACAGTGACATACTTCTATGAACTTTATGATTTCAACAGTTATATTGTTCAGTTTTTTTTTTTGTTTTTTTTTAACCCAGGTGCAAAAAGTTATCAGTAAAATCATCTCAGTCAGACAAACGGAAATCGCAGAGCCCCCAAAACTTTCCCTGTAACATTATCGGTAACTGAGTGTGAGCTTGGATTGTTTTTTCCGCCAGCGACTTTTTAGAGGTCACTGTAAGCTGAGAGAGAGCACGTGGTTGAAGCAAGAAGAACAGGCCACAATACATGATGGGAATTAGGGAAGGTCACTTTCAACTGTTTATTCATCTGGCTAATCGGCCACGCTCCAGTGTTTCTTTTTCCACTTACCCTAAATATACACTTCCCCCCCCCCACACACACGCACACACACCAGAGATGGGGACTTGGACTTGGGACTTGGACTTGAGTCGCACTTAAGTCTCACTGACAGTGACTTGAGACTTGACTTGAGACTCGTCCTCAAAGACTTGAGACTTGACTTGGACTTGAGTTTTGGGACTTGTGAACAATCTTTATTTTTTATTAAAAAAAATTGGTGCATTAACATTAAGGAAATCTATACTGATGTCATCCAATCAATGCTGATAATGTATTCTAATAGATAAAGGAGTGAGAATAATACAGTACATGCTTTGAATTCCTTGGTTTTAGCTATGCAGTGTTCTAAGCAGACTGGATGGCATGCAGCAGATGATAGAACGCTCATCCATAAGAGACTTGAGACTTGACTTGGACTTGTGACCAAAGACTTGAGACTTGGACTTGCTCCTCAAAGACTTGAGACTTGACTTAGACTTGCAAAAAATGACTTGTGAGCATCTCTGACACACACACTCTCTCATCATACCAATACATGCTTGAGTCTCTTCTGTGGTGGAAGACGAGCCCAGCAGACTGTAGGCTAATGTGTCACCTGTGTTGAACTGACTGACTAACCAGTGTGGAGGATCATTAGTCAGGTCAGTTACTCTTGGTTTAAACAGTGACTCACTGACGTTTCAACACTCAGCCAGGGTCAGGGTCCAAGGACGCAGGAACGGGCCCAGGGAGTGTAAGGGGAGGGGCGGGGGCGGAGAGGAAGGGATAGGTGGTCATATACCGTTTCTTTTCCTTTTCTTCTTGGTTTCATCCTCCTTGCTTTTTAAAAAATTTAGTTTTATTTTATTTTATTTTATTGGGGTTCTCTTATCTCACTGTCTCTTTGTGTTTTACTAAATGTAAAGCAGTTTGTAAAGGATTTTTTAAGAAAAGTGCTTTACTATACAATGCCATTATACCATTATTATTATTATGATATAAAACAGTATTTCACCAAGTGGATTTTGCTAAGATTTTTTCCCCATCCTTGTCGATAAATAGTGGAATGATCAGATAACCTAATTACACTGTAGCAAACTATGACATGAACATAATTTGCCACAGTATGTTCATGATCATAACGTAACGTGTTGTTGACTGTTGTTTTGGTCACGCAATCTGATCAATTAAAGCCACTGATCATTCCCATAAAGCATGTTGCCACGCCAGCCGGCAACCAGGGAGCTGGTTAGTGATCTTCTTGCCCTCCCTTGTGTGTGTGTTGTGTGTGTGTGTGTGTGTGTGTGTGTGTGTGTGTGTGTGTGTGTGTGTGTGTGTGTGTGTGTGTGTGTGTGTGTGTGTGTGTGTGTGTGTGTGTGTGTGTGTGTGTGTGTGTGTGTGTATATATATTGTAGGATATTGTGGCTTTTACACAATGCTTAGCAATGCATGTGTACTGCTGGAAATGTTATCTCAAAGTACATTGAGATGAGAATAATCACACACACGCGCGCGCGCACTCACTCACTCACTCACTCACGCACGCACGCACGCACGCACGCGTACTTTGAGATAACATTTCCAGCAGTGCACATGCATTGCTAAGCATTGTGTAAAAGCCACAATATCCTTGAGGACATTTTTCCTTTCTTACTGTGATACAGAGCACTTTGCCCTTGCTGGTATTGTTTCTATATCAGAGCACTTCAGGTTGTCTACACTGCGAACATGGTGATCTCTGTTTGATGTGCAGGATGAGAAGCTGGAGGTAGTGGTGTGAGGGAACATGCACAGGAGGCGTTGAGAGGCTGTGTAAAGATGTTCTGGAGGAGGTGTGATGGAAACGTCTTGACGCTGGTCTATAATAAGACAAGTGAGATCACATGACTGCTGCTGTAAACAGGCAGGTGCCGTATCTCTGCCCGCACGACCTGTACAGTATCGGTAAACATGCAGTTTCTATCTTTCAGTGTGTCTCTCTCTCTGTCGCTCTCTCTCTCTCTCTCTCTCTCTCTCTCTCTCTCCCTCTCTCTCTGTTGCTCTTTTTCTCTCTCTCTCCCTCTCTCTCTCTGTCGCTCTCTTTCTCTCTCTCTCTCAACAATTCAATTCAATTCAATTTGCTTTATTGGCATGTTACGTAATAACAACAAAATTGCCAAAGCGTTTCAGGAAACAAAAAGATATAACAACAACAAAAGATATAACTGATCTAACAACAAAGTAAACAGTGGATACATTAGTAAATAGGACATGATCAGTTCATCAGGTATGATACTGATAGAGCAAGGAGGTAATAACTCTTACAATACACAATTGTACTACTATACTAAATAATACAAATAATAATAAAATAATACTATACACAGTCACACTACTATACTCTCTCTCGCTCTCTGTTGCTCTCTCTTTTCCTCTCTCTGTCGCGCTCTCTCTCTCTCTCTCCCTTTCTCTCCTCTGTTTCCACCCTGTTCCCGCCCATGTGCATGTTCTCCATAGGTTACACAAACAGAACTTAAAACACAGAGAGTTGAGACACACCCCTGTAGTCTGTGGTCGCCTATATGCACATCCTATTCTGTCAGTCAATTCAATTCAAGGTGCTTTATGAATGTATATTCCCCCGAAAAGCTCTTTTCCTCAATGGCTAATATTATATTTTGCGGCTGTATTTGTTCTCACAAACACGACTTACATCAACATAAATAGTCAGACAGTCAACACACACTGATACCTGGGAAAGCATGGGATTCATTTTCTGAAATCTTGGTTAATTGTTGATTCATTTCTTGTTTCATGCTTTGGAAAATGTTTGTTTTTAAAAGGTTGTGCCAATAAAGCACATTGAATTTAATCGAGAGAGAAAGAGATATATAATCTATATAAAGAGAGCAAAAGATAGAGAGACAGAGAGAGAGAGAGAGAGAGAGCCCTGAGGAGACAGCTGTCTCTCAGTGGTATCAGAATAGAAAAGAAGGCTGGACCATGACAATGGCTCATTATCACTGTCAGCACTCACTGTCCCTCACTAGGCTGGAGACTGCACTCCACCGCACGTGTGTGTGCGCACAGTCGCACACACACACACACACACACACACACACACACACACACACACACACACACACACACACACACCTTACACATGACAATCTCTATAAGCTTGGTCACTGAAAGTGGTCCTTTTATTTTGATTGGTATTCTTTGTCATGCATGCTGACAGTATTTGCATGTAGACTCGAACTGCACGATAGTGACAAATAATCATATTGCGATTATTTTGTTGAATATCACAATCTAACTTCTATAGATCATCATTATACAGACAGATGTTTCATCTTTCAGCCAAGAGGAAACATTTTTATTTAAAACTGATATGTTGCATAAGATTTCATATACATACCGGTATTCCAATTTAAAAAAAAATCTATTAATTGTGCAGTGCTGTTGTGTACTACTAGATTCCTAGCAAGGTTTGTAATGACAGTGAACATCAGCTGTCTCAGCAGCTGACCAGAGTACAGAGCCTGACAGGCACACCTTGATCACGTGAAAGGCTTACGTGCACGTGCACGTGCACGCGCGCGTGTGTGTGTGTGTGTGTGTGTGTGTGCACGTGCGTGTGCGTGTGCGTGTGTGTGTGTGTGTGTGTGTGCACGTGTGCACGTGTGCGTGTGTGTGTGTGTGTGTGTAAACAAAGACACTGTGTGTATTGCCTTCCCCTGCCACCCTTTGCATATGCCTGTAGATAAGTGAGAGAGAGAGAGAGAGAGAGAGAGAGGCAGCAACCCCCACCTAGCTCCCAGTGCCTGTGAACTGTGTACACTCCAAATATTTCCATAGCCAGCCCTCACACGGAAATGAAGAAGGAAGTACATGGGAGGGAGAGAGAGAGACAGATAGACAGAGAGAGGGAGAGAGAGAGAGAGAGAGAGAGAGATAGACATAGACAGGGAGAGAGAGCAAGAGAGATATGAGGTGAGAGGCCAGTGCTGAGAATTGACCAGGAAAAGCACTCAGACAAGGATATACGTTCAAAGGACTGTCACATTGTATGAAAATCAGTCGCTTAGACACACACACACACACACACACACACTCTCTCTCTCTCTCTCTCTCTCTCTCTCTCTCTCTCTCTCTCTGTGGCAAGTGTCTGCCCTATAGCAGAAACCCGAAGCACTGTTCAGACCACACCTGTATTGTAAACATGACTGTACTATTGAACATGTACATTGTTTACATTTTGTTCTTGAGTGTAGAATGTGTTTTTCTGATTGAGATATATATTTTATGGGATTTGGAGTATGGAGCTGTGTGAAACTGGACTTTATGCTTTAGTTGTGTGGTTATTGACCCCCAAAACACCAGTGAAATGTTGCCTCTACAGATACAAACACAAAATGTTTATATGCAAATACTAGTAAATAAACAAGCGTACTAGTTGTTTATTTACTTTAAATGTATTTTTTTTTGTGCTAAATCAGAGTGGCTTTTACCCACATTTCCCTGTACTGTAGTTGACCCTATGACCAGATAACCAATCAATGCATTCTCTTTGCTGTTTTGACCCATGTATTTTGGGAGCATTTACACTAGCCTGGGTAAACCCAGCCCCCACGTGACCTGCTCTCAGACCTGCTCTCTCAGTCACTAGGGCCTAGTGCAGGGGTGGGCAACTATTTTTCATGGGGGGCCACATGAGAAACCCAGATTGTTGCCGGGGGCCGAACAAATATTGTCATGCCGTAACCCATGGATGGGCAACTTTGATGATAGAGAGGGCCACAAAAAAATGTCCTCGCTACCAGATTTTGCTGAGGGCTGAACGGCGCCAGCGTGAAAAATTTGGGGCATTTGAAGCCAGGTTTAGAGGAATAACTCATTTTAAATTAACAATTGTGATGTCATTATTCAGTCTTAACCACCAATATTTGATCCTTTTCCTCACTCACTCCTATGTCACCACCTGCTCTCCCTGCAGGGCTTGAAATTAACTTTTTTCACCACCTGCCAATATGGCTGCTAGATTTTAAAGTTACCAGCCAATTAGAATTTCCACTAGCCGAAATGTTTTTCTTGAAATAAACCAGAATATGAGTGAGTTAATTTAAGCATAAGTATCAGTAAGTGCATATTGCATGTTGCGCTCAAGTGCACTGTAAAAAAAAAAAAAAAAAAAAAAAAATTGGTGCAATTCCATCGCGGGCCACACAGGGGGCGCCCGCGGGCCGCATACGGCCCGCGGGCCGTATGTTGCCCATGTATGGCCTAGTGACTGAGAGCGGCTACATTTACACATCTGACAGAAACAGCATGTTAGTGTTTCAAAGAAGAGTTTTGTGGTTATGGATTATGATTATGAACCTGAGGGTCAAAGACCATATGTGATAATCCCCTCTAGTGTCAGACTGCTGTCAGCTTCCAGTTAACCTGAAATACATTTAGTCCATTACCTACAGTAGACAGCTGACTACAGTATGTTGAGACTATTTACCGACCCTTGTATGTGTGTGTGTTGAGTGTGTATTTTGGTAGTCACACGTCACACCGACCCTTCTCTTTGCTTTTTTTTTTTTTTAATTATAGTGTTTTTTATTTTCAAACTTAGACAAGAAAATAACAGTACATTACATTCAACAAAACATTCCCCAATCCCTCCCCCCAGCCCCTCCCTCACCACAGTTCACGGTCAATACAGTAGTTGTTTCCAACCATATGGCTGAAACCCCTGCAATACAGAGTCAAACAAAGAAATCAATACAAATTTCATAATGTGAATGACTTTGTGTTGAGAGTAGTAGTTGGGTATACTTATTACAGCTAAAGTGTGTTACATCAATTCTGGATCAATCAGTTGCAGATTAATGGTGTCCATATAGCTAATATACGGCTGCCATATGTTCGTGAACTGATTGTATCTATTTCTCAAAACATAGGTTATTTTCTCCAAAGGTATACAGTTATTCATCTCTGAAAACCATTTTGACAGGGAAAGAGGGAAGTGTGATTTCCAGGTTAAAGCTACACACTTTCTTGCGACTGCAAGTGCAATCTCCACAAATGTAATACTATTGGAACTAAGATTCAAATCTGTGAAGTTGCCAAGTAGACACAGTTGGGGTTCTAAAGGAAAAGAGACCCCTGTAATACAGGACATGGTGTCACACAAGTCATTCCAAAAGTGCCGTAGTTTCACACATGACCAAGTGGCATGTAAAGATGTACGGTACCTTCTGTTGTGCCACATCTGAAACACATTTCGGAGAGTGCACTATTGTACTTATGTAACTTCTGAGGAGTATAATAAAGCTGATGGAGAAAATTATAATTAATAAGTCTGAACCTTGAATTAATGGTGGCACACACACTTTCTCGACACAGATCTTCCCACAGAGCCTGATCTATGGTTGTGTTCAAGCATGACTCCCACCTTTCTTTTGATTTATGTATGTTTAACTTAGGGCGCTTTTCCATTAACAGTGAGTACACTCTACTTATAAATTTGTATGAAACTTGGTTATCATGAAGTAGTTGTTCAACACTGAATAGTTCCAGCAAGGACATTTGATCACCAAGCGTATTCCTAAGAAAATCCCTTAATTGAAGATATAAAAAAATGTCATTCGAGGAGTTGAAACATACTTACAACCTTGACATTAAGCTTTTTTTTTTAATACCCTTCTCTTTGCTTGTCTGTCCTCCTCCTCTATCCTTCCCCTCTACCCTTCCTTCCCTGTCTCCTCCCCTCCTCAGTCCTCATCCTGGAGCCGTTGGAGCGGGACGATCTGAGCGGGAAGACGCTGAAGATCACAGACTTTGGCCTGGCCAGGGAGTGGCACCAGACCACCAAGATGAGCGCGGCGGGGACCTACGCCTGGATGGCCCCCGAGGTCATCAAGCTCTCCCTCTTCTCCAAGAGCAGCGACGTGTGGAGGTACGCCACTGCTCTGAGAAGTTCCTGAGTTGTGTCAAATTGTGTGTGTGTCAGAAGGCAGACTGGCGAGCCACAGAGGGAGCTTAGGGTGTGCTTGAGATTTTGTTCAATAGAAAATCAGCTGTAATCTAAAATATGAGACATTTCTGCAGCTAATAGGGATCATGCTAGGCTTATGTAGCATTTGAAAACTAATGATAATTTGGTGGATTTTTTCGAGTCAAGAAAGAATCAGGCGGCAAGCTCTTACAGTCTTTCAAAGCAATTTCAAACCCATTGTCCGTGTGTTTTTCTGTGACTCTCCCTCCCTCTTCCTAGTTTTGGTGTGTTGCTGTGGGAGCTGCTGACCGGAGAGGTTCCGTACCGGGAGATCGACGCGCTGGCGGTGGCTTACGGCGTTGCCGTGAACAAGCTAACGCTGCCCGTCCCGTCCACCTGCCCAGAACCCTTCGCTCAGCTGCTGGGAGGTAAGGAAGCAGGTCATTTTAGGTGATCATCAAGTCGATACTCGTGTCCTTGTGGAGAAGCCATCTTCACAAGTTGTCCCGGGGGGAGAACACATTTCTCAAGAACATGAGCACAAAGAGAGAGAGCACATCTTTACAGTTTCAGATGGGCTATGTGTGTGACATTTTGCAATCATTTAAGATGCATAGATGTTCATTTTCCAGCTGATTCAACCGTCTCTACTTATACTTATTATAGTACTTATATAGTACTTATAGGCTCTTGTGCCGTCTGGGTGTGATAAGTTATTCTCGCAATGAACTAATCTTGGGGCTTTGCCTTCATTCTCATCCGTCACATGACCAATGTCTTGGATCTTGATGTGTCCTCTTGGCAGTGGGCTTAAGTTGGTAGATGTTCTATCAAATACGTCATGGAGGACACAGGAACGCTTTTTGTGAATCACCGTTTGACTCCAAGTAGTCCGAGTTTGAAATATTGGGCGTCTGCGTAGTGCAGCGGTAGATTCCCTGACCCCGCCTACCAACACGAGGGTGGCAGGTTCGAGCCCCCGTGTTACCTGCGGCTTGGTCGGTCATCCATACAGGTACAATTGGCTGTGTCTGTGGGTGGGAAGCCGGATTAAGTTTGTGTGTCCTGGTTGCACTAGTGCCTCCTCTGGTCGGTCGGCCTGTACGGGGGGGGGGAGGCGAACTGGGAGGAATAGCGTGATCCTCCCATGCGCAACGTCCTGCCAGTGAAACTCCTCAGTGTCAGGTGAAAGCGACTGGCGACTGCACAGTAGTAGTAGTAGTAGTAGAAAACTTTAATGTCCTCCAAGGAGGCAATTTGTTGTACAGCACAGTACCAGAGGACACAGACACATTAAAATAACATACACAACTCATAAAAATCATAAAATCATCTGTAGTGGTAAGAAAATACGCAATAATACTGTGCATTAAAGTGCACGTGTCAGCAGCCCGGCACATTTAAAGGGCGTATCTAATATCTATGATATTGCATATTGCATACTGCCCATTGCTGATGTCCAGCTACATTCTCAATCTCATAATCATAATAAAACGTTCTTAATCTCATAATCATAATTAAACAACAATAACTGTACTGATAATAATAAAAAAACAAATAAAAACTTCGGATTCCCTGAATCTCACGCCCTGGCGGTGGACATGTGCACATGTATCAGAGGAAGTCTAGTCTACAACTCTCCCCAGTTTGGGGGGGGGGGGGGGGGAGTTTGAGAAAATATTACTTAGTATTACTTGCTGTTACCTTTCACTCTCCATCTGGAAGCTAAGTGGTACAATAAGAGTTCAAATGTATAGAGACCATCTGTGCTGTCTTGGGCTATTTCTCCTTTTCACCTTGCAATGAATCCTGGTGCTATGTCTGTGTCTGTGTATTAACAGGCTCTTTACTTGTTTTACAGTTCAGGTCGCTTCTGTTCAAACACACCAACTTGAACTTTACATTTGCCTCAGCACACTTTCATTCCCAAGCTTCTTTTCTTGAGGTGAAAAAACTGGATATGTTAATTTATACCTAATAAGCGGTACTGTAGCTGTTGCGGTATTTGTCCGCCCCAGCAGCACTGTCACTCTGCTCCTAAAGCTCTTCTCCTCCTCATCCCTCTCTCCCTCTCCTTCATCCATTAAGCTCTCCTTTGTCATCCCTCCATCTCTCTCTCTCTCTCTCTCTCTCTCTCTCTCTAACCATACTAACCATGTCCTCCTTACATTTTGCTCGTATGGTTTCCAAGTACATCCGTCCATGTTTGCCACGCCCAAGCGCCATCCACTGAATCCCAAACAACTTTTCCTTTGATTTCAGATAGTAATTTTCCAATGTTTCCAAATAAATCGGTCTTACCGATATCTTCAATCAATAATCAACAATCCATCATAATTGTTAATTGCAATTAAACACACAATCCATTGCACGACACTTCATATTTCATAGTTGTTTTCTTTAATGAATGTTAATTTCGATAAACAAAATCAAGGAAATATTCAATAAATTGTTAGATCAAATAATCAATTTGGCTCCAATATACCTTCTTCTTACATTTTCTTCACCCTTATAGTCTCTTCTTCAACCTTTTCATTGTCACTTCTCACTCATAAGCATTACCTGCAGAGAACAGTATTTTTAGGGTATTTTTAGGGTGTGAAACCGCTCTCAGCAGCAGTATTCAGATGAGCCATCTCTTGTTCAGTAGTAGAACATTGTGGTTCAGGTTTGGTGTTCAGAGCGTAGCTGATCACTGTGTGGCTCAGATCACCGTAACACCATGAGTTTGTGTTTGGCTCATGATCCACCATGCCATATGTCATGCCATCTTGCTCTTTCACAGTTCTCCTGTCCCTTAGTAGGAGAGTCGAAATACACACACAAAAATCCAGATTCCTGACCATTCCTGGTTCACCTGCACCGGTGCTATTGCTGCTGTTCTATTTACCAATGCATACTACCAAATCCAAGACATCCACTGGCTCATAGAGGCGTCACCTGTTATTATAAATTACTAAATTGCTGTTTAATTAGTTTAATTGGAGCTGTCTCTATCCCCCTACAATACACTTTCTTAATATTGATAGTCCTTAGTCCCCCCGATGGTAGTTTATCTTCCTGGGTGACTGAATGGCATTCACTATTATACACTGGCACCTGAATGGGTCCATCATGAAGTGTAACAACATTTTAATTTACATATTTTATTTGCTGATATTTTCTGTTCAACACAGAACACCAAAACTTGGTAGATAATAATAAATAATCCTGAATCCAGCCATGATTTCAAAGACATCCAGTGGTTTCATCTGTTACTATAGTTGATTAAGTCATTGTTAAATGAGCTTCTGACCCTCTGTCCCTCTTGACACTTCTGTTCAGAGTGCTGGAGTCCAGTCCCCCACAGCAGGCCCTCCTTCACCAGCATCCTCATGCGACTGCTGGCCATCGAGCAGTCCGCCATGTTCCAGATGCCCCTGGAGTCCTTCCACTCCTTGCAGGAGGACTGGAGACTGGAGATCCAGCAGATGTTTGACGAGCTCAGAGCCAAAGAAAAGGTGAGGATGGGGTGTGACACTCTCCTGCTGGGCTACAATGGGACTGGAAATGTGATTCATAGATCCAGTTTGGTCTTATCAGCTCAGACTGGTAACCTAATGACTTATTTTCTATCATTTGCATATTTTTTTGAAAAGCGCTGTACAGGTATGTGGACTCTGGATGCATGTAGATGCTCATAAGATCAAAACATATTCACTGCATTTGGTGTCCTCCACACAAAGCTCTTCTGTCTTGGATTTAGACTGGAAAGTCTACTGTGGTTTTGTGAGAATAACTGCAAATGTTGACGCCATATAACACATCTGAGTAGGAAGTTATCTCACCATGTCACTGTCTGCCTGAGGTGTTTCTGCAAATTGGAATGACGTGAGCAACAAGCCCTTAGCCAGAAGGTGTTATGTTGCTATGCTAACACCGCATCTCATTGTAATTTTCTCAATAAAATCTCCTCTCCTCTTCTGTTCTGTTCTCTCCCCTCCCCTCCTATCCTCTCCTCTCCTCTCCTCTACTCTCCTCTCCTCAGGAGCTGAGATCTTGGGAGGAGGCCCTGGCTCGAGCAGCAGAGGAGCAGAGGGAGCAGGAGGAGCAGCTGAGGAGGAGAGAGCAGGAGCTGGCGGAGAGAGAGATAGACATCGTAGAACGAGAGCTCAACATCATCATCCACCAGATGTACCAGGAGAAACCCCGGGTCAAGAAGAGAAAGGGCCACTTCAAGAAGAGTAGATTGCTCAAGCTGGGCAGAGACAGCAACTGCATCAGTCTGCCCTCTGGTGGGTGGAACAAAGAACTGCAGTCATTATGTTCAGCCTCCCAGTTTGATGCCATTTACCTGCTGTAACACAGTGCACATTGTCTCAGTGTAAACACACGCACACACACACACACACACACACACACACACACACACACACACACACACACACACACACACACACACATTGCATCAAGAGGTGGGATGGCAGTAACAAATTAAGTCAATGTATAAATTCTAGGTCTATGATTACATTCACAATTTGTTGTATTTTATGGAAATGTTTGACAAATGACTGAAATGAATGAATGTAAAGGCATTATTCGTTTTCCCTGCTTGTTGTCCTGGGCGCAGGCTTTGAGCATAAGATCACAGTGCAGGCGTCTCCCAGTGTGGACAAGAGGAAACCCCAGGGGAGCGAAAGCACCACCCCTCCTTCCAGCCCAGGGGTCATACCCAGGCTGAGAGCCATACGATGTGAGTGGAAATAATAACTGAGATGAATGTCATTATGCATTCTGTGTGTGTGTGTGTGAGGGAGAGACAGAGGGGGAAGGGGGAGAGTGTTTGTGCCTGTGGGCTCTATGAATATTTATTTTGTTTTAATCGTCCCTCAGTGACACCGAGTGATGGCAGTAAGACATGGGGCCGTAGCGCCGTGTGTAAGAAGGAAGACTTGTCCACCAGCAAGAAAAAAGGACGCACCTGGGGGCCGAGCTCCACCCACCAGAAAGAGCGCGTCGGTGGCGAGGACAAGTATGTATACAGCTTGTTTACATGTATACAGCTTGTTTACGTGTAAATAATGTAAACAGCCAGTTATTTTTTTAGATGTCTCAGAATTGACTGTTCCACAACACATTGCCACTTTGAATTTCTCCCTCCTTGCAGACTGAAATCGCTAGGCGAGGGGTGCAAAGTGTGGTCGTCCAGCGCCCCCAACCTGGGCAAGTCGCCCAAACATGCGCCCATGACTGCTGGCTTCTCCAGCCTCAATGAAATGGGTGAGTCTTGACCTTCGCGGCGAGCTGTGCATCGCTGAGTGCCAAAGACACAAACATGCACCAGTCAGACTCACTCTTCTCGTTTTCACACCTCTGCCTCTCCCCATCCCCCGTCTTTCTCCTCCACAGAGGAGTGCTGTGAGTTGGAGGAGTCGCCTGGGTCCTTCGTGCCCCCGGAGCCCAGCAGTAACGGAGCGGTGGAGGACGCAGGCGCCCTGTGGGGCAGCCTGGGGCCCGGCGTGCTGCCCGGTGTCGGGGGGTCGAGCACAGGCACCTGTGTGGGGCCCGCCCCCGCAGGTCCGGGGACAGGTGTGGGCTACCAGGACTCGCTCCGCCGCTGCAGCCAGCGGAAGAAGAGCGACCTGCTCTTATTAGGCTGCGCCTCTCTGCTGGCATCTGTGGCCCTGGGACAAGACTTACTGCAGCTGGGGAAACTGCAGGTAAGAAGAGACACACGTATACAACATACATGACTGTATTATACAACATACATGACTGTGCATTACTTATAGAGACGTTATCTAGTACTAGTTTAGTTGATGGGTGAATAATGGTTATGTTTAATGTAAATAGTAATGTAAATCATTTAGATATGTGTGCGTAATAGATTTCACGGCTTTCGCGCCACTACCTAACTAGATAAACATGTCAGGGGTGTTTAACTATCTGCAGCGTCAGTTTGGTTAAGTATTTTGTGATTTCTTTAGTGATTTTAATTATATTTTAAGGCATCAATATTGTACAAATACAGACTCCTCTCTGTTATATGTGATATATTTCTTTATCTGGCTTCTATTGGGGTCTGCCCTTTATTTACGCGTACACACAACACTCCCTGGCTATTGATAGAGATGCTGGCACAACTAATTGCCATGTTTGAAAGGCTTGTGGTGAAGAAGGCCCATGTGATTCTTAAATGTCCTGTTCTGCCCCTTAGAGGGCAGCTGATCTGAGGCCATCAAGAATAAAACAATGAAGGCAGTAATTAATCCACACTGCTTAATTTACACATTAAATGATGTGTTATTATAATTACTTTTTATTTTTCTCAGATTAGTGTTTTTTATTTGACTATATCAGGCTATTGACTCCCTGTCTGGTCTCATCAAGTGATGCTTGTCTCTATGTTGTATGGTGGTTTTGTTAAGTGATTTTAATGTTTTTTATTATGTGTATTTATTGTGTTTTCATTTAAAACCCTGTCTGCAAGCAAAGTTCCCCTTAGAGGGATAATAAAGTTAAGTGAATATATATAATTCCATAATCACTTTATTAGGTACAGCATTGTTTACACAAAGAGCTTGCTCCTCGACAGTGGGTTACCTATAGAGACAGTCCGCATGTCTGGGAACGCCCACAAAATGTTAAACGGCTGGCGCGCGAGTGGGGTAAAACCGCTGATATATCTCATGGGCTGACTCACAAAAAGACGGTGCTGCGGCTCTAAACTACATGTTTGGGGGTTCTAGAGCAGAACACAAGACGTCTGCTCAGAAGTGCGTTTACTGCGGTGGTTAAATCCCTGATCATGTCTGCCTGGGCTGGGCTATCAGCTAAATTCTAACTTTGCTGAATTGATAGAACGGGGAATTTACCCCACCCTGACCCCGCCCCCAGGCTAACCCAGCGTCTATTATGGGCGTTCCTAGAGCCTGTATGGGCGTTCCCAGACATGGGGACTGTCTCTATACATAAGTATAAAGCATGCAGACTGGGTTCATAGCTTTCAGTTTGAGTGTGTGTGTTATAGTGGGCAACACATGTGATTTATGCAACTTTGAAGTGGCCGTCCTGTGGGTCAAAATGCCTCTGATTGGTTGGACGAGAATGGCAACATTCATTCAAGCTAACAAGCAGAGGCCACAAGAAGGCAAATACCAGCTTGGTACAACAGAGATGTCCAGAAGGTCATGTCAGAAAACACAGCCTGTCGGACCTTGAAGCAGATGGACCTCAGCAGCAGTAAAGCCACACTGGTTCCACTCCTGTCAGCTGAGAACGGGAAGATGAAGCTGCAGCGGGAAAATCATCACCAAGACTAGATGATTGAAGAGTGGGAAAACATTGATTTGGTCTGACAATTCTCACTCTCTCTTCACACATGCTGATGGCAGATATGAAAAAATGGGTGTAAACGACACGAATCTATGGATCCTTCGACAGTTGGTGGCGATTGAATCTAATGTTTTCCTTGGCTCACATTGAGCCACTTAGAAGAACATCCCTCCATGGCCACAGTCTGCCCTTTGTCAAACAGATACTTCCAGCAGGATAACGCACCACACGGCACAAAGCAAGCCGGTACCGGGAGTCTGATGGGACATGAGTCCAGTGGCCTGAACAGCCCACAGATCTCAACCTAGAGAAGCTTATGGGCTGAGGTGAACATGAATGTGCTGCCAAAAAGCTGTGTGACACTGTCGAGCCTGCCAAGATCCAGGTGGAAGGTTTCCAGCACCTTGTTGTCTCAACAAAGTGGATAGTGAGTGTGCAGTGAGATAGTATCATATGTTTCAAATGCAGGATACATGAGGACACTCACTAGACAAAGTGGAAGATCAAATCAGCCCAAATTACAGCAGTTATATTGCTCTGATTACTGGGTTTTTTCTCCTTTTGTTCTTCTTTGTCTATGTTATTTGCACCTGTGCAAACAGAATGTTTAATTATGTTTAAATTTGTCTATGCTATTTGCACCTATGTGCAGTGAATGTCACTGTTTCTGGCTTGTTTTACTGTTATTGCTTGTTGTTTCTCTTGTTTTCCTGCACCTATATGCCCTGTCATTTTGCACTATGTTGTAACGGAGTCTACAGCACAATAATTTCACACGTGATACTTGTACTACGGAGTGACAATAAAAATCTTGAATCTTGAATCTTGAATCTTCTTCTTCTCCCTGGTAATTTAGCTGTTTCATGGTAAGATATGATCTCAATGATCTACTAAAACATAGCATGTTAATGTGACCTGGTGTTGTGTGAATGCAGGTGCTCCAGGACGAGCAGGACCTCCGGGAGGAGCAGCGTAAGAAGAAGGAGGGTCTGTTCCAGCGGACGGGGCGTTTCCGCCGCAGCACCTCCCCACCCAGCCGCACCCTGTCCCTGTCCCTGTCCCGCCATCATGACTCCACCCTGGCCTGCCTGGACCCCTCTCCGTCTGTCACACTCCTCTCCTTGTCCTCTCTCTCCGACTGCAATTCCACCAAGTCCCTGCTTCCTTCTGACCCGGACGATTACCCCTCGCCCGCCGTGGCGGGGGTCAAAATACCCGCGGCGGCACCTCCACCCCCTTCCCTCAACCCGCTCCTAGACCTGCGGGCAGAGAGCTTCAAGAAGGAGCCCAACCAGTCGCTCACTCCCACCCACGTCTCTGCAGCCCTGGCCCTGAACAGGGGGCACAGACGCACCCCGTCAGACGGGGCGATACGGCCCCGGGCCCAGACTCTGGGACATCGCCGGACACCATCGGATGGAAGCATGCCCATGCCTCCTCCGCCAGGAGCACCCAGTTTTGCAACATACAAAGGTCAGAGACAAACATGTAGGGTTAAGCTCTGCTTTTTACAACGTTAAACGCGTCATCATCTGACCATTCTGACCAACCTCTCCCTCTCTCTCTCTCTCTCTCTGTCACCCTCCAGGCGCACAGGACAGCCTGGACATTCCTCGCCTCCCTGACCCCGGCAGCATCTTCCCAGTCGTCCAGCGCCGCAAAGCCCCCGCCCCGCCACCGCCGCCGCCCATCCCCGACCCGGATCCCCTCTGCCTCATCAGCCCCCTGGAGAGACCCAAGACGCTGGAGTTCGCCCCCCGGCCCCGGCCCACCCCGGCGAAGGTGAGGGCCGACCCCTGGAAGCTGGGCTCTCTCTCTCGGACCCTTAGCTCCTCGCCGGGCAGCAGCTGCGACAGCCCCCTGGGCTCCGGGGACAGCAGGGACAGCAGGGACAGCAGCGCCAGCGCGACAAAGCCGAGCTTGATGGACATGGACGTGGAGGGTCAGAGTTTGGACAGCACTGTGCCCCTGTGTGGACAGCGGCAGGCTGCAGCTCTCTGTGGACAGCAGTCCTCCTAGTGAGCGGAGGGAGGCTGAACATTTCCAAGTGGACCAGTTTGCATACAAGCCCATTTTCAGAACATTGCAGCTCGGGCTTGTCGCAGTCTGAACAAGGAACGCCTACTGACGTCTGAGCCCAGAAAGAGCACACTTTGAATTTCTCTTGATGTGCAACAGCCCCACTTGCTTGTCGTGTTTTGTAGGCACTTGTTGGAAGCCATCCCTTTCGTGTGCCCTTCAACACGAGTGCCCCGATGAGGCTCGATGCAAAGCCCTTACAGCAAGCCTCTCCCTGTAGTGCCCACGAACCTACACACCACTAAGGGTCCGAGAGCCCTCTTCTAAGCCTTGCTCACTGTACTCTCGGTGCACACCCGCCCACCTTCCCCACAGCACTTATGTTCCCTCCGGAAGCCATCGCTAACTACTCGGTGACCCACGGCCGAGTTGCATTTCCCCCCCGAGACGCGATAGGAGTTCAAACCCTTAATAAAAAGCCATTGAAGGACCCGGAACGCCACCTTTTGACACTGCTTAGTGTTCATTTCTATCCGTCTGCCTGCTGCTTTTGGTCTCGTCTGTGGAGCGTTTGACCTTAACATTTCGTTTCTCCCCCGGGAAACAGAGGGTCTGGATTAATTATACGTGATACACTCATGTATCATCGTTGTTCCTATTTTGCACGCGTAGCCGTTTGTAGCCGTTTGTTCTGCAGGGACACAAATATCTCCCGCATTGTCTCCGTAGTCAGACCTCTAAGAAGTCCACTACTTCTTTAGTCACTAGCCAGTCAAAGAGCGTTCTCATTACCTCCCCTTCCCATAGACTTTCTGCCTTTACCAAAACCTCATATTTCATCTCTGTATGGGGGTTAGGCAGGAACAGAGAAGCCTTTTTCACAGCACTGGTGGACTGGTTATATATATCCTCAGCCTTGTACAGTAAGAACAGAGAGTTTATTTTCTCAAAGCTTACCCCATTCCTAACCTGTTAGCAAATCGCATTGTCAGACCAGGTGTGTTTCCGTTTGTGTGTATATTCCACATTATCTCATGTGCGGACGAACGCAATGGATTGTCTGTGTGTGCTGGTGTTTGTCAGTGCATGTTATTAGGAGCAGATGATTTTCTGTGCTACGCAGCGCTTGTTTGAAACGAGGCCGCTCTGGTTGCTGCACACATTTCTCATCTCTTTGTCTTTTTGACGTTTAATGAAAAACATTCCTCACTAGCAATCGATACGCCTCTGTATGGATGAATCCCCATCATACCACAAAAAAAATGAAATGTTGAATTTAATCCACTCTGCAACACTGGGGGGGTGGGCGGGGGGTGGGGTAAATACTACCTGATTTCTTATAAATAACTTCAACCTCATGTTGATCTTTGACTGTTTGGAAGCTTGATATGATCCCCTCACCTACTGTATTCTGTATTGAACATCAGTGGCACTTTAAGAGCCATGTTGTGCAACTGGTTTGTCTTTCTGTGAACTAGTGGACTTGGCACAAAGTGGACAAATCAGAACGCAGAACTCTGTTTAGTTGTCTGGAGTCGTCTTTGTAAGGTGGGCACGAGCGCAGTGCTGCTGTAAGGAGCCGGAGAAAATGGCCCACTGATATTGTTTTTTTTAAACTGCACAGTTAGACCTGACTGCAGATGGTATTTACTTGACTGTGCAAATTTCTGCGGGTGTGAGAGTGTGTGTGTGTGTGTGTGTGTTTGTAGGTGAGAGAGTGTGTGTGTGTGTGTGTGTGTGTGTGTGTGTGTGTGTGTGTGAATACGAATGTGTGTGTGTGGGTGTGTGTGAATACGAATGTGTGTGTGTGGGATGTTATTATTTGTATGGGATGATGACAATCCCAGAGGTAGAAGAGTGAGCCCGAACTCATTCTCCTTGTGTGGTTAAGAACACTGAGTATTTATTAAAATTTGTTGTTATTATTGAAATAATAATTAATTATTGTTATTACAACGCTCTTCCCGGGATATCTGTATATATTTGTTAATATAACACAGGCAAAAACCAAGGAAAACCTAGGAAACTACTTACTGATACATCCGTGTACAGCTGTCTCCAGTCTCAACCTGTGACATTTCTGCGTTAAAATGAGGAATAAGTGTGTACAATGTGAGAGTGATTGCCCTGAGAGACAGAATAAAAGACCAAGAAAGATGCTTCAGTGTCTGTGCTATGTATGTTTTATTTCTATGGGGTGAACATCCTGATCTAGTGGTGTCTTTTGATTGTCATATGTAGGTAATACCCGACAAAAAGGTGTTTGTTGTGTGAGCAACATTTTAAGTGGAATGCCATCTTAAGAACTGACAGGAACATTTAGTGTGAACTTGTATCTTTACAAAAAGATAGACCTGAGAGAGAGAAGCCTTGTATAACAAAGCATTATGTAATAACATGACAAAATGTAATACCTTTTCATTCCATTATGTGATTACAGCCGTATATTGTAATAATCTGCCGGGTTGTGTAATACAAAGCTTAAAGGCAATCTCTAATAACATACACCACATTTTTTAATACATTATTAAATATTGCAGTGGTTATTATTACAAAATGCGGGAGTTGCACTTTTGTACGATGGTTATTTTGTAATAACCACCACGATTTATTACAAAATGTGGCAGATTGTTACAAAATGCGGGTGTGTATTACATAATGAAGTGAAAATGTATTACATGTTGTGTTATTATTACATAATCTATTGTTGTGTTTGTGATTTCACTGGGATGTTAAATCAGGGGCTGATCCATCCATTGACAATGAATGGTGACTTTGTGGAGAAATAAGATGCAAATTGAGCTGTCACGAAAAAGAAGGGTTTTTTGTTGTTTGGGGGGGGCGGGGGGTGCCATGTTATTCTCCTGTATAAGATCGTCTGGCAGTGCCATGCATATATCTATGGTGCCATGCATGCAGCAGCAGGACAAAGGCTGCTGCAGTAACAGACAAAACCCTCTAGATGTCGTCAGAGAGGCCTATGATGTCATTATAATCTCACTGCACAGCAGAAGGCCCTTTCAAGTGCACGGTATTCCTACAGGCAATGCATTCCTACAGGCCCTCTCTCACCATTCGCTTACCATAAAAGGCAGATGATGGTGCATTTCATGTAGAAAGAAAGCAGTTATTGGATGGAGTATATGATCAAATATTGGATTCAATTTTAAACGTTATAGCGAGGAAAGGCCTCTTCCGTATGAACGCCATAGTCTACAGGATGTAATATTATTTTTAGCATCACAGGCTTTGAATGCAAAGATGATGACAGACACACCAATACACAGATGCTCACACACTCGACTGCTCGGCCTGTCAATGTGACCGCCGATCAAACACCTTTCCAGACGCCAGCCAGTTACCTAGCAACCACACCTCACTTCCATGGTGATGCTATTAAAAGCAACAACAAAGAAAGGGAAAAAAGCAATGATGGACCTCAAAATGAAGTGATCGAGGAGGAAGGGAGAGGTGAAGCCCAGCAGAATAGGTCGGGTAAGTGTTGAATGGCAAGCTCACAGCCCTGAGCCCAACACAACAGACAACATGTGATGTGCATATTATATTGTCTGTCTGTGAATAATCCAGTGTCTGTTTTCAGCTGCCACGCAACCTCATCCAGCCTGTTTTTCACCATTTTTCTTTCCTCCTGTCAATCAATCAATTGCCTTCTCCTCTCTCTCTCTCTCTCTGGGAGCCATTAAACTGTGCAGTGAGTCATGACAGACTGATTACTACCGTGGGATGTTGGGTGGGTCGGTGGAGAAGAGTTAGACAAAGAGAGCATCACATAGCCATTTGGAGGATGATTTTTGTCCAACACTCCGACCCGTACAGTACAGTACCACAGTACCATGAGTAAATATATTCTGGTTATGAAAATAAGCTCCCCAGCCCTGGTAGTGTTAGTACAAGAGCAGACAGCATGAAGTGAGATGGGGAGAGGAGAGAGGCAGAAGGGGAAGAGATGGTTTATATGTGTAGTAGCATTTTTGCCACAATATTTCATATTTCAATATTTTAGTGAAGATGTGAACTGACCAGTGTGTACCTAAGTCTACAGACGCATTGTCTATTATCAGTTCATCACACCACAATTTAAATTCAAAATTTAGATGTCAAAACAAGTGATTTTCTATTTATAGGATAATGGTAGCTTGAACCCTTGATTGATAATGACACTACAGACTGAATCCTCTATATTTTAGATACTGAATTAATTTACTTTGAGATCCGTGTCTGTACTTTGTTCAGTATATTGTATTTCAATTTGTAACCGTCAAATCCAATCCAATCAAATCAAATCATTACCAGTAATGATTTCTTCAAATATTATCAACCAAAATATACCTCTGATCAGCTTTCTAGACTAGTGTAGCATCAACTCAATCGTTAACTCAGGTGAACTCAAATTAATTTGAGTGGCACAACACGACGACATTCCTCTTTGTTTGAAACTTTATTCATAATCTTCATTTACCAATCAATAGTGCATTCCCAGGCTAGCAGTTCAGTAAGACCAGCGATGGCCTCTGATGTTTAGATGTGTCGAGCACTGAATGGACAGACAAATCTCCCAGTGGCAAATTGGATATCGTAGCCACGATGCCCCCAGGTTCAGGTCCCTCTCTGTCGATCGACACAGGCAAAAACGAATAGAGATGGTCCCATTGTGCAGAGCGGCTCTGTACAGTAAGAAGTTCCTCAGAGTTCTCCACAACCCGTCCACTCCTGCGTAACCGGTTCCCTCACCAGAAATGGACGCTTGGGATGAACGGTCATTTTGAAGGGTTCTCTAAGGGCATTGCACATACTCTGAGCAGGTTCTGGAGTGGACCCCCTAAAATAAGGGACATCAACAGAAACACCAACAAATCCAGACACAGTCACAAAGCAGCTCTGTGGGGGAGCTAGCGAAATCTGTGTTCCTTTCTCTTGCTTTCTTTTCCGGTGATAAAGTAATTCAGTAAAGTAAAGCTTTTCACAACCATAAAATTTCCCATTTTTGTTCCTTTTTTTTGTACAATTGTATCATATATTTTCACAAAAACTACTTTGACATTTTGACAAACATTTACCTCAAATGACATCAAAGGAAAGAGCAAAAATAACACAGCCAGTATTTAATTTTCCATCTCTCTTTTTTGTTGTGCTTTTTGTCGTTTGTTTTCAAAGCTACACTGATGTAGAGATCGGTGTCTCCATCTCTACTTGCACAGAGAGTGTGTGGTCGAGTTATGCTCACAATAACAGCTTCAGAGTCAGTCCTACTAATAGTTATCAAGAGAGTCGGTCACACGTAGAGCTGCGGCAGCCAGAACAGAACCTGGGCCTTGTTTCATGTGCAGCTAGTTTCCCCTAGACAGCCGTATACATTGAGCTAGAACAACTTAGCACATTGAGACAAAAACAAGATGGTGCCATGGAGAGAGGACCATGGGAGGAAACCTATCCTCGAGGGGCCCCGTGGGTGAGTCGTTCAGCCCAGGCGGCCATGGAGACCAACCCTACAGGTGACACCGTCCCTCAATGTTGTTTGTTGATTTAGCTCCTCTGGGATACCAGGGGCATAGAGAGAGAGAGAGAGAAAGAGAGAGAGAGAGAGAGAGAGAGAGAGAGAGAGAAGCAGAGAAAGAAAGGGAGAGGGCAGAGATGAGCATCTAGAGTGAGGAAGACAGCCTTCCCATAGAGTTTCTATGACCAGTTCCAAATAATCTCATCTCTTCATTGCAAGAGAGTGAGATGGAGCTGCAGCTGTTTTACTGGGGCTGATGCTGGCCTACTTCTCCCTCCACTGGAGCCTCTGTATCATGTTGGTTTCTTCAACGCATGGCGCCATCTCTCCAGAGTCCCATTGACATACTTAAGGTCCCTATTTCCCTCCTATCAGGTCACTGGCAAATGGGAGGGAATCATTTACAGCACCTCTCTTTGAATTTCTCTTCCATCCCTTTTCAGTTGATTCCTAAGCAGTGGAATTGGGTTTCGCCTCTTATCGCCCGCCTTGGCCAAGGCAGCAGGTGTGACCCTCATTCACGTGGTGACGAAGGAGCCTTTTCATACAGGATTCTCATTCGATGCCTATTCTACCACTGTGATCACACCTCGGTCTGTCTCCACATTCTGGCATTTCTAAAGAGCAGAATGGGTGAAATCGAAGTATGAGAGAGCGGGTTAGTGGCAGCATGCCATGAGAGAAAGCAATAGAGTAGATACCATCCCTATCTCATATAGATCTGACATGACTTTCTCTGGAGCCGTACGTACATCACATGCAGGAGGTGGGGCTTGCACATAGGAAGAAGGAGACTGGGGTTCATGGCATTAGAGACGAGGGAATTAAGGTCATGCCTTCACAAAATGGTCAAGCCAATGTTCCTCAGAACAGGGCAGGTAGACGTATGCCTGTGGTAGATCTATCACAAAAGCAATATTGGCATCGTCGATGCGAGCGAAGCAGTGGCAAATTGTGTGTATGTGTCCGTACTCAGTTGTATTGTCTAACGCCAATGTGTATTATCTGTCCTTACAGACAACAATTCTACGTTTGGAACAATTTTCCAAACTTAACATTTAGCAAACACAGATACTGCATCTATCAAAATACGTGAAAGGAATCTCAAACGGCACACTCTTGTCGATGTGTACTAAAGCTGACTGGACCAAGATGATGGTAGGGAGTGGCGGGACAGAGGCATGTGATTGTTTCCCTGCACTAAGCACTGCTCAGTGTCTCCTGGGTTAATCCATATCTGGGAAGCTTCAGCAGTAGCGATAAAGGGTTGGACCTCCAGCATAGCAACGATGAAATTAGTCTATTTCTGGCTATAGAGTTTCCAGCTCGCTGCAAAGCTCAGAGTGGAACCTCATATCCAATGGGGGGGGGGGGGGGGGTTGATGGAACTCTAATTCCAGTGGCTATTTTCCATAGTGACATCATTCACTGGAGAGCAGAGAGCGGCGATGGGGGGGAGGGAGGGGCTTCAACAGTCCTGACGACGACGACAACAACAACAACAACAACACGCGGTCCAGGAGGGGGTTTTGGACAACAGATTCAAGACAGTTTCCACAACAGCACACCCGATGACAGCAGAACAGCAAGACTCCCGGAGAATTCTGTCTGTTTGCTTTGTTCCTTTGAATGGAGGAAGATCGCACGCACATTTTGCTTATTAACAACTGATCACTACTAAGTATGAAGAACACCGAAAGCAAAACCTCAATAAACTTTGCAAAGGACAAATTACAAACACTTGAATTAGCCCTTGAATTGAAAAACAGTCCGGGAAACGGAGATACATGGCATCCAGGGGAAGATTAGAAATACAAGAGAAGAGCGATAGAATGAGCATAGAGGCAGGCTATTTGTCTGACGACTAGCTACTCGATGTCAAAACAACAAGAGATTTATTGTGCTAGTCTGTTGCGTAGTCTGGCTAAGGGGCCTGAGTGAGGATGTACAATCAAAGTGGGGTATGGTCTTGATATGTGACACACACACACACCTCACTATCCCCTGCTTATACCTCCACACACACACACACACGCACGCGCGCACACACACACACACACACACCCCTCCTCCCCACATTGCCGCGCTTCCTAACCTTGACATTCTCGTCAGTGTTCAAAATAAGACAGAGAGAGAAAATTTGAGGGATTAGAGAAATGAGATAGAGCAAGAGAACAGAAACAAAATACATCCCCCCCGTTTTTAAAACAGTTACTAAATTACGCAAATGTCCCTTATTCGTATGTTTTTAATCTCCTTTTCTCATTCCACCACAATGACTGTTTCATATGAGTATAATAAAGCATTTTTTTAGTTTTTTTGTTAGATTGACTGTCTGCATCTAGAGAAGGGAACCACAGCACCTGAGGGAGAAGGGGGCGTTAAAGTAGTGGGAAAGAGAAAGGAGGGAGAGAGAAAGGAGAGAGAGAGAGAGAGAGAGGATTTGGGGTACAGACAGCGCTTGATATGTTTCCCGTTCTTGTCCATCGATGGCGGGTGTTTGGGTCTGTCTCGTCTGTGGGCTGTGCTGTCACGGGTCGATAGGAGAGGAGAGGAGGTGGAGGGGGGGATTGATTCGTAGGTCAGAGGTGGGGGCGGGGGTGGAAAGGTGAAAAGGTCAAGGGTTAGCCCTGGGTCTCTTTGCTGTTCTCTCGTTCCCGCTGTTCGCTCCTACTCATCTTCATCTCTGTCAGCTGGATGTACCGCAGCACGTTGGTGTCTGTGATGCAGAGAGGGGTCAGTGAGAGGACGGCAGGCCGGAGAGAAACACTATGTTACATTTTTACTTCAATCAAAACAATCTAACTGAAGCTAGAACCTTACGTCTCCTCGATGTAAAAAATAATAATTAAGTGACTTTGGTTGCAATATATAGACCTTCACATAGTGGTGCTTCCGGTCATACTGCCTCTCATTTGTTATATGAATTTAACTGATTGTACAGTTTATCAGCACTGATCGGGGGTAAGACAGCTAGAATGTAGACACGGTCACAGTTCCCTATTGAATGTGTTTCCAAGTCTTTTAGAAAGTTTCTAAATTCACCAAGGGTAATACAATTTTCCAGGCACAAATCAGCTATAGGGCATTCCAGGAAGAGGGAACTGAGCTCCTCTTCCTTAGTTCCTAACCTCAGACACTAAGTACAGAGCGACGAGCGAAGGCTATAGCTGCTAGTATTACATACTATGAAGGACAAAGATAGGATGGGAGCACACCAAGAATGGACTTCTTAAAAAAAAAAAAAGGCCGGTAAAACTTTATAATAACTGCACACTAATAAGCATTAGTTAAGTATTAGTAAATACTTAATTGTGTGAGCGAAGTGAGGTCTATCTATGCCTTAAAAAGCATCTATAAATGAGATTAAATATAATCGTCAAATACAGTGCAAGTCAATACATTACAACTGTGTCTTTGAATTAGTTAATAATGCTTATTAATGTATGGACAATGCTTTATAAATGACGAATTAAGTATTTATTATTATTATTATTATTATTTATCTAATGCATAATAGTGTGCAGTTATTATAAAGTGTTACCAAAAAGGCAATTTGTTTCATATTTTTGAAGCCTTTCTAAGCCAAAATAAACAAACAGACCTGTGGGTTCGCGGTTCTTTGCGTCACGCAGGTAGCGTAGGGCACATTCGTAGTCTCCCAGGTGGTAGAAGGCGATGCCGGCGCGGTACATGGCCTTGAAGTGGTCTCTCTGGTGGCCCAGCACCTTCAGGCAGTACTCCTTCACCCTCTCGTAGTTCACCAGCTCCGACTGCAACAGACACGCTGCAGGCAGGAGGGAGGCAGAGGGAGACAGGATAAGAGTCTGACATTTCAAAATGCTTGATATTTCGTCATCATAATTATAATAACGATTAAAATTGACACAAAAAAAATCAAACGTAATTCAATTTTCTTCACTCGCTCCATGTAAAAAAGTTGGTGTCTGCTTCAGTGCGATTGAAATGACCCGCCAGGCCACTGGGTCTAAAATATGATATGGAGCGCAAGACAGAGAGGTAAAGATTTTGCTGACATCTCACTCTGTACCTTTTAATAGAGCCACAGTGAAATGTAGTCTCCACACTACTTCCTCATGCCGGATGGCAGCGCGTCGCCTATAAATAGTCAAGCGCCACAGTGGGAATCTACTAATGTCTAACAGCGTAGAAGAGACCTAAAAATCACAACACAGTTTGAGGGCCAGAGTGAGACTGTAATGTCTCTATACTGCTGAGCCTGATGTGCAAAACACAGAGGCATGGAGGAAACTCAGCTAGCTGGTCACGTCTTTAGAATGACGGCTGGCTGAACGCTGGGGCAGTGCTTAAGCTTGATTTCCCTGACATAGCAGATGTGTTGTAAGTGGTGAGGGCAGGAGGGGAGGAGAGAAGAGGAGGGAGGAGGGGGGGGGGAGGATAGGATAGAGGAGAGGGGAGGAGAGGAGAGGAGAGAGGAGGAGAGGAGAGAAGGGGGGAGGGGAGGAGAGGAGAGAAGAGGGGAGGAGAGTGGAGAGGAGAGAGGAGAGGGGAGGAGAGGAGAGAAGAGGAGAGAAGAGAGCAGAGGAGAGAGGAGAGAAGAGGGGAGGAGGGGGGAGGAGAGGAGGGGAGAAGAGAGCAGAGGAGAGGAGAGGGGAGAGCAGAGCAGAGGAGAGGGGAGAGGAGAGCAGAGGGAGAAGAGGGGAGGAGAGAGGAGTGGGAGCGCTGGATGCAGGCATCAAGTGAACAAGGGATATTGCAGAAGTCAGATCGGACAAGACGGGGCAGAAAGTGAGTGTCATAATGTAACTGAGCTGAACTCAAACCAACTGCTGCACTGCTGGGTAAAGTAAAGCGCAGCGTACAGGAGCTACTCAGGAGAAACACTGCTGGGTAAAGTGGCGTGCTGAAGCAAAGCGCAGAGTACAGGAGCTACTCAGGAGAAACACTTGCATTTCATTGCAGTCATCAATCCTATAGCTGTGCCTTGCAGCAGCACTTTGCTGTAGTGAATCTCAGCAGCTCTGAGATCAGCTAAGGACTCAGGAGGATAACTTCATTAGTAAAGACACACACGCGCACGTGCACGTGCACATGCACGCACACACACACACACACACACACACACACACACGCGCACACACGCACACAGCTTTTAGTCCAGCTAAGCGGTTAAATGCTGCTGATGGCTCACTTATCTGATCACTCAAAAGGTATTCCTCTGGTAATCACAAACACTTGGCTTCAGCTCCCACCTTGCCTTGTTCCTTCATACGTTCCCTGGGTTCACCCTTTCTTCTGTTCTCTCCCTCCATCCTGTTTTTCATTCTGCTTTGTCATCACTCCTTCCCCCTCTTGACATGTGTCTCCAATCTCCATCTAGCCGATAACGATCCTCTTCTGACATGTCTCCCATCCTCCAGCCGGCTGCTCCTGTATCCCTCCCTGTCTTTGATTGTCATATGTAACATGTAACAGGCCATCCCACCTTTCCCCCCCCCCCTCGATGGGAGTCTCTTGTATGCCTCCCCCTCTGTGCTCCAGGCTGCCCTTGACTCACAGACTGTGAATAACATGAGTCAGGACCTATTAGCTGGCAGGCAGGGTGAGGTGAGTCAGTGACTGAGAGATGGAGAGCGAGGGCGGGCCCAGGCAGGGAGGTGGCTGCAAGTGTGTGTGTCTGTGTGTGTGTGTGTGTGTGTGTGTGTGTGTGTGTGTGTGTGTGTGTGTGTGTGTGGGTCTGAGAGAGAGAGAGAGAGAGAGAGAGAGAGAGAGAGAGAG
>NC_139642.1:49622983-49752983 GCF_964638095.1 Poromitra crassiceps | reverse complement strand
CACACACACTTTTCCACAACTACACCATGTATCTGAAACAATGTTTACTTACTGTCAATCTCATCAAAGTTTCTGAAGACCATCTCCACGTGATCCCACTCCATAAAGCCGCATTTCCCAATGAAGGGCTGGGCAAACACCACATACTGATACATATTTCAATTCAAATACATGTCACTCTTGTGTTAGAATGAGTAAATGGGCATTGACACTGTTTTTATATAACCCTTGATCAATTCTCATTCATCTTTTATCTTTTCTTTTTTATCTGTCTGTAGGCTACATACGTGCACTGCCAAAGTAGCGGCAGCATTAATAACCAGAGACCAGACTATATCAAAAACATAAACACACAGTGGCGTCTTTCATGCATGCTAGCAAGCGAAACTACTGTCTGTCTGACCACAGACTGTAGAAAGAGACGCAGGATAGCCAAGCGAATGTGATTGGATGAACGTTTGACACTAGGCCAATCACAGGCAGAGAGGGTGCCTCCAGCCTTCGCCATCATCCGGAAAAAAATATCGCCTACTGTAATCATCCCTCATGACTTAATTGGTACATTCAGTCCTCAGCTCTCCACCGTGATAGCTGATGGGTGGTGAGCGTTCTGGCACAAACCTGTTGCCGTGCATCACCCAGGTGGGTGCTACACATCGGTGGTGGATGAGTTGAGTTGCACACACACACACACACACACACACACACACACACACACACACACACACACACACACACACACACACACACACACTATTATTATTATTATACGTGTGTGTGTGTGTGTGTGTGTGTGTGTGTGTGTGTGTGTGTGTGTGTTAGGGACACCATCCTTCCTTCAACTTCTAGGAATAGACAATGAAGGAAGCCATCTGAGGGGAGTGTCAGAAGAAAGAGTTGTTTGCTCGCGTCCTGCAGCAAGAGTTTCCGCATCGGGTCTATTTTTGATGCCAGCGTTCAGCCAGGCATGAAGTCAGTACAAGTTGTGACCGGCGCGGAGCAAAACAGAGTGCTTCTGGTGTGAATGGCCAGGCTCCTGCTCGACGCTTCCGTGCCGCGCTGCGTCGCTTCCGTTTCCAGTGTTTCTGCACCGTTAGACCCTTTTTAGACCTGCCATTAAATATATATGCGTCTTGTATGAGATAGATCTGATGGAGCTAGATTATATTTACAATCCTTCCATCTTCAACCGCTTATCCGGGATCGGGTCGTGGAGGTAGCAGTTCCAGCAGGGGAGACCAAACTTCCCTTTCCTCAACCACATTAGCCAGCTCTGACTGGGCAATCCCGAGGCGTTCGCAGGCCAGCGTGGAGATACATAATGTTATGTCTCCATCTAGCCCTCGGTCTGCCCCATGGTCTCCTCCCAGCTGGACGTGCCTGGAACACCTCCCTAGGGAGGCGCCCAGGTGGCATCCTTACCAGATGCCCGAACCACCTCAACTGGCTCATTTCTATGCGAAGGAGCAGCGGCTCTACTCCAAGTCTCTCACGGATATTTACACTCGGCATTAAAATGCGTCGCCACACATTTCTCATTCTCCGACTGTCCTCTCGTAATATTCACATCCTTTATAACTGACCTTGTCTCGCTTGTTCAACATCCAAGAGTGTCCTGACAATCCGTTTTGGTAGCACGCTATTATGCCTGTTTGAATTGCTTCTGCATCCTGTTTCTTCTTATTTTTCTTCTTCTTTTCTTTTTCAAATGTAGCTCACTTGCTCCTCTGCATTCATACTTTGTTGCTGATGTGGCCAAATGTGTCTGTGACCACCTATGGACACGGCTGGGATTGCAATCCATCCTCAATCCATCTTGTATTATTATACAGATCAGCACTATCCGGTTACAATCTGATCACTTGTTAAAGGATGGCTTTACCGATAATCAAGCCACTTTGTATCATACAGTATATCATCTCGGTAATATAAGCACATGGGCAGTGAATACCTTTCTCTCTGTTTTCCCCATGGAGAAAAATCCTCCTGCAGAAACTCCGCCCCCGCCAGCTGCAAGTCATTAAGGCTCGTTAAGGCTCTCCATGCACATGGCGCATGCTTAAAAGACCTTCATCATTTTACCTGATGAAGGTCTGAGTGACGAAACGTTGTAATAAAGTTTGCCAGTAACTGGATAGTGTGCGGGAATTCTTTCTTCTGCTTTATGGACTCTATCCTCCAACGCACCTATCCATAAGATTGTGAGGGTGTGCATCGCCTCTCCTTTCAAGCATACTTAAAAAATAACAATAAACAATAACAGCACCCTCAGAGCAGATTCCGCATGTCGAGCAGAACCTCCGCAGCTTTGCCAGAGGAGGAAATGGGAGATCTCTGTGAGGAAAACAGAGAGAGAAAGTAAACATTTCCCATGTGCTTATATTGCCAAGATTATTAACGATACAAAGTGGGTTGATTATCCGGTAAAGCCATCCTTTAATGATGCGCTTGTTACAGTAAAATGGAATTACATCCCTATCTTTAATCAGGAGCGCGGTCTAGCAATTTGAGAGAAAAAGATAGGGATATAGTTCCATACAGTGATGTCAGTCTCGCATGGTATGAATATCCTTGTCTAACTCTGAGGAGCCTCTGTCAAACTGTCATATCTCAGAGTGCCTTAGCCAAAGAGTGGGCAGATTTAAGGAGGGGCAGCATGACACAACGTACAAGAGGAAAATGTCTGAATTTACTGGTTTCTAAATCATTTTTAGGAGAAAAGACCAACAGGTGCAATGACAGCTGTCAAGCGTGAGTGCGCAAATGTGAGCAAGTGTGGGCTATTCATGTGTGCCTGTGTGTGTGTGTGTGCCTGTGTGTGTGTGGGGGTGCGTATGTGTGCGTGCGTATGTGTGATGATGAATGTGCGATGTGAGGTGTGGTGAGGTGAGTGGGAGTGGTTAACACTTGCTCAGGAACCCCATTGGTTGGCCTGAAGCACCATGTCTCAAAAGCAGAGCCTGCATAGAGACTGGCTTTCATTTAACAAGGAGAGCCAAAACCTGGGGAGAATAATGAGCGAGAGGGAAAAAAAGGGAGTAGCTGGAGATAAGAGAGACAGGGGGCGATGGAGGACAGACGTACAGAGATAGCATCGACAAAGTAAAGTCCAGAAAGAGCCAGAAAATGATGAAAGAGATGGTGGGTATTAAGGCTCCAAAGAACAAGATAATAGGGACAATATTTGAAGGGAAAGAAGCATGGAGAGGTAGAAGGAGCTGTAGACCGTGTGAAAGGAATAGAAAGTGGAAAGCATGGAGAAATCGCAACAATAAAAATGTGTAAAATGGGAGAAAACACAGAGATGTCTGTCTCCTGCTTTGACCCTATGAGGATCACCCTCCTCCATGCTATGTGTTTTACCCATTAGAATACAATACAATACAATACAATACAATACAATACAATACAATACAATACAATACAATACAATACAATACAAGACAAGACATAAACCATATCAAAAATATGGATGGAGACGGATGGAGACGTCACCCATTGTTTTGTGGACTCCCGTTTTGAAGCATAGAGGTGGCACGGTGGCTCAGTGGTTAGCACTGTTGCCTCACAGCAAGAAGGTCCCAGGTTTGAACCCCGGTCCATCCCAGGTCCTTTCTGTGTGGAGTTTGCATATTTCCCCATGTTCATGTGGGTGTTCTTCTCCACGTGCTCCGGTTTCCTCCCACCATCAAAGGCATCAGACTCCTGTCAGTGCCCCTGACCAAGGCGGCGCTGACAAAAGAACTGGAGTTGGTCCCCCGGCTGCTCCTACTTCTAGGAACGTTCCTAGTAGAGGATGGGTCAAATGCAGAGGATGAATTTCCCCATGGGGATGAATAAAGGATAAGTGAACTGAATGATAGAGTATGGGAGTGTGGCCATGTGGGCTTCTTGCCCAGCTCACACGAGACGACACGAGACCAGGGGTTTCCTGCCTGCTATTGGTCTGTAATCGGCAAGCTGTGAGGTCACTGCACAGGCAACTTGTCAATCACGCCAAAAACAGTCTATTCTAGCGTCTATTTTAGTCTAAATGTGCACGTTATATAAAGATCTACTGTTATAATACTATAATAACTGTAATATCATCTCTTTTCTCTACTGTTATAACACTGTAATAACTGTAATCTCATCTCTCCTTCCCGTCCTTCTGGAGCTCTCTTCCCTCTGTCTCCATCCCTCTCTCCTCCCCCTCTCACCCCTCTCCCTCTCAGTCACACCAGGCGTGACACCGCCCGCCGGCTCATTTAAAGCCACCCGCAGTCCGAGGTGATTAGTCTGCTGTCCATCACCCTGTAATTAGTTCTGCAGGAAGATAATGGCAGATGGAAGGACACATCACTCTCGCTGATGCTCCCCCTCTCTCTCTCTCTCTCTCTCTCTCTCTCTATCTCTCTCTCTCTATCTCTCTCTCACACACACACACACACACACACACACACACATTCCCACACTCACCCTCCACCCCACCCCCACCCCCATCACCACCACCCCACCTGTGTGCCTGTTCACCTCAGAGCAAAGACCATCACTCCCGTGCCCTTCTCTCACCTTTCATTAGATCTGGTGTCTCTGCTCCAAACATGGCACTGCTAAAGACATAAATAGACTCCTAAAGACATAAATAGACTGCTAGACACATAATTAGACAAATGTACAAATGAACTAAACATTCCCATCGTTGCAATGACCTCACATACTCTCTCAGCTCTGGGACAGTAGTATCATCGTCTCTCCAGGTCCACTAACAATAGCTCCGCCCTTTTGTTTTTTTAACGAAAGCCTCTCCTCCGTGTTATTGAGAAGGACAGGGCCAGAGCTGCTGGCTCTCTTTATCACAAAGGCCTGTCTGTGCTGACATGACACAGCATTGTCCTCCACCTTCACTGGCCGCCTTCTGCATATTTATCAGTCACTTCCCTCCCCGGGCCTCTCTTTCTTCTCTTTCTTCTCTTCCCTGTGCCCATGTGTTTACCTGTCTCTGTCTCTGTTCTGTCCTGTCGCTGTGTCTTCTCCACCTTCAGTTCATTAGCCATGGCAAAGGCTGGATATTGTCCAGTGCCAGACACAGGAATTTTCATTAGGCTTTTTGCGAACCTTTCGTGAAGCTGTAAGCTGATGTTGTTATTTTATTTTATTTATTACGGAGGGACAACGTAATAAGGGACCTTTCTGTATTGCTCATAATCTGAAGCACTATCAGGCAAACACATTCCAGGAAGGCCATGCAAAGCAATAAAAGTGATTGAATGTTGGTTCTTCCCTGAGAGGAAGTACACACGCACACGGCAAACAAGAGTTCACTTCAAACAAGTGATACGAAGGGTCTCTTTTATGGTGCGTGTCGCTGCAAGCGGAAGACAGCCGCCTCATAGGGTAGCAAGAAACTCATAATGAGCTGCTGTTGTTGCTCTGTGTTTTGAGTGTGTGTTGACGTGCCTTTTCTCTGTGCCTGTGTGCGTCTTGAGGCCTCCCTCTGTGGTCGTCTGATGTGTAGCGTGCCGGGACCCGCCTGCCAAACGAGTCAGGGGCTATTTTAGATGAGCAAAACTATTCAGAGGGGCGCAGACTGAGAGTGTAGGTTGATGTATAGGGAAGGCCAAGAACGCAGGATTTATAGATTCGGGGTTTCGAAGACAAGGAGGTGTTGGAAAACGCTGTAGGGGAGAATTGTAGAGGGTAGAGGATTGGAGTTGGACTTAAAAACCTGCATCTATCCCCTCATCAGCAATTCCAGGAGACACCCTGCACACTGTATTATTTAGGTTCTAAACCAAATCTGCCTCTCTTTCTAACAGATGTTTCCTCCTTGCGCGTTTATAATTTGCGTCCCCTGATGGAGCCGCAGCGTTTTTCTTCCCCCCTCTGCTCCACCCAAACCCCCCTGGCACGTTGGTTCCCCTGTAACGCTCAAGACAGCCTGTCAGCCGCTGATACATCAAACATATTTCCATGGATTACCCACAGTGCAACATTGATCCTGGGAGCGAAGGGGAATAAAGTAGCCAGATTATTCTGTTAGATCTGAGCAAGAGAGGAGAGACGGGGGGAGGGGAGGGGGGGTTTAAGAGAGAGGCCAGTCCATTCCCCTTAACATTTCTCCTTTATCGAAATTGACAGTAGGAAAGCTGAGAGGAAGACACAGTACGGGAGAAGCAGGAACGTTTTTTTGTCCTGGCCAGAGCAGTCCAGAACGGTGGAGGAACCGAATATTTTCTGTCTTTTACAGATTTTTTTTTTTTAAACAATGACGGATAAATCTGAAGGGTGTCTGTCATTTGAACATATAGAAATGACAGAATTCTTACGACCCTGTGCGTCAAAATGACAAAATGACAACGAGAATGTCAAACGCAACCTCTGTTCCAGAGATCGGGGGTTTCAACCAGTAAACCATCACTGAGCAGGCAGAAGGTGTTTTGAACCTAAATCCACACAGTAAGCAGAATAACCCCCCTCATTTTAATAATACATCTCTGCTCTCCTGGCCTTTTCCATACTCCCTCATCTTCCAAACACTCCAAATCCCCCTGATGACTCTCTGGCCCTCCCTCCCTATCTCCCGCCCCTCTCTATCAATTTGCACTCTGCCGAATTGTTCTGCTCCCCTAAAATAGTCTGAGTCAGGATTAATGCTCATCTCCTTAAATATTTATACAAGTGAGGAAGCTATCTGCTCCATGACTTCACCCAGGATTCAATCACTTCATACTCTCTGTCGTCGCCGCCTCGCACACTCACTGCCGTTTCCACAGTTTAGGCGAAGCAGTTTCTGTGCTGAGAAAGCCAGTGCGTTCAAAGTCTGCTCATGAGATCCCCACGGGTCTGTGTGGGGGTCCAGAGGCCCACCGGAAAAAAATGAACAGTTCATTTAGCTATTTAATTGAAATGGTGCAACGGGTCCTTGGTTATATAACTTACTTTTTAGGGGATACAGAACCCCTTGTCTGTGCTAACGATGTACAGTTACATTGATTTCTCATCCTTCTGTTTTCCAGGGCCAAGAGAGGATTGAGGATGTAATATTGATGCCTTGTATATTATTGTCTTCTGAGTAAGAACAGACATTGAAATAGTACAAAGTGGCATGTGATAAAGCAGCGCAGAAGAGGCTTTTATTGCAGTTATATCTGTAGTTGAACTACAAATCAGAGACGTCATTTTGTCGTGGCCCTCGGCTCGGCCATTAACTGGTTGGTGATGTCATTTGTGGACACTGAGCAGGTCACAGCATCCAGCTGTCAAACGCATCGCTTCCAACCTACTCTGACCAGACTCGCTCCTCGACTCACTCTTCTCAAACAAAACACGCGAACAGTGTTTGCAAAACACTCACGCATTAACGTGCCACTTCCTCTCTTTGGCCTTATTTGTTTGGATCATCTATGTAACAGGCTCGTTCCATTAGCGTGCGCGTGGCTACAAGATAGATGAGAGAGGCGCTGGAAAGGTCAGTAGAGAAAATTGCCAAATGGTTTGGCTCTGAATCCCCCACAGTCAGCTTCAAGCTTAAGCTGCAGGGTACGGTAGTAAAACCACCGCACTAAGTACCTGAAGTCAATTAATGGCGAAAGCATGAACTTTCTTACTTTCCTACAGTCAAATGATGGTGTCACAGGTTGGCAACAGCAGCCAGTTTGTGTTTAGGATCCACTCACCATATTAGAGCTCAACAGTCATGTGACGTTTCTTGCCCCAGAAGTGAATTCCCCATTCATATTCTCCATAGACATTTCGAAAAAAATCCTTATATAACGAGTTGAAGCAAGCCAACCGGTCTTCCAGAGAATTGTGAGTGACCATAAAACATTTAACTTTCAGCAAAAAAAAACAAAAAATAAATGCAGGAAAAAAAGATCAAAAATATTTGATCTTTGAAAAAACAAAAATCCCCGCTTTTATTTTTTGTTTTTGCTGAAAGTGATATGTTGACTTCAGATTTGTTTTTAACAGTCCGAAAAAGGATGCTATCGCTAGTCATTTAGCATAGCGCTAGGCTGGCCCTGAGTCGGACACCCTGCCTCCATGCTAACGTAAACAATGCAGTTAAGGCATTAACAATCGATTGCTGAGCCTCTCATCATAGTCACTTCCCTGAACTATTCGGACATTTAAATGGCCATGTATTCATATGACATTTGACGTGTGGATTCTGAAGCATGTCTAAATGAATCCCATAACACTAGCTGGCGCTCGCTGAAATGAAGATCCCCACGAGCGGATGTGTCCGGGCCATAGCGTCCGACTCAATCTGTAGCTTATAATTTTCTTTCTGATTTCCGTCTATTTATTTCTCTCTGTACTGCTGCTAACCCAGTATGGTAAATCCGGTGTACTGAGGCTCATCTCAAACACAATCCTTCAGTGCTGGATCAGCAAAAAGCCACCAGGCTCTACACAACCTTTACATGACGATGGCGTCACACCCGGGGTGCAACAAGGACACGCTCTCAATGTCAAGCCTAGGCAGCAGCGCATGTAATGAAGCATTCAGTGTCGGGGGCCAGAGCAGGCCGGGAAGGGAAAACTCAGATAGGGGACTTATGGCTTTCATCAACATGGAGCTCTCTGGATAAATATAAACAGCCAAATGGTTTACTCTGCACTGTCCACTCACTGGCACACAGGGTGTTAGATATGCACAAATAGCTCTAGCAAATTCCCATTACTGCTGGCTTAGAGTAGACCAATATTCTGCACTCTGTCTGTCAGTCTCTCTCTCTCTCTCTCTGAGGGTGTCAAGAGAGGACATCTGTTTCAGTTTCCTCTGAGCGAATGCCATGACTTTCAAACGAAGAAAAGAAAAACGTTGACAGGCGCTGAATCTTTAACGTTTTTCATGTCCTCTCTTTTTTCTCCTATTACCCTCATTGTCTCTGTCTCTTCTCCTCCCTCTCTCTCCATCTCTCTCTCTCTCCATCGCTGTACCCCCCCCCCTCCTCCTCCCTCGCTCGCTTCCTGACAGATGACTAGGATCGTATTTACTGGTGTGACAGGAGTTACCGAAGCCTGCGAGGATTGCGATATGAAAACAGTTAGCTCTGGCTCACGGGGGTTTCATCGTCCTCCTCACAACGAATAAATAATATATTATATGCAAATGCAGGATCTGAAAAATGTATCGCCCGCCTCCCTTCGCTAGTCGGAGGTCATAAAGGTCTAGAGAAAGCATCTTCCTCTCCCCTCTCTCTGCTACCCTCCCCATGCCCCTCCATCTTATAATCCCCTCGTACTGAAGAGTTGCTTTAATGTCCTGTCCAGTTCCTCCCGCTCCCATGGCTTTCCTCCCTCCCCCCATGTCAGCCCCTGCATGCCGTCCCCCGACACACTGCCCCCTCCCCCCCATCCATGTCCTCGTCTCCTCCAAATCTCTCCTCTCTCAGCTGTAAGGTATTACAGGCTTGCTGTAGAGAACAGTACAGTGTGTGAGTGGTACAGTACAGTCGAGGGAGTGCCAGTCGTACTCCCCCCCCCGCTGCGATGCCACGCCATCTGCAGCCCTGGCACACACAGCTCCTGTTCTGCTCCGGCCACCCCTCTGATGGCAGACGTACGCAGAGAGGAAGGAAAAACACCGCCCAACACCCCCCCCCCCCCGCCCCTCTCACCCTCGCATGGCACCTCTCTCCCTTCTTCTCCTCCCCCACTTCCTTTCCCTCCTCCTCCTCCTGCATGCACATTGTACTGTTGCCTATCTCCCTTTCTCCCTTTCTGTCTTATTGATACTATTTCGTTACATCACCACACGCGGCCATCTTGGTAGGAAAATACCAATTAACAGGTGATTACAATCACAAACACACACACAAACAGCCAATGAGCTCTGTGTATTTTAAGGGCATATTGGTAGGAAAATGCTTGTGACATCATGGGGAATACTATCTATACAATACTTTTTACTCTCCCCTCCCCCTCTCTCTCTCTTATGTTTTAATCTTCCTGTCTCCTTTTGCCCGTGCTCCTTTTTTCATTTTTATCTCGCGCACGCCGTCGCCTCCCCCTGGTGGAATGTGCGGTGACGTAGCTGGCAGGAGATAAAAAGCCACGGGTTCTGGGCTGCATTCTGCTTTGTGAGCGAGCGTTGGCGTTGGCTGCACAGTAATATTGGTTCTGGTGGACTGGTGAGAGCGCCCCCTCTGGCTGACGTTACACATCGCTGACATTGTACACCAGATGCGGTACGGCTCTGTGCGGATCCGGTAAAACTGCCGGAACAAGACTCTCATCCCTGTTAATAGATGGGCAATACATGTGGTATGGAAAAGATCATAATGCATCTGTTCTATTTTTGTCAGATCCCACATGCGTCTGACAGATGACATTGCTGTGGCTCTGTTCAGGCAGCTGCACGGAGCCGTGACGCAGCCGGTGGACATAGACCTTTAGTGCTATAAAGAGAGGAACTGTGTCTGAGGTTGTTCCGTGTTCATCCAAAGGGTTAGGGTTAATTGAAGTGAATTGACTTGCCGATAGGCGTTGATGTGTTTGTGTGTAGTATGGTATATGATGTATATCATCTTGTATTATGATGTATAGTACATCTATGATGTAGTATGTACTGTGTGTGTGTGTGTGTGTGTGTGTGTGTGTATGTATGTATGTATGAATGGTACTGTATATGGCATGATGGTATACAGAGCCCTTTCAGACTTGATTGTGATAAAGCGCTGTGTAAACTAGAGCAGACTGGGTTCTCTGCTCTTTGGGTTCAGCCAGGAAACAGATGTTGATCAACCAACACGCTCATTAAAGCCTTAGCATAATGGCCGCCACACACACATGCACGCACGCACACACACGCACATGCATGCACACACACACGCACACGCACACGCACACACACACACGCACACACCCACACCCACACCCACACACACACACACACACACACACACACACACACACACACACACCTACTGCCTACCAATATGGCAGTTTACAATACACACGGCTCATTGGCTGTGTTTGTCATTTGATTCTGCAATCACCTGTTCATTCATTACAATCACCTGTGATTTCCTGTCAAGATGGCCGTGTGGTGACGTAACATTATATAGACAAAATAACAGATTCTCATAACTGTGTCGTCACATTAGTAGTAGTCATTAGTAAGATAGTTTGACGCATCACAGTAGTCTGTGGGCTTATAGCTGCAGAGCTCATCTCCTTTGTGGAACGTGAGAGGTGGGTGTAAAGTGCTGGATCATCATCAGGCCGAGCAGAGCGAGCGGGGGAACGGCATAAAAAAGGTGTTTGATGTTAGGGAACAAACGTCTCCTCCTGCTGCTGCGCCTCGCCTCGCCTCGCCTCGCCCCAGGCTCTGACTTCATGACTCATTCACACATTCAGACAATCGAGGACGAGCACAGATCAGAGAGAATATAATATATGCGAACGAAAAAAGTCACGACCGATCCCGCCGACAATAGGATTTGCACCTTCATCTTCTGCACACCTTTTTGATATTCATGTGTGCAGATTAAAATATTTAGCTTGTTGTGTTGCAGAAAGACACGTCAATCGCTCGCCCGGGCTGTCTCGGTGCTCTTCCAGACAAACTATTGTTGTCGGAGTCTCTTCTCTCTGAATACCAAGTCACCAAAAATCAATATTGATATATCACGGAAGAAAAGAGCAAAAACAATCTGTTATTTCTATATGGGATGCAGCCCTGTGTCTGTGGTGGCTGGATGGATGGATGGCCGAGGCCGCCTGGCACGCAGCCTGCCTGTGGCCAACATGTTGCACCACTGTGAACTGCCACAGACAGACAGGCGGCGGCGGCGTAACCCATTTCTATGCAGCCCTACAGGGACACCGAGACGAGGGGTGTCTTCTTAACAAGGCCAGCAAATAGGACATTCATCATGGAACGTCCCTCTGTGTTGGACAGAATCAGGTAACATTTCTGTAGGCGCCGGGGCTTCTGCTCTGTTTCTCTTCCCTCCTCTTTACCCGCACTCAGCCCCCCGGTGTATTATGTTATAACGTCGTTTCTTTTCCTCCTCTGCCAGCACGCTTCCTATAGTCATCAACTCTTTCATTTCTCAATCGATTCCTCTCCTTCTCAAACGCTCTCTCTCTCTCTCTCTCTCTCTCTCTCTCTGCCACCTTATCCTCCTTTCATCTTTTCTCCTCTGCCATCTTGTGTCTTGTTTCTCAGTGTGCTAAGCCGATGGCAGAACCGCTGGCATTCATCAGGAACTTCTCCCTCTTTCTGGTGAGGAGCCACCTCGTTTAAAAAGTCGCTGTGACTGACTGGCACAAGGCACACAATGGCAAGAGCTTGTCCTCCTTGTCACAACAACAGAGTCAAGAAGACAAGCAAACACACACACACACACACACACACACACACACACACACACACACAGAGACACAAAGAGACAGATAGAAACACACACATACACACGAATGCACATACATGTACGCTTGAGTGCACACACAGCACACACTACAGTCTAATACACACCCACTTACACACACACACACACACACACACACACACACACACACACACACACAATACAGACAATACAACACCCACTTGCACAAATTCAGCAATGTCAGCATGGGCAAAGCAAGAATGGCAGGACGAGCAGCACTGGGAGCAACCCCCCGCCTCCAAACACACACAAAGACACACACAAACAAACAAACAAACAATCAAACATACACACACTCTCTCTCTCTCTCTCTCTCTCTCTCCCTCCCTCTCTCTCCAAACCCCGTTAGCCAGCTGCTGTTCCTCAGGCCTATGACTGCTGTGCTGAGACAAACAGAATAACATCCACAGACATGCGCAGGTACACACACACACACACACACACACACACACACACACACACACACACACACACACACACACACACACACACACACACACACACATACACACACACACACACACTGGCACACAGGCATACATGCATGAACAGACACACATGTGCATCTGACATGCATAAACACACACACGCAATCAGACAGTGACACACAATCACGCTCAAACACGCAAGTGCACGCACACACACACACACACACACACACACACACGCACGGCTGGTGCTGCCCGCTCGGCTGCTCCTGTACCATGCATCAGAGTCTGAGACAGCTGGCCAATCAGGCGGCCCCTCACTCATCATAACCACAGGGCCCAGCGTCTGTCCAGCTCAACTCTGACACATTTTAACTCTGACACATTTTAATCACTGTGAGAATTCTGAGTCTGGATATTGTAAGAGATGCCTCGTCACGCTAATGCTAACGCTAACGCTAATGTTCTGAGAATAACCCGTCATCTCTCTCACTATATTCACTACCATTGTACGAGTGTTTACTGATGGCACAGCAAAGTTGAAGTGAGGTGCCTTTGTGTGTGTGTGTGTGTGTGTGTGCGTGCGTGCGTGTGTGTGTGCGTGTGTGTGTGTGTGTGTGTGTGTGTGTGTGTGTGTGTGTGTGTGTGTGTGTGTAGTGGGCATGCGCACGCACTTCTTGTGTGAAGGCAGTAGAGAGAGGAGTGAGTGCTACTAATACAACACCAGGGGAAAAAGCCCTGTGATGGTTGCCATGGTAAATATGGCCCCCTGTCGCATGCTAGCAGCCCCTTCCTCCCCCTCCCCCCTCTCCCCTCTCTCTCTGTGTTTAGCTCTTCTCCACTCTTTCTCTCCATGCCTCTTCCTCTCTTGCCAAGCTGACTTCAGTTCTCTCTTTCTCTCCCATCCAGCATATCTAATCGCTCCCTCCTCTCCCTCTTTCCTCCCCCCCATTCTGCCTTCCCCCCCCCCCCCCCCCCTTCTCTTCCCCATCTTTTCTTCACGCCACAGTGGCCTCCCTACAGGCTCCAGACAGGCCCTGAACGCTGGGTAGGCTACTGAAGGCCAACCTTCAGTGCATCACATCAACTCAGCCAGCCTGGGATCGGAGCAGCACACAATAGGTTAATGATGAATTTTAGGTGGTATGATGGAAGTCCCGGTGTGAATCATCATCCTCACCTGGATCCAGCATATCATCTCTGTTTTAAAAACATAGCAAACTGATCAAATATAGGTGGTTGTATTAATTAACTGTTTGGAAGCAGTTGGAAATAAATAACTGTATCACTGTGGTGGTTTCTGCCTTTGCCAGTATTTGTTTTGATGACAGTTATGCAAGAGGATTCAAGTAAAAGGTTAAATGAAACTTGCAATTTGTATGATTGCACCATCCCACATATTTTATATAATATGGATGACTATAATGACTCATTTCTAGTAACTCACACCTGGGAATTTGGAGCTATAAAATCTTGTGTCAACATGATTATCTCTGAGAATAATTGTCACAGATTTTCATTTGGGGTATATTATCATTGTGTAACATTTTTTATTTTTTTTTAATTAGCAGATGTCAGTTGAACACCTCTTACAAATGTTATATGTAGTTTCAAATCTCTTTGAAGTACACACATATTGTTTTAAGTCTGAACTCTGAGGTTATCTAGATCATGTTACAACACCTGAAACATTGGCTTTAACTGATCAACTGAATATTGGCACTTGTGGAATTAAAATAGGAATGGGACAGTAATCAACTAAATTGATTTGAGGGATAGAGTGGACTTCAGTTACCGGTAACCTATAATAAGTTACTGAAAGGTGGTTTCATCAGACTTCAAATATGGGTTAATTCAGGATATGTTTTCACCTCAGAGAGCATCATGAAACGTTGTGACAACACAGCCACATGGTGAACTTGGAGTCATACATGATGTGATGATGGTGGATAGATTTCCCATTCGACCCTGTGGGTTTATTTATTGACTTTAGTGCCTCTCCCACTGCAATAACAGCAGAGGAACATGAAATCGTTATTGGGGTTGATCCTTTGATTAGGCCTACAGAGTGACTTTAAAAAAAATAGGAATGTGGTCAAAAGAAATGGATTGAATTCTTCCATATAGATAGCCTATTGAAGATGAGTTCAAGGGACATGCCTGGTAATAGCCTAATTGGCACAGCGGTAATAATGAAGATGTATTTACCATGCCAATTGCATGACGGAGCTGGGCTGGTAAATCGCTTCCATTCATTAGATGATGCACTGATTTGGACAGACAGTGGGGGGAGGGGGGGAATCAGCACCATGCCTCTGTCCACCCGGTTAAGATTTAGACCGCAGCACTAAGCTAAGAAGCATCATTCAGGCTATTCTTCCTTTCGTGTAGCACCTTTAGGTGCAAAACAATGTATAGGTGCTGCTGCACCTATACATTGTTTTGCCGCCTCTGCAGAAAACAAATGTGCCAGTCGCAGATTTATCTCTGGAGCCCGGTGCTTGTATGAGAACCCCGTGAACCGGAACGAACAATGGTGGCAGCGGTACGCGCTTTCCAGGGTACAAAACCTGGTAAAAACAGGGGAGGAAAAGGGCAAAGTGCTGTTTTTGTGTAGCGGAGTTTCGCCGGGGGCAGCAGCTCACCTGTCAGGCTGTCGTAGCACTCGATCTCGGTGCTCTCCACGGCTCTCCGCTGCTCCTCGGTCAGCTTGGTCGCGGTGTTGGCTTGGGTGAGCAGGCTGACCTCGGAGCCCACAGTGGTCCCGTCGACGACAATATGCACCCCTTTCAGCTGGAGCAGAGCCCGGTGGTACTTGCCTATCGCTTCCCGAAATTTCTTCTCCTTGTAGCAGCGGTGGCCCTCCGCCTTGAAGTCGATGGCTTTCTGGATCTTCGCTTCCATCTCAGCTTCGGCCGACCCGGCTCGATACCCGTCTCCTCCGGCGGCCGCTGCCAGGCTCCGGCCCCCGGTCTCCGGGTAGCTTTTCAGGCTCTTTATCTGGTGCTGCTGCTTGGCTTCCATCTCTCTCAGTGCAGGGTGCGACCGGAACGGGCCATGCTGCTCGGCCAGGCAGGCAGGCGGCAACGATGAGGGACGAAAACAGAAAGGGCTTCAGAAGGGTCTCCGGTCTGAATCTTGTTATTGGCAGTCGACCTACGAGAAATGAAAAGCGCTGGCACTTAACATGAGAGATAGCCTACTCCTAGGCAACTGGCTGCAACATTTCATGGGGCTCCTAACCGTCTGTTTTCTAACCGTCAAAATGTTTGATCGTCGCCGTCTGAAGATGCTCTCTCGCCGAAGGATGCTGGGGCTGTGTGTAGCAGCCAGCCTCCGACACGCAGCTTCAGCACCACAGACAGCACACACGAGCCCTGTCGCACAGCATTGTGGGGGAACAGAGGAGTCGTGAGTGGCTGCGCGTGAGTGAGGCGTTGCTGCAGTCAGATTTTTGCATTGCAAAATGTTAAAATGCACAGATAGGCTATGTTTTGTAAGCGCCGTTTGCTTCAGAAAATACAAATCCTTTCAAAAAATATATTTAAAAATATATGCTATTTTGGACAATTAAGGCGTAGGCAAAGCCAGGTAGTATATAGCTAGGTAAGAGGGAGCAGCTCCATTCAGTGTAGTAGGTTGACAATATCCTACATGATTAATTACTATTCTGAACCTATTATAAAACAGATTACCGATTAGGCTATGTCACTCTGAACCCATTGTTTGGAACAGGATTCATGGCGCAAGGGGGAAAACACTTGTGCCTTTATTTTGAAAGGCTACTTAATCAGATATCCTGCTTGTCAACATCAAATCATCCCCAAAGCAGACGCTGATCACTTCAGTTGATCAGATTTCCAGCAGGGAGATGGACAGCTGGGGCCAGCAGAGAGGGCTGGAGCTGGAGGGACACGAGGAGGGGGAGAGCGACCTCAAGGGAAAATGCTGTGAATTACATTGGTTTTTGATGGAAATACGTGTAGCCTGTGAATCCTGCAGCCATCCATGGACACATAGGCTACGCTACCCTAGCCTTTTCTACAAAGATCTCCTTTAACATATTTGCTCATTTCATTTTCTCTACAGTAGTAGTACACTAATGTTGAGCTTGTGCCCTGTCACGTCACCTGCTGTGTGATTCAATCGGTTACTGAGCAGCAGTGCCCCCCAGAGGAATGAGGTTACAGTGCAGTGGCTGCGGCCTCTCAGGTCATAGCCTACCAGAGCATGTATGACACACAGTCATGTAGCTTAATATTGGCACAGGCAGCTATATTTTGTTCCCTGGTTCACAGATTAGAGACCCGCGGTGCATCAACTCCTCTTGGGTTAATTATCATTTCTACTTCAACCGCAGTATACAGATATTGTGTAGGCTACAGATAATTTAAAGCTGATAGTCAATATTGACTGTTTTTTGGGGCATTTGACATTTTAGTAAGTAGCCTACTTTCAAAAAGGCATAAAAGCAAATGATAGTAACACTTACAGATAAGGTGTAAAATAAATAAATAAACTGTGGTATTGTAAGATCACATCAGAATGATATTTTCCATTTTTCTTTTGTGTAGTCGGCCAAGTTCAGTGAAACATCTGGCTAGTGGCTACATTTTCACTATTTACAATAGCCTACACACTGACCAAATATACCAGTAGTGGTGAAAAGGAAAATATAGTTAAGACAGGGATGTAAAGTGTGTAGTCAGCAGTCCTCTGACCAAACATTCATGAGCATCATGACATGCACAGATCTGACTAACAGTCAGTTCTGCTAAGAGCATGCAGAGCACATCTCATTCTGAGATAAGTGGCAGTTAACAGGTTTTATTGATACATGATCAGCTTAATGTCGCTAGTAGTAGGTTCCCTTGGGACCATAAATATTGACTAAGCTCTCACATACATACTTACGGGATATAAGTAGGTTACATTAACATGCCACTGACATCAGGGTTCCCACACTTTTTCAGAGACAAAACTCCCAAAAATGTTCCATGACTTTTCAAGGATCCCGAATATAATTCCCATGACCATTCACAAGCTTTATGTAGCCTACATAAAATTTACATTGTAGTAGAGCTAAAACGGATTACTCGATTAGTCGATCGACGGAAAATTAATCGCCAACTCTTTTAGTCTTTTAATCCTTTTGGTTAATTTGTAAGAAAAAAAGTCAAAATTCTCTGATTTCAGCTTCTAAAATGTGAATGTGACAGCGTCTTCATCGGAGTTGTTTTGACTCTGATGAAGAAGCTGTCGCATCGAAACGTTAGTCTGCATCTATTAAATTAAATTAATTTCAGAATTATTGAGTCCAGTTCTTTGAAAAAAACCGATGTGAGGAAGATAGGAAGGTTTTGACACAGATAGAGGAACCTGGGAAGTGAAACCATCTTAACTGAGTTTATACGGCCAATCATGGACAAGGGTAGGATTTTCCAGTTTTCTATACACTTTTTAAGTCTTAAAACAAAAGCACCAAAATTTAACTTAAATATTTGTTTAGGTTTTCTGGGTATGGTCAAGCCAAGATAGGTGAGGCGGTCCTTTGCCAGTTTGAATGGGAGATTTTCCAGGAAACCGGGGGTGAAGACATCAGAGAGAGGCATAAAGTCACTCTTTGTCCAGTTAATTGTGTATCCGGATAGCTTGTGACATCACACTGTTTGGATCTCACCTGCAATTACCACCCACCGCCATAGGTGTCACCCAAGAGAACAAAACTGAAATCTTAGAGATTATCACTTTAAACTCAAAACAAAACAAAACAAACAAAACAAAAATCGCAAGTGACCCTAATCATCTTCAGTAATATTAAATCATGTGTATTAAATCATCACCAACCAGAGATTCAGAGTCCACCTGGGACAGAACAAGAGCGCATGGAGAACACAGAAGAATGGGCTCCCGCAGGGGTCAGTTCTAGCTCCAACTCTGTTTAACTTATACACTAACGACCTACCCATCACCAAATCCCGCAATTTATCTATGCAGATGACATCTGTCTGGCTTTCCAAGCACCAGACTTTGGTTCACTGGAACACAGGCTCAATGAAGACCTCACCAAACTGGACCAGTAGAACCTGGCGCCTAAAACCAAGCCCAGCAAAAACAGTTTCCAGTGTGTTCCACCTCCACAATGCAGAAGCTGCTAGAGAACTGAACATCCACCTGAGCGGACTTAAGTTGAAGCCCGCCCCCACCCCAACTTACCTTGGAGTGACCCTTGACAGGACCCTATCCTTCAAGGACCACCTGAAAGGAACGGCAGCTAAGGTGAAGTCCAGGAACAACGTGCTCTGCAAGCTTGCTGGCTCAAAGTGGGGGGCAACAGCCCCCACACTGCGTACCTCAGCACTGGCCCTAGCATACTCCTCTGCAGAATATTGCGCCCCCGTCTGGTCCAGGTCATCCCACACACACCACGTGGACACGCAACTCAACACAACCATGAGAATCATCACCGGGACAATCCGCTCAACACCACTCCCCTGGCTCCCTGTCCTATCCAACATAGCCCCTCCACATATCCGGCGAGAAGCCTTCACTCAAAGGATGCTCCAAAAGGCCAAAGACTCCCCCCACCTACAAATCCACACAGACATCTTCAACCCACCCACTGCTCGTCTTCCATCTAGACGACCAATCTGGAAGAACCCCCCACCAGCTGACTTCACCACCAAATCAGCTTGGAAAAAGGAATGGAGTCCAAGGACGTCCCAAACACCTGGTGTCAGACCCCACTCTACCGGTCCCTGGCACCTCCCAAGGAGGCAGTGGTCAACCCTCAATAGATTCAGGACTGGACATGGCCCCTGCCCTGCTTGGCCAGCCTTCACAAGTGAGGCAGCAGCCCAAGCCCACTGTGTGCTTGTGGAGAGCAGCAGACAATGCAACACATCATCGAAGCTTGCCCTCTACAAAGACTTGAAGGAGGACTAGTCACCCTCCATACAGCAGATCAGGAGGCAACTGCTTGGCTTAAGGACCTTGCATTCACTAAATAAATAAAATGTGTGGTGTGGGAAAAAAAATAAAAATCAGGCAATCCCATTTGAATTCCAGGCTACCCCACTTAGGGTCACGACCCTAAATTTGGGAACCACTGGGTTATGCTATATGTGTGAATGATACATGTGTCATTAACAAGACTATAATTTATTTAACAATTATTGGTGTGATAAGAAGGTAAGATGAGGAACTATTCCCCTTAAAGGCTTGAGAAGATTCAACCAATTCTGTCTGTATATACTGTATCCTCATCTAAACTCTGATACAGTTGCAGTCAGATTTATAGGTCACTAAAAATTATTTCCATCTAACCCCCCAGCACTCACATGTACAGAAAGCTTTTACCAAGACCTACGAGTTGGTTTTCTAGCTCAGTGCTTCTGAATTTCTTTCACATCAAGGACCCCTAAAGCGGCACAAGGTAGACCACACAGACCCCCATTTGATCAGATTTTGTCCCAGGCTCCTGGGCCCCTATGGATGGAATTCACATAGCGATTCATGGGGTCTGGACCCCACTTTGAGAACCACTGTCCTAGCTGACAATGCTCTGAAGTGTCACCTTCAGGGAGACAATGGTTTAGGAAATAAAAAAGCAAAGACATTTGGCCCCTTCCTCTTTTTTAATAATTGTATCCAGTACACTGCATCCAAGTAGTGCGGACCTTCTATTTCATAATGTTAAAAATCAATGGCTTGTTTGTACCAGAGTTTGTTCTGTAAAATAGAAATTCACAGGACCATTTGATTTTTCTGTCATGATTACTTGTCTGAAATTCTGTACAGTGTGTAAGAAAGCTCTGATGTGAAGATTAAAAGACAAAACATGTACACAAGTGTTAATGACCCATACTGGGGAGGGTGAACTGGCGCCATCTGCTGTACCTACAGTACAGAGATCGCATACCAGGCCCGGTGGCATTTCAGGGTTTCTTATGCATAATAAAAGAACGTCCACATACAGTATAGAAATATACAGAGCAGAACAAGTTTTCTGCTGTGTGAAATAAACATCTACCAAATCTATCAACTGCATTTCAATATAAACTGTAATCTACTGACTTGGCCTTCAAAGTAGGTGGTTATAGAAAATGTTCAGTACTATGGTAGAAAAGTTGAAGTGGGCATCCAGAAGTGGTAGTGTACACTTCAATTTCTCCACAAACGGAGATGATGAGGTGGTGCGGTGCTTTTCCTTGATTCAAGTGTTCGGAGAGGTCACGCTGTCATTTAGTTTCACCCTTTTCCCACCTCCAAGTCCAGGGTTGAAATTCAGAAGCCTTCCACATCAACACGTTTTCCACTTTTCTCCTTTACCCAACACACAAAACGTAAGAGGTTGTCATTTTGACATGGTGATGGTAACACGTTTACAGCCGTAAGGCCCAATTATGTTCAACGTTAAATACGGATACGCATATGGATGGAGCTTTCTGTGCATACTCGGCGTTCATTTCGTGTGTAATTCTGCAGGTTTTCTGAAAACTTACAGATGCGGGTCAAACAGAGCTGTACCACACACACACACATTTGAGTATCTACTGCCCAGACTGACTGTATTGCTTAACGTGACCGAGATGTGAAAGATGCATGAAAGTATGTGGGCAGTGACTGTTACATCATTTGAAACAGACGCATTTGTTTTGGGACGAAAATGGAGCATACTGTAGATGAGCTCTTATGGTCGTAACGGTGAACATACAGCTCAGTGTTAAGGAATAAGTTTATGTAACTGAATGACTGAGTCCCGAGTGGTAGCGAGTAGGTTGGTTAAACTCACTCCCCAGTATAAAGCAGGGAGGCAAAGTGAAAAAGGTGACAGATACCAGGGCAGACATAAAATCACTCAGAAATCCTATTTTGGGATGAAAAGGGTGACTGTCGCCTAAAGGTGACTATTTTGCATCCCTGATAAAGGCCTGTTTACCAGCTCCGCCAAGGGACCTGAGCTCTCTTGGCATAGTGGTTAGCATGTGCCCTTTGGAAGCGGGAGGTCGGTGGATCGCATCCCGCTCCACCTCAGAATGCAAATTACACTTTAGTCTGTCTAAAGTGAGGGAGGGAACAATTCCAAACCCTTTACATCACACAATTTCTTTTCACTAATAATTAACTTTGAGGCAATTGTACATTATAATGCATTCTGGGGGACAGGCATTGTTTCTTCTTCTCAACGGTATGCATTCAGGACTGTTCCACCACCACGGGCGGAGCAGTGGATGTCATGCCTTAATCTTAATCTCACAAATACATTGGAACTAGTAAAACGAAAAGATGGCGTGGAGATATGAACGAGACGTGATAAAGAGCATTCTGGTTGAGCAACACAATTACAGGGAGGTTAGGAGTTCCTGCAGAAACCTGGAGTGAATGACACGTTTGGACACTACACTGAAGGTGACCACGCTTCATTTGGCAGCCTAATGAGATTTAGGCTGGAGACTAAAAAATAAAAACCCTCTACATATTTGACAACAGTTAAGCCTTACGAGCACAAAGCAGCATCTCATCCCTCTATACACTCAGGCTTCTTGTGCAGTTGCACAAGAAGAAGGCTTAACGCTCTGCAGCCTGCGTGTGTGCGGATGGGGCGAGGATGGGTGCAAAAGGTGGCGATACAAAAGAAAATTAAAAATAAGTCTAAATATGTTGTAGGGAGAGGTCAGAGGTCATTGTGTGTTAGGTCCTCTTGGAGCCCAGTCTCTTGAAGACGCTGACCTCGCCGACGTCCATTTGCGCCCCCAGGCACTCGGCCCCGCCTCCCGCCCCACCTCCCGCCCCTGTGCTGCTGCTGACCTTGGAGCTGGCCAGGGCCGGCCTGGCCAGGTCTCGGTGCCGGGTGCTGGTCACCCTGTTGTCCTGCGTGTCGGCCGGCAGGGGGGAGGCGGCCGTGCTCTGGTGCGTGGCAGGGGGCTTGCCCAGTCTCTGAAGCACGCTCAGCTTGGCAGGGGGGAGGCCATCGGGGGAGGAGGAGGGGGGAGGAGGAGAGTCAGAGGAAGGTAGTTTGAATTTGCCCCCCAGGCGCCGCAGGGTGGTGCGGGCTGGTTTGGGGGCGGGCTGCTTCTTCTGGGAGAGGGGGGCCCTCTTGAGGACGCCCGCATACTGCAGGACAGAGCTTTCTCCATCGCTGTCGTCCTCTTCCCCGAAGTCCCTGTCCACTGTGAAAGTCTTCCCCACGTCCTCCTCTTCGTCCGCTCCGCCCAGACGACTGAAAACACCGGTGGGCTGCAGAGAGATGACGGTTTATGAATAAAGATCTCACCCACAGGCTGGCACCCAGAACACAATGAGCTGTTGACTGAGACACACCAAAAAGGTCTGACCTTGTTATTGCTTGTTGTCGTGTCTGCCTTCGATTCAGCTCCAAGTCTCTCAAAAACGGACGTACGCTTCACACCTTTTCAAGGAAGAGAGTGAGAAGCAATTACACAGTGCTACACAACGACAATGTCACAATGTCAATGTGATATGTTCATTTCTAGTACATTATTTCACAATGGGGCTGCAACAATTAGTTTGGTGATCAATTATTCTAGCAATTAATTGATTTGCCGGCTCAAGGAGAATCGTTAATACTGCCATCGTGCCATGTCGTCCTGATCACACCAGTTGATAGGAACTCAGAATAACCTTATTGTTACTGCTGCTGCGCTTGGGCCAACATTAGCTTAACATTAGCACTAGGGCTGCACGATATTGGAAAAAACTGACATTACAATATTTTTTTATTCTGCGATATATATTGCGATATGAAAAAAGACAGGAATTTTCACCAAAACTCTTGAATAGGTCTATCAAGCCTTGCTCATTTAAGAAGGTGGCCTAGTGGGTAACGTGCGTGGTTGACGTAGTAGGAAGTTAGTGTGTTTTTAGCCACAGACAGGGTGAGTTGCAGGATCCTAAGTGAGTAAAAGTACTATAGTTAGTAGGAAAAGAGCTTAGAACGTCACCGAGAGGGCATGCATTACTGTATGTTATCAGTTAATTTACCTTGCTTGACATTGCATGCTCTGCGATGTGACTATTGCGCATGTGCACATTGCGATGACGATGCTGAAACGATATATTGTGCAGCCCTAATTAGCACTGTACTAGGTCTCATTGAGAGCTCGGGCAACGCACATCAGTCTTTTGCTTGATTCTAAATGTATTTTTACGCTACGACCACCGAAGCAAGAGTTGTACAACAGATTTACACTTACAGTGACGATGTGCTGCCAACTTATACGCAGTCTTATTTCCAAATGCTAGCAATAGAAGCATCATCATCATTAAGGGAGCCAGAGATGGCCAGAATAAGACCAGAAGAAAGACAGTGAATACAAATTGTCAGCTATATTTAGCACCATTATATTCTGCAATATGAGTTTCCTTTGGACAATGCTGAGCAGATGGCCTAGTTTGGGTGGCTCGATACCGGTCGAGCAAGCTTGTTTTACGTGCCATTCATATTAAAGGTGTGTTCCCACTGTTTGTGGTGCTTGTGTTTATTTTGAAGGCTTCTTGTTTGACGGCTCGTCATTCTCACAACTGCTGTGAGCATCAGTCATTTTTGAATAGAAACAAAAAGTGAGAGAACAAATAGGTGTGAGTAGTGACAACTTATTGACAACCGTTAATACTAATAGAGGTTATTTCATCATTCACATTATTGATAATGTTGAATAATGGTTCCAGCCCAAGAGGTTAGCACGATAAAGGTTTTTCAGCGACGCAAAGACGTGCAAATTCATGCCATGAAGAAAATAAGACGGGAAAAGTTCACAGAAACAGTGCTCTTTGTGACAAATGACAGACATGGTCGGGTTATCTAGCTGATCCGAGAGAAAGAAACCGAACACAGCTTGATAAAAAAGGAGCACAGCTTGAACTGTTGGAGTGAGACGCATGAATAAGAGACAATGGATTAGTTTACCACACAGCACAAGAGAGAGGGAGTCAAAGCAGGCACCGTTTCGCAGTATGGCTTCAGATGAGTCGCAGTTTTTTAGTTTTGCAAGAATTTCATTATAAATGTGAGTCTTTAGTAGTTTTTGGTAAAGCAAGCAGAGCGGTCATTGGAGCGAGTTGCCGGTGCTGTTCCCAGGCCATCGGGTCAGGCCTACCTGTCTCGGCCTTCTGGGCCAGGATGCGGCGTGTGCGTGCCGTGGTGCCTTTGGGCATGTTGATGATGTACTTGCCTTCCATCTCGGCTGTCACACGCCGGCGCTTCACCCCTGGTAACCCGTTCCCCTCGTCTGCTGGCTGACTCGCCACTGAAACAACAGAGGAAGGCAGACAAGAGCGAGAGGGAAAAGGTGAAAGAGAAGACCAGACTCATGGGTCAAGAAGCAGAAAGGGAGACATGTTTTAGAGAGGAAATGGCGGAAAGGAAAGAGAGGAAGTACTTGTGATTAGGAATGCAGCGGTATACCGTTTTGAAAACGTCACGGTATCAAAACCACTAAGATTTGCCGTCATACATTCCCCACGGTATCAGCGGTTTCCCCAAAACAAAGTGCCCAGGTCACTTGCAGAGTGCAGCTTACGTGGCCTCTCCCCCTGGCTGCATGCCTACCTAGACTAGAGCACAGTAGAGAGGAGCTGTCCCTGACTGTGATTACAACTGTGTGTGATAATGGCTGAAGCAGGAGAACGCAAGGACCCCCCGACGTCTGCTGTATGGGAATATTTCGGCTATTGGAAAAACACAGATGGTCCGCACATAAAGCTCCGCAATACCACGATACCGTGTTATTTTTGTCCATGGTTATCATACCGTCAAAAACTCACACCGCTGCATCCCTACTTGTGATTGACATGTACCTGCTTTGCCACCCTTGTTTGCCTGTTTGTTGGACACTGTGACAGAGAGGCGGTTGTCGGGGCGGCGGGGAGGTGTGCTCGGCGGGGAGTCGCGGCTCAGGGCGTTGGCAATCATCCGAGTGGCAGCTGAGATGACACAGAAACATTCTTATCTGGCTTTGATTTAGCCAGTTCCCTCTGACTGAGATGGGAACTCTTCATGTTCTGTCCCTGAGACAAGACCAGAAGACAGCTGGGCTTCATGTTCTGTCCCCGAGACAAGACCAGAAGACAGCTGGGCTTCATGTTCTGTCCCCGAGACAAGACCAGAAGACAGCTGGGCTTCATGTTCTGTCCCCGAGACAAGACCAGAAGACAGCTGGGCTTCATGTTCTGTCCCCGAGACAAGACCAGAAGACAGCTGGGCTTCATGTTCTGTCCCCGAGACAAGACCAGAAGACAGCTGGGCTTCATGTTCTGTCCCCGAGACGAGACCAGAAGACAGCTGGGCTTCATGAGGGCCTTCACAAATGTGTGAAGCCTTTCCAACGTGCTAAAGTTAAGATGGAGAATAGAGAAAGCGTAGTGTAGAAATGGAAGTGTCCAGGTATGTCAACCTGGCAACTGAGTCCAACAAGGAGCCGCAGTTTGTCCCGATAAGATTCGGCCTAATTACTTTATCTTGTGATTAAAACATACAATTCAATTAATAAAAAAAAATCCCATTTCAGCTGACATAATAACCATAACATATAAGGCCAGTGAAAATCTTGTTTTGAGCAGCATTATCCTCAAATAGGGTATACCTAAAAAATTAGATTGGGGTGAAGATCCCGACCCTCAGCTCGCTCCTCCCAGTCGGTGCCTGGTACGCTTCCATGTAACTCGTGCATGATATGTGGCACGTTTCAAATAAAGGTCCTGATGTGAATACCAAGTTTTATAATGACCCTCCTTGGTTTATCATCCTGTACGTGATAGGTCATTCCCTGTCTGGTGCCGACCAAAAGTCGATTACCTCAGCAATTTTGTGTCTAAAAGGCAGGAAATAACACAGGTGCAACCAAAACATTAATGAGGCCCCGGGCACTGGAACACCTAAATTGACTGGAAGTTGGAAAACCTTCATGTTTTGCTTGCACCTGTTACTTCCTGCTGTTTAGACACAAAATGGCTGCTGGTGAAAAAGGTAAATTAACACCCCACAAAGTGGTCAATATAATTGGGAATGTCAAGACTGCTTACGTGTAGGTGTTGAAAAGACAAGAGCTGCAAATATTATTTAGCCTAGAGTTCAATCTACATACAAACTTTCATCAATAAATTAATTGAAACATTGCTTTTCTGATGCACATTTTCTCCTCTACATTTTGCTGCTGCATTACAAAGTATCTACTGTATGTGGTGCTTGATTTCTAAAATAAAACTGAAGGATAAAAACTACATTTGAGAAAGTAAATGAATGCGTGACAAATCACATTTACATCATCTCTACTTTGCAACGGGAGCTTAGGAAGGTCGTAGCACATTTATTAAATGTGATGAAATTAAGAATGCAGAGGAATCATTTGTGGACACACTACTGGTTGTTTTAATATTTCTATTAGCTAACTTAAACGGTTACTCACGAGTATTGGCAGTTCTTCTGAGCTCAGCTTGAACACTGGTCTGTCCTGAGGAAATGGCTTCAGTGGCCATTTTGCACATATCCTGCAGAGGGAGGTACATACAGAGAGAGGGGTAATGTAGAAGGAAAATTGGGCTGAATTTGGATGCAGTGGACAAGACATGCAAATTGGGAAAATCAGATGCTGGAATAATTCAAGAATAGAATAACTGTTTGTCGTCATTGTAGCTTGCTGGATGACAAATGGTGTGTGTGAAATGGGTAATTACCAAGAAAATAGATACTGCATTTTCAAAGTTGAACAAGCTGTAAAAGTATGTGCAAAACAGCATTTTTAAGGCTAGGATGCAAGTTACAGAGCAGTACAACCCAAGGATGAGTTCATTAAATGTGTAAAACAGTGGATAAGTGCAAGCTGTCATCGTGACAGCAGGGCATTCTCCCTCACAATCACACTTCGTCAGAGAAAACTCAAAAACTCAGACTGTTGTTTAGCCTATTACACGTTAACTTACACTCCCACGTAACTGAGCCTCATGTCAGTCGCAACCAACAAACTCCACAAATCCATTCAACAGCTCCGCGTCTGCCATCCAGAGTCAGACACATACGGCTGCTTACGGCCGAATGAATTAAAACTTGTGCTAACAGCGATGCCCCAGTGTGTTGCAGCCCAGTGAAACATGCGGGTTACCCCACCCTGGTTAGGGGTAGAAAAGCTATTTTGTATGATGGGAGGCACAGGAATGTTAAAAAAAATCAGATTGTTTTATTGCTTTGATTGATCATTACTATTATTATTACTCACACTGCTGCATATAATATAACATGTACCGCACATCTTCTCACTCAATGGTACTTGATAAAGATTGTAGGGGCACATATTTTTTTTACACTTTATTGTATATACCGTAAATTCCGGACTATAAGCCGCGGCTTTTTCCCCGTTTTTTGGCCTTTTTTGGCCCCTGCGGCTTATATAACGGTGCGGCTTATCTATGGATTTTTTCCCAAAAAAAAAAAAAAATCTCTCTTTTTTAGCACTCTTTCTAACTATAAATCCACTTCTGTTTTAATTTCCTCTCTTGCCCTCTTTTAACAACATAACATAACATAACATAACACAACACAGGTAAGCAGAAAGAAAAAGACGAAGCAATCACTGCCATGAATGAGGAAATGACTCACCTGCTGGAGGCTGGAGATACACGGCTTGGGCTAAACTTTTACTCCGTGAAACACTATCGATTAAGTCCGACATCGCTCAGAGGTTTGAGCAGCTTGAAAACAAGTTTGAAAACGTGCAGAAGTCCATCCACTCACTCACTAAAGAAAATAATGCAACCGTGAACAGAGTTTCTAATGCGGAAAAGCGCATCAGCGCACTGGAGGACAAAAACAACACAGTGAGTCCGAAAGTGGATAAAATGCAAAAACATCGAAACGCTGCACACGCAGGTTGATGACTTAATCAGCAGGAGTAAAAGAAATAACATTCGCCTGATCAATGTAAAAGAGGGAGCTGAGATTGGTGACATGGACGCTTTCGTGGCAAAATCCTGTGTTACATCCTGGACCTGAAGGAAGGCGAGAAACCACCAGAGGTGGACAGGGCACACCGGGCGCCTCGGCCACGTCCAGACCCCGGCCTGCCACCGAGGGCCATCTTCATCTGCCTACTCCGCTGGCCCGACCGTCAACTCATCCTCCAGGCTGCGGGGAAGAAGCCCCTCACCTGGGAGGGTACGCGCTTTTTCGTCCGGCAGGACCTCTCCGCGTTGGTGCAACAGAAACGCGCAACATACAACAGCATCATTGAAAAGGTTAAAGTCAATGGATATCGCTTTGGCGTACTGTACCCAGCGAGACTCGTCATAACCATTGATGGACAGGGGCGGAACAAGAGCTCAAAGTGAAACTGCCGAATATCTTTTGAGTTGGACTGGTCAATAGTACTGTGAGTAACTAAAATAAAAAAATAAAAAACGGAATTCTCTCTTCTTTAGCACTCTTTCTAACTATAAATCCACTTCTGTTTTAATTTCCTCTCTTGCCCTCTTTTCACCACACCGCGGACACTGTGTGCACTGTAAAAAAAACAAAAAATACCATTAAAACACCCGCGGCTTATAGTCCGGTGCGGCTTATATAAGAAAAAAATAGTCAACTTTGAAGGTGCGGCTTATACACCGGTGCGCCTTATAGTCCGGAATTTACGGTACCTAACTTCTATTTTATTGTTTTATTGTATATTCCTATTCTTCTTATGTCTCTATTTATTTTTCCCTACCTTAGTGTGATCAACTGTAGCATTATTCCCCAATTTCCCCTCGGGGATCAATCTGATTCTGATTTAGCCTACTCCCAAACTTGAAGTGAGTCTGGTCTCACCTGCCTGTAGACCTGTTTGGCATGTTTAAGGATGGCAATGATGTCGCCAATGACTGTAATCCCCAGGTCCATCATGATCTCCTTACTGAGGTCCATCAGCATGTTCTTCTGGATTCTGCAGTGAGATGAAGAGCCAGAAAAACATGTGAGGTGAACAACCAATGGTTAGCTTCTGACCCTTTTATGACATGACATTTTCTCAACCGTTTTTCCTAGAATCATGTAGCTTCTATGTAATTTAGGTCACCTGTTGTCCACAAAGGAAACGGCATAATTGACAGCAAGGCCGGCAGGGATTCCAGCATCCTTGAAGAACTGAATCCACTCAGAGGTGGCTGAGGAGACAGAATGGTATGGTTAGTGTTAAAAATAGCACAACAGAAAGGGAAAGGATTTTTTTTTTTTTATCTTGATAAAAACAAAGTATTTTTTTCTGAAGAAGTAGTCTCCTCTTGGAAGGGAAACAGCTTAAAGGTTCTCAGTAATATTGTAAGCTATAATAGGCCACAGGCCTATTGGTAAATGCCAGATATAGACAAAAACCTCCAGGGACAGCAGCACACTGTAGATGTAACCACAACACGTGCTGACCATGGCCAGCTGGGTGTTATTTATAAAACTACATGAAGCATCTTGTGGTAGGGTTTAAATTTCACGGAGGGAGGGGGTGACAGCAACTGCCATAACAATGGCTTTGCCCAGTATGTCTGAATGTGTGAATTCAGAGTTGTATAATGGCTAAATTCACAGTTGCCACTCTCCATTTACAGGTAACAACGATCAGAAAGAATTTAAAACTAATGGTAATTTAGTTAACGTTGGGTGTATTACACTTTACGTTAATGCAGTGGTCATTAAAACGACTCACTACGTTCAGGCGGTGTCTCCTCATAGACGCGTGGTCAATGGGTCAGCGTGGGGGAAATCCTCCCGTTTTCCCCCACACCACACACACACACACACACACACACAGAGCACGTTATGGTAGTAACGTGACCGACTGTATCTATAGGGCAGAATGAACCATTTCATGTAACGCTAAAGCGTTTATGCACAATATCTTCCAGAATATAATTAATTTATCAGAACGCTGCTGCCTATCAGTTACATTAACTAGCGTTAACGTTAGTTGTGTAAAAAGACTAGCGTTAATCTTCGAATTAGCTAGCAACGTTAGCTTAGCTAGCTACCTCTTGAAAACACAGCGTGACTACAGTGATGGTCAAAATAAAATAAGCGGCCAATGTTATGGGCAATGGGTCTGGGTAAACAAATGGCGTCGTTTCAGTCACAAGAGTTCAAATTTGAAATAGCTTCAACGCTAACGTCAGTAAGCTAGCCTGTAACGTTAGCGGAGAGCTGAGATGACCCATTCATACTTGAAAACGGCAACAATTCGCGTTGCACATAACCTAGCTATATTTTACCTTTCCTATCGCCTGGTTTTTTAACATGCTTAGTTTCACTCAATCCAAACAATACTAAGTATGAAAGTAACGCGGCTGATAGCCGACTGATTTAGCCCTCTGGGCTCACACAACAGCCCTCAATCCTTAGCTAACGTTAGCCGGTAGCCATGAATGAAGCGGCCGCTGTCGGCGTCTGAGACAAAGAAGATCATAGCTCTAACTAGGTTGTAAAGCATCGTCGACGGCGTTCTCATCTGATGCAGCGGTTATAACTAATAATAGCGAAATGGTTTTAATCCTGTAAATCTTGTCAAGTGCCCAACATTGTTGTGTTGGCGGGGCCTTCACTCTCACCTGTTGTCACGGACGCCATGTTTACAAATGTGCTGTCAGCTGCATCCGGCCAGCTCGCTCTGCTCCGGTGACGCACTTCCTCTAGAAGAGAAAATAATCTGTTGTATGAACACTAGAGGGTGGTACAGACTGCATAATTGTGTGACAGCCATCCACGGTGATATCACCCCATCTCTCTCTATCTCTCTCACGCACGCACGCACGCACACACACACACACACACACACACACACACACACACACACACACACACACACACACACACACACACACACACACACACACACACACACACACACACACACACACACACACACACACACACACACACACACACACACACACACACACACACACACTTACTTCAAGGTCAAGCATGTAAAAGAAAGAGACATAAACCTTATAATATGTTGTTTATTAATGTCATTTCTTCACAATTCAGAATTGAATGACAATAGGCCTAACCATCATTAAAGGGTGACAGCTCACCCACCTTTTGCAGTCAATAGTCAGAAAATAACCCCTTTTTCATGTAAACTTTAATAGGATAGCAAAAAGGGCCAGAAGCTGTAAGAGGGAGACAGAACATTAGCAAAATAGAGCAAGGATTGCAAAAGTAACATCCGGGCAGATTTGCCTTATAGTTTGGTCCACGTCAAGAGTCAACCAATGTCAGTGAAGATTATAGGGAAAGTGAACAGTAGTGATGTTCAGAAAATGAATGAGTTACATTTAATGAAATATGTATTGAACACATTGATAGTAAATTGAACAGATGTAGTTATTAGAGCACATCCATGAGCTACGTATAGCCTAAACATCTATGAGCCCAAAATGACATCAATGAATGTGACAGTCACATCATCACAGGTTTTGGACCTTTCACCCAAAATGTATCACATAGCATATACATTCATATACATTTTCTGTCTGTATTTCTAATTGTGTCAAACTGTGACAAACCTTTGCTTCACACAGAGAGAAAATATATTTGAAATGTAGATAATTACATTGAAGCAATGGCTCCTTTGAAGTGGAATTAATTAACCTTGATAATGTCTCTATACACACAACAAAAAGAAAGAAAAGAAAAACAATATTTTTGAGATAATTTGTAATAGATAATTTCTTCATGGGGATGCCATCTCAAAAGATAATTTTATAGCTATGATCTGATCGATGAAGTGAATGTTACAAAAGTAGTATGAATAACTATCAATATTTTAATAAGCATTGATAATTAAAGCAATACATCACAATGGACATACTGTAGCAGAGAATAGTATCAGTTTGAGCACCGTGTGATCTGATGATTAGCTACACAATGTTTATCCAAGTGGATAATAAGTATTGCATTTCATATATAGCAAAATAAAAACAGAACTTGTGCGAAAATAGAAATAATAACATTCAACATGATAGAAAAATAACCCCGTCTTGTCTGTTATAAGGGCAGACTCTCATACCACTATAGTTAAACAATTCTCTTTCTTTCATCTTTCAATTTCCCTCTACGCCCACCCTCCCCCAATTCCCCAAAAAGCATGATTGTATTATAAAAGGTGAGAACAGATTTGCCAATGTGACATAACAACAACAAAAACCTTCCAAATGAAAAGAAAGCTAAGGAATTAAGGGAAAGATAAGGGAATGTCACTGGGGGAGTGATCAATGACAATGGTGTTTGCAGTGCAGGTACAGTACAAAGGCCCTCTGAGAGCTGGATATCACACCTAGTAATTTAGCAGGCAATTGATTAGCTATTACGTTAAAACTTCAATGAAATCAGAGTGACCACTCTGCCTCCAGAGCTTCTGCTGCTGGGAATTCACAAAATCAATGAGTATCACTGGCTTCCATGTGGACGATTAAAGCAGTGTTTTGTTTTTTGTTTTTTGCCTGGAGCCTCAGTGATAGCTATGTGTAATCCTCCACAAGGTGACATTGCCTCATCTATATCAGGACATACTATATAGCACCACAGAAATCTATGTACATGAGAACGAATGAATATGTGTTATGCTTATTCTGACACCAGAACACATTCTTATCACATTTGGTTTTTGAGAGATTTCAAACGGCATCTTCAAACAACTGTACAAATTTAACGGACGTTTTCAAGAACAGAAAAACACACACACACACACACACACACACACACACACACACACACACACACACACACACACACACACACACACACACACAATGAGGTCTGTCCTTTTTCTGACCACCTTAGACCCACATTTGAAATAAAACGTATACAATTAAGCTTGACATTTTATTTGATAAAAATGTTTATTTACTGAAAATAAAACTCTTAACTATAGCAAATACAATCACAATAAAAGCCACCTCAATCTCTAATTGACTGGTTGCTTGAGTACAGGTATGGAGAAACTCTAACATGATAATGTTGATTATCCTTCAAATGCACACTTCAATCGAGAAACGACTATGTCACCGAGTGATATGTTTATATTGGACAAAAGCATACTGAGTTTTCAATACTCTGTCGTTAAATGAAACAGTTAAGTCATTATGTTGTATAGTCGCAACACTTTTAATATGCATCTTGACATTCAGTTATACTAGTTTTCCTCATTTTGAGTCTGCTAAGCAAGTGGCATGAGCAGGTGTCAGTAGCTTTGGGGCAGACCTCACAGAGAAAAACAAACAAAACAAAGGCAATGTGCCAACCTTCTAACACCATCATAAACAATACATTTAACGTGTCCTGGATAGTGCTTTATACTGTTTATAAAACATATAAACACACATGGATAAAGGCAGTGATATCGTGCTTAATGTTGAGGGGCAGGAGAGTACTTTAGGTTTATTATAGTTTTTTGTTCTTTTAGAAAAATATCCATTTTAAAACTAACCTCAATAACACCTCGTCTTGTTCTTCATTGACAAAAATATCCTATTTAGATCTGCAAACATTCATACTTTACAATCATGGTACATACACTTATATATACATGTTTGCTGTATATATGTACTGTATATGCATATAGGCTTACAATTAGATTTTTTTTTGACACGGAAAAACGTTCATAGTGCACAACATGCCTCTGAAGTTGCCAAATGAAAATACAATAAAATAATAATGAAACAATAATAGTTACAATACAATAATAATAATAGTAAGTTATGAGGAAATATCCCTATTTAAAAAAACGTAACAAGAAACTTAATTGGCAGCAACAGTAGGCTACAAGTGAAAGCAGAGGTCAACACAAAACGGCAAATAAACAAACAAACAAACAAATATATTTAACAATTCTCACTCAAACATATATGAACATAAATTGTACAAATTCACAGGCAAAGAAAGGACGCTCACTCCACGGTATCACTCCACATTTTGTCCCCTCCGTTTCCAGGTCTTGCTTTGTGCTCACTCTCCGCATTAATCAACCTCAATAAAGAAAGAAATCAAGGGGACAGGTGGCTCTCCGAGTGGACACACTCACAATAAAATGCACCCCGGCCTGCTTTCCACTGAGGGACCAGGCTGAGGCACAGAGACCAACTGAACCCAACGCTTAGAGGTTGTCTGAATCACACACGCACACAAAAACGTCTTCTCCTCTAAATAAAGGCATTTGGTTCACATGTGGACGATTCTACGGAGTCTCAGAAAAGCTCAGCGTCAAACAACGGCATCACAATTCGACAGACATGATTGTTATAGCCACCAGATTACATTCACTCCATAAATCCCGACTTAACAACAACAGAAAATACTTGATGACACATCAAGGAGTTGGTACGTTGAAACAAAACATTGTCTGTAACTTCAATTCAGAGACTTAAAAGCGATAGTGGGAATATGCACGCGAGTGGGCCCGGGGCGATGAAGCTTTGTGGTATGGAGGTGGTATTGCACAGGGTCAGAAGTAAGATGTCACCCCCGGTGGTACGGAGGTGGTATGACGCAGGGTAAGAAGTAAGACGTCACCTGTCCAAGAGCGAGCAGGACCTTTTTTTTGGCTTTGTTTTCAACATTTGGCTCCAAAGAGCGATGGCTAATAACGGGCTTCATCCTTTCTCCATCGCCCCTCCATCAGAGTCTCTCCACCTTGGCTTGAGCTGATTCCCTTCCCTGCCCACTCTCCCTCCATCCTCGTTCCACCAGCGTCACACCACAAGTTCTATCTAATCTTCACCGTTTGAACATCAAACATTGGCTCAGCAGAAGACAGTGGCATGGCATTCGTCTTGCAATTGGTGTTCATCAATCAGACTGTTTACAATTGCGTCTTTGTGCGTGAGTGATAGTATTTGGCTCCTGTTTTGAGCAATGCGCTCCAAAAAAATGGGGTGGAGGGGTGGGGGGGGTTGCATCCACGTCCGCGTGAGAAGGGGTGCAAAGGGACGTGTGTTAGATGGGCCGGCATTCACTCAAGGTCTCAGGGCTGGAAGTGGTCGTCGGGATCTCGGGGGTCAAAGACTTCAGAGAGAGAGGGAGACACACAGAGACAGAAGAGGAGAAACAAGGGCAGACATGGGACGCTTGGTAGGCAGGCAGACGGCAGAAGAACTTTAGAAACCAGAGCAGATGGCAGAAGAGCTTTTAAAAAACCCAGAGAGGAGAAAACACAAGATGCAGCGGAGGGCCGTGTGACGCTGATCTCCAGCTCGTCACGTCACGTCCCCGCAAATGAAGAAGCAGAGCGAGTCGCAGAGCGGATGAAAAGGGGGGAGCGGTGAGCGAGAGGCGGCCAGCAGTCTGTCGCCCTGCGAGAAAAGACCCTGAACAAAGTGTCCTCCTCCCCTATTCCAGCTTTGCACAAATACATTCAGCATGAAGAAGAGGGGAGACGGGATGGAACAGGATGAGAGCAGGAGCACTGAGAAGGAGGTGACCCGACAGAGGGAAGGAGGTGGGGCCATGGCGGGTGCTTGTGTCAGGTGAGCTTGTGGTATTTTATGCGCTGTACAAGATTGAAGGTATGAGTCAAGCAATCTCTTTCTTTAGCGAGAGCACTTAAGATTGGCAACTTGGACAGCCTGCGTCTTGTGACTCAGTTTGTATTCACTTATCTTGTCCAGTTGCATAATATATATATAAAAGAAAAAGTATCATTGTTTATGATCAATGTTAAATGATATATACTGATCTAATTTAATAATCGGTGTTATGTGCAATTATCTGTTTGCATGGCTCTTTATTGGAATGCATGTCAGTATGTGTAAACTTTAACCCAATCGGATGCAAGTGATTTTGTTGTCGTCGTTTCGTCTTTTGCTGAATCGGAGAGAGACTGATTGGTACTGTGCGTGTACTCGCCTCAGCCTCTAAGCTCCAGCGAGCAGATTGTATGTGCGTGCTGATGAGTGTGCGCGTGTCTGCCGGTCAGTCAGAGCGCCAGCAGTGAGGGCGAGTTCAGGGAATCAGATGACTGCTCGCTACTGCTGTTCCTCTGGTTGGCGCTGACCCCGCAGGCTCCCTCTGGGTAGGTGAACAAGAATGAAGATGTGTATGAGGGGTTGTAGCTGCCGCCAGTGGCCGCAACGCCATGGTTACCACCACCACCGCCACCACCACCACTGTCGCTGGCCACAAGGCATGGCTCGCTCGAGCCGTAGAAAGAACTAGAAAACGCTACCTCCTGCATTAGCCCGGGCTGAGGCTGCTGCTGGACTTGCTGCTGCTGCTGGTGCTGCTGCTGGTGCTGCTGCTGCTGGTGGTGGTGAAGCGTCGGCTGGGACTGCGCGGAGGCCTGGTGGGCTGTGTAGGCGGGAGGCAGATAGAACGAGTCTTCCTTCACAGTCAAGCCCACGATGGAGACGGGCGGTTGTAGGGTCTGGGGTGGATGCTGTGACGGGCCTGAGCCCCGCGGTAGCTGCTCCTGGTAGGGGATCTTACAGCTGGGCTGGTGCGCCACCAGGACAAACTCCAGACGCTCCTTCTCTTTCTGCAGCTCCGAGATCTCAGCCTCCAGCTCGGCTTTCTCCTCCTCCAGGATGTCTGTCTCCTGCGGCGGGAGAGGGCAGAAGGAGAAACACAGAACGAAAGAAACAGGGGTGAGGAGAGACAGGTGACATGGAGAGGGACACGGACAAAGGTAGAGGAGGGGAAAAGAGAGAGAGAGAGAGAGAGAGAGAGAGAGAGAGAGAGAGGAAAGCGATGGGATGGTTAGATAAACAGAAGTTCTGCATCAATATTTGCGGAGGTGTCCCAATAGAAATACCTTGCTAAACAAGTTCCTCACCGACAGATAAGGCAGCTTATATAAGAGCTCATTAATTAGGCCATAAACACTGGAGGCACAATAGTCTGTCTTCAGAACTATAATTCCCCACAACTAAACATCCAATTATTATTACCTCTCTCTTACACACACAGACACACACAGACACACGGACACACACACACACACGCACGCACACACACACACACACACACACACACACACACACACACACACACACACACACACACACACACACACACACACGCACGCACAGAAACACGCACGCACGCACGCACGCACGCACACACACACACACACACACACACACACACACACACACAAACACACACACACACACACACACACACACACACAAACACGCACGCACACACACATGCTCACCCTCTCTCTCTCTCACCCACACGTTAACACAAAGGGCCATGCTATGGGGGGTAACATACAGCATGTAATTATGATCATTATTCATTCTGACAGTTATAACAGGGCCAAGCTCACCGACTGCAGTCTATCTGTGAGTTCTCTACGCCGGTTCCGGCATTTGGCGGCGGCCAGCTTGTTTCTCTCTCGCCGAACACGCCTCTTCTCCTCTTCCTCTGGAGTTAGCTATGATGAAGGATTAGGACAAACATGTCGTCCTTATTCTTATTGAGAATGGAGTTACTTTCAAGTATAACAGATAAAATTGGATGTTTCATCAATTCTAGATCCTGGTTAATCCTGGATCTGATAACGTATGTTGTCTATTATGAGTAGTGTGAGATGGGTCACAAACAAAATGTTCAAGCACACACACTTACTAACACACCAACATCTCCATCGTCACTCACAGACTCTTCTCGAGTGCGGCGGCTACGGGTGCGGGACTGGCGAATGGGCCCTGGTGCTGGCCCAGGAGTGTCTGAGCTGGGGGGAGTGAAACCAGAGCCCGAGGTGTAACTGGGGCCCGGCATGTCATACGGGTCCAATAGTGACCCTGGCTGGGTCATGGCGGAGGTGCCAGCGGACCCGCTCTGTCCAGAGGCCTGGGAGGAGCTAAGGGTGGGCTGGACCATCCACTGCAGGTCCTGGCTGCTGGTGATGGCGGTGACAGTGGGCACAAACGACCCGGGCATCTCCCCTCCGCCGCTGCCCCCCGGCACACTGCCCACACTGCTTAACCCGCCTCCAGTTGAAACACACTCCTGTGCAGGAGACAAGTAGAGGGCTTTAAGAACAATACGGCTAAGTACCTCACATCAGCAACCCAAACGCAGACACAAACAGAGACAGAAAGACAGGCACGCACAAGCTGATGTGCTGGCTGTTTGGATGATTTGCCTTGCCAATCTGAATGACTGCCATTTGTATTGAACTAAATGTAGCCATCAAGCCAACCACACCAGCGTAAGCAAATTTTAACCTATGGAACAAATAATGGCAGCATAACTTCTTGGAATACTAAAAGTGTATATTGGAGAGAAATGCCTGTGTTACTTTTTCCACGTTTCAGAATAATAATAGACTGAGAAGCCCAAATCTGTCCCAGATCCCTTCTGCTTTATTTAGACCCGAGGCGGGCTGTGTGATGATGCCAAAAATCCACTCTCATTAATATTCATATCAAAGCGTGTGTGGCATTGGGACGGTCTGGGATGGGCGGGACCTCTGCACGGTTCTGGGCGGGACGGGCCAGCCGCCTGAACCAATCATTATCTCTGGAGAGCATATCCCCGCCTCCTTCCTCCTCCCCCGTCCCACCCCCGGTGTTCCCCTTAGCAACGCGACGTAACACTCCAAAATAGAACGCATTTACGTCACGGCGAGGCCTGAGAAGAGAGAGCGTGGAGAGAACGGAGCGGGGGCGGGGCTTCGGCGCTGACGTTGGAGAGTTCCAGGGCTTTTGTCATCTGTTCTGCGGCATGCTGTAAACCTACCACGTTGCCATACAGATACAGCCGCTGCCTGCACGCGACGCTCACGGGGGCTACTGGGGCTACCACGGTGCATTTCAGCAGTCTACAAGCTTTTATAGTTATAGTAGCCTACATAGCTGTCTCTGACTGTAGCGGTGCTCTACACTGCACAGCACCGCAACACATTTGCAAAACAAAGCATGTGCTCTATAATTGCCTGTAGGAGTAAATATTACATGAAATCTGATATACACAGATATCTAGCCTATATGACCTGCTCCATTTATGAACAAGCAAGCAAGCAAATATATTTAACAAGTTAACAATTCTGAATGCTCGTCTTGGTCACGATCCATTGCAAAACACATGCTTTGCAGGCTGTAGCCTTGTTACAATTATATTATAACCATAACTTACCTGTGGAGCACTGGTGGTAGGCGGGCTCCCGAAGGAGTCCACCGAGCTGAGGTACTGGGACTCTATGGATGGAGAAGAACTTCCACGGGATCCGCTGTCGAGGTCTCCGGGGAACCCTTGGTACATGTCCCCGAAGGGGCCGAGAGAGAGAGAGAGACCTACAGTTCCCGGAGAGAGCGCGAGGTCACCTGCAGCGGCACACGCAAGATTAGGCTACTGTTGGGGAGAGAATGACTGGCGTTATCTGGACTAGCTCATCTGCAAAAATGGTAGGCTATATGACCCATAGGAAGTCAACTTACCGTTGCTTGTATTTTTTATATTGTCCGGTAAGATGCTCTTGCTGTCTTTCCAAAAAAGTTGCATGAAGAAAGTAATCCAGTTCCCTATGTAGGGAAAGTGTCCTATTCCAGATGTTACAAACTCCCTCGTTTCACTTCAGATCCTAGAAGCTTTCTCCTTTCTCCGATAATCAACAACGCTGAATTGATCCATGTACTGTCTGCGCTGCACCAAGGGACGTTAGTATCACGGTCCACAGTAGCAGATCTTGTCTTATGAATGAATCCATCCTCCTCGAGTACAACCAATGCATTTCTAGTCCCGCCTCGGAGTTCCGCTGACGTACATGGCCATATATGGGGTTGTGCCAATGTGCCTGCCTCGGTGTTGTGTTTGGTATCCTTGGTGACGTTGAGGGAATCCCTCTCCCACTGAAACGACTAGAAGCTTACCTCGCCGACGGATAATAATAGTTTTTTTTTACTATCACAGCCACGAGATATTTCTCACCGTCTGACAATTTCTGAGAGGAAATTACAAAACTTATCTTTGCTATATGTGGAAAATATATATTTTAAAATATGCATCGTGCGTCCATGGACCAATTGTTTATTTTAGGTAGGCCTAATGGCAACGTCAATAGTAGGCCTATAGCTACAGAAACAAATAGGCTACATGAAAGAAATCCTGACAGGCATCTGGACAATGCTGTTTATTTTGGTTCATTCACTTAGGGCAAACTTATAGGCTAATCTATATACCAATATTGGCATCACACATCCACCGATTTTTATTCCTGTAGAAATGTTATATATTTATAGGCTATTCGTCCTAAAGAAAAGGGGCATATTTACACTATAGCATAGACTCTATAACATACCTCCTAGTGCGGGAATTCCCTGTCCTTGACCTATTTATTATGCAACCCCGTAGCTCAGGGAAGGAATCCCGGCCGTCAAAGGAGGCAAGGGAAATCCTGCTGAGAAGTTTCTCATGGCACGCCCTCGGGAGTCCTCTACCTTGACGAGTTCGTACAAAGTGGCCAAGAAAGAAGAATGGTTAGATATTGACACTCCATCAGGATTTTGTTGTAACCCATAGGCCTAGGAAATAGGCTATTTGGAATTTACAGTATACCCTCATCCCACACAACGTAGGCCTATAGGCCTATCCAATTGACGGTTTTAATCTCATTCAACTTTTTTTATCCACGATTTTGTGTGTTAAGCCCTAGTTACGTTAAGCCTCAATTTAAAGCACAGCAGAACAGCAACGGTTAATTAAAATATGCATAGGCCTATATAATAATACATGTAAAAATGAATAAAAATACACGGAAATATGTAAACAGCATTGAGAGACAGTGTAATTCCGACATGGACAGTGCAGTGGGCCGCAATTACGGAAATCCGCGCATGTCATTGCAAACATCACCCAGCAGAGTAGAAAGTGATTCATTCAATTGTTATAGCCTACACTGCTCGCGGACGCACATGGGAATGTGACAAGTGGGAGGCGGTGGGGGGTAAATGCGGGAAGACCGGGTGGAAAATCATGAATGAAAAATAAGAAATGGACGTAGGCCTACGTTTATTATGTGTGATGTCGCAGAATGTCACGAGGCGGGCATGGTGTTGTACGCTCGGTGAGGACAGAAGGAGGAAGAACAAGAGTTGGAGATGACAATTACTCACAGCCACAACGTCAGCGACGCGGATCCACGAAGGCTGCCGTGAGTAACTCAAATCGCCAATTTCAATTTGGGGAACTACTGAGGTCATTAGTCTACCTTTAACGCAGGCGAATCGAAAATTGAACTTTTGACGGGGTGAGGCGAAGAGGGATGGACTGGACATTAGCTCTGCCTCTGACGGACTCATTTTAACGTAGCCTAAGCATTTGAACAAATGCACAACATTGGGCTCTTTGACTCGACAGAAGGACAAAACATGCATGTTTTACTCTGCTTAAACACTAGACTTGATTATTAGTATTAACGACGAGAATCAAACGGGATATCTAGGCTAATCGAGGTAAAACAAAACAACTGCCGGGGAACCATGTGGTATCCCCTTCCTACCACGAGCCCGCTGCATGTGCATGTGTGTACCCTGTTCAGCGTTCGGTTGCCTTGGATACGCCGTTACGTGTCTGACGCAAAGACGTAAATTTGTCTCCCTTTCTTTCTTTTTTTTGTTATGCCGCCTAGCAACTGGTTGCCGTGGTAACCGGTTCTGAGTGACAGGAAAAAGCAGACAGTAGCAAGAGAGAGCGCCCACGGATTGTCGAAATGCAGGGTGGCAGGGGAAGGACCCACCCCACTCTACGTCTGATTGGCTTACCCTGATATTTTACCCTAACCATAACCAATCAGCACTCCTCCTCCTCATACCTTACCAACCAGAACAGAGTAGGGCGGGTCCGTCCCCTGCCACCCTGGCCTGCATTTCGAAAATGTGCAGACTGCGGAGCGACCAACACACAATATGGCTTCCGGATTCAAACGCGACTAAACTATATACTAATTCAGCAATGTCTCGCTGTTTATTTGGCCGGGTAAGCTTTACATCGGCTTGTTTGCCGAAAAGCTTATGTCACTCACTGCTTTACATTCTTGTTATTGTTAAGTTGTGAGTGGAGAGCCAGGCTGTGGCTGTACACTCGGCTATTGTATCATTTTCATGGCTGTTGGATTAGAAATGCTAATTAGCCTGGTAACATTTTATTTGGATAGTCTGCCTACAGAGAGGCAGAGACCCAGAGTAACATTTCAACATCTTATTAGTTGACATTCAACAATTCAACTGTTTAAGATGTTCAACAGATTATCTAGCCCAGTGGTTCTCAAAGTAGGGTCCGGGGGTACCCAGGGGTCCTCGAGGGGGTTCCAGGGGGTCCCCAACAAAAAGGGGAATATTTTATTTTCACTATAATTCCATCCATAAGTAACACAATGACAGAAGGTATGACTGTTATGGTCATGGGTTTTCATACACTTTCTGCAATAAAACATCTAAAAGCAAAGATCTTATCAGATGGGGACCCTGGGACAAAATCTTATCAAATGGGGGTCCGTGGTCTAATTTGTGTCAGTTGAGGGGGCCTTGATGTGAAAAAGTTTGAGAACCACTGACCTACTGAACACTAACCTATATGAGACCATTCATGATAAGGTGACCAGACATCCCCGATTTTCGGGGACAGTCCCCGTTTCTGGGGACCTGTCCCCGAAAATGTCCCCGATTTTCTACTGGCATCTGCAGCCGAAAATAACTCTAGCTCTAGCAGGCTCATTCTTAAATCTAGTGAAGATACTTATGGCCAACCACTCAAGCAAAAAGCTTGCAGGAAGCTTACAGGCGAGTTAAAAGCATATCAAAGCATCATATGTCTATGTAGCCAATTGATCCAGGCATCCAACAAGTGTTCACATGCTGCTTCCTGCTGGTCCAGGAAACCTTGAACAATGAAAAAGCACTCAGGACGACACCGAAAATACCTTTTGAGATCTGAGGCTTTTCATAAAACATTCGGAGCTGTAGGTTTGGACGGCCAGGCCTGATGCTGCTGGAGGACACCTTGACATTTTGCAAAGGTGCACAGTGAATGAAGTGTGTGTGTGTGTGTGTGTGTGTGTTTTTTATTTCATAGGTAATAACATTGGATATTTTAACGATATATTGATTGCCGGACTGGAAATGTCCCCGATTTTCATTTGAGAAATCTGGTCACCTTAATTCATGACCATACCTAGACTCCATTACATCGGTGCAGGTGTGTGGAACAAAACAAACAATCCGTTTGTTGAATCTCAACTAATAATCTGAGAAAACAACATCTACAGACAAAGCGAAACAGTTGAATTGTTGAACGTCAAACTAATAAACTGTTAAAATCAGGGCTGTAGTGGTGTGGGAGTGCAGTTCCCACACTTTTTCTCCAAGGGTTTGTTTTTTCCAATAGTAAAATAGGGGGGGGGGGGGTTGTTCCTCATATAGGTGTGCTCCCCCAGTTCTCCAGATAGCACTACACACCTGGTTAAAATGTTACAAATACCCAGGCTGTAGGCACTCTAGGCAAACTATCCAAATAAAGTGTTACCTACAGTGTAATACTTAACTTAGTAGGCGGCATATAATCTGCTAAATACAGCAGTATGAAACACATGATATCATATTGATCTGCTTATCTCTATGTCTTGCTGTCTACACCTATTGACCTATAGTTATGCCTCATGTAGGCTGTGGTGTGGATAGCTCAAATGAGCTAGCTTGGTTTTGCTCCTAGAGAGAGAGAGAGAGAGAGAGAGGGGCGGGGGGGGGTTGTACACATGTGGCTCCTGCAGATGCAGGTACAAAACACACGTACACAACAACAAAGTGTTGTCTCATGCCCCTGGCCTGCTTTGTTTTGCTTGCCCCTGTCTCTTAGCATACTTTCGGGAAGCTACTAACTTGCTGCTGTGCTCATGAGGCCAGCCCCTGTTTCCCTTTGGAAGGCGGGGCGTGTTTGCCCCGGTCTTCCTGCCCAAAATATTTGTTACTAGGCAACGGCCACAGGCCTGTCCCACTTCTTCAGACTGCCTGTTGTTTACACCCCTTCTGGCTCCCTGGCCCAACAACATTACATCGAGTCTCGCAGGCTTTCCCCACCTCACACAGAGAAATCTGATCTGCCGTCTCTCTCCGGGCCAACCAAAAGGACTTCCCCTCATACCATAGTTTTTTCTGCCAGCCACTCAAAAAGTTTCTCCCCGTTTGCTCTGCCGTTACGTCGTACTCCCCGAGACATTCAGAGAAAGCACGAGCTAAGCAGAGGTTATGGGGTTCATTTGAGGGAGGTTTATGAACGGTCTGTGCTTGACGTTGGCTGAATAGCCGTGTAGATTTGTGTTAATCCCCTGATAATCTGTCCAGCTTTGGCCCTGTAACTCTTCTATTACACATCTCTTCTCTTGTAAATCCATAAATTCTGACTTGGCAAAGACGGAGGCAATCCTCCTCGCCTGTGCAAACATGACTTTGATTATATGAACTGAACTACATGGGAGCAACAGAAATTAATAAGGTAGAGCCCTTCATTTCTGAATATCTTGGTTCAAAACTGACTCTCAAACTTTTGAACTTGGGACGTCCGCCTTTTGTTTCTGTGCACTTCCCTTGTCTGTTTTCAGGAATAATGTGTGTGCGCAGCGTGCCTAGCTACAAGCAAAGAACAACAGAGAGGGGTTACACTGTCATACTTGTTTTCCAGCCATTGAGGCGGCTATGCTCCACAGTGTGTGCAGTGTGTGCAAGTCTTATGATACTGATCATGCTCAAGAGAAAGAACATTTTAAGGCTTGTGACGATCAGGGGGCAACAGCGCCCACTGCAGGCTGCAACCCAGCTGTTCAGGATCTCCCAATGGAGCAAGAGAGCAGCCTTATTATGGGATGTGTGTGTGTGTGTGTGTGTGCGTGTGTGTGTGTGTTTGTGTAGTGGAGGAGAGGAGAGGGGGTGCTGGTTTTTTTTTTTGGGGGGGGCAAATGTGGCAAATGTCCAAAGCCGGATTTGAACCCATACCTTCGAGGGGAAATCTGACATGTGACTTTAGCGTTTCAATCAATATTGTGACCTGAATGTTGACTGCAAAAGCCTTTGAAGATGATTAGAATTACAATCTGAAGACAGATGTTAGGTGCCTACATAAATATTTGTCTCATATAGCTCGGTTGGTCTTGGAACAAAATGGGGGGGGGGGGGGGGGGGTCCTCAGATTGCCTGCCCAGTCTCCCCTCCAATGAAAATAAAAGAAGAGCTAATTGAAAGAGCGCCCGAACTCATTCACAGCTGAAACAATCGTAGTGTTCTCCACCTCCCTCATTGAAAGCAGATAGTCTCTCTCTCTCTCTCTCTCTCTCTGTCTCTGTCTCACAGCTGTCTGCGGTACGGCTCTACTTCTACCACAGACCGAGGGGAGTTGAGAAAGAAACTGGGTCTTCTTTCATGTGAGAGCCAATTCTCAAGTTCCTCATTACGAACATGACCGAACTCCATCCCCCCTCCTCCTTCTCTCTGGTGGTCAAAGTACTCAGACAGACAGACAGATTGGCAGACACAGACGGGCAGACAGACAGACAGATGGGCAGGCAGACAGACAGTCAGGCAGGCAGACAGACAGACAGGCATACAGGCAGACAGATAGACAGTCAGGCAGGCAGACAGACAGGCAGGCAGGCAGACAGTCAGGCAGGCAGACAGACACGCAGGCAGAGACAGACGTGCAGGCAGAGACAGACAGACGCGCAGGCAGACAGGCAGGCAGACAGACACGCAGGCAGAGACAGACAGACGTGCAGGCAGACAGACAGGCAGGCAGACAGACAGACAGGCAGGCAGACAGGCAGGCAGACAGACAGGCAGACAGACACAGGCAGGCAGACAGACAGACAGAGACAGACAGACAGACAGGCAGGCAGACAGACAGACAGGCAGGCAGACACGCAGGCAGAGACAGACAGACGCGCAGGCAGACAGACAGGCAGGCAGACAGACAGACAGGCAGGCAGGCAGAGGCAGACAGACAGACAGGCAGGCAGGCAGACAGACAGACAGGCAGGCAGACACGCAGGCAGAGACAGACGTGCAGGCAGAGACAGACAGACGCGCAGGCAGACAGGCAGGCAGACAGACACGCAGGCAGAGACAGACGTGCAGGCAGAGACAGACAGACGCGCAGGCAGACAGACATGCAGGCAGAGACAGACAGACGTGCAGGCAGGCAGACAGACAGACAGACAGGCAGACAGGCAGACAGACAGGAGGCAGGCAGACAGACAGGCAGACAGACAGAGACAGAAGTCAGAACTGTCAACTGTTGTCAACCCCTGTGGCGAAGCGTTTAACTGTGTTTGTGGCTGTGGAAAGAGGAAGTCTAGCTCATTTTCTCATCAGTATTTGATACACAGCGTTTCTTACATGTGGAGGGTGAAACCTGCCTGTACGTCTTTGAGAATTACACTTCAAATGTTCTTCGATTCCACTGCCTCCTAACAGGGTTATAATCTGCCCAAGGTGAAGGAGTTGTACATGTGTCTGTATTTGGCCATATGTCCTCATCTCACTGTGTGTTCCTGTTTACATCATTTACATTTCTGGCTTTGCAGTTTTCCACATTTCAGCACACACAGTTTCCATACCTTTGTTTTGTTTATTCGCCTATTTATCTCAATGTACTCGTGTTTATATTGTGGAATCCTTGGGACTTTCTAGCTAAATAAGAATCCCATGTGTTTACAGGGAACCGCACAGCAAACATGCACAGTCATCATTCTCAGTGATTTGTTATGTTTTGAGAAGGTAAGACATTCCTGTTTGCGTGTGTCAAGCCCCAAGTTATGTTCTCACATCACCTCATGGGTCCTTCTAGGGTGGAATCAGGCCTGTTTTACACTCATTCTCCTCTGTGCTGGAAAGCTACTGAGTGACTGTGACTGTGTCTGACCTCAGCACTCAATGAACCAACACAACAGAGAGGCAAAGTGAACGTCACTTCCTGCTTCGGCGCTGTACCAGAGAGTTTCTTCCGCAATCTATTTTCCCATAGACCTTTCGTAAAATGCGTATAAAAATGGTTTGACTTGGTCAAACCAAACGGCTCAGCTATATTTAGAACCGGGAGAGACCATAGAACATTTCACTCAGACCAAAACGTAAAAACAACAACATTGAGCATTGTTTTGGTCCGAGTGAAATGTTATGCGGTCTCTCCTGTTCCTAAATATATCTGAACCGTTTGGTTTGAAGAAGTAAAACTATTTTTATAAGCATTTTATGAAATGTCTATGGGAAAATAAATGGCTTGGCTCTCTATTTATTAAGCAGCATAATGAAGAAGATACTTGACTGTGAGGATAGGAGGATTATACTAAGAGCATTCAGAAGTGCTGAGAGTGTTATGTAAATGTGCAGTGACATACCTGTACACAGTATCTCCTGCAGGTTTGATTTGAATTTAAATTGTGCTTTGATTATTTAAGCCGAGTTCATATTTTGCCTTTGGCCAGCCAGTCAATCAGTTTGGAGTGCAGAACCAGATCATCTGAGCTCAAATGTCTGTTTAAGTTTATTCTTTCCACGCCAATCAACACTGCTGTATGTGCGAGCGATATCCATTTAATTTCCAGCTGTAGTTCTGGGGCATGATGTTAAAAACCCTAAAACTCCTAAAAACATAGCCTAACAACAAACAGGTAACATGGACCAGTGTTGGCCAAGTTACTTTCAAAATGTAATATACATACTAGTTACTTTCATTTGAATGTAATAAGTTACTTTACGATATTATTGTCTGTGTAGAGTAACTCGTTACTTATTATCGTATTATCGTTACATACTTTTGCATTACTTTCTCCAAAATAACAGCAGTAGCAGAATGACAATCGCCGCCCCGGAACCATCCCGAAAAAGAATTACAACCATCTTGGAGACAGTGTAAACCGTAAAAAATTCTAAATGTTATCCTTTTCCTTTAATTGTTATTGTCATCTATAGTGGTTATTTGCATAAAACACACAATTTGATTAGGAAATGATTGTATCTTTATTTAAATAAATGTAACTTGTGTTACTTGACAAAGTAACTGGTATAATATTACTGAAATCCTATTGGTAATAAGTAATTACAGAGTTACTGCTAAAAGTAATATATTACCTGTGATATGTTACTTTTGTAATGCGTTACCCCAACACAGACATGGACATACCCTGAAAGTTGTAAGATGATAGAATCATAGCAAAAAATGCACATTATTGCAGTATGCGTTTAGCCCTGAGCATTACCATATATGAATATCAGGAATGCCTCCGAAAGGACTATATTTCTATAATTGTTCACTGCGTCAAACTGCTAACTTTCAATTGCGTCCTCTTTCTGTTTTAGCGAATCCATACACGTCAGCACCGAGGTGCAGAAACGCGAGTGGATGGCTGGGGCTCTATTGTATCATGCACTGCATGGGAGTCTCGGGTGCCTAAAGTTAAATGCTGTCAGTGGGGTTTTTTTTAGTATTCCACCGCTCTCTGTGTGACTCAGACACAGAAGCTGCGCGTCAATCCTAGCCTACTTTCAACAGGCCCACTGCCAGACGCCGGAGAAGCGAAGAGCCAGCAGAGGCAGGGCCAAAGTGCAAGAGGGAGAGTGAGGACGAGATGAGGCTCAAGAACAGCAAAGTTCATTATTCCCCCTACTCACTCTCTCTGTTGCCTCTCTCTGTCTAGCGGTCTTTGTTCAGTCCTTCTCTCGCTGACAACCCCCCCCCCACTCCGTCTCTGTTTCTTACATAAGGCCTGCCTGCCCTACGTGTGTGCTTTCACAGACCAGTCAGAGGTAGGAATAAAAGGAGTGAGTGGGTGAGGAATAGGGATTGATAGAGGGTGGGATCAAACAAAAAGAGGGAGAAAAGAAAGACATGGGGGCTGCATGCACGCTGCACACGTCAGGAGGCAGAGACCCCCCGTGCCCCCGCCGCCCCCCCCCCCCCCCCCCCTCACCTCATTTGACTGTCATTGGCCCTCTGTGCCCACTCACCACTCTACTCCCCACTCTCACTCTCTCTCCCTTTGCTACGGCCATCTCTTTCCTCATCCCTTTGCTCCACGCCTCTGCCCTGCTCCTTCCTCCCCTTCCCCCTCTTTACTCCTCCTCTTCACACACACACACACACACACACACACACACACACACACACACACACACACACACACACACACACACACACACACACACACACACACACACACACACACACACACACACACACACACACACACACACACACACACACACACACACACACACACACACACACACACACACACCCTCCAGGTCTGGAAAAGTATGGAAGAAGGAAAAGATAGTATGGAAAAATATTTGTTTCCAGACTATTGTCTATTGTGACTATCTGACTATTCGTTTTTCTAAAATAATGAAATTCATAATTTCAAAAAAATAAATTGATAGGCCTAATAGAAGCATCAGAATGTAACCTACATGTTCACAGCTGGATTTTAAAACCATTTATTTACATAATAAACATCTAGGTGTATTCCCACCCCGGTCTCACTCCCAGGGTCACGTCCCCTCGCTGTCAGTGTTGCTGACGTGAAAGGGTATATATATACTTTCACGTTGTAATATACTGAAGAAGGACCGTCAGACCGTAGGTCTGCAGGTAGCCTTCCCAACCTGTAACTTTCTTGTCACGAGAGACTTAGTTGGAATCCCAACCTGAGCCCTGACTCGAGTGACATCACTGTGGCGTGGCTCTGTTAGTGTGAAGGCCTAAGAACATAAAATATCGCCGGTTCGCACAATTGCTTGAGTGACATCACTGATCAGTGATCACATCACTGATGACATCACAATTGCTTGAGTGTCTTCACTGATGACATCACAATTGCTCAAGTAACATCACTGATGACATCACGTGGGCAGTTTTTTCCCCCTCTTTTTTTTTTACCAGATTAATTCCAGACCCCTGAAAAGTGTTTGGCAAATTTTGGAGGTGATCGGAGTAACGGTGCGCCTTGCAACATATACGTCAGTGCTCGGAACAGACAAACAGACGGCTCTCCAATTATAGTATTATGAATAGGAATAAGAACTTGTATAATGGTGAACACGGGGAGAACATGCAAACTCCATACAGAAAGGGCCATTTCACCAGATAGCGCACCTGGGCACTAGGCACCACAGGCATGTGGAGACATTCCCCCAGTACAACAGCTTCTCAGGCAGGAATTTAACTCAGGACCTTCTTGCTGTGAGGTGAGGTGACAGCGCTACCACTGCACCACCGCGCCCCCCAGAATTCATGCCTGGAGGGTTTAGAGTGTCTAAATTGAATCCTGAGATCAATTCTGTGTGCATCTGCAGGCATTTGTAGACTGGCAGAGAATCTGAAAAAGCTAGACCGCTACACCAACACATGAAAGCCAGGGAATTTGATATACGTTAAAATAGGGGCACTGACATGAATATCAAGTTTAATATGGATAGGCTACATCAGTGATTCCCATACTCCATCCACATACATGAAATGGTTAGCATTTGAGTTAACACATTGTAACAGCAACATTACTACATGTGATTTGGGTGATGTACCCGAGCCTGTGAGCTTTCAAACCATGTCAGGCCAATTTGAATTAAATCTGGCTAAAAGCCAAGAAAATTGCAGTGCATGGTTTGGAGAGTGGTAGGAAGTGAAATGCGTGTGCATTTTCTTGTCAAAACCACCTGCCAATCCCACTGTAACCCCTGTGCAGGCAAATATTTCTGATGAGTAAAGGAGAGAAAATGTCGGCAATCTGGCTTTTGGGTATTTTGCAGATTTCTTTTGTATGTGGATGGATTAGTAATTGGCCGTATGCCCAAGTTCACATGCTTTGTTAATGAAATAAAAATATATAAGTAAATAAGTATATAAGTATATATATAAATACATCATCTTAGTCGCGTGTGCTGATCAGAGTTGTTCTACCCCGTGTAGGGGTACCTCCAAATTTGGGGGGTTCGGTTCCTGTACTATATGTCCCCACAAAAGTAGGCCAATCACAGCTCACGCTGCTACATGCATGATGTCATGAAACAGAAACTTAACAGGATCCAATCAGTTCACCACTACTTCCTGATTATAATATTATAATATCGGCGTGACCACTGTTTCGGCCTGGTGCCCCCACGACTCGATCTGGTATTCTTTCCATGCTGAGCAAATCTAAAATCCACTCGTCCGGTGTAGGGGTGGGAATCACCAGATGCCCACGATACAATACTAAAACGATACTTGAGTCACGATACGATAGTATTGCGATATTACGATATGCTAGTATTGCGATATATTGAATATTGCGATATTTCGATATATTGTCTAACTCCTTTTCCTACCTTTTCCTTGACCTCACCGGAAGTAAAACATGCAGTGTTGTTTTGTTTTGTTTTGTTTTTGCGCCACACGTAGGCTACATTATTAAGCTTCTCTGGACTCAATACACCACTGCAGGCGCGGACTGCAACATCAGGCGCTTCGGGCAGATGCCCAGTGGCCTGGCCTGCAATTATTTTTGTTTTTTTTGTTTTTTTTATATCGATACTTGGCGTCCAAATATCGATACAATATCGTCAGGCAAAATATCGCGATACTATGGTGTATCGATTTTCCCCCCCACCCCTAGTCCGGTGTTCTATCAAGAAACATCTGGGTTTTGCGGATCTTCCAATTCAACAAGATCACTCTTATGTAGCCAGAAAGGCCAGACCAGCAATCTTCTGCAAACACTTGCTCTGTAATTGTGTGACCCTAGCCTCCAGCAGGTATTCAACAGGACCAGCAATAACTTTGACATTCAACATTCCTGAAAGTGTGTCAATAACCTCTTCCCAGAATGTCTCAACTGCTGGACAATGCAACAGCATATGAAATAATGCACCAACTTCTCCACATTGCCAACATTGATTGGATTTGGCTCCATTCTTTTAATTCTTGGAGAGTTATATAACCTTATATAACCTTGCAAGCCAGCTGGATTCTTGTGAGATCTGGCAGCGTCAGGTTAAGTTATATATGCCCTATGCAGGATTTAAAATTGCGGAACTCTGAATCAGACTACATTGGATGTAGTTATTGAATCTCTCCATATTTTGTCCCGTTCTATGGAGTTTATTGACACACCTAGGCTGGAACCTGACGACTGATGTGCAAGAACCTGAAGACTGAAGGGCAGGACTGGAACCTGGAGACTGAAGAGCAGGACCGGAACCTGGAGATGGAAGAGCAGGACTGGAATCTGGAGACTGAAAAGCAGGACCGGAACCTGGAGACTGGAATGCTGGATCGAAATCCAGTAACCGGAATCCACAGTGGCGACAGTGGCAGGCACAGGTGGAGGAGCCAGAGGAATAGGAGGCTGTTGCACAACAGGGACAATAGGTGGCCAGTCTGGCCACAGCCCAGGAGCGGAGAACCTGCAGGGAGCTGCGACCGGTGGACAGGCTGGCAGAGGAAAGGAGCTGGAACCCCCCAGAGCTTTCTTCCCCTGGGGACAGACAGACAGGCTGGCATTGGGGAAAGGTGCTGGAACTAGAGTTCTTAGTTTCAGCCCAAGCCCGTTGGGCCCGGCCTGACAATTTATGCTGATGAGTCGAGCGGGGTCGGGCTCGGGCTGGGCAAAAAAAGAAAAGTTAATTTATGCATTTACAGTAGGCCAGATTGATACTCTCTCTTTATTCTCTCTCACTCTCTTCCATGCTTACACATGCACACATGCATGCACGCACACTTAGGGCCCTATCTTCCCAACGGCGGTAATTTTTCGTTAGCGCCCGTTTTGCGCTGGAATAGCGCCGCCCAAAGCCCTAATTGTGGGCATGTCGGCCCGTTGTGCTTCACGTCATCTCGGCACACATCTCCGTATAGGCGTGTTTATGCCCAAAAGCCAGTAGCGGAGCGTACGCCGGGGCAGAGGGTGCGGCCGCCACGGGCCCACTCGTCAGGGGTGCCCATCAATTTTTTTTTTTTTTTTTTTTTTTTTTTTTGCAGGCCAGCCCACCGGGCCCGGCTGGCAACCTGTGTTTTTATTTTTCTTCTTCAGAACAAGCTTGTCTGTAAAGTGGTTTCACAGTAGTCTTTCTTGGACATAATATTACTTGGCTCAATGAGTGACAAATTGTGTTTTCGGATATAGGGGCTATCAGCTATTTTACAGTTGTGACTTAAAATGACTTTATTTAATAAAGTCAGTGGTGTGAGTCTGAGAGGAATTCAATCAATAGACAATAACATTGGTGTGTTTAAAATGAGATATTCCACTAAATATGGCTAAAACCGATTCAAACATGCAAAAAAGGCACATTTTTCTTCGCGGCCTGGCAGGCCCGGTTCTACGGGGGTGCAAAAGCATGCATTGCACCCTTATTTTAATTGTCTGCATGCTCAGTTGAAAAGTAAAAAAAAAATAAAAAAAAATAATAAATGCTACAGCTGCACACTTACTGTTTAAACTTGAATTATAGTTGTTGTTTTTCTTTGTTCTTTGATGTGATTTTATGGCTTTTTGGCACCTATATGTAACCTTTTAAGGTTGAGATAATTGTATTATCATTATATGGTCCAAATATTTCAGTAAAGCACTTGAAACACTTGAAATATTCTTGCTTGGGTGGTATCATTCTACTTGAAATGATGGTCAAATGCATTATTTTTAGTAAAATAACATTCGGCCGGGCATCTGCACCCCTTCCTATCTAGGATGCACCCCTAGTCATCTTGTTCTGGAACCGGCCCTGCGGCCTGGCCTGGCCTTAAAAAAAAAAAAAAAATTTTTTTTTTTTGATGGGGCCCTCCTAAGAGCTTCGCCCCCTCTGGGCTGATAGGGTCGCTCCGCCCCTGCCAAAAGCATTGTGGAGGTGTGGTCATGCCCATAAAACCACAGCGTCACGTCAGCAGCTTCCTCCTCACTGAGAGGGACTAGAGTGAGAGAGAGAAAGAGGGACAGAGAAAAGATAGCCTAGATGGGGAGAGGGAGAGAGTCAGAGAGAGAGAGGGGGGGGGGAGAGAGAACGAGAGAGGGAAGAGAGAATTGGAGGATGAACCAGTTCGGATTCGTAACGAAAATTTATGCTTTTGTAATTAGTAGCCTTTTAATTATTCGTTTTGCTCATATAGGCTATAACATACACATTTAAAAATATTAGTTTCTTTAATAGGGTAGGGATGTGTGAGATTTTATTTCAATAGCCTATACCAGAATTGTCCACTCGGGTTAAGCTATTGTTGCATGGTGCAATGGTGCAGGGAGAGAGGTTACTGTATACCAGGGATGCCCACACTTTTTCAGCTTGGGAGCTACTTTTAAAATGACCAAGTCAAAGTGATCTACCAAACATATTTATTTATATATATATACACTGAGTATACAGTGGAAAACAGTGGAACAGTGGAAAAACAGTGGAAACAGTGGAAAAACAGTGGAAAAACAGTGGAAACAGTGGAAAAACAGTGGAAAAACAGTGGAAACAGTGGAAAAACAGTAAAAAAAAAAAAAAAAAAAAAAAAAATTCTTCCCCAATGCCACGTGATCGACCACACTACCTTCGCGATCGACCGGCCGATCGCGATCGACGTATTGGGCACCCCTGCTGTATACTATCAATGGTTACTGTATAGCCTACTGGCCAGTGTTGTGTCAGAAAGTGATTTCGATCTGCGGGACCATGCACAGCGCTGCCTCGGAGACTCCCCTTCAGGACACGGCACACTAGCCGAACACAAAGCACCCCTCCCCGCGCTACACACAGACTCCCGCCCCGCCAGACCCTCGTTCCCCTGGTAATCCAATTCAAAACGCAAATCACTTTTTCACACAAAACCATGACAAACGAATTCTCATTGTTAAATTGTTTTTTTCTGCAGTGTAGGTTAGTTGAAAATCAACGTGGCATTGGAGGGAAGTGTGTCCGCGCGCGAGCCATGCGTAATGGGCCTATCCAAGCTAGGATTTCCTGTACTGCGCCAGAGAATGCTGTCTGCGCTCAGGCATACGCCTGGCGTAGTGGGGTTGTTTGCGCTAAGACCAGCTATTTGCTGGCGTTAAAATTGAGAGCACCCACGGCCCCTTTTTCTAACACATTGCGCTGGAACGCCTATTTTGGAACGCGCAACGCCCAAACCTCTCTTTGCGCTTGCCACATACCGACGGTATCTTCCCCACAGCACTAAATGACACTTGCACGAGACACATGATAGGCTAGAGGCCCACTGACACGCCTGGGCCACGCCTACACCTGTGTCATCCCAGCGCAAAACTGGACGGTGGGGGCAGACGATAGCTTAAGACGCTGGGAAGATAGCAATAAGAGGCGCGCAAACGCAGTGCAAACGATAGCGCTGTGCGACGATAGGGCCCTTAGAGTTCTCAGTTTCAGCCCGAGCCCGACGAAACCCAACCCCGCCCGACGGGCTTGGCCGGGTTTGGGCTCACAATTTATGCTAATTGGTCGGGTCAGGTCGGGCTCGGGCTTCAACTTACTAGGGTCGGGTCGGGTTTGAATTTTTAGGCCCCCGGAGCTTCCTTCCCCTGGTGGAACAGAAGAGGGTAAGCAGGGAGCAAGCAACCTGCTTGCTTGGGCCTAACCTGCTGGTGAGGATGAGCCCCCCCCCCCCACACCACCCATTTCCCCCTAGCCACACCCCTATACCCACCCCTCAAATCCCGACTCTACACCCTTCCTATCCCTCGCTATGGCCCCTATACCCTAGCCTCACTAAATATTGATGAGTGAGTGAGTGTCCTGACTTTGCTATCTCCTGACCCCGGCGGGGCCTGATGGCCCAGCGCCGTGGGAAAAAGTGAAAGGCCAAATATCTCTAAAGCCCATGGTATGGCACACCAATCAAACATTCTCCAACAAACAGACAAACACAGATGTTTGTTTGGTGTGCCATGTGGCTGTCTGTCCTTGTTTGGAGATGTTTGATGAGATTTGACATGTTCAATCCTTGTTTGTCTGTGTTTAGCCCATGGCACACAAACATTCTCCAACAACTGCTCTCAACTCTCAAGTTTATTCGTGCTACAAAGTTGGACAAGGAGTGAAAGTTGCAGTGAGAGGTTCATTAACGTACGTCACTTCAATATTTGCTAGTCAGTATTTTCCTAGTTTCATTGTCAGCGACTATGGCACAACTGGTCACCATCCTGATAAGTAAATAGCAACAACGGCATGAGAAACAGCAACCAGAGCGAAGGGCAGGTGCGCTGCACATGCAAATCCAGCTCTTTGCATCTCAAATGATCAGCCAACAGTCTTCCTGTCTTGTAAGTAAACACGCCACAATAAATATACTCAGCATCCCATGATGCCAACACACACTCGCCTCTTTAAATACCGTAGCTCTGACGACTGAGATAGTGCTGCTCATCCACATGATGCGTGAGTGAGCCCGGGCTAAATCTGCAGCTCGGGGAGCCAACATACGCAATCGTCCCTGGTCTCCCTCCTGTCTGTACGCTGATGGCTTAAAACAGCTCTCAACCATGCCTGCGCTCGCTGGATCCCACCCCCACACTACACACTACAACTCCCAGCACTATTCCTGTCCCTACCCCCGCCGCTGTGGCGCAAAAATACCAGCACCTCCAAGAGCACACGCCAGAGCATCATCACGTCCCACGGGACAGCTGGGGGGAAGCGGGGAGGGGGGGGGGGGGGGGGGGGGGGGTGAAGATGGAGAACGCTGTGAGGAGAGGTTAGGCGAGTGGAGCAGGTGGAACGAGTAGGCCAACTGGTGCCAATGTGTTTGGTATGTGTATGTGTATTACAGTATTTCCATATTTATGACAACCAAATGTCCTCACAAGGTAGAAACATGAGGAAAATCCTCCATAGTGAGGACATCTTTTGCTGGTCCTCACTTTTTCATGGGCTGAAATGGCACACAAAAAAACAGTGGAAAGAAAATGGCTTCCAAATTAAAATAGGATACAATCAAAATAAAGGGACTGGAAGCACCTATCTAGTCTCTTAAAACATGCGTTGGCTCTCGCAATTAGCAAATTCTCCCACTTACCCGTCTGTACTTACTGCAGGGGAAACTTGGTCAAAACGGAAAGGGAAACTCAGGTGAAATGAATGGCCTCTGATTGGACTAATGAGTGGATGTCCTGCCTTTAAGGTGGGTACATTCGCTGAAGGCGGGCACATGGGCTAATTTCTCCAATCACCTGCCTCGGTTTTGTTTACATGTGTCATGATTGATCAAATATCATCGAACTTCTGAAGCGTTTTTTTCTTTGGCCAAATTTTAACGGGCTAAAGTACAGACTGTCTCTGGAGCATTTCACAATCGTGGACGAGATAGACTGCCTTGAGAGACTATAGGAAACACCTTATTTGTGTAACATCCACATTTGTTAAAGACTCAAAAGCACATAACCAAACAACAGCACATAATGAGCAGGCAGTATTGATATTATTTTAGGGACTTGGGTTGGCTTGTTATTAGGCTTCGGTTAGGTGAAGGGTTAGATTAGGGAATGAACAGTTGTGATTGTCTTGTTTCTTTGTGAAAAATAGTCTGTTTCTGTTTACTGGCCCACAGTGAAACAGAGAGGAGATGAGAGTAGAGAGGTAGCAGATCCTGCTACATCTGTACTGTATACAGTCCTGTGAGGCCACAGATATCTGATTTTACAAGCCCGGTCCAGAGGCCATAGCTGTCAGACCAACTCATCTTCTACAGAGCTCCTCAACTCAGACACACAGACAGGCTACTAAAGCAGAGCTGAAGTAAAAGGAGGGGACACAGAGTAGAGACAAACATAAGAATGCAAAGTCTCTGTGTGCGTGTGAGGGGAAAGTTGGGCCACAGCTCTGCCATTTTACGTGCGATCCGCTGAATCTTTCAGGAAACGCAAATAGCACCCCCTGCAGGTGACCTAACGGAGCCAGATTTCTGAATTAGGTCATTAGGGCCGACTAAATGGGCAAAAATGGCTAATTAGTGGCCAAAATGGGTCAACACATGTTCAGCACCATGGAGAGCTCCATTCGTTAGCTACTGATGGAAGACACCTGAGTGGAGGCGGGGCGCAGCTGGGCTGAGTTGGAATCAGCCAGGGAAGTGGAATATGAAAACCCTCTGGGGAGAGAGAGAGGAGAGACTGCATGCCAACTCTGTGAGTGAGGTCTGACTAAATGGCCAGTCACTAATAAATAAGACAATACAGGAGGCAGAGGTAAAGCCAGGTCCTGTCTCTCTCGCTCTGCTCCGCCTCCCTTATTATTCTCCCCATTCCTCAGCGTTCTCTCTCTCCCCCCCCCCTCTCTCTCTGCCAAGGTAGATGGATGGTTGCCGAGGGCAACCTGTGTGTAGTCACCCTAACGATGAACAGGAAGTGGTGTGAGCAAAGGTCCTATTTATAGAAGTGTGTGAAGAAAGGACAAGAGCGTGTTCTCTTGCACGCACCTGCGTGTGTGTGTGTGTGTGTGTGTGTGTGTGTGTCTGTGACTATGAGAGAGGCAGAGAGCAGCCAGTGGGTACCAGGGAGGAGGAGGCAGATTGTGAGACCGCGACAGTTCGAGAGAACAGGAGGGAGCGAAAGTGTGAGGGAGGGATGGATGGAGGGAGTGAGAGAACGTAGTGGAGGAGGAGGCGAGTGCGTGTTGACGCTGTGCGTGGCGTCAGTGTGATAAGAATAGAGGTAGTGCGTGTAGCGCTGCTGAGACATCGCCCTCACACCCTCAGTGGGGCAGGCAGTGCTCACCGTGTGTGTGTGTGTGTGTGTGTGTGTGTGAGAGAGAGAGAGAGAGAGAGAGAGAGAGCGTGTGAGTACACGTGTGTTGAGAGTGTATGAAGAGTTACGGTCCCACTAATCATGTACATAAAAATACATATAGCCTTGTAGCTACAGGGGAACAAGATTGTGGAAGTTGTGGAATAAGGGGGTAACAATTTGGGAACTTGCAAAGAACTTATACTGTAGCCTAGTTATTTTTTTAACTGCCAGGTACCTATTCTATTATTACAAGGTGTGTATGACCTACTGTGCAATAATCTGGAAGTTTGAGGGGAACTTATACTGTAGTTCTGATTTAACTAGTGGTATTATTTCAGAGTACAGTTATGTCAAAAAAAGAATCTGATGAAGGTCTGCATACTGAAACATTATTCTCCTTATTAAAACTTTTTAATTGCAAGTGAGCATACAGTGTGTGGGAGTCCATTGTTTTGCCAGGGCACAATTTTAAATAAGAATTTGTTAAATAAAGGTTAAATAAATAAATAAATAATTAGGGTATACCAGTATAAAACAGAGCAAAAATCTGCACCTTATGGAGTGATGATGTCTGCATGTGCATGTGCATGTGATTTTAGTATGTCTGCTCCTTTTCTCGGGTTGCCCGTTTTTATGTCTGTACGTCCGTCCCATGCTCGTTAACGTGATGTCTCAGGAACCTGTTGAGGGAATTTCTTCAAATTTGGTTTACTTGGACTGAAGGATAAACTGATTAGATTTTGGTGGTCAAAGGTCAAAGTTCAAGGTCACTGTGACCTCACCTCCATTCCATCAAGGAAGGGGGCGGGGTTAGGTAAAAGGAGTCATAGCTAGGGATAGGAAGGTCGTAGAGTCCGGATTCGAGGGGTGGGTTGGGGAAGTGGTTAGGGGGATGTGGGTGGTGGGAGGGGGTGTGGTGAGGGAAAGGGGCGGGGCTAGGAGAAAAGGGCTATAGCTAGGGATAGGAAGGTCGTAGAGAGTCGGGGTTCGAGGGGTAGGTAGAGGGATGTGGGTGATGGGAGGGGGTGTGGGGTCCAGGAAGAGGGCGGGGCTGGGGAAAAGGAGCCGTAGCTAGGGATAGGAAGGCCGTAGAGTGTTGGGGTTTGAGGGGTGAGTAGCGGGGAGTGTAAGACCATTTGATTGTTGAGGGACCCCCAAACATTGCCTATTCAATGCCATAAGGCTGAATGGCCACACCACTGTGCTGTTGGCTTCAAGGTATTTGTGCTTGTATGAGTCTGGAGAGACATGGATGTAGACTGCAACTTGACTTGTTGGCTGAGGCTTCCTATAGTGACCTACCATTGGACAGACAGATTGTGGAGGTGTGACTACTACCCAGGCCCCGATTTTGATTGGGAGCATGTTTGGGCCTTTGGGCAAACATCAACCCGTAACCCGTAACCACCAGCAAATCTATTTTAATGATGTGTACAGAACTTATCTCACCCCACGTAGGCTTCACAGCATGAAATTGATAAATGACCTGTTTTGTTCTCTATGTACTATGAAAGCCTGACACCTTTATTCACATGATATGGGACTGGGCTCTGGAACAAGGTGGCACTGGCTACTAAACTGACTTATTATCAGTAACAGTGTTGGGGGTAACTCATTACAAAAGTAACCTATTACATGTAATATATTACTTTTAGCAGTACATGTAACTCAGTAATATAACTTATTACCAAATGGATTTCAGTAATATTATACCAGTTACATTCATCAAGTAACACAAGTTACAAATTGAGATTACTTTCAAATGAAAGTAACTAGTAATATGTAGTATATTCCATTTTGAAAGTAACTTGCCCAACACTGATCATCAGTAATGATTCCAATGACTGTTCACAACCTGCCTTGTTGTTGGAGCTCAAATCTCCAAGACTCCAAGAAACATAGTACTAGCTGGCATACTGTAAAGGAACATAGTATTAGCTGACATACTGTAAAGAAACATAGTACGAGCTGGCATAATGTAAAGGAACATAGTATTAGCTGACATACTGTAAAGAAACATAGTACTAGCTGGCATACTGTAAAGAAACGCATACTGTAAAGAAACATAGTACTAGGTGTCATAATGTAAAGAAACATAGTATTAGCTGGCATACTGTAAAGAAACATAGTACTAGCTGGCATACTGTAAAGAAACGCATACTGTAAAGAAACATAGTACTAGGTGTCATACTGTAAAGAAACATAGTATTAGCTGGCATACTAAGAAACATAGTACTAGCTGGCATACTGTAAAGAAACATAGTATCCTACTAGCTGGCATACTGTAAAGAAACATAGTACTAGCTGGCATACTGTAAAGAAACATAGTACTAGCTGGCATACTGTAAAGAAACATAGTACTAGCTGGCATACTGTAAAGAAACATAGTTTTAGCTGGCATACTGTAAAGAAACATAGTATTAGCTGGCATACTGTAACAGCTGCTAAAGAGATGGTTGTGCTGCGCTACGCTGGAAGGGTTTTCTCACTCTCTACCTTACATTTTTGGATGTTATCTACCTAGACTCTGAGATATCAACCGCTAGAATCAATGGAGCTAGTAGTGAGTCTAATTTGAACAGCTGGCAAGATGCTGCTAACTCACTTAAAGACCTCTTAGGGTGAATTTCTTCCCCATTGTTTTTTATGTGTTATAATTGTATATAGGTTCGCCATTGTTTACCTGTGTGTGTGTGTGTGTGTGTGTTTGTGCGCGCACAAGCGAGAATATGTCATGGTGTTGAGAGCATGGGTGGGTGCTCATTTTCTTTCCCTTTAAGGTAAAGGTAAGGCCCCACTGATTGTCACACAATGTGTGAAATTTGTTCTCCACATTTGACCCATCCCCTGGGGGAGCGGTGAGCGGCAGCTGCGCCGCGCTCGGGAATCATATGGTGATCTAACCCCCCAATTCCAACCCTTTGATGCTGAGTGCCAAGCAGGGAGGCAAATGGGTCCCATTTCTATAGTCTTTGGTATGACTCGGCCGGGGATCGAACTCACAACCTCCCAGTCTCAGGGCGGACACTCAGACCACAAGGCCACTGAGCTGGTTGAGCTTTTCGTTGTATTGTATTATTTGTTCATTTGCATTTGGTTTATTTTGTATTTCTGTATTTGGATGTATTTACAGATGGGATGGAATAGTCTGAGTTGTTTTGTTTGATTTTTTATTTCTATTGCAGTAATCGCTTGTCCACGTATGCTTTTGTTGTTCAATAAAAACATTTGGTCATCAAAAAAAGGCTTTTTGATTTGATTTCTTTATTGATCAAAAAACATCAAACAAACAAAATCCAAAGGATAACATGTTAAAGTGAAGCGATGAGATGAAGATGTTAAAAGACAAACATAAAGAGCTAAACAAAAACACAGTCCGCAGAACCAAAAAATACATCACCACAATGTAGAACAAATAAGCAACAACTACCACATCAGGAAAAAAAAAAAGGACAGCTAAAATAACATCATCATTCCCAACAATAAACAAACCACTATAGCTAAAAATCATAAAACTAGACGGCTTTCAATAACAACAATACTTTCACCCATATACATTTCTTTCATTTTGGTCCCTAAATATTCCCCACATTCCCTATAATCAATAGTATAAAATAATATAAGATTAAGTGAAGGGAAACCCAGTAAGCATAGCAAGGTACTAACTGACAGTCAATGGTAGCCTCTAACTTTGGAATAAGGCACACACAGGACTACGGTCTCAAATGTTTTTAGACTCAACGTCCTGCTGTGTGGACAGAGAAATGACTCAGCTGTGGTTTGGAGATGTGTTCACAGACGGCATTCACAGAATCAGGAGCCGCAGCAGCCACTGTGTAGATAGAGAGTAGAGAGAAGATGTTGAGACGTTGAGTCTGTCCTGGACTAAGGTAACCATATAGACGCTTTTCAGGGACTTGTGTTGCGAGGGAACAGTTTGGAACCTAGCTTATGTCCTGTCAGTTATTGTACTAGCAAACACTGCAACAGGAAGTAAGCCGGGAGGACATTTTGAATGTTTATGTTGTCGAGTTGAAAGCGTCTATAAACGAAGTATACTGAACAAATACTCACAGAATCGATCCCTCTGTCCTTCACCTCTTGACTGCTCTCTGCCTCGTACAGAGCTGGGGAGAAAAGAGGGTGAATACTCGGCGCCATGGGAAAAAAGACCCAAATCATTTTTAAGCTTTTAATCTCAATCACTCGACAGGGATTCAGACAATTACAACATCCGTACACAAGCTGAACCCTCAGTAACTCATACGTGAAATTTGATATTCAAGTTGAACATAGAGGTCCTGGCATCTTTCCCCAATTTGAAAAAAAAACAAACACTGCAGCTCGAGCTACAGTGTGTGGACCTTCTTTTATTTTTTCATATTTTCTGATGTTGACTTCTTCTGGCTCTGCACCAGCCTTGAAGGTTGTACGTGACTACTTCATTAATATTCACGTTACCCAAGTTTACTACACCTATCAACGAAAAGCAACTTGATTTTGACTACTTTAAATGTCGGCTAAAGATATAATGGTTTTGCATTTGTGGCGTCTAATTGGTCGAGTTTCAAACTTTGTGGATATGGTCTCTGACCTCAAATGATGTGTCAGTTAATGATGACCATATATATCAGCTTGGCGGGTATATAAAACGTTAAAAATGTACGTATGCCAATCCAATGCAGTAATGCTGCTATGCATCAGATTTAATGCAGTAGATAAAAAAAAATAAAGCATTGGGGAACTACCTTGTTTTCTAGTAGTGAGTGAGTGAGTGAGAAGCAATCAAACTCCATCAGCCTGTTTTAATGTTTGACAGATATGTGACCTTTAGTTACAGCCTTCAGGTTAGTTGCTATATGGTCATGGATACATTTTTGTATCTTATGATTGGTTCCATGGCTCTGTGGAGCAGCTGGGAGGATGTCTGAGTGGACAGGCAGACAGGAGAACACACACACGCATGTAAACAGCCACAACAAACAAAATACATCTCTGCAGATGGGGCATGTCATTATAGTGTGTATAGTGTGTGTATGTGTGTGTGTGTGTGTGTGTGTGTGTGTGTGTGTGTGTGTGTGTGTGTGTGTGTGTGTGTGCGTGTGCGTGTGTGTGTGCATGTGCGTGTGTGTGTATGCATGTGTGTGTTACCAAAGAGCTTGCGCAGCCTGGTGACACACGACACAAAGCTGTAGAAGGGCAGGTGGAGCTCTCCGGATCCAAACCTCTCAAAAAGGAGCTGAATCACCTTGCCGTCGCACTGCAGTCCTGGGACAGAGAGGTGTACGAAAAGGTGTGAAGCCAAACGACAGCGGCGCTCTCGTGTGTGTGTGTGTGTGTGTGTGTGTGCGTGCGTGTGCATACCTGCAGCTTGCAGTGCCTCAGTGAGCTCAAAGGGGCTCATGGTCCCTGAAGAGTCCTCATCAAACTGGATAAAAGTTCTCTGAAAGAGACAGCAATATCAAATGGATAATTAAAAAATAAAATAAAGAATTTAAATGATTAAATTAAATAAATAAGATAAATAAGGACACCATCCTCCCCCCCCCCCCCCCTCCCCACACACACACACACACACACACACACGATGATCTGTACCTCCAGGTTGCGCAGATTACTCAGCGCGGTTCCTGCTTGCTTACGGCTGAGACTAGCACGGCCGTCAGTCTGGCAGCAGAGTTAAGGAAGGACTTCCTAACACCACAGAGGACAGAGAGAGAACGTTAGAAAGTCTGGAAGAGAGCAGCGGGGAGGCAGAGTGAGTCAACCAGAGGTCCGGAGTTCAAGCCCCCATGTCGGCAAGCATCCGCCCTGCTGAAGTGTCCTTGAGCAGGACACCGAACGCCTACCTGACCTCTTCTGAACTGGCAAGTGAAGAGGAATTTCCCTTCCAGAATCAATAGGGTAACGCAGTGTTTCCCAAACTATGGGTCGGGACCCAATTTGGGTCGCGCACCCGTGCGGGGTGGGTCGCCAACTGGTCGTCATGGCAATGACGTTTTTTGTGAGTTTGGGTCCCAGGGAGACACAAAATTGATCTTTTGGGTCCGACTCGGGTTCGAATCCGACCTGTGGTCCTTTTCCACATGTCATCCCCTCTCTCTCTCCCCACCTTTTCTGTCTGCCTACTGTCCTAGGCAAAATGTAAAAAAAATCATATAAAAGAAGAAGAAAAAATAAATCCACCAAATTTGGACTCATGTTGTGACAGTTCACTGGCAATCAGTAGTACATTTTCATATTACTGTATAGCATAATAGTTGTACATTTTAACTGTAATTTTAGTATGACGATGAATTATTTTGCCCTTTTAAACCTGTAAGCTGGTCGGTTCTATAACTTGCACCCATATACATTAAAGGCAAACTCCAAACCTGTTGCTAGTATGAACACACAAAATAGACGATGGATGATGACGATGGAAGAAGTGAAACCAAACCACTGCAACTATAAGCTCAATCTAAACAAGAAGTAGGGGTGGGGGGAAAAATCGATACACCACAGTATCGCGATATTTTGCCTGACGATACTGTATCGATATTTGGACGCCAAGTATCGATATTGCAAAAAAAAAAAAAAATTTTTTTTTTTTTTTTTTGCAGGCCATGCCAGGCCACCGGGCTACTATAAACTTTAGTTCCAAGGCCAGCAGTAAACAAACGGTAGCATATTTTCATTTTGTTTTAACAGTAACAGTTTTGTCATAACAGTAATTTACAAATTCCCTAGTTACTGAATGGGCTGCACAAGATGTTTTGTGTAAGTGAAGTGAAGTTGCAAAAACTACATAAGTACAGTAGTCCACACACACATCCAGTTAAGGTGGACTGTAAGTAGACTGTAACAAACAGTTCAGTTTGTCAGGTGCATGCAACTATGACATGACTTTATGAAAGTTGTTGGTCTGTCTACTTGACAATGTTGCTGCAATAAAATGGTTGAAGTCAGATGTACAGACTGAAAAATTGTTCTTATATAAACCAGATGTTTACAAAGTTTTCCTTTGGGGACATCATTTGCAGTTGAAAAAGTAAGAAATCGCAATATATCGAAATATCGCAATATTCAATATATCGCAATATCGATATATCGCAATATCGAAAATATCGCAGTATCGCAATACTATCGTATCGTGACTCAAGTATCGTTTCAGTATCGTATCGTGGGCATCTGGTGATTCCCACCCCTAACAAGAAGTGTGGAGAGGCACAAAGACGGTGGGAGTTGAGTAACACTGAAGTGTAGCAAGGACAAAAGGATACATCCTCTCCGAAGATGAGCTGTCTGCACGTCCCCAGTGGCAGATGGTAATCTTTCTCCAGCACTGCACGTGGGACAAACACAGCAAGATGCAGAGAGAAAAAAGAACGGTTTAAGTGGGATTAAGCTGAGGAAAAGTGAAGGTGAGGGCAAGCATAGTTACTTTTATTATAAACTCTATCTGCAGCTTTTGTCTAGACAGTTGCTGACCTCTGTTCAGGATCCATTGCTGCAAGCTGGGGGGGGGGGAAACATGCAACTACTTTGCTCCCATCTAGTGGCCATGGTTGGCACTACAGAGTCAAAGATCACTGGCTGTCTTCGCATGATGCAGTGAAGCTCTGACACATTCTCTGCTGTTACTTAAAATATGAAATACTGCCATTTCTAACCTGAGTTGAACAGCTTCATGAGCTCCTTGGCATTCAGCCTGTCATCCTGCCAGAGAGACACAAGAGGTTGGTTTGGATGTTATATCCAAAGGCTTTAGGTGAAGTTTCGGTGAAGGAGCAAAACTGGACTTACTGGGCCGGCCGCATCTTCAAAAGCATTCTGAACTCTCATGTGATCCTCTGGAGTGGCCGGCATTGACATGACCTGTTAGGCACACAAACCAATAAACAAACAAACACATGTTTCTTTGGCAGGCTGCTATTAGCTGCTGGTGTCAATAGATGCGGTCAGTGCACTCACCATGAGGGAGACGGAGGAGCAGGTGAAGTCCTGAGTCCTGGAACACAAGGGCCAGAACATTAGTGTAAATTAATATATTTTTGCTCTGGCTGAAATATAGCTATGGTAATCAGAGTGATTACTATAGTAATGTTCTCAGCTCTTGGCATTATTGAGACTAAAAGTGATTTTTATACATTACTGGATAACGTTGAGAACTAGCTATACGCCGTGTTGGTACAGGATAGTGGAGGCGATTACAGCTGTGTTTGAGCCTTCCGGAGCTGGTGTGTCATGGGTTGAACTCAACAAAACATCTGTGACACACTCAACCCAACATTTAGACTAAGTGGCTGGTGAACAGTCAACAGTGTGATGATCCTGTAGATCAAAGTGTAGCCAGGTGTCCTCTATATACTAATAATTTGTGGGCTAATATACTTTATTCTTTTAATGTCTGCACTGGATGGTTGCAAAGGGTTAATTTTATTGGTAAATAAATAAGAGGAAAACAACATTCAGCTAAGTCTCCTCGCCCTCAGGACGCTTCTCTGTTTTCCCTCCATCCTACCCCAGGGTGTTCCCAGTCTTGGAGAAGATGCGGAGGAAGAAGTCTCCGGGCTTGTTGGGTTTATAGGTGGAGGCCACGATGACGTAGGTACCAGGGTCCAGATGCACTTTCCTATACACACTCCTGCCATGGTGAGCATACACACAAACACATAGAGAGTGTTTCATTATTACAAGCACAAGCTATAGTATAAAGACACATGTGGTAGAAATAGAGTGGAATGTCCGCTTAGTGTTTTTCTGCTCCTAAACTGTTCATATTCTAAACAGATCATTAAATAATTATTAATTATACATTTGGGAGGCGAAAAGCTAACAGCGGTTTCTCTCACGATGAGTAGGCCTCTTTACCTCGTACCCCGATATTTCCCAGAGCGACCCACAGGACGGGTCTTCCTGAAGAAGTCGCGGTCCAGACACAAACCCTGGAGCTGTATGGAGACAGTATATTATTATCATTGATGGGAACTCTGTGAAACCATGAAGTACTGACAATTATATTCAAGATGATTATTATTATATTATTATTTCAGACATGAGAAATTATGAAGTACTCACCTCAGGAGGAACCTGCAGGAGAAGAAAAAAAAGGGTGGGGAAGACACACAAAGACAAGTGGGAATTTATCCAGAACTGGAATGGCAATGAGACTCAATACATTTTACATGGTTCTCATGGGTCCTTGACAGGGGCGGACTGGGATCATACATTCTCAAATACACTACTGCCGCATGCGCTAGGACGTGTCATCAGTGATGTTATCTGGGGTCGTTAGGTGTTTCGGGTCTGTCAACATCATACACCCTCGCCCAGTAGACCCAGCCGAGGCCAATTAAGACCCCGACTCACGTCCCAGAAGCCGCTACGGATCAGCCTTACTACTCTATCTGCAACGTTGCCCGCGGGAGGGGTAAAAGAGAACCCAATCCGCTGCAATAGAGCTAGTGCTACGCCGCAGTATTGGCCCTTCGGTGCATGGAGGATCTAGGCTCTGTGGGTTTCTCCCGGCCGTGCTCCTCCTTCGTCTCACCAGACCCCCCTCATGACAAAGGCAATCCAGAGGCTGAAGGGATGCCTCAAGGACGCCTCAAGAGGGCCTGTGCGCTGCACGTCATTTACCTGCGTCGAGCACCTCGCTCTAGCCTGGAGGACCCCAGGCCGCGCCGATCTTGCGCAGATTTTCAGGAGGCTAATCCGTAGCGTTTGTGGATTTCTCCCTCACGAGAGAGCCAAGATGGGGTGCTAATCCCATCCCGTACCGGGTTGCCGTCTCTCCGGCCGTCAACTGTCTCTCCAGCTCGTCACCAAACTATACTTGGTTGTCACCTAGTCTTTCCTAAGTGTCACTGGCCAGAGGCAAGCCAGGGTTCTACATTCTCAAATACACTACTGCCGCATGCGCTAGGACGTGTCATCAGTGATGTTATCTGGGGTCGTTAGGTGTTTCGGGTCTGTCAACATCATACACCCTCGCCCAGTAGACCCAGCCGAGGCCAATTAAGACCCCGACTCACGTCCCAGAAGCCGCTACGGATCAGCCTTACTACTCTATCTGCAACGTTGCCCGCGGGAGGGGTAAAAGAGAACCCAATCCGCTGCAATAGAGCTAGTGCTACGCCGCAGTATTGGCCCTTCGGTGCATGGAGGATCTAGGCTCTGTGGGTTTCTCCCGGCCGTGCTCCTCCTTCGTCTCACCAGACCCCCCTCATGACAAAGGCAATCCAGAGGCTGAAGGGATGCCTCAAGGACGCCTCAAGAGGGCCTGTGCGCTGCACGTCATTTACCTGCGTCGAGCACCTCGCTCTAGCCTGGAGGACCCCAGGCCGCGCCGATCTTGCGCAGATTTTCAGGAGGCTAATCCGTAGCGTTTGTGGATTTCTCCCTCACGAGAGAGCCAAGATGGGGTGCTAATCCCATCCCGTACCGGGTTGCCGTCTCTCCGGCCGTCAACTGTCTCTCCAGCTCGTCACCAAACTATACTTGGTTGTCACCTAGTCTTTCCTAAGTGTCACTGGCCAGAGGCAAGCCAGGGTTCTACATTCTCAAATACACTACTGCCGCATGCGCTAGGACGTGTCATCAGTGATGTTATCTGGGGTCGTTAGGTGTTTCGGGTCTGTCAACATCATACACCCTCGCCCAGTAGACCCAGCCGAGGCCAATTAAGACCCCGACTCACGTCCCAGAAGCCGCTACGGATCAGCCTTACTACTCTATCTGCAACGTTGCCCGCGGGAGGGGTAAAAGAGAACCCAATCCGCTGCAATAGAGCTAGTGCTACGCCGCAGTATTGGCCCTTCGGTGCATGGAGGATCTAGGCTCTGTGGGTTTCTCCCGGCCGGCATTAGATACCAAGCAGGCCAGGCCGATGCATGCCAGCGTCCGAAGAGCGCCGGCAAAAAAATTGGGCCGTTTGAAGCCCAATTTGGGCCGTTTGAAGCCCAATTTGGGTCGTTTGAAGCTAGATTTGGGCCGTTTGAAGCCCAATTTGGGCCGTTTGAAGCCCAATTTGGGCCGAGTCCAATTTTACAATAAGATGCACCCACTATAACCCTGAATAAAGTAATAAAACCACTAGTAAACCAGTAGGCAGCGCCTGGCCTGCTGTTCAGTGAGTGACCTGACTGCGGGCACCAATTTTTTTTTTTTTTTTTTTTTTATAATAATAATGCCGGCTTCACCGGCAGGCCGCAGTTCAAGTGATATTTTGAATAGGTTTAACACAGCACAGTTGAAAAGTGTTCACACCTTCACACATTCAAGTCTCTCTTTTTAATTGTTGTCTGTGAGCTTCTGTAAAGCCTGCTAGTTCTCGTTGTGAAAGATCCTCAGTGTTGCAACAGTAATTAACCTTGATCCTCTCAAACTATGCAGCCATGTTGGGTCCTAGAAGTTGAGGGAATTGGGTCTGGGCTGGAAAGTCCTTGAATTTTATGTTGAAGGTGTGGAAACCCTGATTTCAGTTTTATATCGTTTTTATATAAGCCTTGTCTCACCCTGTAGATGTGGAACCCCATATAGAGGAAGTGGACCTTGTTCTTCTGCCTCCTGTCCTTCTGTAGGAGCTCCACCAGCACTGTGCACTGTTTCCCTTTCTCCCTCTGCCTCACTGCTATCTTCTTCTCCTCTGGGGTCATGTCCTCCTCATCATCGTCGTCATCATCATCATCCTCGTCATCGTCGTCCTCTTCTATTTGGTCCTGCTTTGTAAGAACCAACTCAAACTGGGGGTTCTTCCAGAATGATCCTGAGAGAAAAATGATTTATCTCTACAATTATCCAAGTAGGGAGTGTACACATGATTGCTTGATGGAATGGGAGGAATCATTTATTTCACAATCAGATTCAATGCTCGATATGGGGTTCATTATTCCATACAACCTCAAGAGTGTGCAGAATTATATTTATTTCTGAGACACAAATCATTCTGGTGATGACATTGGCTTGCGAAAATGTCAATAACAATTTGGACTAAATTTTGGGGACAAAAAGTAGGCTAACCTTTATTTTATTTTTATTTTTTTCGTATTCCGCTAATTTTTGCATCGTTAGTCCATACGGTAAAACATTTAGCTAGGATGCGTATTCCACACCCCCCTCCCCCCATATCCTTAGAGCTCATTTCTGTCCCAGAGTACAACAAATACTCACTCTCTTACTGTTAGAAGACTTACTGAAGTTATAAAAAAAATGGAACAATATTATATGAATAAAAATGTTCACACTTTTACACTGAGGCTATTTTTGTCCTCCAACAGTAAGAGTATGCATATTATTATATAATATTAAGAGTGTACTTCAAAATGTCATTGCAAAGTGCAAATAATATCATTTTAATTGAGAGCTTGTGAAATCGTGATGGGCAAGTCATCGTTATTTGTGATTACTACAGCAGAATAAAGTGTAGATAATATTGTGATTCATTTCTTCTGCCACACGATACGCACGATTTTTGGATTGTGATATATAGAATTCAGACATATTATTGTCCCGTCCCTCGTGATGCTCAAACACAAACACATCAACATACGGTGATATCTGCGGCTGCCGCCAGCGGAGCTTCCTGGCACCCAGCGGCCTTCGTGGTCACTGATGGTCCAGGCGGTTGCCGAGGTGGGTGCGTTCCCCACTTCCATGGCGTCGGGGTTCACACTGCACAGCTCCACCGTGTCAAACAGTCTGCTGAAGTCCTCACAACTGATCCTGATGGAGACAGTCACACACGGCGCGTCTGAGCTGTGCTTTGATATGGGAACTAGATGCTAGATGTTACAGTGGGGGCATCATGGTGTGTTTCTGCATCTGTTACGCACCAGAACTCTCCATCTACTCTTTTTTTCAGCTCGATCCTTTCCTTCTCAGCTGCTTCCACATCATCCCAGTCTTTACTCCTATGATTACACACATAGGCAACATCTGGGACCGTTCTGTGCTCTGCAATGAAATTGGTCTCTTGCACACGCGCGCATGCATGCGCGCACACACACACACACACACACACACACACACACACACACACACGCAGGCACACGCGCGCACACACACACAGGCAGGTTCCTCACGTGTCACTCCAGGGTCCGCGGTATTCGTGATGGCCCCAGGGGTTCCTCACCCTCAGCAACAAAGTCTCTCCTGATGCCTTCTTCACCTGAAATGTAAACAGAGACAAAGCTGCTCCAAGACTCATTTAAAAAAATGTTTTGCCTGTTCTCATACTTTTATATTCTATAACCAACATTTTGTCAAAATGGGGAACTGGGTGCGATGAGGTGAAATAAAATGCAATTAGATCAATTGAGATAAGCTGAAAAGAGATGAGATTATCTTAGATTCGATTCGATTTGATGAAACTTGAATGATCCTTTGTGGGGTAATTGTTGGACATTGCAGCAACAGAGAATAGGCTCGTTGATACATCATATTGAAAATAATGCAAGGTAAGACATCAAAAGAACATAATGAGGGTAATACAACAAATAAACAGTAGATTTTTAGTGCCACACAGTCACAGTGTTGTTGTTGTTGTTGTTGTTGTTGTGATACTGGCCTTGTCACTGTCAGTCATGGCGTAAGCATGGCCCTTAATCAACCCGTCTCCTGTCTCTTGACTCCCCTCAGAGACGGACTTGGCCTGTGAAAACAAGGACCGAAAGTCAGATGCATCTATAGCAGTGTCCCCCTGTGTGTGCGTTTGAAAGTCTGAACATGTGATTGTGTATTTATTTGTGTCCCCTCTACCTGGATGAAGCAGCTGAGCAGGGTGCCGCGGGACAGGGCAGCCGTCAGAGACCTCCAGAGGACCCGCGGGGTGTGAGAGGACACAGGCAGGGAGTACGCTATGCCTCCGGTGAAATCCTCCATCCCCTCTGAAATGAGACCCCCCTTCAGGCTCGCATAGGATCCAATTAGCCTAGACAGCAGCAACAGGTGAGACAAACAGGTGAGAGAGATATCCCGAGTCGCTTATTTTCGTGTCTGAAATTGTTGGCAGGCACTCACACGGAGATATAATCGTAAATCAACACACACACACACACACACACACACACACACACACACACACACATACACACACACACACACACACACACACACACACACACGCAGGAGTGGGTGATCCCAGGCATTACCACCCAGAAGCATATGGTGGTAGTGGCAACTGACTTGGCATAGGCCTTCTCCACCAGGGCACTCCAGTACTCGTTGCGGGTGTGAGAGTAGCTGAAGAGCAGACGGCCTTGGCGCACTGGCAGCCTGTCATCCACAACCACTTCCACCCACTCACCATACTGCCAGAACTGCACAGCGATACAGAGGGAGAGGGAGAACGCAGAAAAGAAAGGCGATGTCAGGTAAAAATAGTGGAAAGAGTGGAAAGAATCCAGAGGGAAGTGGGGGAAGATAATGAGGAGAGAAGCAGAGTGTAAAGAGAATGAATATACCATGAGAGAGAGAGACAGAGAGAGAGAGAGAGAGAGAGAGAGAGAGAGAACATTTGAATTTATTGAAAGCATAGCCCCTTGAGATATAGCATCTCATTTTCGAGGGGCTCCTATAGACACAACATTGTAAAACGCAAACCGAAACAAAACAGCACTAGCCTACAACAACATGCATTACAAATACACAGATACAGACAACTCGCTCGCCCTCTCTCCCACCCCCAGCCACACCCCCACACCCTCGCTATTATCCAAGAAAAATTGGTTACAATGACACAGATCATAAATCAATGTTTGTTGTGTTTGTCTTGGGGGATCTGTTTCACAATGCTAAAGGCATTCTTACTCAAATAAATGCAGATCCGTGAAAACAAAAGAAAGAATGCAACCCGACACTGAGAGCGAGGGGAATTATGGGCTGAAAAGAAACAAGACTGAATAACACGACACAGTCGAGCTCATATCTTACATCCACATCAAACATCAACAAGAGACAAAAATGTGCAGAGCGGTAAAAGAGTGTGAATCAAAGACATGTCAGTTGCTGCGATCTGGCAGAGAAAACCCTCCGGCGTGTGAGACCAAGAGTAAAATAAACCTGCTGATCTGAAACACACTCTCTTGTCTGACTCCATCTCTCCAACAGCCAGCCACCTGAGGCCGTTAGGGACTCGTGACTGGAGGTGTGTGCTGTACTGCTGGCTGTGTGGACTCGTGACTGGAGGTGTGTGCTGTACTGCTGGCTGTGTGCACACGACAGGTCCACACTGGCCCTCCGTAGAGAGCCAAAGTCATGCCCGCTTACGGGTTAGGCATACGCACCAAGAGAGTTCATCCGCCATTTCGTAAAATGCTTATAAAAATAGTTTCACGTAGTCAAACCAAATAAAACGATTCAGCTATATTTAGAAACAGGGGAGATCATAGAACATTTCACTGGGACCAAAACGTTAAAAAGAAATATATATATATAACTTTTTTCAATGTTTTTGTTTTGTTTTGTTTAGAGTGAATTCTATGGTCTCTCCTGATTCTGAATCGTTTGGTTTGACGAAGTAAAAAAATAAAAAAAATAAGCATGTTACGAAATATACAGTATATGGGTAAATAAATGGCGGATGAAATCTCTTAATTGGGGTGCATGCTGAAGCAGGAAGTGACGTCGACTTTGGCTCCTTGTAGCTGCAGCTGCCTGTGTGTCCCAAGGGTAGCGGCTACCTGCCTGTCTGAACTGCTCTCCCATCAAAGCACTGAGCCTATTCCCCCCTGCCCACATGTTGAGTCATGTCACATGTCACATGCTCTCTAAAGTCTCCGTGCTGTCGGTCCCAGGCTCCGGGGCAAATCATTCATCACTAAGTGAAAAGCGTAAAGCTGGATACGACATTGCTGTTTGTTTGGTTTTACAAGATTGATATGTGTAATCATGTGATTTCTCTTTTAATTGCGCCCTGTAGGGAGACAGGCACCCTGCTGCCAACTTGACATTACAATCAACTTCTCCTTTATTCCCATTAGCTTCCGCATGGTGCTAGGGGTCCACACTTTAATTAATGAATAATACATAAAATAATAAAATAATAAATAATAATAATAAATCTTAACAAGGGTTAAGAGTAAACAGCCATTTAGTCAACATAGTCCGGTTTATGACACAAAAGGAGGTGTCTCAAATACTCAAATAAGATGAAGATGACACCTCAAGAGCAAAAAAGGATGACCAAAAACATCAATGGTGGAATACTAACTAGGCCTATTATTGGCTGGAAATGCAAATCAGTTTCTGCATCAATGATATTTTTTGGAAGAATCTATCTGTCACTCCATCGCTTCTGGATGAGATTCTCTAGCTACTTGATAAAGTGCTATGTTCAGTTTGCATTCTGCGTCTGTACATAATATGAGACCACCCTGGAGCCAGTGGCGTGCCGTCCATTAGGCGAACTAGGCAAATGCTAAGGGCGCTTGAGCCGTTAGGGGCGCCAGAGAGGGTAAAAAAAATAAAAAAAATAAAAATTTATTTTTTATTTTTTTAGAAATACTTTTTCATGATAATAGGCCTACTATTATTTTACAATAGTAGACAAAAAATAAGCACAACAACATCTTAAGTTCTTAAGTCTTTAAATAATAGTGAAATCATTTTTCTAATTCTGGCTTTCTGGCTGCCTGGGCTGCAGCACTTTCACCATGGTCCCTAATCCATACCACCCCACCCCCTGCGCGGCCGCGCCCCCTTTTACCTGCTCGGAGCTTTTTCCCAGAGTGGGGGGGGGGGGGCAAGGGAGCTGGAAGGTGGGTGCTGAGGGTGCTGCAGCACCCACTGGTGGCAAGAAATGGGATTTTCAAAATTGTTGGATTTGGCTGTCTTGTGTTTATACCACCAACAAAATGCATTAAAAAACAGTTTGTGCTTCCCAGCTCTGATCTTATTTAATATGCTCTCTCTTCAAAAGTGTTTGATTTTCATCATAATCTGGTTTTCCATAATAATAATAATAAGTTCAGTGTTTATGCCTGTGTTGCTGTCTGTTGTAGTGTAAAACGACTAAAGGGAGAGCAGGTGCTTATATGAAAGTGAGTGAGAAAAGGAGAAGATACTGAATAATGACATCACAACAGTATAATCCTAATGTTAATTTAAAATTAAATATTCTTCTAAATATGGATTAAAGTCCAAAAAACATCAAATTTTCTTCGCCGCTGCCCTTGCGGGCAGCACCGAGAGTCCCTTCCTTACAGCACCCCTTCCTAAAAGTACTTCCAGCGCCACTGGGGAAGGGCGATTCTGAGCCTGCACTACAGTGTTGGAATTCGCTGCGATATAATTTTTATTATATTTTCTTTGGGGGAGGGGGGGGCACCAGCACAAATCTTGCCTAGGGCACCAACTTGGTCAGGCACGCCACTGCCTGGAGCGATGGCGCTGGATGAGTTGATACCTGTTGGATCTCATTACCTTCTTCATATGCCAGGACTCACAATAGCTAAATAAATACGGTAGGTAGGAATCTTGTCAAAAATGGTTTCAATAACAAACTCAAAAGCTGATCAGATAAAAGATGATTGGCTTCAGTGAATCAGTCCTTTGTTAATGAACGACCAAAGGTGAGTTGTGATGCAGTTGGGTGGCAGAGGACGGTGTGGAGGCAGCAGACAACAGTTGAGTCTGAGCTGAGGATGTGAATGGTGAATTCAATCATAAGAGGAAGAGTGTGTGTGTTTGTGTGCGCCCGTGTGTGTGTGTGTGTGTGTGTGTGTGTGTGTGTGTGTGTGTGTGTGTGTGTGTGTGTGTGTGTGCGTGTGTGTGTGTGTGTGTGTGTGTGTCTGTGTGTGTATATGTAATTTTGTGTTGGTCAGGGGCATACTAGCAATGAGTGTCAGCTGGCTGAGTGGTTCTGGGGGAAGCGGAGGGGTTTACTGTAATTAGTTATTTCTCCAATTAGAATCAGGAGAGGGAGTGGGAGGCTGCTTGTAAATCTAGTTGTAATAACACCGAACAGTAGATGTCTGTCTGCCTGTCTGTCTGTCTGTCTGTCTGTCTGTCTGTCTGTCTGTCTGTCTGTCTGTCTATCTATCTATGTATCTATCTGTCTGTCTGCCTGTCTGTCTATCTATCTGTAACCCCTTACCCTAAAATGGAAGATTCCTGCGTAGGATTGGGAGAGGCTTTGTTTGGGCGGCACCACCTTGACAAAGAGTTTGGGGTGCATGGTGAGGCAGGACAGGGCAGCCAGCAGCCAGCAGTTTCCTGGTGGGCAGTGGAAACTCTCATCAAATACTCTTTTGCACAACAATGAATAGTGTGAAAGCATATATCTCTCGCACACATGCAAGCACACGCACACGCACACACACACACATAAACACACACACACACACACACACACACACACACACACACACACACACACACACACACAACACACTTTATTCACATTCCTGTCCAACAGTAAACATTTGTTCCATGTAGAAAAATTCACAGTATGTGTTGCCGCTGACAAAATCATGGAAATCAGATCCAGGCCCGTTTTTAATGAAAACATAAAACAGAGACAGATGGGAGGAGGAGATGCATACCGATCATCACCAACACTAACACATATTCACACTGTGCACTGCTGCTGACACAGGCATCCATCCCAAACTCCCAGAGGAGAGTCACTGTCATGCACGCGGGCTTCCAGTTCACCGCAAATGCAAAACAGACAGAACTACAGTCACAGCATAGAACTACAGTCACAGCATGATCTGTGCTGAGGCCTGGATGTGGATGCGTATGGACCCCCTGCTGTTCCTCCCTGGTTTGGGTGGCAGAGTCCACAGAGTGTCACCCCCCCCCCCCCCCCCCCCCCCCCCCTCACTGGGCGTTTGAAGTGGTGCCCCCCGGTGGCGGTGTGGCATACATGTCCCGGTGTGGGGTGGTTGGGTACACTGTCATCGAACATCAGAAAGATGAAAGCCCACCAGCTGAGCTGATGGACTGGCTCAGCTTGGGTCATGTGGATTGACCTTTTCTGCTGATGTTACGCAAAACGCTTGTTGAGACAATGCAGACAAACCAGTCTTGTCTCACAGACCTTTTGGCGCATAGCAGGTTCATCCCTCACTCGCTGGAAAAGGAAAGCTAAGACGACGTGGACAGCAGACGTAGATTTAAATTCAATGAAGTGACATTCAATGACATGAAATGAATGGCTCCAACCCTGACATGGTAACCATCACAGATGTCCCTGTCTGTTCAGTCAAATCTATGTCCTACCATCATCAATGGCGTTCATGAAGTGAATTGAGAAAGCATGGTCAATTCAATTGGAATTGCACTCGGCTCTAAAGAGAAAACAAAATGTGACATTTTCATGGAAATAAATGTAACCTCCTGAAATTCCAATTCTGTTTCCATTCTTTTTCAAATTCAAAATCCTCTGCTCAATTGGAGCTGAGTAGATGAATGAATTGAGACAAACCCTTGATGGTGTTGAGGTGTTTCTCTCAGACTCACCCAGCTGGCCCTGGCAGATATCAGTGGTCCCGGTTGTGCCTTCCACAAACACAGCGTTGGTACTGATCTCCTGCAGAAACGCAGCGGGAGGAAGACAGCATGAGGACACAATCTGTTGTTCCCCTATTTATACACAGTCAAACTGACCATGTGTCACTCTGAAAGCATTAAAATGTATAAAACACTGCCACTGACAAGTGTATTGCTCTATTCTCTTCATGTATCAATGGATGCATGTCTATCATAATAGTAGTAGTATATAATATAGTCGCATATTATTGTATATAGTAGTAGTTGTATGTGATTTAATGTTAACAGGTCAGTGATGTTAACTCTCAAAAACATCCGTTTAGACGTGTTTATCTCTGTTCTGTTACACAGTGGCTCCTTTTCTTTTGAGGGAAATGCTCCAGGCAACAAGTCCCTCTTATGTGAGCGACACCTGGGTAACATCTGGCTCCCAGCAGACAGATGTTCAGAAATTCCTTTTCAGATTTTCATGTTTCACGTTTGCCCTGATTTATGGAAACAGATATTTTTACATCACATTCTGTATAAAATATAAGTTTGTGCATGTAGATGACATTTGCAATATTTAGGGTGCCCAAAAATATGACCTACATATCTGGATATAGCCTATAGCATAAATTATGTTCTTCATAGGCTATAAAAGCTTGCAAGAATAGGATATCTCATGACATATATTATAAGTTTATTAGGCTACAGAATCAGAATCATTACATTGATGGTCATATAGGAACCTTAATGCACACGTATTGGGAATGTATTGATGTAGCGTCTTTTTGGAGTCAGGTGGCCTCCACACTATCAGATGTGACGGGAACTGTAATTCCATGCTCACCAAGAGCTATGCTTTTAAATGACTTCCAATTTTCATATTCTGGAAAACGTGTGGCGTTAGCAGGTTTGACAGCAGCCAAAAAGATGCTGGCTCTTCGCTGGCAACCTCCTCACACACTTACTCGCACACAATGGTTGAACTTGTATCTTGATATAATTGTTATTGAGCTATATCTGTGGCCAGGATGCATGGTGCAACTGAGAGCACTATCATACAATGGGCTGATGCATATACCGTAATAAGATAAAAGAGATAAGAGGGTGAGGTATTTGTTTACTTTTGCTTATTAATATAATGCTTTAACAACCTATTATTTGATATAAATATGCTGCTTCTGTAACAGTCCGTATATATTTGATGATTTATATTTTGTATTGTGGAAGAATTGTTGGATGACTCATGCATGGAATAGGTGAAATAGGCGTTTAGGCATTTCTAGGTAAAGTGGTCAACAACAAGGTCCCTGAGGGACGATTAGCTAGGTGGTGTGGTTTCCTTTCATTGTGTGAAATTGGGCTTTGCGTGCAAAGCTGCCTATAAATGCTCATGTGTGGTTATAATTAAACAGATTCATATCTTCACAGCGACTGAGAGGTTGTCCTATTTATTTCGACATATTCATATAGAATTATCCACGACAGTATCAAACTAACAGGTAAATGTCTCAGGAGATCGGGGGGTGGGGGGGTCGCCACAGGGAGGTTGTGAGGTCAAACCTGCATGATATGCCTGTGTGTCTTCATGCCCACACATGTATGTATCTACATATACTTATATAATGCATGTTAATGTCTTGCTCCCCTGAAAGAAAAGAAAAACAATATTTGATCACAAAAAAAAGAATCATTACATGGCTGGCAGAATGAATACAATGCCACTGATTAGCATGCACATCACATGGAAACGCCCCATCCAACATCTGGACAACAATTAAGTTACAGTCAAACTTAAAGTTGCATTAATTTGCATAGCTACCTTGGGTCGCAGCCACTTGATCGCCATGTTGGGGTCTGGGTGTTCGTTCATACCGATGGAGTTCTGCTCAGCTGCAAAGTGCGGGTCAGAAAACAACAAACCAGATTTGAGACACTCATCCCGGAGAGTCTTGAAGTCCTGGTCCTTGAATTTGATCGGTTTTCCAATGGAGCCGAGAGCTGCTTCCCCCTCAGTCTGCATGTTGTCAACTTGTCAGTGAATATCAGTCCTCCTGCATTCAGGGATCAGGGTGCAAAATGACTGATTTGTATGAACCCAGTGCTTAAATACAGTTAAAGCACACACCCACCGCTGCGGTGACAGCCACTCGGAGCGCCTCCTCTGCCCGGGCAGGTATGCAGTGCGCCGGGGGCTTTGATGAGCTAAAGTCGGGGTAATAATGACACGGCCGGATACCTGGCGCCAAGGGCTGCACTTTGACCCTTCAAATGTATGGTACGTCACACCACCACGTACCATCATCAAGTGACGGCACGGTGACGGCAGGGATGGACAACGTTACACTAGTCGTTTATTATGGAAAGCAACACTGGCAGAATTAGGGTGCGTGGGAAAATGCGTGTGTGTGCGTGTGTGTGTGAGACACTGTGTGTGTATGTGTGTGTGTGTGTGTGTGTGTGTGTGTGTGTGTGTGTGTGTGTGTGTGTGCGCGTGTGCGTGCGTGCGTGTGTTTGTGCGTGTGTGTGTGTGTGTGTGTGTGTGTGTGAGAGAGAGAGAGAGAGACTACGCTATATATATAGGCCTACTGCTGGCTGGTAGCCTATAGAATAACAACCAGATAATTCACGTTTTTATTATTTATTTATTTATTACAAAAGTATTACTACAACTAACTAATTGCCTCATCATTGAACATGTTACACAGATCGACGAGTGAATGGGAGGGCTCAAATTTCAAAGGAAACCCCCTAAAACCGGCGCTAGGTGGCAGTCTACTCCAGATTATGGCAATTGTTGACAGAGCTTTGAATGCATACTACAAAAACTATAGCCTACATGGATTAAAGTCTAGGCTACACATAATGAAGAGGGAGGCATCTTGAAAATGTCCTTTGTTGCATGTCTCTTCAACTCACCCATCCGTAACAAAACAATCACTAGCCTATAACATTGTCTATGATGGCACCCAATATGCCTAATGAGTTTAATGGGACTTTACCATAGTTTATGATATTCTCTCTCTCTCATAATTATAATATCCCTATAAGGAATATAGTTTTCCAGTGATTTTTTTTTGTTCTTATTGTATCCTTCTATTAGCCTAAGATTATTATAGTTAGTAGTTATTCAGAATGCGTGATAATTGCATCCTAAATATGACAAAAGGTTTGTCAGCCATGGCTGGGCCTATAGCTATTCTGAAGTGGACAGCCAATTATTTTCAACCCCCCCCCCTATCATTCATCCCAGGTGAATATCCATCTGTAATAAACTGTCCTCTAGCGCCCCTCCAGCGCGTCTCAAGTCGTTTCTCCATCACACGCCTGATTACACTTTTAAGAAGGCCGGGGCTAAACAAACACAAAGAATAGCGACACAGATCTGTATAAAGGCGGCCATTTAACTCCATTCACAAGTTCTCCATTATCACCGTATGGTATTTGAGGCCGGGTAACAAAGGTCAGAGGCCCCCCCCCCCTCACGCAGACACTCCCACACCTCAGTGACCCCACTGATCCCACGACCCGACACCGGCCCGTAGGCAGGATGCTTCATTCTCCCCCTCTGGTTAACCTGCTTATCATCATTCACACTGATGACTGCTGGTCAGAAAATGGAAAGGGGGACTTGACCAACCCATAATGCACAGCACCAACCTGATGAAAATATACTGTTCCTTTAATATTTATTCCAGGCCTTGTGTTTTCTGTGGCGTTCACATGATTCATACTTATTCATTTATTTATTTGTACCAACTATCATAGGGCTTAGCCTACACCAGTGGTTCTCAAATGGGGGTCCGCGGACCCCCAGGGGTCCGTGGCACTTTGCCAGGGGGTCCGCGAAAAGTTTTCAGGTTAAAAAAAATAAATAAAAAAAAGCTGGGCTTTACTTACTTATTCCTTCTCAAACTACTTCCTACATGGTGATAGTCTATCAAAATATCTTGGCTGTCTTTGATTGTGTAGTGGTTTTCTGTACTGTTGACAAATTGTGATATTGTAAGTCGCTTTGGACAAAACAAAAGCGTCTGCTAAATGACGTAATGTAAATGTAATGTAATAAAAAAATAAAAAAAATTGTGCAAAATCTTCATAGTTCAACAAAAATAGTTAGATGCTTTAAATCTAAAATGGTTCATGGATTACATTCTAATAAAAAACCTATCAAATTAAAAGTCAAGCACGTTACCGTGGAAACAATTAAGCTTAGCCCAAAATCACAAATCAGAATGAGGGGGTCCCCGGTATATTTTCTATCTTGTAAGGGGTCCTTGTAAACATTTGAGAACCTTTGGCCTACACAGCATACTTATTCACGAGAATAAATGTGCTAAATGTCCTGGAGCAAGATAAACTTTTTTTTTCTTTTTGCATGGTAGGCTATTTATTTGTTCATCAGTGGAGTAGCTGTGTGCACATCCAACCTGTTTTTAGGCCAGGTGCCGGATACAAATACATTCCAATAGGACATTAGGAATACTTCGTAATTTTGCTGTGATATTTTATTATAGGATTACTAAGGTTCATCTTTGTGAGTGAACTCATGTGTTTTGTGTTCTGGATTTGGAGAGGAAAACCACGAATAAGCTGTTGAAGTAATACTATCATCTTACTTCACTTTACTGTACTTTGCTTTGCTGTACTTTCTTCGGCTACTGGCTAAGGAAATCCAAGGTGCCAAAGGCAGCATTGGCACTTTTCTACACCTCCACCGTGGAGTCCATCCTCACCTCCTCCGTCACCGTCTGGTGCTGCTGCTGCCCGCAAGGACATCTCCAGACTCCAGCACATCATACGCCATGCTGAAAAGGTGGTCGGGTGCAGCCTGCCATCCATTCAGGACCTACACACTGCCAGGATGCTAAAGTGGTCTCAGAAAATTATGGCCAACCCCATCCATCCAGGACATAAACTCTTTAGGGTCCTCCCCCATGGCAGAAGACTGATGTCTTGCAGTACCAGAAGCTCCTGTCACAGGGACAGCTTCTACCCAGAGTAATATAGAAGATAGAGTGGCGCCAATGGAGGTCCAAAATGCGTAGCAGGGGAATAGCCAGGAAGGGGACTCGCACTACATTTGAATGCATAAAATAAAGCTGATAATTTACAATTGTATTCTTTAAACGTCTTACCCTTTTAAAAGTACATCACAAACAGTCCATTCTGCAACTCAACAGCACTGCTTAATCGCAAAGTAAACAACTGGTCCATTGGAGTAAATGGAGATGTCCAACTCTTCTATTATATGGCTCTGCTTAGTTCTACCAAACTGCTACCCACCTCTTCAAAGTGACCCGAAAGCCATACTGCACAAAGACAAATCCATCGTTTGTAATATGTTTACTTACTATGACTATTCAAATAATCTTGAATCTTATTTATGTGTACAATACATAGGTGACACCGGACATTTGTTACATCAGGAGACTCTGGTTGGAAGTTCAGGACTTTGGGTTCACCTTCCCCCAGGCCCCCTCCACCCTCAGGGAAACATGAAAGCATTTTCACCTGTCACAGGACTACCTGACTCCCACCTCCACCTTCTAACCTTTCTATACACCCCCCGAGCACTGTGTGTGTGTGTGTGTGTGTGTGTGTGTGTGTGTGTGTGTGTGTGTGTGTGTGTGTGTGTGTGTGTGTGTGTGTGTGTGTGTGTGTGTGTGTGTGTGTGTGTGTGTGCGTGTGTGTGTGTGTGTGTGTGTGTCTGTGTCTGTGTGTGTATTAGTTGGGGGAATGTCGTTGACTGTAAGGTCGGATCCAGTTTTTCCAGCATTTTTGTTCGTTGTTAGGCTGGCCAAGTAACGACACCGTGACTGACCTGGATGTGTGTATGTGCGTGTGTTAATGTGTGTGTACGTGTGTGTACGTGTGTGTGTGTGTGTGTGTGTGTGTGTGTGTGTGTTTGCTTGCTTGAGCAACTGAATGTGCCAGGTTCACAACGAGGGTCACCAGGTGCAGAAAGAACATGTGAGACGAGCGAGTACACACGTTTGTCACAGAGTGGGTGGAGTGGGTTTGATTATCTCATGCATGGATCTCCTCAAAATCGTCCACCCTCTTTGGTTTTGGCATTTTGTTTGTAGCCTATCTTAGTATAAAGGTGGCTGCAAAGACCGTGGTGTAATAGACCGTCCAGGACCCCCTGAACCCCTCCTACACACAGTCACCCCCACTGCCCTGTCCCAACACTGATCTCCAGTTCACCATCTACCCCTTCTCAACACCAAGAGATGAACGTGATGGTTGACCCTCCTGTCTTGAAACCGCCCGCTCAGCAGTTCAGACACCAAACTGTAACAGGAAACAGTCAGCTAGTAGCGTGCATCATCAGACAATCATACAATCATACCAAGAGCTGAGGATGACGTGCGTGACTGCCCACTCTGGAAAGCATAGGGTCACTGTCAGGTGAAAACCTGGTAATTCGCATTGTTCATGTTTTGACTTCAGTTTAAGAGTCACATGCTCCTGCATGGGTTTAGAACAATTCTGCAACCCTCTGCTTTATGAAACTATTTTGTCGTTCATATGTTTCAGCCAGAGTGGCTATGGAACAGTGAAGGGTTATGTAGGAATATACGGCTAGGCTCCCAAACCAAACTGAAGGTGGAAATGCTTCAATTCACCAGTAACTTGATTAGAAGCTGTGGCTACAAGGCTACAAAAGGCCTCTTTCCATTCATGAAGCAGAAGCCTCATCTCACCATGAAATTCTGGCTGATTTCAGCCTGTCACAGAGGCACTTAGAGCCAAAGGGATTACTGCATCTGGTGTATGTGTGGACGTGTTATATTGTGCATGTTTGCAGGTTCTTCTCGGTTTCTGTCCACCAAGATGCTTGGGATGCAAATTAAGTGGTGACCTTGCCTCAGGAGGAGCTTACAGGTAGGTACACAAGATGTTGCAATATAGTCTGACTGCCTTGTTTAGGCTAGTTGTTTTTATTTACTTAGTTCTTATTTATTTAGATGGGAGCTTGGACTTGAGAGTTGGACTTGGATTGAAGGTTGGGGACTTATGAACAATCTTTATTTTTCTTTTTCTTTTTTTTCTTTTTTTGTGTGCATTAACATTAAGGAAATGCCTACTAATGTCATCTCAAAACATTGCTGCTACTGTATTCTAATAGATAAAGGAGTGAGGATAATACAGTACCGGTACTTGTTTTGAATTCCTTCATTTTAAGCTATGCAGTGTTCTAAGCAGACCGGATGGCATGCAGCAGATGATAGAACGCTCATCCATAGGGACTTGAGACTTGACTTGGACTTGCCCCTCAAAGACTTGAGACTTGACTTGGACTTGCAAAAGATGACTTGGGAGCATCTGTGCTGCATGATCGATGTCATTCTCGTACTCTGAACAAATGAATAAACTTGCTCCACTTTCTCTTATTGTTTTCACACATCCCACCTTGCACCTGACACCCTGCTGTCTCCAGTCTCGTCCCAACTCTCCCTGCATATTCTTTACCCAGGTCACAGACAAACGGCCAACCCCCCCCCCCCCCCCCCCCCATGGCACTCAGCCATTCAGTGACATTATATAACCCCCCCCCCCCCCCCCCCCACCATAAGAATGAACCCTCCTTGTCTTTCCCTCCACTCATTATGTGAAGGTGTTGAATGGCAAGAGAGAGAGAGAGAGAGAGAGAGGGGGCAGCAGATTGACGGATGGCTGTCCCCGGGACCGTGTCGCCTCTCACCCTGTCCTCTCTCACACACTCTCACTGGAGGAGGGTGTGTGTGAGGGGGAGAGGGGGGGAGGGGGGGGGGGAGAGGTGAAGGGGGTGTAATCCCAGGGCTCAGGTTTCGCTCTGTGGTCGTTGCGGGAGGAGGGAGGGATGGGCGAGGAGGGAAGGTGGAGAGATTGTGGGAACGGGTGAGGATAAAGAGAGCAGAGAGGGAGTCCTGCGGTTTGTGTCTGATCGCTCCCGAATGCATCTTTGTCTTCCTCGTTATCCCGCGTCTCTGTCGGCCCTGCTGATGATTTAATCCTTTAGCCGGTGGTGCCTCTGCCCTGCTCACATGCTGTACCACTCTGCCCCATCAGGGTCACCGGGGAAGGGGGGGGGGGGAGGGGGGGAGGGGTGGGTGACAACAGGACAGGGACTGCACAGACAGTGGATGCTTCATACACTATAGGATGAGAAATGTAATTAAAAATACCAAGTTAATTGGCTTTTTACGTGATAACGCTTCTCATATATAAGCGAGAGTCCCTTATGGCCACAGCTTGCCCTCTAGGAACATACACATGCTGCTGATAGTATTACATCCCTTTGTTGGCTGATCATCTGACTTTAAACAGACAGAGTGTTTGTGCCACTATTGCCCAGAGACTGCACTTTAAAGGAATAGTTCGGCCAAAAATGAAAGTTTTGTAATCATCACTACCCTTGTGCCAGTTGAAACACAGGTGAAGTTTGTCCATGTAACACACCAGCACAACTCCATAGCAGCCTTCTCCAAAACAAACTGAAGTCAGTGGGGAGCAGTTCTTCTTCAGAGCTCCAAAAAGACCTCTATTTACACCATCGTTTGAGCTGATTCATTTGCAACAAATAATAGTGTATATTATGTCTTTCTATTCACAGTGTAAATTGTTGGCTGTTTGGAACTCTTGAGATCCCTGCTGACTTCAGTTGTTTTGGAGAAGGCTGCTATGGAGTTGTGCTGGCAACCCCCCTGTGCCTTATATGGACTAACACATTTCATCTGTCATGAGGGCGAGTATAGATAATGACAGAAGCTTCATTTTTGGCTGAACTATTCCTTTAATGAAAGCTGAAGTCTGTGAAGTCATGTCGAGATGTCAGATGTCTCAGCTGATACCTTACTTGTGGCTTCGATTGGGTCGATCATAAATTAGAACACATGATAAGATTCACCTACTTCTGTCATTTCATCTGGAGGAAAGGGTGCAAATGCTCAAAGTTTTTGTGGCTGTGTGTGTGTGTGTGTGTGTGTGTGTGTGTGTGTGTGTGTGTGTGTGTGTGTGTGTGTGTGTGTGTGCGTGTCCCCGTCTGTCCTCCGGCTGCCTCTCCCAGTTCTGGACCAACAAAAGCCTTCTCTGTGGAGCCGAGACACAACTGTTAGATCTCAAAGTCCATGTTACCACCGCCCAGAGGCAGTGACTGGTCAGAAACACACACACACACACACACGGTCAGTAATAATGGCACCCTCACACTCCATTGGTGAATGGCGTGCATTCTGATCAAATCTTGGCGTTATGATTGGCTGGCCGGTGCCGGGGCAGAGCCTGAGTCAGTGAGTGTGAGGTGTGGACTCCAGGAAGACAAAGGCCAGTTGGGGATGGGAAAGATATCCACTTGCTGCTGTAGGGCTCCTGCGTTCTCCTGTGTATCACCTTACCTTACATAATTGGGGCCATGCGAGCACCAAATGGCGCTGGCTGCAGGACTCCAGTGGGACCTCTCACCTGAACTGTCCTCTCTCCCTCTCTCCCTCCCTCCCTCCCTCCGCCTCTCGCTTGTCTCTCTTTGTGGGGAGACCAACGGACAGACAGACACACTCATCTAGGTCCAAGGGGCCAGTCAAAGGCTTCGGTCTTCACTTCCTCCTTATTCTTTCTAACACAATGGTAATTGGGTAGTAGTGGGCGTGTGTGCATCTGGTGCCATGCACCCACCCCCTCCTATCATCTACCCAGCCCCCACCCTGTTGAAAGCTCATTAAAAGACCTGCTGTTAATGAGCTAGAGGGATCATAGGACTTGGTTTTCATTAGAGGGGGTGGGGCTAAGGCCAGAGATGCTGGCGCAGAGGTTTTTATGCCCTTAAAATGGAGTCAGCAATTATCCCCAACCCCGCGACACCCCCCCACCACCACCCTGCTCTGCCCCCGAACATGCCCACAAACAATGCTGCCCTCTCCCCCCCCCCCCCTCACAGACACCATATCCTGAGAAATCCTAGTCACCCGTGTCCCATCACATCACATCTCTGGGCCCCATGTAGCTCCTACAGCCCTGCATAATGACAGCAACACGCATGCACATCATACACAGACTGACTGACACCAGCTTAAATACATACGCAGGCACAAGATATGCATGGGATGCACACAGACAGACACACACACACCCCTCTGGAATTCTGAACAGTGCTGCTAGACAAAGGCAGAAACATCACAAGGATGTAAACAAGGAGCGAGGGTCCCCGAATCCAGAGCACTCACATTAAACATTAATAAGTCCGTGTCGACTGTGGTCCTCGGAGGAGCAGCCCACACTGATCAACACAAGATCCAAGTAACCAACATTTGCTTAAAAATAGTTCAAACGCTTAGTTGTGGGGACCAGTATATAACACACAAACAAAACCAAATACACATGGAAGCACGAGCAAAGACAGGCACAAAAGACAAGACACAAAACACAATGTGCGTTTCTCGCCTCAATTCTTTATTGAGCTTGCTCATCGACAAGGTCAATTACAAAACGGTGTCGCGTTGACAAAGACGTCGGTGCCGTAGCTTCACAACAGCCACAGAGAAGAGCGGAGACGAGCAGAAACGCTGGGAAAGCAAGTCGAGGGCATGAAGCAGTGACAGGCAGTACATAACAATAATAATGGCAACAGCAAGAATGACTGTCAATCTATATACAAAATGTTGTCCCTGAACAGTTGTATTCCACTCATTCCAAATCAATCATTCACATTCATCCCCCATAATGTACATTTCATAGACAAAGCACATATTATATATCTTTTTTTCTCTCTCTCAAAAAGTGTCCAAAAATAGGGGTTCCCTGACATGTGTAAATAGAAATCAAAAACAGTAGTACAAAGTCATCACAGTAGTCACAAAAGAGTTGGTAGCGCTGCACTTCACAACCTTGTCCTATTATATTGCCACGTCAAAACGAATCGATTTCCTGATGATGATGCTAGGCTACCCATGTGGCTAACTGGAGTACCTTAGCTTACACGAGTGTTGCTGACCCGACGGACGCACAATGCCATGTGTCACGCTTTGGACACAAGATCGTAGGACAGAGGGTTCAAGTACAGGTGTCACCAAAGAATGTCCCTGTATATATATTTACACACACACACGCACACACACACACACACGCACGCACGCACAAGTGCTCGCTCGGGTACCGACAAAACAAAACTCCAGCAATCGGCTAGCTATTAGCGCACGTCTCAACCCTGTTAGTTCAGCAGTGAACAGACTTTGCAGTTACACAACCACCAAACATGCTGCATCCATAAATTAGGACTAATTCAAACACAGGCAAAAAGAGCAGTACTGAACGTTTCAAAATGGCTGCAAAACATGCATAAGCTTCAAGCAGTCCAGCACTTTACAAATATGTAAACAATGGGGAGGGGGGGAGGGGGGGGGGGGGGGGGGGGGGGAATACCGCCACAATAATCCAATAAGTACAAATAGAGGAAAATAAAACGCACCCGTTTCACATGTATGTAAAATTGCAGGTTTTTTTAAATGCATAGAAACTAAGCATGGAAAACATCAGTAGACGAGACTTAAGTCTCCTTATTCACATTTATAAAATTAGAAGAAAAACACACACAGCCATACATACGGTCACACAGTGAGGAGCAGTACACCTCGCTCGGTCCCCAGGAGTCCTGTAAACATGACATTAAGTGACAAGTGTTGTGACAACCAACCGCCTTTTAAAAAGACAAGACCCGTTTGAGACACTGCAGCCAGACAGTGTTTGGATTTGTTTCGCCCCCGTCTCTGTTCAAACATCTTTAGTCTTTAAAAAGGTCGTCAAGATAGGGAACCAGTAACAGGCTAGGTAGGAGAATATGACCCAATCATTAAGATATCATTAAGAAATATATTTTAATTAACGTTGCTTTTATGCTAAGCTTTGTATTTTAATAGCAAAGAAATGTCAGTTTTTCATATCATCTGACAATTACCATCCAACCGTGCTCACATCAGTTGTCCAGTGGGTCACCAGAGGGACAATTTGCTCTTCTTTGCTTCTTTGCTCACGCTGCACTGCGACATGGCGATCACTTTCCTGTGTTGGCGTGGACTGTGGTGGTTCACTTCCTGTGTTGGTGTGTGGACTGTGGTGGTTCACTTCCTGTGCAAGAGTTCTGGTAATCTCCCTATTGAATGTCATGGCCTTGTTTTGTTCTGTGATCTGCAGTAGGCACTTGGTTGCGTGATGCTTGTGAGCAGTGGCTGGCTGCAGTGTGCCTCCATGCTGACAGGGGGAAGGGGGGAATGGCGCGGGACTGCCTGCAAACTTCCTGCAGCTTCTCCTTGAAGATTCCAGTTTAAATGGACTGTCAGTTGAACTGTGGAACAAGTTCTTGTCATTTGCATGGATGAGTTAAATGGAAATGCAGTGCTTTTGAGTATGTGCTCATTGTCAACCTCAGGGTGACCAGGGGAGTTACTGCGCCTGGGTTTTTAGGGAGCAGAAGTCAAAGCCAAGCCCACCTCTGCACTGCCCTCCGACGGGAGCTCCTCCACCATGCCTGGACTCCCACGGCTCTCCCCGTACTCCTCCGCTTGGCTCTGCTCCTCCGCCATCTCCAAGCTTTTCACCACATCGCCTTCCGCTTTGCTCTCAGTCTCGATCTGATCCAAACTGGCCTCGTCTTCCTCCATCTTCACCACGACGGCCTCCTCTTCGTCTTTAACGGCGGCGATGGCGTCGGCGGCGCTGGCCTGTGCGTAGGCCCCGACGCTGGCGTGGCTCAAGCCGTGCACCTTCTTCAGATGCTTCTCCAGGGTGGCGTAGACGTTGAACGGCACCCCGCAGAGCTGGCACAGGAAGGGCGCCCGGGCCCCGCGGGCGCCGTGGGTCTTCATGTGGCGCGTCAGCTTGGAGCTCTGGGCGCAGGCGTAGCTGCACAGGCCGCAGCGGTACGGCCGCTCGCCCGTGTGGCTGCGCCGGTGCACGGTCAGGTTGCTGCTGTTGCGGAAGTGTTTCCCGCAGTACTCGCACGCCTCGTCTTTCTTCTTCTTGCCGCCTGAACCGCCGTTGTTATTGTTGTTGTTAGCGTTTCCTCCGCTGCTCCCGCCTCCTCCGGCGCCCCTCCGCTCGTTGTCCCTGTGCCACTCCTGCACCACCTCGCTGGCTTTGGCCGAGCTCCACTCCTCCTCTCTCTCCACCATCTCTCCCCTTTCGTTCTCCCACTCCGCGCCTCCTCCCCGCACTCTGTCGCCCGCCTCGGGCCGCTTGGGCGTGCAGTTGCCGCTGGCGATGCCGCTCTCTCCGCTGCCGCCCGTCTCCCCGCTCTCCAGCGAGCCTTCGGAGGGGCTGGCGCAGGGCGAGGCGTGCTGGTTTTCCCCCTGCGGCTCCGCCTCCTCCTCTCCGCCCTCCCTCTGGCGCTGGAAGAGCCTGAGCAGCTCCCTGTCGGGCGGGCGAGGGTTGGAGGTCAGCAGCATCATGGAGCTCACGGACAGGTGCTTGGGCAGGCTCAGGTCCAGCTCAGAGAGGCCCTGTGCTCTCACCGCCGCTCCACCGCTGAGCGCCCCCTCTCCCACAAGTCCAGCCGTCTGCACCAGAAACCTGCCTCTCATCCTGTGTCTCCCCACTTCCTCCTCCTTTGTCGTCGTCGTCTCCTCCATCGGCTCGTACCCCCCGCTCCCCCCGCCCGCGCCCTCCCTGCGGTGGCTCCTCATGTGGCGCGCCAGCTGGCCGCTCTGGGCGAAGGCCTGATCGCACACGCCGCAGTGGTAGGGCCTCTCGCAGGCGTGGGTCCTGCGGTGGGCGGACAGGCTGCGTAGCGACTGGAAGCCCTGGCCGCACAGCTCGCAGGGGAAGTCCGCCGGGAGTCGCCCGGTCTGCGGGAAGGGAGAGGCGGCCGGCGGGGAAGACGACCGAGAAGGCACCAGGCCGCCGCCGGCGTTCCCGGTCCCCTCGGCCAGCTCCCTCAGCCGGACTGAGAAGTTGAGAGGCTCCTCGCCGTAGGAGGTGGGGGTGTGCGTCTGGCGGGAGCGATGGAGACGCAGGGCGGACGGCTGGAAGGCAGAGGCCAGTGCTTGGCCCAGGTGGCGCCGGTCCAGCGTGGCCGCAGCGGCTTTGTGCCGTTTGAGACGCCCTCTTCCTCCTCTCTTGTCTTCTTCCTCCTCCTCGTCCTCTTGGTAGATGCTGAAGGAGTGTGTGTGCTGAGCATGCTGCAAGAGGGCCCATGCAGATGGGAACACGCCGTCACACTGCTGGCAGGTAAAATAGGAGGGTTCCCCGCCGGCTGCAAAACACACAGATGGAGATGGTAGAGTTAGCGTGGTCATTTTGTTTCATTTCATTTTCGTTTCTACAATCTTAGAGCCAGTTAGTTAGAGAGTCTATCATGTAAAATATCATCTTGCCCTTTCCTTGACTTCCTCCGCTGCTACATGAAGTGAAGCCAGCGTTAAAAGTTCTAAAAACTGAACAAGGTCTTAAGTATCAACACATTAAATGCAGAATCGAACACAGCGAGTACAGAGAAAGTGACTTGCATGGAAGCAAATGAAAGCGGGGTGAAGAGAGGGTCCAAGTGATGCAGAGGTAAGAGGGGTCAGAAAGAAGGCAACGATGAAAAGGTGAGTGAAAAGGGCACAAAAACAGAGTAATGATACAGGGCCGAAAGCAGAACAGAGAAGAGGGGGCAGCGGAAGCTGAAAGGCGTCGTGAAAGTACATCTGGAGATATTTTTATATGTGGATAGCTTTGTCTCCTAACCGAGAGCCACTCTCCCAATTAAGCTGCAAATTGCTAATTAGCAGAACGTAGAAAATGAACGCTTTATGCAAATCAGGCACTGACTCAGCCTGCTTGACAAATGAGGCCTTTCTGCATAAATCAAAATTGGAGAGAAGATCCCCAAATTGAGGGGGAAAACAGTCCCCAACCCCCCCCCCGGTCTTCTTTTGGAGAGGTTCAAAGCCGACTCTGGTATAAGCCTCTTTCATGTTTCCTCAAGTCAAATCCTTCTGTATTTTACTGGAGGGGGGGAGGAGAGAGAAGATGAAAAAGAGAGCAACTGTTTCTTTCTCTTTCCCTCTCCCTCGCTCCCTCCCTCCCTCCCTCCGTCTGGAGAGGAGCGGAGCTGTGGTGTTCATGTCCTTTAACCTAGCCCAGAGGAGAAGTTGTGATACTTCTTTAAAAATAGGGTGAAGAGTGAGAGTAGCAGAAAAATACAGATAGGTAGGTCAGGGCCCGGGAGATCAAAAGTAAATGAGATAAAAAGATTATAATGTCGTGCGGGGGGGAAGAGGGGGGGGGGGGTCGAGAGAGACAACGCAGAAATATGTCACCCCTTTGGTTTGTACTTCAGACCCATCCTCCAACCCCGGCGCTCCTCACCCCACCGCCCCAAAACCCCTCCAAATCTTTCCCTGAGGGGGGGGGGGGGGGGGGGGGGGCTTTTGTCTCGGGGTCCTGGAGTGAAACACAATACCCAGCCGGTTTCTCTTTCGCCCTATTCCTTCCCTCTCTCTCCCCTCTCGCTCGCTCGCTCCTTTTTTTTTTTTTTGTAAGGATTCCCATTTGGCCCGGGGTAGCACTTGAATATTAAGCAGAAGCAATAACTACTAATTAAAAATGCAGATTGGCTGGGAGCACTAACGAGCAGCAGGCAGAATCTCTTTTCCCTTGGGAGGCAGAGGGAGGAGAAAAGAGGGAAGGGGGGGAGGGGGGGGTGCAGAAATTGAAATAGGGCAAAGTGAGAGAGTGTGTTGAAGATGGAGGGAAGAAATGGGGGGTGTCGGAGATGAGAAAAAACAAACAAGGAGAATAAATAAAAAGGAATGAGCCATCTGCACACGGCTCTTCAGTAATCCATCACACTCTACCCCCCCCCCCCCCCTCTCTCTCTCTCTCTCTTTCGCTCTCACACACACCAAATGGATGGAGGACCTATCTGTGGTGGGATAACTGCTCTTTCACTCTCACTTCTCACTCATCTCAGAAGCTGAGGATGTTCAGTCTCCCTCCCCACATTCACACCACCAACTGACTGCCTGTGCATCTCATACAGTACCAGTGTATTATTAAGTCAAATGGGCTCCTATACTACTTCAAGGCTGCCAGATAAATGTCTGCATGGGAAGAAAAAAAACTGATTTTGAAAACAATTTTTTTCTTTCTTCCAAAAAGGAACTAGCCGTGTTGCACACCATTCTAAATACTCAAACTCAACCACACATACTCCATCAAATCTAAGTGGAAATTATGACAAATAGCTGCCAATAGCTGGGTATAATATATTGTATTTCAATTATGAAGCATGCTCAAAGCAAATTCAACTGACATTTGTTAATAAAACTTTAATCCAAAGTTATTGATCTACTTTTGCATTATTCAAAAGAAAATGTTGTGCTCTTTCCCCTCGTGTCGTCGTGCACGTGGTAAAGTTTGTTGTATAATCCGGTGGCCACCAAATAACCAAACTCATATGTGCTGACAGAGAGCGAGAGACAGAGAGAAACAGAGAGAGAGAGAGATGAAAAACAGATAAAAGCCTGAAATAGAAAAACAAGAGAGAGACTGTGGACAAACGGAAATGGTGCACGCAGCAGTCCCCAGAGCGTTACACAAAGGAAGGAACTGCTAACGTGTGTGTACATGACAGAGAGAGAGAGAGAGAGAGAGGTGTGTACATGACACAGAGAGAGTGTTTCAAAAGGGCGATCATACCTACTGCAAGTGTGTGTAGCAAGATGTCCATTTGCAATCATTAGAACTTCTCAGTCCTTTTCACTTCTCACATACTGGATGACCTTCACGCACATATGAGCTTTGCAGTCAAAACTCTTTTTCTCTCTCAAGCACCATGCCGTTCTCATTGGACATGAGGTTCCTCAGAAGGAATTGAATGAGAATTCTCGAATTGCCGATTGAGTTTTTTGATGGGCTTGACCCCTTCACCGTGACGCTTTTTTTTTTTTATACTGTATATAATTTGTCACAAGCATCACGGTGTCTTCGCTAGCGTTTCACTGGGAACCGATCCAACGGCTGAAAAAGACCATTGGAAAAATCACCGTTTTAAAGTCAAGAGTAATCTATAAGATACCTGACTGCGGACTGAAGTTAAAGCAGAGAGAGAGACCGAAGAGATATATCTTCGATTGAAGACATAACAAAAATGAAAACAAGAGGACGAAGACGAAGGAAAAAGAAGGTGACGGAGGAGAGGAGAGGTACAGTGAGTATCTCTGTCTGCACAGGAGCTCAGGTGGCTGGGCCGGCCCAGGGCAGCGCAGTGGGCGCAGAGCAGAGGAGCGGAGCATGATGCAACGTCCTCTGCTAAAGTGTCATGGCAGGAGGAGGAGCGCAGCACAAACACACTCACTTCTCCACTGCTGACCGCTTTTCACTGCAAGACAAGACAACCAAGTCCATCTCATCCCCGTCCAAAACGTGAAGCTCCCCTTCGAAAGCAGTTGACGACCTTGTGAATGGGGACACAGTAACACTGGAGCTCGCCCTGTCCTCTATGGTTCTCAATGCGGGGGCCACCAGGGGTCCTTGAGGATGTTCCAGAGGGTCTCTAGCAAATTGATGGATTGTTCAACTTCAGCATTATCTCACTTACAAGAAGTTAACATGATTATAGACTGTAGAAGAATGAATGTTTTGATCATAGTCTCTCTGTTATCTCTCACCCTAGAATACAGATAGTCATGGGATTCTGGACAAAGATCAAATCTGACAATAAGAATATTCTCAGATTTGGGTCAGAGATAAAAGAGGCAAAATCTGATCAAATGGGGGTTTGAGGCTGTAATGTGGACTAAATTAGGGGCCCGTGATATGAAAAAGGTTGTCTAAATGAGATCTCACTGAGAGATGCTGCTGTCCAGAAAGTGCCGCAGACGGAGAGGGAGATGTGTTTACCTGGCCACTCCACCTAAGAGACTGACAGCCATGGAGATAGAGAGGTGCTCTGGAGCTCAGGTGTTCAGCGCGGCGCCCTCAGGGACCCCCCGGGGGCCTCGGGACGCTCCTGCTGCCTGTCCTTTCCACACAATTAGCCTGCGCGTCGCTAACTCACGCAGGTCTGCTAATGGCAACGGCTAACTAATGAGCTGGACTGGGGAGGAAGGGAAGCGGTTGTTAAAAAAGGAGGCAGGCTGCGGGGGTGAGGGGGGGTTGAACAAATAAAACAAAACAAAAAACAGAGTCACTAATTAGCAACCTGCCCGTCTTCTCGGGGCACTCACCTGTTTTGTTAAGCTCCGCCTTCACCTTGGGTCCCTCCGCCCAGGCTCTGTCCGGGTCGCCCCCTCTCCTCAGCTCAATGAAGCCCGCCCCCAGGCCCGCGCCGCGCCGCTGCTGCGCCGGGCGCGGGCTGGCGGGCGAGGGGGGCGTGTCCGCGTCGGGGGCTTGGCCTCGGGAGCGGCAGCTTCCCTGTTTGTGTTGGATGAATGCCAGGATGTGGGCAAGGGGAAAGGCCTGGCTGCACTGGCCGCAGGTCAGGAGGTCACGACCCTCCTCGCCCACTCTGACCTCCGGAGGGCGACACCTCGCCTCGAGCGAGCCGCCCACCGTCTCAGGGGCATCTGGGAAAAAGGAGAGGGGAGAGAGGGGAAGGACAGAGCCGAGGAACACAGAAAATGAGAAAAACGCCGATTGACAGATGATCTACTTCTTCCCAGGGACTAATAACTTAATCCACCTGGCTTTGGTTTTATAATCACAGACACTACAGCCAAGGTAGAACACCGAGGCCTTCAGTGGCACACGTGACATCACACTTCACTGTCTGGAACAAACAAGTCCTGGTTGTTGCGAGTGCTAGTTTCACTTGCACCTTCCCCCTCTAAAGCAATGAGGCCAATCTGCTCAGCCAACGCTGACCACTTCCTTCAGCTAACCCAGAACAGATCAGCATCGCTGCTGCTGCTGAGGCTGCTGGGTGGAGCAACACTAACCGGCCGTCTCAGCAGAAGCTACCTACAGCCTCCGCTTCACAGCAACACAAGCTCAAAGTGATGATTTGAAGATAAGAGTGAAGGTGATTTTTTTTTTTTTTTTTACTCATGATGACTTCCGGCTTTCACACACAATTATTTTCCACTTGCCCTACCAGGCACATATCAGCAGGGTTTCTCAACAGGAAGTGGATTGCAATAAAAAAAAAAGACTGAAGGTGCTTCAGATAAGCACGGCCCTTTACTTTTTTCTTTCTTTTTTTCTGTAAATTTCACTCGAGCGTTCCCCGTTAATGGCAGCTGGTGAGATTCACAGTTAACCTGACAACTCTTGAGATCTTGGGTGGTTAGTTTTGCACTTTGAAATGCAGGAAATGGGTTAAAATGCAGGCTGAATGTGGCGAGCTGCGAGAACAAGGCACGAGCATGGGAATAATCTGCAGGGCTCAAACCAAAACCAACCTCTTACAGCCTGGGTAAACTTTGGCCATTTCTAAGATAGTCTCACAGCTCAGTCCAGGTAGGGCTGTGTTAGTCTGGGTGAGGAGGAAGGGGAGGAGGGGGGGTCAGTAGACTATTGCTCAACGCGGTCACGGGCACACCTTGATGCCTGGCCCGGAGCCACCTGCCCAGGCTAGGATACATACAGGACAGGTACAGACAGTACAGTTGAAAGGTGGATCTCGCCAGTGGTTACTCAAAAATGTCACCTTTCCTGTTTCAGGCCTGCGCTGTTTGTGCAGACATGCAAGGCGCGGTTACACACACACACACACACACACACACACACACACACACACACACACACACACACACACACACACACACACACACACACACACACACAGGGCCCCTGTGGTCACGTCAGACACGCACCACTGGTATCGAGTGGGGAACAGCCTAAGTTTTTCTTTTCTACCCCTTTCAAATAAATGTTATGTTATTTGTAAACATTGATGTCTTTACTTTGACTGAAGAATTTGAGTGGGGTCAAGTACATGTGTAAATGGAAACAGGCAAAGACCAATAGGCCTATAGTTATTCTATATTTTCATGTGAATGATGGGCTATATTTAAATGTAAGAATTAGAAGTGTTATGAGGTTGGACACTGCTCAGTCTCTCAGTCCTGTCTAAAAGCAGAACAGGCCCCACAAGGAAAACGAGCCGTCCCACACTGCCTGGAGGAAGCAGTGAGGTGCAATTGTCCCGAACAAGGTGGAGACCACAAAGTAGACCAACCGAGAAACTTGATCATGGTCTAACTAGGAAATATTGTCGTGTTCGGACCTGTAGCCTGTGAAGGCAAACCCTGCCCCAACAAACCAGTCCCTCTTCTGTCTGAGTAAACGTTACAGCAGTGCTATGATAAATACACTGCTACACACGTCACAGCAAAACTGTATAAGTCCCTTTATGAAAGGTATAGAGCCAGCATAGGTGATAAAAAAAAAAACATCAGGTACAACAAGTCACTGTAAAAGTCACTATTTGGGAGCAGGGAGGCCTATTATAGGCTATTATACAGCTTTTTAGTTCGAAATTAACAACCGAAAACCGAAAACTAAATAGAATTGCGTGTTTATTATGATGGACATAGGCTACACAACTGGGCTAGATATAACTTTAACAACGATTCTTCATATAGCCTACTGGATAAACCTTAACCCCGTACAAGTGCGCATCCAAACCTTATGAGCAACCTATCCAAAGAGCTGCGAACTACTTATTTTAATTTAGTTTTGTCGTAAGAAATATCACAGTCTCACCAGTTTCACAACGTGCCTCCGGCATCGTTGCACTGTTGTTGGGCTTACCTTGAATTATGCTCAGGTGCTGCGGGCGGCTTCCAAGTTTGCGTCTGGACATCCTGTCGCTGTTTCGGCGCCTTTGGGTCCCAATTAACCCGGCGCGGAGTGGATCCAAACCTGCCCGGTGGGTCGGTCGGTGTCGGTCTGCTCCGGTGAGTTGTTCACCAAGTAGCCCAAATAGACCGAGCAATGACAGCCTGCAGTGGCGGCACGCTGAGAGGACTCGCACTGTGGCTGTGCCAGCAGGCGGTGTTCAAGTTCACGCTGTTCCCCCGCAGCGCAGCGGAGGGAGGAAGGGGCATGGGCGACTGTAGGCACCGCCCGCCCCGACCCCAACTCCGCCCTCCACAAGCAACACACTCGGTAAACAAACACACACACTCTCTCTCTCGCTCTCAGGCTCTCTAAACACTCGCACAATAAATCTCTCTCTTTTGTCGTTTTCTAACGCACATAAGTTACACACACTCCGTCTCTATCAAGGCTTTCACATTCAGTAACTGAACTTTTAGTCATAACTGAACGAGCCGCCCGAGGAGGAAGTAGCTGCTTTTCGCACCTGTGTCTCAAGCCATGCCAAGCCAGACCAAAACAAGCGGAACAGTCATTTCTGCTTTTTTGTGTGTGAGTGTGTTCACCTGCCGTTTTATGGGAGGAAACCCCTGTGGGGGAGAGTTTGACCGGTTTACATACCCATTAATTCCTATAATATGGCCAGGCGAACGACAGAACCCTCAATGCAATGCCAACACTAGCTTTGATGCCAAGTAGTGTAGATAGGGTTGCAAACTTCCTGAAATATAAATAAGGAACGGGGAAGGGGGGGGGGGGGGGCGTGCTGAGCTCCGACTACTGTGTGGACCTTTGACATAGGCTAATAAATATTTATTTTCCCAGTGCTGTGGACCTATAATATCAAATATATCGGGACCAGCTGCGTTTTACTGTAGCCTATCTATTTTCCATTTTCACTTCCCACCCAATTCACCAATTGTTTGTGTCTAAACGGCAGGAAGTAATACAGCCAGGTGCGAGCAGAACAAAATGAGGGTTTCCAAATTCCAATCCATTTAGGTGTTCCAGTGCTGGGGCCCTAATGTCTTGCTTGCACCGGTTTTACTTACTGCCTTTTAGACACAAAATGGGTGAATTGGGTGGGAAGTGAAATAGGCTAATTGGTCGACCAATGAGGAGCACATCATCTGTTTGGGCAGTGGTGGAACATAATATTATAGCTATTATATATAGCTATTTTTATTGAGGTTCCTCCTCATAGTGATTCCTCCAAGTAATTTAAGTTTATTTTGTAACAGTTATGCGGGGCAGAACTGGCTAGGGTTTTTATTGCTCTCTCGGTGCACATTATGGGTGCCACACACGCTCCTGTGAATAAACCTGATGATGGCATCTCGTTATTTTCTACTTTGAATGTAAGCCTAAACCAGGCATGTCCAAAGTCCGGCCCGGGGGCCCAGATGCGGCCCTTTGACCGATCTTAAGTGGCCCTCTGCTTGTCTCTCAAAATATAGGCTACTATATGTGGCCCTCCTCCACACAGTAGCCTATTGGTTAATCAAGCAAGTTCAATTCGCATTTTTTCGCATCATAGTTTGTAGATAGACAAACACCAAGTAGGAACAATGCAGGCAGAACTAGTGTTCAGATAGTAAACAAAATCAATTGTATTGTATAAAGTGATTTATTTTTATTTTTATATATAACCCATATGATGCAAGAAGCAGCTGGCCGGCCCCCCCGGTAATTTCACATTATCCAATCTGGCCCCCATTCAGATAAATTTGGACACCCCTGGCCTAAACGCTCGATTACAATAACATGACATGGACAGGAGAGCAGCATGGTTTCCTTCTATCTCATACAAATCGCCCTATCATTCATTCATTCCTAAAAATACAGAACAAAGTGCGTCCCTTATCAGTTCAATAAGGAACATGTCTTTTAGTTTCCAAATACACGACGATTCCTTATTTTAAGGGACGGTTGGCAACCATATGTGTAGCAATCTATACGTGGCAACATTGCAAAACGAAGAGCAGTGCAAATTGAAGTAGCGGTCTTTGGCTGCAAAGGAAGCAGTGAGGTTTGGCGCCACCTAGTGACGTAAATACAAACCCCCATCTCCTCCAGGGACAGTCTATCAGAGAGGGGAATGCCACCCAATTTAGCAATTCACAATTTCACGTTTTTTATGTCAGGACAGTTCAAACCCGGGCCGGCCACAAGAAGGACTAGTGGTACGCGCTCTACCAGCATGGGTGTAGTGGTAAATACTGATGTGAATAAACTATCCAATGTGAGTAGTTTACCCCCCTTGTTTCCCCTCATTGATTGATAGTTGATCTGAAAATAGGCGAGTAAACCCTCATTTCAAAGAGGTGGGTGAATGGGACAGTGACAATATTCAAACTTTAGTTGTCACACCAAAATTAAGCTTAGATTTTAGCATTGGCAGAATGGCTATGAACCAGAATGTAAGTTTCATTTGGGTGCCATAACCCACAAAGATTGTATTGGTCAACAAATTCAGCTAGCTTTAGAAAAGTAGTGCATGTTCACAGGAATTGACTAACTGTCCCAGGGCACATGAAGAACATGTTGATACAAAAATTGGTAGCATTCCCCGTAATAAAAACAGTTTTCCAACTGTCAGCATTTCACTACAAGACTGTGTTAAGCTGAGCGCACCTACTCACACTCGCATGCATAAAGTGCAATTCAATTACAAAAAATATCAAACAAATCAATCCAATGCCCATTTTATTTTGAATTCTGAATTAAAGATTAGACATACTTGTGAAAAAAAATAGTTGCTGCATTTTACCAGTTTTACCAGTGAGCAGAGAATGTATATTTAAAAAAAGGCAAATGTAAGCATTCAATGATTTTAGAATTAATCAGTTTTCCTAATTTCAAATGGATGTGTAAAAAGTCTGTACATCAATTAATGTGATTTGATGGAAACAGGCGGCAGTGCACACATTTCTTGTCAAAGAAAAAAGTAAACAGGGAGGAGGGCATCAGAGGAAGATGCAGATAAATTGGTGCCAAGTATCATACACTTTGAAATACAAACGGGTCAAATGTCTCTAGACGAGTCTGCACTAAGAACTGTTTTGGATCCGTTGGTGAAAAGCAGAATGCAGACATGTAGAAACCAGAAACCTATGAAGTACCGCAGTTTCACATGAGTGGGGAAAACATGAACAGAACTTCTCAGCTTTGTTGAATTGATTTTTGAAATAAAGTATCGCAATCACAATGTGATATCTCATGTGCAGACACAGATCTACATAATATACATTTAGATTTCCAGGTAGTATGTAAAATGATTTAGTAACTACCGTAGTCAGTCCATGTCGAGTTTTTTTCATTTAAATATCTATGTTGTTGGACAGTGTGTGTGTGTGTGTGTGTGTGTGCTAATGATGGCGGCAAGGACTCCACGATGGATCCATGTTTTTCACTGGTCAGGTTAGTATCGGTAGTACGGGCTCCTGGACCGGGACCGGGACCTCCTGGACAGAGCAAGAGAAACGCTGTTTGAAAAGGACAAGTGTGAGAGTATCAAGGAGTAAGGGGTTAAAGCAGAGGTGTCAAGTCAAGCCTGCTCCAATCCCAAGTCAGTCTCAAGTCAAGACCCAAGTCTAAAACTAAAGTCCACTTCATTAATGTCAAATTGCAAGTCTAAAATGAGAAATCAAGAGTCTAGTATCAATTTAATACCTTAAAGAAAAATAAATATCTAGGACTTTTCAATGCAATATTGTTTTAACAGGATACAAATTTGGCAGGGGTATCAAAATTGTTATTTCTATAATCAGTAAAAAATAAAAAAAAGAATGTACCTTCCTCACAGCAAATTGTCTTTGTCAGGCATGGGAGCAAAGACAGAACCTTTTGTTTAGAAATGGATGTATTGATCTATATTGCTGTCCGAGTAGTATGCTGACTTGTGTTATTTTAAATGTACAATTTTTGCTATGTTTTAAGGTCCTTACACATCAAGAGCGATGCGAATATACGGCACGAAATTGCGATGCGAGTTTTGACCCCCCTGTCAATCACAGCCACAGATGTGTACGCGTCGGAAGCGAATTTCTGAAAAATCTACCGTGGTTTGAAAAAATAAACACCGCAATAATGCTCAGCGAAACTTCGCCATTGGTATGCACAGTTGCATTGACTGATATAAGTTCGGAAAATATTATTGACGTGCGAATTAATCGCACGAAAAAAACGCTCCCGATGTGTAAGGACCTTTATTGTTGTATTTTATGTGTCGTTAACCCATGAGGGTTGGGCACCTGGAGTGCATGACACTTGAATCAATCCATCAATCAATCAGTTTCAACTTTAATAAATTCAATCTCTACACAACTTTGGAGGGGGGGGAGTAAATTCAGCTGTCTGTTGGAACCAGTGTAGGAAATTTAAAAAATATTTTGGGTGCAACTTCTGCCTCCACTTTATACAAATTGGGGCATTTACAACATTTTGGGGGCACTTAAAAAAAATAGTAATTCCTGCATAAATAGCTAAAGCGTAGTGTGAACAACAGCACTGTGTGTTTGAGTGTGTTCTTCGTCACCTTCTTCTGGAAACCAGCTTGCAGGTGCTGAGTGTGTGTTAGAGATTGAAATGGAAAGTGAATGAAAATAAAATGATCAAAATCTTGGTAGCAATCTTTGCCCCTTGATCATGGTTTTAGGGGCATTGTGAGATTCTCGGGGCATTTTTGTGGTTGGAACACATCTCATAACGTTCAATCTCAGTAAGTTACACAAACACACAATCTTTTGTCAAGACTTTATAATTAAACCCTATCAAGTCATCAAAGTGCAAGTCCAAGTCAAGTCTCAAGCCATTGCCTCATGGGCCCCTTGTGCGGGATCCCATGCACAGTCTCTTGCAAGCACATAGGCACCTTATGCGGCTGATAGCACCATGTTATAATGGTGAATGTCATTGTCGATGATGTATTTTGTTTTTTCTCTATCTTTTATTCTTTTTCTGTGTCTGAGCTTGTTTGTCTTGTTTGCATACTGTTATATAAAAATAAATAAAAGAAGTCTCAAGCCATTCAAATTGACTTGAATCCAAGTCATGTGACTCGGGTCCCCACCTCTAGCATAATGAACGCATATAACTATCCCATGTCTTACTGAACCTGCAGGATACACACTGTCGTTACTCTACTACACTTCGCCAGGAGAAACATCTGACAGCCATACTTGAAGTCAAGAAAACGTGTCTGCAGTTAAGAGACTGTGAATGGCAGCATGTGTGTGTGAGAGCAAGACAAAGAGCATAGTATAGAGATTAAAAAGCCAATGTGACGAATCTCTGAGATTAATGCTCACGGCCTGCGCCGCATGTGAAAACCAATCATTCAATCATTGCTTTATCGGAGCCCTGGGGATTCCTGTGGTTTCTCACATACCTTCTGGATGAGCTGTAGTCTCGGCCTGAGGGACAGAGGACACAGAGAGCCATGATCAACACAATAGCATGCCAGAGAAATGTCAGAACAGCCAGAGAGGCCCACGATTCTGACAGAGGCTTGGCATATTCAATCATTTCGGTTTCTCATTTGTTTAAGATTGCACAACAGACACCGCAACTTAATCTGACCAAATAATGTGTCGGATCCTGCTTATGGACAAAGCTTCTAAACTCGTCTTACCGTATTTGGATGGAGATGGAGAGGGCGAGTGGCTCTGCCGGCCATATTGTCTTTCCCACTCATCTCTCTCTTTCTCACGTCGCTCTCGCTCCCTAAACACAGAGCACTTAGGTCAGACAATGGCAACACACACATACTGAGCACCTTTATTAGGAACACCTTATACTGGGTACTTTCAGCTCAATGTCAACCGGCTACCAAAGTGACATCCGCCTCCAGGTTGGACGTGTTGCATTCCAAGATGCTTTTCTGCTGACCAAAGTTGTAAAGAGGTTCTGAGTTCCTGAAGCCTTCTGTCAGCTTGAACCAGTCTGGCCATTCTCCTCTGACCTCTTTCATCAACAAGGCATTTTCCATCCACAGAACTGCCGCCACCAGGATGCTCTTTATTTTTCACACCATTCTGTGCAAACTCTAGAGCAGAGGTTCTCAAATGTTTTTCAGCCAAGGACCCCTTACAAGAGAGAAAATATACCGGGGACCCCCTCATTCTGATTTGTGATTTTGGGCTAAGCTTAATTGTTTCCACCGTAATGTGCTTGACTTTTAAATGTATAGGTTTGTTAGATTAGAATAGAATCCATGAACCATTTTAGATTTAAAGCATACAATATTTTCGTTGAACTATGAAGCTTTTGCAACAACAAAAAAAAAATTATTTCCATTTTCCTGAAAACTTTTCGCGGACCCCCTTGCAAAGTGCCACGGACCCCCATTTGAGAACCTGTTGTGAGATCAGCAGTTTCAGAAATACTCACACACACAAAAAAATCACACCAGCCCGTCGGGCACCAACAACCATGACTTTTCCCCATTCAGATGTTTGATGTGAACATTACCTGAAGCTGCTGACCTGTATCTACATGATCATATGCACTGCAGCCACATGCTTGGATAATTGCATGAATGAGCAGGTGTACAGGTGCTCCTAATAAAGTGTTCAGTGAAAGTATATACTGTAGTCTTACTTCATGCGTATCTTGCGTGCCATGGCTCGTAGTTCTCCCTCTCGCTCCTGTCAAATAAACACAGCAATGAGAAGATGTATAGCATGCTGTCAAGAGAATAACCATTTCTTATTCAAGTATTTCTTACCCCTAATGATTTGCTCTATCACTTTAATAATTTGCATAAGCATGACTGTTATTGTTTTGTTCTCATCTTACGCTGCTGCCCATCATAGTCTTGTCCCGTTTGACAATCCTTGACCTTTGTGTCATCTTACCTTCATCTTATCTTTGTTGCAGGACTGACTGACCAGAACCAGCCAATTATAGACTTACACATCTTAGCTGTTTTTTTTTTGTAGTTTGTGTACCGGTCTCCCTTACATTCTCAGCTACAGTATATAAGTGGCCAGGCACTTGTTTGTTTCACAGTATACATTCTGCTGCACTGTGTTGTTAGAGAATGGCATGCTCTGAATCGGTATGTTGACTCACACGTGTGCAGTAAAGAAGCTGTACAGCTGGACGCTCCAAACTAGAGCAGAGTGCAGATTTCCTCAACAGCAGACAGTCTCTGCCTAACCCTGGCACATGCACAGACAGACAGCAACACAGACAGACAGACAGACAGACAGACACACACACCTGTCGCTTGTTTTCCTGCTGTTGGACCTTCACCTGGGCTGCTTTCTTATCCGCCTTGGCTGTAGAATGGGAGAATGGGGGAATATGGGGGGGGATGATGAGAAAGAGGAAAAAGTAAACATCAAATCTTATTCACCTTATGTTCAGACGCGAGGTGGGCCAAATTCTTCCGGGTCGTGTTAACACTTCCTGCGGTCACGGCATGAAATATGAAAGAACGTCATGAAGAAGAGAGTTGTTTTTGGAGCGGACAGTGCAGGGGGTAAAACAAATAATGTAGCCTACATTGAGCTCGGTACACAGCAAGCAAGCAAGTATCCACTGTTAGCCAGGTCAGATAATGTTATCGTCGACAATGACGAGCACTTTCTTGTAAAACATACCTGGACTCCAACAAAGAAAGCTTCAGATAGTTTTCTCTCCTCCGAGCGCAGCGCGAGCCATTTACGTCTATAAGACCCGCAGACGTTAACGTAATTCCCTGGAATGCGAGACTTAACGAGCCAGTTACATGGCGTTGCATTCTTAGACATTGCCGTTTGCTTTTATTTGGTATGTTACATACAATTGGCTAAATTATTAGTTAATTTAGAGTTAGATGAGCAGCCAGCCATTTTCTTTTTTTTTGACGGAAGTCGTCATACGACCACACAACCGGGTCAAATGGGCGTGGCTACATAAGGTGAATAAGCCGCTGTAACCCGCCTCCCCGTACTTTGTACGGGGTGAAAATAACCACAACTTGTCCACAAGCTTTGAGGTGTGTATGTAGAGTATGTGCATTTCTAAATGAGTGTGCAGGTCTGCGTGTTCTCTGTTACTCACACTGCTTGTTGAGAGCTTTCTGCATGCGTATCTTCAGCTTCTCCTGCGGGGTCATCTTGGGCTGTAGGTGACACATTGTATTGTATTAGTACACCGTCACACCGCCAAAGACGGAGAGGGCGTGTCTGTGTCCTCACCGTCACACGGCCAAACACGGAGAGGGCGTGTCTGTGTCCTCACCGTCACACGGCCAAACACGGAGAGGGTTTGTCCTCACAGAGACTGTGCAGGTAAACCGTTAATGATGTACTACCGTCGTTGATGTCCATCAGCAGGTGGAAAAGCGTCAGATACATACAATGCATGTAATGTTTGTCTTTCAACATACACTGCATTGGAATCTTACTGGCTGAACAGGCTATATGTGTGTGTGTGTGTGTGTGTGTGTGTGAGACAGAGAGAGGACACACAATGAACAGAGGTGAACTCTGTGCACACTGGAGTTGCCTGCAGCTGCTGTAGGATAGTTTAGAAGCAGGACAGGATCCGGTTACATGAACCTGGCCGTTTTCCATGTGTCCAATATATTTAAATGTAGGAGAGCTGTCAGAGGAGTTCAGGGAGGACGACGGTTGAAGAGGTGGGAAAGGTCTCAGAACTAAACGGGAGCAAGTTCAGGTCCACCGAGTTCAGAAAACTTAGAAATGGCCAGTGGCGTTTTGTCACAGCCACACCCATCACTGGGCCGTTTACACCTGGCCAGGCAGGAATAACTGCACATCAAAACGGCGCACAGGTACGCGTGAAAAGACAGACTGAATTACAGCCTTCGGCCCATTTGTATAATATTCAAATCGCTTCTGCTCTTCCAGACGCAGTTAGAAGAAAATCATGCTCAGGACAGGAAACGGTCCAGAACGTTAGCCGGGGGGCAGAAATGCATGTCACTGTGTTCTTCATCAGGGTATCTGGGACGTTAAAACATTTCCTTTCAAGAGCCAGTGTGTGCTGTTCCAGGTAGACGAGGCTCTGCTGCCTGTTCAGACAAGCCCAGCTATGGCCGTCCAGAGCACAAGTCCCAGCTTTCAACAGAGCAGCTACCTCTATTAAATGGCTGCCTTCACTATTAAATGATCATTTAGCCAGTACTGATTATGAGAAGACATCCTAAGAGAGCTGGCAGAGGCCTGGATAGGAGACACACTCCAGGTTATGAGACTATAAACAGATATAAAGAGAAAGCACTCTTACACACACACACACACGCACTCTTACACACACACACACACTAAAGATAGTTAATGGCTTCAATGAGGCTCTTAAATTATCAGTCCACACTAGCAGCATTCCACAGAGATGGGGGAGCATAATGAGGTCAGTCATTGGTCAGTGTTGTCAAGTTCACAAAACCTTCTCGATAAAACACTGAGAAGATGGAGAATAGTGCAATGGCAATTTCAAAATTGATGGTGGGCTTTGACGGCCATATATATCCACTTTTGAGGGGGGGAAACAAGAAAAAAAATCACATCAATTTCATTCTCTGTGGGCAACAATGGCTTCTACATCCCACTCTGGTGGACAACCATGTCAGCCTGTCAGGGATGAGGGAGGCGTGCCTTTAGCAAGAAACCAGCTAGATCAAATTCTTACTGACTTTGGCAGCTCCCGTCTCTTTACCGCCCGGAGTATCAGGCCTGGAGAGAGAGGGAGGGGAGAGACAGACAGACAGAAATATAAATCTGATTAAAATGATGACTTTACCCAGACATTATACCAGGGTTCATACAGACATTATAAAACAAAACTCAAGGACTTTCAAGCACGTTTTCAGGCACTATTTCTTTCATTTTCAAGGACTTCACGCAAATCAAATAATTAATTTTCAAATATAAATTTAGCATAAAATTTGCATTATATTACAGTTTGTCTTTAACAAGTTAATTCTATCAATCTTGTGAATGGGACGGGATAATATTTGTCTACAGATTGCTTTGACTTTGAACAGATGCTCATACCTCAGTAAGCGCCTTTTGTCTTTTTAATACCAACTTTGGTCAAAATATTAGAGGTGACAGTCACTGACAGACAGCATTATGTGGTTTATGTAAAATTCAAGGACTTTTAAGGACCTTGTTTAAAAAAGGGGCTATTTTCAAGGTATTTCAGGACTTCTCAAAATCCGAGCACTTCGAGCAGCTTGGCAGAACCCTGACTTACAACGGCACATTATATACAAGTCAAATTTCAATATAGCACTGTCCTTAACAGATTGTTTTTAGGCTGCTTGACAATGCTGGGCTAAACATAATGTAAATAAATCATTATCTTTATCCAAAAATAGTTAGTATATAGTTGTAATGTGCCTGACGACTGAGGTGATTACTCACCTCTTGCCACCGATAATGCACGAACAAGACTTTCATTGAGGCAACATAAGCTGTGCCTTCAGTCCTACACAGTAACCTGCTTCTAATCAGAGGCTATGAAATTCATAAAACCACATCAGAAATTCATATCTGTCAGTTTAACAATGAAAAGCAAATTAATACAAATTAAACATCCTCTAATGAAATGCTGAAGTCTCTCTGCACTGTGCCCAACAAGCACATAATTTGTGATAAATTGCAACAGGATTGGTGCAGGAAACCTTACTGGAGCAGAGCCGCTGTGACAAGTCTAGCAGCCTAAAGTTGGCCTAGACTTGTTCAGATTGTCCAGTAGTCACTATTAAGGATGTTCATGATTAAGGCCTAATCAATAATCTGTTATTTAGGCCTATTCTTCACTGTGCAACATCAATAAATGTAATGCAACTAAAACAGAATCATGGTGGAAAAATGCTATCTTTTAAATTGACCATTTCAACCAACATAATGTAATCATTGTGAAATTAGTGCAATTAATGATACCACTACCCCACGGCACATACAGAGACAGCACTACCGACAACAGCCAGCAGGTGACACCCACACACCCAGCAGCTGACATGCCCCCCCCCCCCACACACACACACACAGGGGCCCTTTACACGAGGACAGTTTCTGAAAGAAACGACACAATAGCGTTTCCTTCACACCTTTTCCTTCACACCTTCTCCCTGTTTACATGAGCGCTGTTGAATTTTTAAAACGCCGTAATGTACATACCACGGTCGCTAGGTGGCAGTGTGATCACCTTATTCTTTGCCCATACAAGGATGCTTACTGCATGACGTAATTTCGCTTTAAATGCGGAAGTAGAGTACACTTTCCGCAGTCATTTAGACTTGCCAAAAAGCTTTTTTCAAGCTAAAAAAACCCCCCAAACTGTTAAAGTTTTAATATTTGTCGGGTGAGAATGTAACATATATGTGACCAGTTTATCAGAATAACGCCTATTGGAAATCTTTAACGAGCAGCGAGGACCGGGAGCGCTGACTGTGATCTGTCACCCTACTGCTACTGGCAGTGAGAAAACACTGTCGACTGCTTTGTAACTATAACGTTAAATGCCGACCGGGTACAGCCATCGGCTCCTCGCAGCAGTAACGCTATGAACATGTAACTGAAGTTGGCCGCAGTGTAGCTTAATTCTGAGTGTTGCCAAACTTCATTGATACTGACGTTGTATTTGGTTGTCAACTCGCGCATGGCTATGGCGTGTGTGTCGCCTGTAAGCACGTCGTCAGAGTTTCTGAAATGTGCCGTTCCAAAGCGATTACATGGAGCGCTCAGCGGGAAGCGTCTCTAACAATTTCACTCTGGAGGGTGGTTCTAAAATGTGTCGTTTCCTAAGCGCGAATTCGCCGTCGCCGTCTTAACGGGAGGCACTAACGATACAATAATTCCCCGTTTCCATAGGAAACCGTCCTCGTGTAAAGTGCCCCACAGACAGTGATTTAGTGATAACACTACCCACACCAGGTGACCACACACAAGAGTGGTCGCATGCTCCAACCAAGGGATATCAGAGCCAGTCTGTTTGAGTCATTTGCCAATTGTGATCAGTGCATCCCGAGCCTTGAGGTGTCACAAGGTAATTGCTTAGGTCCCCAAATGTGTTTGTGTAGCTGTGCAGTGTCTTCTTACTTTCTTAGCTTGTCAGAGAGGGCAGTGGTAGAGGGCGGGGGCCCTCTGTGAGCAGGGGAGGGACTGTGATTGGGGTGACTGGGAGACTGAGAGGGAGTGGGGCTGCTGCTATCCCCCCGCCGATGGCCTCCAGAGTTCCGCCCCCCTTTTCTCGAACCGCCCCCCTGCCGTGAGCTGGAACGGGACCTGGGGGAAAACGTGTGTGTGCTGAGCTCATTGCCATGTGCATTATAAAACATCAACTCCAGCACTGTCAGGTAATATCGACCAGCCTTACCTCGTCCGTCTGCGTGCCGTGTGGCGTCTCCTGTCCCTGTCTCTGTCCCTTTCTCGTTCTCTGTCTCGATCGTTGGAACGAGATGGCGTCCGGTCACGTCTCCTCCAGGATCCCGCCCCTCCGTTCCCTCCTCTCCCCCGGGACCGAGAGCTGGAACGCCGCCTTGAGCGGGAGTGGGAACGGCGTCCATCCCTCCCCCCGCGAGCCCGCCGGGTGCGGCGTGAGCGCGAGGAAGAGCGAGAGGAGGAACGAGATGAGGAGCGGGAGGAGGAGGAAGGAGAGCGACTGGATGAAGACCTTCGTCTCCTGGACAAACAGAGACACAGAGTTTCAGTATCAACACTGACACAGCGCCTACCCTGTCGCTAAAACGCTAACAACACTACTGATTTCTTGGTTTTGGTAATCTTATTTTCTGTTGACTTTAAATGATCAAATATTTAAATTTCATTTCAGTGCTTTGCATATAATTATGCAGTCCTGTTGTTTTGACATGCACAATAATTAAAGTAGTAAATGTGTGTGAAAGCATACAAATACCTCATCATCACACATTACATTTTGTTCAACACATGCTAAATTGATCAGATTTGGTCCTTGAGACTGACATCATGCACTGACAATTCATCTGAGACTACACTATAAAAGTGAATCATATGATCAATTGTTCACATAAAAAAAGAAAAAGAAAAAAGTACTCCATCTCACCTACCAGGCTACCAAAAAAAAACAATCAGTATTCTTTCTACCTCAACAGCTGTGGTCATGTCAATGGACAACAAAATGACTGCAAGGAGAACACAACCAATGAAAAGCCAGGAAGGGGAAAGTTACCGACCGGGAGCCCCTGCTATGACCTGCAGGGTGCTGCGAGTTGGAGGGGGTTAAGCCAGAGTGAGGAGCAGCCGCTGCTGCCGCCACCGCTGCTGCCTGCGCTGCTGCGACAGCCTCGTCATCGCTGCCTCCGAAGCTCGTGATGAAGGTGATCTTCTCCGGACCAGGAGTCCGGGACCTGGACCGGGACTCGGAACTAGATTCTGACTCCGGTCTGAGAGAGACGAGAAGACCACCCATGTTACTGACCGAGCAAATAGTGAAAGAGTTCCAATACATATACTGTATGGGTTGACAGCAGAGGGAATTAACAAGGAAAATAGAGTAAGAAACAGTGGGCTAACTTACCGTTTGTAAGGGTCGTATGTTGGGCTGTCTCTTCTGGCATAGCTAGAACATAGGATGGTGAGGAGATATGTTATGATACTCTTATATTTTAAAGCCCCCAAATATCAGTGGACTGTTGACATGTGACAAAACCTAAAAGGACAACATGAAGTTACCTGGGTGGGCTGATCTGTCTACCTTTCAGTCTCTTCTCTCGGAACTCTCTCCTTTGTCTGCGAGAACGGCGGCCCTGAGATGATGCAACACATTGCTTTAAGTAACAAGCGGCAGCACAGTAAAGACAAGCACATGCCCGCACACACCGGACTTCAAAGGTTCTATTCTCTTACAGAGTACATGGCCTTTTCTGCCTCCAGAGCCTTGGCATGTTTGATGGCCTCCACTTCATCCTTGTCTTTCCTCAACATCCTGTTAAACAGGTCATATATTAACAGTGTGATAACAAGAATATTAATCGTGTAAAGTAGCATTTTTTTTAAGGTGCTATTTTTTAACTGCTAATAAAAATTGAAAAACATTGAAAGCTTTTGAGTACCGTTTTGAGCACTACACAGCGGTAGTGTCTTAATCTTTTCTTTGGGGACAAATGTTTTAAAACCAAATACTCAAAGCTCAAGGCTCAAAGCTGTTTTTGCAGTTGGTGTATGCAAATTTAACAAAACCTACCATTTCTTTAGACTGCTGCTAAGCCAATAGCTTACCCAGTTTCATCCCTTCCATTACAAGGACTTTAGAAATAAATTTTGAATACTATATTCCTCCATTTTTGGGGTGAAACTATATTAATCTTTTCGCAGCAAGACAATTGTAATGACATGACAGAGTTCATGCGTGCTGGATTTTTCTTTCTTATTCTTTGATGCATGTTTTTACTCCCTTCTTTGACAAGCAGGGGACCTTTTAATAAACTCAGTGAGATTTTACCTTACAAAGTCTCCTTCAGCCATTCCATATGGGGTTGCCATTTTGTTCAGATCCAACTCCTGCTCCTGGTTGAGCTCATCAACATCCACCTCCACATCTATACATACATACACAATGTACATTTTGTAAACAGAAAACACTTAATCGTATCCATGCAAATTTAATCATCACGGCAGCACATGTTTGACAACTCCTTTGCATTGAGACAGCGCTGAAGTACATAGCGGGTACTTGTTAGTAACCAGCTGGTAGCAGGTGTCTAAGTTTAAAAAATTACATTCAAAATAAAACCAGAACTGGAAAAACAAGAGAAACGTGCAAACTGAGCAAAAATAGGAAAAACCCCATCAAGTTGTTTCCCTGACTTAATTGGATAGACTATTTGCACATATACTGTATTCGGCCAGTTGTGTTGCCATTTCTTTAGAACTGATGAAAGTCTACACGGGAGAAAGAAAGAATATTACTTTTCTTTGGTGCACTTTTCCTCGGCACCCCCTTCTTTAACCAATTGTTTGATGCTACTTAACATCAGGGGTTAATTTCACCTCAGTTGGTCTCTGCATACTGTGCAAAACCTAATTAGTAACAAACCCATCTCCTAACCGATATCTGGGATGCCCTCGTCCTCTTCTGATTCGCTGTTCTCAGAATTGTCTTCCTCTTTATCCGACAGGGCTTCTGGCTCGGTCACAGTGCTGTCTTCATAGGTGTAACCAATGGTGGCCTTCTTCTCTGCCAGTCTGCACAAACAAAGGACGGCTTATCAATACCGTGGCTATATGCATGTGAGCAAACCCACAACAAGGAACCCATGGAAGAATTTTTTGTACTTTTTCTTCTCGTCCTCATTTGGTCTCGGCAGGCCACCGTAGAGCTCATCCAGGTAGATCTGGTATAAACACTGCTCCTCGGAGACTGCAGCGGGACAACAGGGAGTTTAATGGAAAAACAGACCTTCAAAATAGACCCACTCGGGGAGAGCTACAGTAAGAGAGACAGGCTGTTAAAGTCACAATAAGGAGAAATACAGAGGATTGCAAAGATGAACAGGGCAGAAGCATAACACAGGGCTTATCAGTGTTTTTCTTATTTCACTGTCACTGTAGCTTCTGAAAATGAATTGAGATTTAAATTACTCTTGAAAAGAAATATCAGCCATTGTTGGATAGATACTCACTGTTAGCAAAGTCATTTTGCACTAAGCCTCTGTAGCGCTCGTAATTGCATTTCCTTTCCTCCGACTCCTGCTCTGGGGAGCTGAGTAAGACAAAAAGTATAAAAGGTTGTTTTCTAGGTTCATGGCTTCGCTGAATACTTGATTCTCATGTGAACTGAGCATTTTTGGCTTCTAGCTTAGCCTAGTGTCAGACTTTGAAGCAGAAGAAATTAAATGACACCTCTCAAGCAATGTACTGCTAAATTATCTCCACTACAACTTTTTATGTTTACACACAGGAACAACAGCGTGTAATCAACAGCTGATTACACTTCGACCTGTGACTGATCCACAATCAGAGCACAAGAAAAAAAAGTCAAATTGTATTCATACAGTGTCTAGTTGAAAGTGTGACTCTAGGTACAGTATCTGTGTAAGACTTACACAGTGCTGAGCAGTGGAGGGGTGTAGGTGGGGATGTAGTCCAGGTGAGCTCTTACGTCAAACCTGTCAATCATGTTGTTGGCATCTCCCTGCCATGGCATCCTTATGACAAGAGAAAGAGGTACAAACTGATCAGTAAACAGTACTGTGTGGCTGGTATGTGTGATTTTACTTAAAGAACATGGTGCAGGTTAGAGACCACATTGCATGAATATGTGGGACTGGTATGTAGCAATATGATTCTTTTGTTTTTTGTTTTTCACACATAGCTGCATCTAGACTCGTTTTTGTAAAGCTTGTTTTATGGTCACTGCGCCGAGCCAGGCGCGGGGGAGGAGCGCAAACCAAAAATGACGTCAATGCGCTGGGCACGCCCTCCGCAACCGCACAGCGCGTACCTCCACAGCTCCCGGGGAGCGCTGCGCTTTGCAGGGATCGAAATTGAATCAAGAAGTAAGTATACTGAGTAGGGATGGGCGAGAGTACTCGGGTACTCGAGTACTCGTTCATAACGTCAGTACTCGAGTAACGTTTCCTCTGTTCGGGTACTCGCCCCACTCCCCACCCCTTTAAAATGGTCTAAATCTACGCATGCATCGTTATGTGGATCTGGCAGCATGAACTGCACCGGCGTCAAGTCAGCCAGAATGTACAAGTACGTCATCCGCTTTGTTGATTTCAAAATAAAAGTTGTAACCTTATTTATTTTGAGTAATGCGTTACAGCCATAGTTTCACGCCATATAACATCACAACGAGTATTTTGATACAAGGTTTGCTGCTTCGTTCGTTGAAATAGCCTTTTCTCGTCCAACGTGCATAAATAAGCTATTTACTTTTGTTTAAGTAACATTATTTTGAAAGTTTTAACCGGAAGTTTTCCAGCTCATCCCGAAAATAGTGGCTGAAGATATGCTCCCGAAGTAGAAAGATGCACGCTTCTTCATAGCGCACGCCCGATAAAACTCATTCAAAACTTTGCAGTAGTTTACTGACTACACTGTCGTTTCCCATAACGTTAGTCACAAGAAATGTGGAGAAAGAATCGCTTTTTGGGAGACAATCGTTTCATGGTGATCACTATTTAGCTGCAGCTGCAACGTTAATCACACTGGTCAGTGGTCAGTTTTCTCTTTTTGGCAGAACACCGGACTTTGTAATCCGTGGATTTACGTTAGTGTAACAGTGATCATAAAGTAAAATGGATGATACTGGACAATGGACATGTATTGGAATTGAGCCTTCGCTTGTTTGACAACAATATTGTCCGCTCCGAAGCGCTAATGCCATCCATCCAACCATCGGAGATGCTGTCTGAGGTAGGCTTTAGACGTTAGCTTAGCGTCACCTCACCTAATATCACAGTCAGTCAGTCCCTCTCCTCACATGCTCCAGGTAACGCTTTCTCCATGCAAAAATGCAAACGTTATGTGTGAACAGCCCCACACACAGCAGATTACCCCTGCTCCGTCATTACCATAGTAATCACACAGACCCCCACCGCCCCCGCGCGAGTACTCGAGTGCTCGTTCATAATAGGAGAGTACTCGAGTATTTAAATTGCTTAAAATGCCCATCCCTAATACTGAGCTGTGTTTTCACCACATTTCTTGACCCATGTGGTAAACTTTGATTTGTAGCTGTTCGTTTTTAGTAATTTCAACAAGTAAATGATGTGTTGTGTTGACTGTTGAGAGAGAAGCAGCACAGAGTAGGCTATATCAGGGCTGAGAACTGAAATGCCTATTCACTTCAGTAAAAACAAGTTTCGCGATTCTATTCATGTGCTGATATATGGTCATTTGAGAGTGAAACTGCACTCAGTACTGCACTTAATAGCGTTTCATTGTGACTTTTCATGTGCCGTCCTCACTATTATCTCACTATTATTAGGGATGCACCGATCCACATTTTTTCACTTCCGATGCCGATACCAATATTATTCCAATACCGATATTTTTCTTGAATATACAGTATAGGCAAAGATTTGGCCAATTAAAGATTTTTTTTTAAATATACCTTGCAAAAAGCAGACAAAATTAAGAAAATATACAAGGCAAAGAAGGATACTATTATACATGGGCAAATTACGGCCAGCCCGTGCTGGAATTGCACGGAAAAGAAAAAAACGATCCGATCCGATTCGTGAATTATGTCAGTATCGGCACCCGATACCGATAGTGGATCGCATCGGTCCCATCCCTAACTATTATCACTGTACAAGAAGAAGAAGAGGGGGGTTATGGTAAGCCTCCAAGCAAAGTAGTGGTTATGGCATACATGGGCAACATACGGCCCGCGGGCCGTATGCGGCCCGCGGGCGCCCCCTGTGTGGCCCGCGATGGAATTGCAAAAATTTTTTTTTTTTTTTTTTTTTTTTTTTACAGTGCACCTGAACGCAACATGCAAGATACCCGCTGAATAAGTGTCCAAATGTTCATGTCATTCTGGCCAATACTCTTCTGTTATAGCATTTCAGTCTGGAATATGGAATATATTTCAATAATATTTATGACTAAAAGGCTAAAAGTAATCTCATGTGTAAGAAATGACTGTTCTACATTGAAGTAGAAATTTTAATAATTAACTTGTTGGTTTTGGATTTATTTAGCTTCAAGAGTGCATTTTTGTTCTTGTGTGACCCTCAACACAGGCTTTGAGAATCCCGGGCCACTTACTGATACTTAAGCTTAAAATAACCCACTCATATTCTGGTTTATTTCAAGAAAAACATTTCGGCTAGTGGAAATTCGAATTGGCTGGTAACTTTAAAATCTAGCAGCCATATTGGCAGGTGGTCAAAAAAGTTAATTTCAAGCACTGAAGAGGGAGAGACATAGGAGTGAGTGAGAAAAGGATCAAATATTGGTGGTTAAGACTGAATAATGACATCACAACTGTTAATTTAAAATGAGTTCCTCTAAACCTGGCTTCAAATGCCCAAAATGTTTCGCGCTGGCGCCGTTCAGCCCTCAGCAAAAACTGGTAGCGAGGACATTTTTTTGTGGCCCTCTCTATCATCAAAGTTGCCCATCCATGGGTTACGGCGTGACAATATTTGTTCGGCCCCCGGCAACAATCTGGGTTTCTCATGTGGCCCCCCATGAAAAACAGTTGCCCACCCCTGGGTTATGGTAAGCCTCCAGGGACTGCATGCAAGTCTATGTAAGTGAGAGAGTGTGTGTGTGTGTGTGTGTGCGTGCGTGTGTGTGTGTGTGTGCGTGTGTGTGTGTCTGTGTGTGTGTGAGAGTGAGTGAGTGAGTGAGTGAGAGAGCGAGAGAGAGAGAGAGAGAGAGAGAGAGAGAGTTCCTCACATGTTGATTGGACTCTCTGCAGCCATTGCCACAGCAGGATCCAGACTGATCTTGTAGGCCCGGCCGTGAACCTGCAGAAACTGAGCAGGATCTTTTTTCTGTTGAGAGGAAGGGAGAAGACCATGACACGTGTAAGGATACACAGAAATACTTCACAAATAACGTCAAGGTTTTGATCCACATTTTGATCCAAAATACATCCATTTGAGAGAAATATTTGTACCTGAAATGAACGATTCATAATTTCAAAAAACGAGAGCTGATCCCATCAACAATAACATAATTTCTTAAACAAAAGTCTCCATATTATCCACCTTATTTCTAGCGGCCATGATGCCTTACATGAAATATGGGTCCTTCTTCCGGTGTAATCCTCCCAGCCCCCTAGCCTCCCCCCGTGACGTTGCTGACATGGACACAACATAGCCCGTCTGTAAACAATGCTTCAAAGCTGCAGGCGAAGGGAGCAAATCACTTCCAGCTTGGCCAATAAATATCCCAAGTTGTTCAAAGAGCAACAGGTTAGTGGATGTGATAGATAACATTATTACATACCCTCAAATAAGTCGTCAAACGAGTGTTATTTCTTTGTGATCGACAAGCAACTTTTTTTCAGCATCGGAGTTTGATGAGGAAATGCGCTGAGTACGAGCGCCGTAGAGCCTCTGTCAACAAGTAACGTTAACCAGCTGCAACAATCAGTCACGTTCTAGACCAGACCTCGCAGCCATAATCATTTTACAGTGGGTCATTCAAAAATAAGGTGGATTGAACTGAACTGAAATTCCAAATTGGAATATCATTTTAAAGTTTACTTTTACTGTCACATCAGCAATAATTTTGTCAGAGTAGGAGATGCATTTTTCAAATCGTGTCTCATTCAATTGACTGTTTACTGATTGTGTCTGGTTTTCCATTCTGCCAGATAGTTTACTGTATTCACCTGTCGTCCCAGGTATAAATCAGACCCTGATTAGACAGCAAGAATCAAAAGTACCTGGCAGAATCAAAACCAGCAGTACTCTGGACCCTGAGGACCACTGCTGTATGACTTCAATAACGGTGAGCACAGTAATCGCTCAGCATCACTGTGCATTTGGCTGAGCTAGAGGAAAAATGTATCTTACGATCTTCTCGTAGTACTCCCGCCGGCGCTCTCCGCGGCGTTTGTAGTCTACCATCATGCCACGGAGCTTTTTCTCATGTTTGCGGGCCTCCTGCCACATGACGGCGCCGCTGGGGGTGGGGGCGCGGCGTGGCACGGCTGCTGTAGAGAGGAAGAGGAAGATACATGGGGAGAGCAAGAAGATAGTGCAGATATGGGAATGAGAGGGAGATAGAGATGTGGAAATGGTTTATTTCTTTATAAAGTTCAAAGTGGGACAAGTTGCATGGGGCCTAGCTAAGGCTCAAGCGTAACGTTTTCCCCAAAACAAAAATAGTGACTCCTGAATATTACCTACACAAGACAATTAAAAATATATAACAACAACGCTTGCTGCAATGAAAACGTGCCAAGCAAGATAGCAATAACTTGCAGATTCATTCAAGTGACCCAATTTTACAATTCACAGATATATTCAATGACTTCCCCAGAGAGTTTATTAAATTCCCAAGTTTAACTGTGTGAAATAGGCCTATGTCATTTTCAATTCACTGTGCCAACACATTCACCAAGCATTGTGCTGGGAGGTCAGTGTTCTAATGTTAAAAGTTCAACACGCCACTGTGTTTATGTACTCAATGTGTTTGTAGGTTAACTTAGCAGCTAAGCTGACTGGTGCTAAGGGCTAACTTCAGCCTGTTAATGTTAGCACACTAAATATCAATGCTGCAGCATTGCTCATTCGTCATTAATATTCTCAAGCAAAAAGCACCGGTAATCCAATTTCGACTTATTTGCATTTTCTCGGTATAGCTTGCTGTCCTGCAAAAGGACTGTTTTCAAAGTTAGCCGTTATAGCTAGCTAACCCTCTGCTAACATAGGCAGCGCCCTGAATGGAGCATGAAGGCCTCAGCCCTGGTTGTAACATTATAGCTAGCTAGCTAGCTTCACTACGTTAATAACGTCGTTAGACAACGGGCATAGCACGGCGTTATCAGACAATACAACTGAACTTCTGCATCTTTTGCATTTGATTGTATAACGTTACCTGTTTTATTGACCACCAAAAGACACTCGGGTTATTTAGCTCAGCCAAGGCGCTAGTAGCCGAATGCTGCGGCTGTCACACCTCCTCCGTCCTTTCCTTTCCCAAACTGTGTGCGCGCGCGCGTGCGTCTGTCTGTGTGTGTGTGTGTGTGTGTGGGGTGGGTTGCTCAGTGTAATGCCCAGCGCAGCCTGCGGCGTCGCTAGACCCCGTTAGATCGTAATGAGAGGACTGCAGGAATGAGAGCGCTGTTTTAACAGTTCTATATTAACCATAGACTGTATAAAAAAAATGTTGGGCAATCAATAGTATTTTTGTTTAATGTACAACAGTTCTAGAAACAAAGATATCAAGTAATGGTAATTTGAGATAGCAGATTATTATTCGTCTAAAAGGCCATAATAAACTGATAGAACACAAGACTTTGTAATGTAAATTTTTTATGGTGATAGTTTTCCCCCAAAGCCTTTAAACACCTAAATGGTATGTAAATAATTTCCCCTCTTATACTTTGTGAACTTCATTTCCTCATAACAATTTGTAGCCTATACAGTAGCCTAACTTTGCTTTGAAATAGGCATATTATTTGCCAATAAACAATTGTTATTATGATGATTATTATGATTATTGGTGTTCAGTCAAAATTGTGCGTGTTCACATTGTTGCTCCTCCACTGCACTGTGGAGGAGGAACTGAACAGAGCTGGAGAGTCTGACTGTTAAGTTTGTAGATTCTGCTGCTGTGGCCTGTTGTGGCCAAAAGGTGTCCCTCTAAGACAGGAGGTCCATGTGCTGCATGTCCACCTCATCTCAAAACCATAACTATGCTTTGTGAAGGTGAATTTATTACGCCGCTTCAGATATGTAAAATAATAGTAAAATAACTTGATCATTAAAAAAACACTCTCCTATGAAAAGTAGGATTAAATTCGAATAGTCTACTTCACATAATATGCCTTTGTTGAGATTTTGATCCTGAATGACAAGTTAAATATTTTGACTGGATGCCATGTTGCATGTGCAGCATGTGTTTGTCTCTGCAAATAGACCGAGCAGAACTGGCAAGAACATAAAATCCAGCCTCAGTGAGATCATTTACACCTGGCACTAACATGCGTTTTCTGTGATCAGATTGCAATCGGATAGTGCTTGACCACTTGAAAGTACAGGTGTAAACGCCCCAAGACACATTGAAAGACGGATTGCGATCTGATTGGCCAAACCACCTCTGGAGGTGGTCAGGAACGCATTGTGACCTCATTGAACACAAGTGTAAATGCAATGTGTCCTCTCAATCCGCATACAGCAACTGTATGGGGGGGATTGAGAGGACACCCATTTTGGGTGATCAGATTGCAATCAGATTGCAATCTGATCACGCAAAATGCATGCTAACGCCAGGTGTAAATGAAATCAGGCTAATGTGGTCAAGCACTATCTGATCACAGAAAGGTGTAAATTGCCTCAGTGAGTCTAACCTTGACCCCAAGTTCATGGCATGAACTGAAGCTGAAGAGGACACATTTGCATGCAAGCATAAGCTGGCCCACCTCCTTTATAAGAGAAGAGTTGAGAACAGACCTGGACTTCCTGCTTAGTTAGACAGTATTCAACATTCCCTTCAAAATGGTGACCTCTCTGCTGAATGTAAACTTTCTAATGGATGGGCTGGGGTCCGACATCCTGGGGCGCACAGCACAGCAGGTGTAGAGAGGGTCCTAAACATACAGTTGTGTGTGTGTGTGTGTGTGTGTGTGTGTGTGTGTGTGTGTGTGTGTGTGTGTGTGTGTGTGTGTGTGTGTGTCTACTCTATTTCCTACATTTCCTTCTGACCAGGGTGGCGACAGGAAGCCTGTGTTCATTTCCAGCCTGCCAGGGCAAAGGTCACATTCGTCATATCCATTCGCCCGTTAACTGTCACCACTGTGACCTCTCACTCACTTTACACTGTCCTGACACACTTTACACTGTCTCCCTTCCTTTGCACATACTGTCTGTCACTTTGTTACAGTATTCATTCAACATACACAGATAATGGCTTTACGCTTACATTTACTCTCACAAGCCAGCTGCTCTCGAAATATTTGTTTCAGCAACTTCTCAAAACAGACGAGTTCCTCACAACCACACACTGTCATCCTTTAGGAAGACTGGGGTCAGTCAGGTGGTTGTCCATTTTTCCCTGGGACTCTTAGCATTATTGTGTGTTCGTGTGTCAGAGAGAGACACAGCTGCGACTGAGATGTGTATGTGACCGTGATTGACTCAGTCATAGCAGCTAGGAGCCATGTGGCCCATGATGGAATATCCTCATCATTTCTCATACACACACACACACACACACACACACACACACACACACACACACACACACACACACACACACACACACACACACGAACAGTTAAAAGCAAACAGAGATTCAGTTGGTAATGCACTTTTATTACAATCCACATGTGCTGGCTGTTCCAAATGGAAAGCAAGATGGGAGAAACAGAGCAAAGTAAAACAGTGACATTCTCAGACCAAACCACAGTACAAAAAGGGCATCAATATGTACAATATATTTATATACAAAAAAAAGCTATTTTACACACGGGTATGAAAAAAATCATACATCTTTGACAACTGTAGTATTACACAAACGGTACAGGCAACAGTGTATAATTTTAAATCAGTTTTCACAAAGTTTAAACATCTTTTGACCAGGAGTATGTTCTCTCTTTTGACAAATATATCAATTTAATCTTATTTTCCCTCTTTCAAAGGACATTTTGAAATTAACTCAAGGATTCCGTAAAACCTGTGGTTCTGTCACCTCACACTCTCTTTCTCTCTCTCACTCACATTCACACACACACACACACACACACACACACACACACACACACACACACACACACACACACACACACACACACACACACACACACACACACACACATATACGGGGGGGGGGGGGGGTAGGAGGACAGATGAGTTTTAAATAAACATCCATTCGCTGATCACGCTGGTCTGTGAGTGTGCAGCCCAAATGGAGGTCTGAACACCAATCACAGGGCATCATGGATTCCTGGATGCTCCCACTGAAGCCCATCCTCCGTAAGAACATCTTCTCCGTAAGAGCAACTCAGACACACTGCGCACTCCAAGGCAAGTCTCCCAGTCATCAGATTCATTGTAGGTTCATGATGAGTCTGTAGGGTCATGATGAGTCTATAGGGTCATTGTAGGGTCACGCTAAGTCTGTAGGTTCACGATGAGTCTGTAGGGTCATGATGAGTCTGTAGGGTCATGATGAGTCTGTAGGGTCATGATGAGTCTGTAGGGTCATGATGAGTCTGTAGGGTCATTGTAGGGTCACGATGAGTCTGTAGGGTCACGATGAGTCTGTAGGGTCATGATGAGTCTGTAGGGTCACGATGAGTCTGTAGGGTCATTGTAGGGTCATGATGAGTCTGTAGGGTCATTGTAGGGTCATGATAAGTCTGTAGGGTCATTGTAGGGTCATGATGAGTCTGTAGGGTCACGATGAGTCTGTAGGGTCATTGTAGGGTCATGATGAGTCTGTAGGGTCATTGTAGGGTCATGATAAGTCTGTAGGGTCATTGTAGGGTCATGATGAGTCTGTAGGGTCATTGTAGGGTCATGATGAGTCTGTGGGGTCATGATGAGTCTGTAGGGTCATGATGAGTCTGTAGGGTCATGTTGAGTCTGTAGGGTCATTGTAGGGTCACGATGAGTCTGTAGGGTCATGTTAAGTCTGTAGGGTCATTGTAGGGTCATGATGAGTCTGTAGGGTCATTATAGGTTCATGATGACTGTAGGGTCATTGTAGGTTCATGCTGAGTCTGTAGGGCCATGATGAGTCTGTAGGGTCATTATAGGTTCATGATGAGTCTGTAGGGTCATGATGAGTCTGTAGGGTCATTATAGGTTCATGATGAGTCTGTAGGGTCATTGTAGGTTCATGATGAGTCTGGGGGTCAAGGATCGAGTGCCTGCTGTTTCTCATAGTCGCCCGTTTCAATCCTCAAAGACGACAATAACCTTTTGACCCTTCTACTTAGCAGCCTTTGTTCCTAAGTTGTCGTCTGAGCTCATAAAGATCACAGGGTCTCCGCCCGAGGAAGTCACAGTAGACTCACCATCACCATTACTGCAACAAAGACACAGTGGCAGGGGCTGGAGTCAGGGGTCCCGTGAGCAAGACACAACGGAACAAATACAAAAAATAAAAAATAAAATCCTCAGAAGCAAGAGAGTTCAAAGTTCAAAGGTCAGGCCTCCAATTCTTGATTGTCTGTGTAGTGGAAGCGGTTCAGCTTCTCCCTCTCACGATTTGAGATGTCCAGTTTGGGGGCGTGGGCTGATTTGAGTGCTGGGGAGGGGTGCGAGGGGGAGGGGGAGGGAGGCAGCGTGAGTTCGATCTCCTCGTAGCAACGAGAGAGCGGGGCGGGTGCCGGGGTGTGAGCGAGCGGGGCAGCGGGGGGCAAGAGGGGGATGGGACGCTCCACGTTTCGGATGAGGTTGACGATCTCCCTCTGGTTGTTGATGCCCTCTTCCTGCGGACCGCCTTGTTGCTTTTTCCGCCTCCGGTGGAGGTGGGAGAGAATGCAGGCGCAGGCGGCGCAGGCACAGACTGCCACTAAGGCCGTCACGCCCACCAACACCATGTAGAAACCGAGTCCCCCGCGCGTCGTGTCGGACATGGCGCCTGGTAGAGACATGGAAGGAGAGGTTACATGTCAACATGAGTTCAAAAATATCTTTTTACAGGTACACATACTTTTTCATACACACACGTGTATATTTCCCTTACCTGGACAGTGTTGACCAGTGCAGGGGTCTTTGAGGCTCATGCACTCATTACCATAATGACCCTCGGGACAGGCACACATATACCTGCCCTCTGTGCTGTGGCAGGACACCCCCTGCTGGCACGGGTTGGGATTACACAGATCCAACACAACCTGAAATAACAAAATCAACAAAATAATCAGAAGAGCAATAGAAGCTGCTTATGAGACATTTTGTTGTGGTACATTATTTCAGTAGGGGAACACAGAAATGTGGACCACGGCAGCTCAGCAGGCAAATAGTAAACAAAAATGAAAGAGGGGAGCTCCTTGAAGTTTTTCGAAGAAATTGTATTTAATCCAGAAGTAATATATTCGTGTACACAGCAGTGTTACAAACAGAATATATCTTCACAAAAGTACACGGGCAAACAAAACGCTATGCGCGTTTCAACCACACAGGGTCTTCATCAGGCTCACCTCTATTCCAGCCTGATGAAGACCCTGTGTGGTTGAAACGCGCGTAGCGTTTTGTTTGCCCGTGTACTTTTGTGAAGATATATTCTGTTTGTAACACTGCTGTGTACACGAATATATTACTTCTGGATTAAATACATTATTTCAGTACTCATGATGCATTCCAGACAACTCAGTCCTTGGGATTTTCTGAACTTCTGGAAAAAGTACACCGGAACGCCACTCTAATTCGGAGTTTCGACTTGTAAACTCGGAGGTGGCACTTTTCAACTGGCAAATTCTCACCTCGAGTTGTCTGGAATTCAGCATCAGTCCTAACAGTCCACTGTCTTGGTTTTGCTACTTCAGTTACCCCTGTGTTGTATTAACACATTAACCTACATAGGCTGTCTAGCACTGTGGTTCCAAAACTGGGAGCCTGGGACCTCCAGGAGTTCTTGAGGTGGATGTACAGTGTCCTCACTCCTCAACAACATGGGAAATAGTTGAATTTCACCAATATTTTCAATGTATTGCACAGTGAAATAATGTATGAAATCGGCTATTTTAATCAAAACTGTCAATCAATTCTCTAGCTAAATCACATCCAAACACAAAACATCTTCTCAGATGGGGGTCTGCTGGGGCAGAATTTGACCGGGTGGTCGTCCGTGGGCTAATACAAACCTATAGGAAGTCCTTAGAGTGAAAAGGTTTGGGAACAATATTTTGGGAAAATGTACCAACCTCACACAACAATCCTGAGTATCCCACGGGACAGTTGCAGGTGGCGGTCCTGCCATCCTTCTCCACACACTGTGCTCCATGCAGACAGGGGGCGCTGTCACACGGACTGGGGGCAGTCTGGCAGTATTTCCCAGAGAAACCAGGCAGGCACAAACATCGAGACCCTGACACCAGGTCCTGAGTGGGACAGTACGGATTGCTTTGCAGTGAGAAACATGTCGGCGTGGCAACAAGGAAACAGCAACCACAACAGGTCATGCACAGTGCTCAGTGGTGATGATGATGATGTTGAAGTGAAGAGAACAGACATTAGGGAAGGAAGAGGGAGATTAGTCGCAGACCCACAGATCTAGCCTGGTTCAAATCATCCTGATCACAGGACCTCACATTCTGTCTCACTCCACAGATAATCTGGACTTCCAGCCGTCCACATCGATTTCCTGAAATTACAATGTAACAGAGCCAATCAAGGACTGTATCATCGTTGATGACGTAACCGGGCCAATCAGGGCTGCCGCTGGCAAAACAGTAATGGCCCCTCCCGAACAACGAGCTGTAACGTTAACGTTAGTAGAGTAAACAACACAACCATAAGTGCAGTTATTGCAGAAATAGACTCAATAACAATTCAACAAGAACAAGAGTATGCACCAGCGGAGTGTCTCGGCAGGAAAGAGGCTTTCGTTATTCTTTGGATTGGATTTGGCGATGCTGATTGGCTGGAGGAGTCTGTCGAGGCTACTACTCCCGCCCACTGAAATCGAACGAGTGGCTGGAAGTCCAGACTGATCCATGGAGCGAAAACAGAATGTGAGGTCACATGATCAGGATGGTTTTAAGCAGGCTACCACAGATCTACCAGAGGTCATGTGATCAGGATGGTTTTAAGCAGGCTACCACAGATCTGCCAGAGGCCATGAAACATTTGGCCATCTAAAGAAAATATTGCCCACATCTGGAGAGGAAATAATAAAAAAGGGAGACGCTTTAATTCCCGAAGATGCCTTTGGGCTTTAACATAAATACAATTCTCCCTTTTAATTATTTGTTTCCCAAGTGGTGCAGAGTGTTTAACATTTTATTGAACAGACAATGAGACAGACAAAGGAAGAGTGAATTGCCCACAGTGGACAGGAGAGAGAGGCAGACAGGAAAACAAGCAGTGTGACCGATGCTCAGAGGGAAGCTGATACGACAGACAGGCAAATGAGACCGAGACAGAAAGTCAGCGCTCACCTCACAGCGTCCTCCGTTCACACACAAACCCTGGCAGCTGCTGTTCCCTGCAGATCACAATGCTATTAATCCATCACACAAACAAAACAAGTACTTTTTCTTTTACAGATCCCGCCCTGTTTTCTCCACAATTGTACCATTTACCCCTGCTGTCCCCATCATAGGCCTTTTTGACAGCGGCCAGGAAGTTGGAAACCCTCGTTAATGTTTTGCTTGCACCTGTGTTTACCCTTCCTTTTCGACACAAAATGGCCGCCGTGAAAAAGGGTCCATAGCTCCACCCCCTCTACCGAACTGGGCAGAGTTGTAGACTAGCACATGCTTCCTCCGATACACGTGCAGTCACCAGCCATTTATTGTCACCTGACAGCGAGGAGTAGGACATGCTATTCCCTCCAGTTCCCCTCCCCACAGTGCAGTGACCAGGACATATACCCTTAATCCGGCTTCTGACCCGCAGACACGGCCAATTGTGCCTGTATGGACGCCCGACCAAGCCAGAGGTAACATAGGGGCTCAAACCTGCGGCCCCAAGTACTCCTTTTTCCCCATGAAAAGTATCTTGATGGTATTTCTAATTCATATAAGGCGATATACCGAGCGAAAACACAGACAAGATTGAAGATAGGGCGGTACTGACGTGATACAGCAGGTCATGGGTCAGATTAGAATTTGTGATGTTTTGAAAATGTGTCATGTGTTTTTATATGGTGATGTGTCGGTACACAGTGATAAGAAACGATGGTCAAAAGCAGCACTTGACACAAGCTTATGAACAGTGTCCTACTGCTCATGTCTGTCAGCGATGGCCTGCGTCAGCTGATCGATGGGGTTCATTACAGTAGACCTGCAAAATGATCTAGAGCTCGGGAGCTTTGGGCCTGAGGGACAATGCTGTTAAACACAATCTCCTCTCTTCTCCTCTCCTCTCCTCTCATACTCACTGATGTCACAGTTAGGCCCCGCCCACCCAGGAAGGCAGTCACACAGGTATCCGCCGATCAGGTTGCGGCAAGAGTGTGCATGGACACATACATGTACGCTCAGTTCACACTCATTGGTGTCTAAAGAGAGAAGAGAGAATAGAGAAAAGTTACTCAAATAGAACATTCCATCTATTTTCACTGCTGCTGAACAGGGACATTCACTCTTCATTCAGACAAAAACGGTTCGCTACAAACATTTTAAGTCTTACCTAGGGGTTTGACCAATCAGATTTTTTGAGAGCGGACTAATAACATTTTTGGATTGAAGCAATAACCAATATTTTGTGCCGATACTCTATATATAATTTTTTGCATTTTCAGACCAAAAAAGTAAAAACTGGCAGAATTGTATTCTTGGTAGTGTCATAAAAGCCTTTGAAACACAATTGAAACCATCTTGGGACTCTAATCTCTCCACTTAAACCCATACAAATGAAATGTGCAGGTGGGTTAGCGAGTTGAGGCAGGTTTCATTGCAGGGTTTGAGTCAAATCATATCC
>NC_139642.1:49610483-49612983 GCF_964638095.1 Poromitra crassiceps | reverse complement strand
GATGAACCGCTTAGAGTGGAAATAAAATAATTCCATCTGAGACGCAGTTGATAAAACACGACCGCAAAACAACAACATCACAAATTGTAGACCACAAAAACACAACAGACAACACATATCATCAGATATACAAAACATTTCACCAGACTAAAGTTAGGCGACGTGAAGAGGGTCACACTCATCTGGCTTCTGTCAGCTAAAAGGGACTTCTACATTTGTATTAGAAAGGAATGATGTTGTAAACTGAAACATGTGACTTCTAACCCTGTGAAAATGGAGCTCAGCGAAAGTTCTGAAAGGAAGACCTGATGGTTGTTCATGCTCATTCACTCTCCCCAAAGGAGAAACCCTCTAGTTGTCACGGGCACTCATTCATCCCCTCCATCTTCATTCACCTCTTCCACGCTTTTAGGAGAAACCCTTTAATTGTCACGCCCACTCATTCATAACACTCTGTCATCATCAATCACCCCTTTTCCCGCTTCCATTTAGCGTCACTGTTCGTGGGCAATAACGTTTAGATTAAACCAATCAGAGTAAGACACATCTTCCCATTAAGCCTATCATCATCTAACTGTCAAAGCTAAAAGCTGCCTTTTCTCTCTGTGTGGTCTGCTGCTTTTTCAGTGCGTTCCTGCGACCCTCCTCCACCCCATTCTCCTCCAGTCCTCTCGAGGTCTTCAGATTCAGAAGCCTTCTCCAGCAAGACCAAGACCTCACCTTCACCACCACCAGGTCTAGACTCCATGGGGGGATATTCAATCCTACTCCTGGCTGCACTACCCCTGCCGTTCATGACGTCATTATCAAGCTGACGTCATGATGGAGTCTAATCGCCAAAGATATTTAATGTTGCCTAAAGCTCATGTATCAATCATTTAATAAATCATTGTTAATCTAGAAATGTGTCTCTCCTGATTGAAATGACTTCATATCACCCTCCTCATCTCAATCTGAGGTCTTTGCCACTTAAACAGGAGGAAGGTTCTGAGAGAAATCTGTTCTTCAAATCCCCCCAGCTGGAAGACCTAACAGCGTAACCCTCTGAACGTGATGGTGAGAAACTGGCAGGGGGTAAAGGAGGGCCCCTGGCTGATTTTTCACCCTTCCTGCTTCTCTCCAGTCCAATCAGCAACCCGCTGAGGAGGAAGTGAGAGGGGCTTGGCAGCGGTGAGGCGCAGGGCGGGACAGGAGGACTACAGGATGTCATCACAGCGGCCGCACGTCCTTCATGGTTTCCACGCCGGTTTCCTTAATTTACTCTCAACTCAGCAGCCACCTCACAGCAACGCTCCGAGGGGAGGGGAGGGGAGGGGAGGGGGAGTTCTTTAAAATGATGAGTCACAGACGGAGAGTCATCTGCCCTACATTGTCTGATTAAGTTAAGTCACGTACAGTATGTTGCTAACATTCACTGATGTACTGGAGGGCGTCGGTGTAACACGTGCTGAAGGCTGTCAGTATTCGTATTATGATTGGGGGGGTTTTTTTTGGGGGGGGGGGGGTAGATACGTAGTGTGTGTGTGTGTGTGTGTGTGTGTGCGTGTGTGTGTGAGTGGATGAGTGTAACAGTAGCCAGCTGGTACTGCTGTTCAGTGAGTGAACCTGACTCCCCGACGCCTCAAGAGATGCTCTAGCGACAGATGCTAGGACCCATGGGTTTTAGCCTCCCAACCCCAAGGTTGCAAGTTCAATCCCAGTGCGGGACTGTGCTGAGTGTTGCTACACAACACAGGTTACGGCTTGCTTTGGATGCATACATGGGAACGTGTGTGTGTGTGTGTGTGTGTGTGTGTGTGTGTGTGAAAAGTTACATTTCAAAATGACATTATCCACTATTTGACACTGGTATGAAAGTAAAACCAATAAACGTAAGTAATCTTAAAACCCTTGATTGCAAAATAGTTTAAGGATTGGATCATTTGTGGTTTTGAAAAAAAATAAAAAAATAACCGTGGTTCTGACATGATATTAAAGCACAAACAAACATGCATTACAGTGATTTTAATTGACAGCATTGTTGGGCTTGAAAAACGCATTGTAAAAGAAAAACAAAAAGATTGAATAAATCTTTTATTTTTCATTAATTGCCGGACCCAGGAGGGCCAGCCTAGAAGAGCCTCAGGGGCTTACTGACTGACTGACTCCCCATTCTTGAAACACGCATGCGTGGGTGTTGAGCAGCAGCATACAGCTGAATGAAGCCTGTGACACAGGTGAATTAATCACCTGTGTCAACCACAGCTCCAGAGTGTGAGGCCGTAGGGATAGGAAGGTGCTACAGAGCCGGGTTTCAAAGGGTGGGTAGGGTTAGGGACGAGGGACATATGGGTGGTGTTTGGAGGGGCGGGGGAGAGGGGGGAAAAGCGCTGTGGTCTAAAACTTTACAGTTGTTCAGGAGCACCCGGTTCACATTCACACCTGGAAGCTGACCAGTACAACCACGGTCTGATCTGCTGGCCACTGAGCAGCTCCACTGGAGCAGCTCCACTGGACTTTC
>NC_139642.1:49502983-49600483 GCF_964638095.1 Poromitra crassiceps | reverse complement strand
GATGGATAACTACAGACAGAGTGACTTAAGCCCATTTTAGACCAAAGACTCACCACGAGATTAGTTGAAACTTCCCTTTCCTGCAACTACTACCACTTGCAACCAGCCCCTGCGATTTGACTGCGATCTGAATTGCTGGCGACGCCATTAGCCGGCTGGAGTCGAGATGAGGCGGGCCAGTTTACACCGCTGCAACTTTTCCCTGCAGCGTTCTAAAACGGTTTTGTCTCGTTGCAAATCATTGGTGTAAACTGCCCTTTACATGTGTCAGAAGCTGGAGCCATGAAGCCATGTTAAACTGCTCTTTACATGTGTCAGAAGCTGGAGCCATGAAGCCATGTTAAACTGCCCTTTACATGTGTCAGAAGCTGGAGCCATGAAGCCATGTTAAACTGCCCTTTACATGTGTCAGAAGCTGGAGCCATGAAGCCATGTTAAACTGCTCTTTACATGTGTCAGAAGCTGGAGCCATGAAGCCATGTTAAACTGCCCTTTACATGTGTCAGAAGCTGGAGCCATGAAGCCATGTTAAACTGCTCTTTACATGTGTCAGAAGCTGGAGCCATGAAGCCATGTTAAACTGCCCTTTACATGTGTCAGAAGCTGGAGCCATGAAGCCATGTTAAACTGCCCTTTACATGTGTCAGAAGCTGGAGCCATGAAGCCATGTTAAACTGCCCTTTACATGTGTCAGAAGCTGGAGCCATGAAGCCATGTTAAACTGCCCTTTACATGTGTCAGAAGCTGGAGCCATGAAGCCATGTTAAACTGCTCTATACATGTGTCAGAAGCTGGAGCCATGAAGCCATGTTAAACTGCTCTTTACATGTGTCAGAAGCTGGAGCCATGAAGCCATGTTAAACTGCCCTTTACATGTGTCAGAAGCTGGAGCCATGAAGCCATGTTAAACTGCCCTTTACATGTGTCAGAAGCTGGAGCCATGAAGCCATGTTAAACTGCTCTTTACATGTGTCAGAAGCCATGTTGGGGCCAGGCAGAGTATTAGATTGGTTATGATGATGATGTACTGTCCACTACTACAAAATGCACACACAGCATTACCTCACTGTTGGCCAGCTCACAGACCTTTTACCCTTATCATCTTTCCAATCGTCCGGCCTGCTCCCTCCCTCCCTCCCTCTCTCCCTCCCTCCTTTAATTTCCCCCCCCCTTCCTTCCATCCACTGTGTCAGCCTCTCCCTCTCTGCCCACACCCTCTGTGAGCCGCCATGGCAGCAGCAGGTTAAGACCTGTGGAAGCCCAGAGAGCCTTTTTTACTCTTGTCTTTTGTTCTGTTTTTCAGCATATCTCTCTCTCTCTCTCTCTCTCTCTCTCTCTCTGTCTCTCTCTGTCTCTCTCTCTCTCTCTCTCTCTCTCTCTCTCTCTCTGTCTCACCCTCTCACCCACATGTGCACACCCAGCCAGGTGAATCAGTGAGTCATTCGTGCAGGAAGGGCGTATCTGCGCTCAGCCCTGTTAGACGGTGTTAGTGAGGGCCGGGGTCACGTGAAGGAAGCCCGGAGGGTCAAACAAGCCACGCTTACAAATTGAAACCACAACAAAACCTTCGATAAGACTCCAATCGGATTTACGCACACACACAAAAAAAGAAAAGGGAAAAAGAATCGCCAAAGCCCTTCCTGAAAATTTTTCCAAAGTACGCAAACACACACAAAGACAACACACACACACACACACACACACACGCACGACGCATGCACACACACACACACACACACACACACACACACACACACACACACACACACACACACACACACACACACACACACACACACACACACACACACATCACATATCATAGCAACTTGTTTGCAATCACAAATAACACAGATGAAAGACGGAGACGCTGGTTAGCATTAGAGGCCCAGCCTGGAGGAGTTCTTCAGGACAAAACATCAGGCAGGCGGAGGAAAACCAAACAGTAAACAACACAAAGCCGAGGCTGATAAGATCCCAGTCAACAAGGAAGTGATATTTTTACCTTGTTCTGACACAAACAACAACATCACCCTCACATTTACCATTTGTGGAGATAACGGCTATAGTGATGACAGAGCCGAGGGATGACATAATGGGAAAGGTGTGTGTGCCTGTATGAGTGAGTGAGTGAGTGAGTGAGTGAGTGAGAGGACTGACTGTTTTAGAGCAGAGGAGATGGAAGATTGGACTCAAAGAGTCAGGCCAAACTCAGGCCATTTACACCTGACACTAACATGAGTTTTCTGTGATCAGATTGCAATCGGATAGTGCTTGACCACTTGAAAGTACAAGCGTAAATGCCCCCAAGACACATTGAGGATGGATAAGTTATACTTTATTATTTATCCCCATGGGGGAATTCATCCTCTGCATTTGACCCATCCTCTACTAGGAACTTTCCTAGAACAAGGAGCAGTGGGCAGCCGCAGTGCAGCGCCGGGGACCGACTCCAGTTCTTTTGCCAATGCCTTTGTCAGGGTCACTGACAGGGGTCTTAACCCTAACATACATGTCTTTGATGGTGGGAGGAAACCAGAGCACCCGGAGAAAACCCACACAGAAAGGACCCAGGACAGACCGGGGTTCGAACCCGGGACCTTCTTGCTGTGACGCAACAGTGCTAACCACTGAGCCACCGTGCCGGATTGCGATCCGATTGGCCAAACCACCTCCGGAGGTGGTCAGGAACGCATTGTGACCACATTGAACACAAGTGTAAATCCAATCAATCCACATACAACAACAGTCACTGCTGTTTTTCTGCTGCTCTACACTATGGAGCTTGCCTGATGCGATCGCAATCGGATCTCAATGTGGACACTGCAGACACATATTAATACCAGGTGTAAATGTAATCAGGTTAATGTGGTCAAGCACTATCTGATTAAAATCTGATCATCACAGACAATGGAAATGCATGTTAGTGCCAGGTGTAAAGGGCCCAGCAACAACATTTGAGTGAACAAACCTGGGTAAAGCTGAAGATCTAGAGAGCTAGATCGGACACAGCAACAACTGAATAGGAATTAACATGAAACCCACAAAGCCGACGGGGTGAGTGGGTGGATAGATGGATGACACTGACATCACTGACTGCCAGGAGAATCTGGATGGCTTAAATAAGTTTGAACTGGCACAATTCTGTTTATATTAGTATTGTTTCCTAAAGTCAGGGTTGGCCCAGACCGTTCATCCCCAGGTCCTTGTCCAGTCTTGTATTCATTTCATTTTCCACTGAACAGCTACACAGGAAAGCACCTTCAGCAACAGGCTGATTCAGAATTGCTCCATAATAGTTTGAAATCTCCTAAAGCTTTTCAAACAGCACAATAGCCTATTTTAGATTATCTAGAACGTCACTGATTATAGCATACAGACCCACTGCTGCACTGCAGTGATCGTCAGTGGAAAGTTTGAGAAATCTTCTTTGAGTTTAGTTGACGTTCCCGGGTGTTCAATTAATAGTCAGCCTACCATATTAAAACTGAATTATTCAGTGAGCTCTGCGTGCGTCAGGGAATACTGCAATAGGCACTGTGCATGGCAGGAAGGTGTCGATTGAGCGTTGACGCTGAGAATGATCATCTTTATAAGTGTGTGCTTCAGCAGACGCTGGCAGAAGCGGCTGGGACTGAAGCATCCCGCTACTCCACACCTGAGTTTCCTGAAGCATGAAAAAGCTTCTCTTTTTTTTCAGAGCATTGGACTCATTCCTGAAAGGAGGAATATTGTTTGAGATCTGCTCGTGTATTTTTGAGCTGCCTTTTTGGATTATTGGATTATTATTTAGTGGCAAAATAAATACACACTGGGTTCAAAACCAGGCTTCTTTCTCCGGTATCACTGAATGTTGTCCCAAGCACTATTTCACTCAGTAATTCAAATATACTTCTATTACATAGTGTGTTTTTGCCAGACCTGTCCCAATCCGTCCAAATCCAAATTTGTACACAAAAAGTAATCTAATACTGATGTGGCAAATGCACAGTTAGAAGGGCCGTGGTCAGGCTCAGCCAATGTAAAAGACAATGTGACTCCATTATAAGTGGATACTTGATTTTTCCACATCTATGGAATGCCTAGAATCTCTTCTTGCGCAACGTCTCCTCATCTCTTCTGCTCTGATCCTCATCTCATCTCGCCACCTAAATCTGTTCCACTGGACTCTGTGGTCTCTGAGTGTTCATCTCCCCAGAACATCTGAGCCTGACGGTCTGACCTCTCTGCGGAGGAGGTCAGGTCAGTGGCTGCCTCCTCTACAGAAACAACAACAGTTCCTCTTGGATTGCCTGTCTCGCCCGGCGCTGATAGCCTGGCATAGAGAGTCCAGGCAGGGACTCTCTATGCCCCCCCCCCCCCCCACACACACACACACAGGCTGCGCTGTGAGCTGCCTGGCTGCCTGGCTCTGTCCTGAAGCCCTCATTCACACCATACGCCGAAGCGTATGCAGCGTTATGGCAGTTTCATTTCGGTGTCCTTGTTAACAGGCCGTTCACACCAACCGCACACCACGCCACGCTGAAGCCACGCTGAAGGTACGCTGAAGCCACGCTGAAGCCACGCTTCAGCGATAGTTTCGGCTTCTGTTCTATTTTTCAAGTGTGCAGCGCGCTGCACCCGAGCTGCCAGCCATGAAGTCAATGCAAGTTGTGTGCGGGGGGAGGGCGAGCCGAGCGAGGTGCTGAGGAAAAGAGAGTGCTTGTGGTGTGACCGGTTTAGCGTGGCTCTCAGCTTCTGTTAAGCGCTGCTTCTGAATAGGGCCCGGTGTGAACCGAGGCTCAGTCTGCAGCCTCACACCAGTCTGACAGGATGAGAACATCTCCAGCCAAGTAGTATCATACAAACCAGGACAGCAGACATCTGTGATAGCTTTGCCAAATTCTATTAGATGAAGGTTAAAAAAACTTCAACTTCACTTTCCATCCTCCAATCTCATTCCTGTTGGACTGTTTCTCGGCCTCCGCTACCGCTCCACTTTTCACTCTCTCTCTCTCTCTCCTCCAGGTCTCCAGCTTGAGTCCTTACTCTCTATCACAGTGGTTCTCAACGTGGGGTCCGTGGACCACCAGGGGTCTTGATGGGGTTTCAGGGGGGGGCCCCAGCAAATTGATGAAGTTGATTTTTCTCTTTATAACCTACAATATGGAATCATGGAATTCTGGACAACTTTCCAGATTAGGGTCTGAGACTAAATGGGGGTCCATGGTCCCAATGTGGACTAAATGAGGGGTCTTTGATATGGAAAAGGTTGAAAATCACTGCTCTATCGCACCCTTTCCCAACTCGTGCCCCTCTCTCTCCCCCCTGCCATCCACCCCCCCCCCCCCCCCCCCCCCCCCCCCATCTGTCTCTCTCTCAGACATGGGCAGGGTAGGATATCCCGACAAAGCCAGGCTGTACAAACACAGCTCTGCGACAGGAAGAACTCCCAGCCCTGAGAGAGGAATTTCCCCTCAGAGCTCACACACCAATACATACTTAGACACACACGCGCGCGCGCACACATACACACACACACGCACACACACACACGCACACATACACACACACACACACACACGCACACATACACACACACACACACACACACACACACACACGCACACATACACACACACACGCACGCACGCACACCTAGTGTACAGGCCCATGCACATACACAATCACGCAATTCAAACACGCAAAGGCATAAGTGCCCAATCTTTTCCCTCTATGGTCCCTCTCACTCAGCCCTGATAATCTTTGTGGTCCTGATGTGGTGGAGATTGTAGGCAATGAGTGCTTATAAATCGTGTGTGTGTGTGTGTGTGTGTGTGTGTGTGTGTGTGTGTTTCTCAACCACACACTGCTTATTATTTTCCACACCAGGATTCAATGGCGTTTGCTTCAGTTATTAAGCAATAAACCCTAATGCATAAACTAATGTCTGGTCACACATGGTGCTCGTTTCACACAATCATACTCAGAAAGGCCATGTATGAATGTATGAATGAATGTATGAATATACTGTATATATATATATTCATACATTCAGTCAGCCTGTGTTGTCGTACTCGTCGGTAGTACTCGAGTCCAGGACTTCAGGCCCCGTAACTTGACCTGGACATGAGCACTGATGACTCGGACTCTGACTCAGAAGATGGAGACAAGGATTCTGACTTGTTGATTGATAAAGACTGTTTTGATTTTTGTTTTGTTCATTTTTTGTTCATTTTGTAATAGGCCTAACCAATTTGGCATAAGATATTGACAGCTATATTAATACCGTGGCATTATTCAATTTTGTGCATTTTGTGGATTCACACACACTCATGTTCAGTAACGCTGGACTCGGACTCAAGTAATGGGTCACTCGATACATACATTTAATGCTGCATGATTATGAAAACATAATAACATAACATAATGCCACATGATATGTGAAAGGATATATATATATGATATATGGAAAAATTCCATGACAGGACTTGAATCGGACTCTTCTTTGGCGAATGGTGACTCATTATTCTATGCACACACACGGGCAACTAACTACACATGTGCTGTGCATACGATTGAGAAAATTAAATTGGCAGCAAACGTTTTCCTACAACTTTTAATATTCATATTCTGCAGCTGAGCCGTTACTGCCTTTGTACGAATGACTACGTTCACCTAAGTATCAGTAAGCTGACATAATTATAGACTCTCCCTCTCTCTCACACACTTATGTACACACATAGACACAAACATGCAAACCGTTGTCATGACAGCAGCTGTGCCTAAGCTGGATAGCATGGCTGACACCTCACCTGCACTACAAATTAGTAGTGGAGGTAACCACGGCAACAATGCTATTATTACTATGCCAGCGGCAAGGCTCCGGCCGTACATCAAGTTTCAACAGGTGCAATAATATGGGTGAAAAATCGATGGGTACGGACACTAACTGATCAGTTCCATGTTATTGTAATGAGAGGAGGGGGAAGATGGAGAGAACACTGCCTGCAGTGAAGAGCTAAAACAGAAGAGTCCACGCCACTGAGGAAAATAACATGTTAAAGGGCAGAGGGTCCCTAAACGCCCACAACAACTCGAGGAAGCCTCATATCAGAGTGATTATTGTGTTATTGACGGATTCTGGCTCACAATAACAACACCAAATCAATTTCTTCGAACCAAGGAGCGGCAAGACAGAGATAGAGAGAGAGAGAGGGAGAGAGAGAGAGAGAGAGAGAGAGACAGAGAGAGAGAGAGAGACAGAGAGAGAGAGAGAGAGAGAGAGAGACAGAGAGAGAGAGAGAGAGAGAGAGAGACAGAGAGCAGCATGACTATAACGAGACCTTAGGGTGGCTAATTTGTGAATTTTAAAAGTCACTGACTGTGGATGTGAGCCACTGTGCGTCATCTCTCTGTCCTCAGGCCGACACACACGAACACACACACACACACACACACACACACACACACACACACACACACACCCCTCTGTACAGACGCACACACAGTGCAAGAGAGGTGGAATTAGACCCCCTGTGCACACCCGTCCACCCCACCCTGCTGCCGTGACCCCGGCCCTTTCATTACCTCTCTCTGTTCTCACATTCTCTCCATCTCTTTGTTTTTCTTTCATTCTGATGATTAGCATCAGACTTGATCTCCCACTGCTCCCTCGCTCATTTTCCACCCCCCACCCCCCCCCCCCCCCCCCGACCCCCCCCGGACCCATCTTTAGCTTGTCATCTTCCCTCGTCAGCTCTCCCTCTTTATCCCAAAACTCTCCCTCTCTCTGCATCCTCTCCTCTCCCTCTCTCTCTCTCTCTCTCTCTGTCTGTCTGGGCAGAGTCACATTCTTCTCTGGGTTAATTGGCTTAAACAAAACTATGTGATTTCCAGGCGACTTCAAACGCTCGGGAACAACAGAGGCCTCTTGACATATTATGCACCCCCCCCCCCCCCCTCCTGTCCTCCATCACATCCCCCTTTATCCCGTCCCCCCTGCTTATGACTCCCTAAACAGCGTGAGTAAGCCATCATCATCACACACACACCCACACACACAGATGCGCGCACGCACGCACACACACACGCACACACACACACACACACACACACACACACACACACACACACACACACACACACACACACACACACACACACACACTCTCTCTCCTCCTGTGGACATCTAACCCTCCCTCCCTACTGTACCACCTGCGCCCCAGGCCCCCCCTCCCCCATTCCACCACCCCCAACTCCCTCACTCTCACTCCCTTTCTTTCTTTCAGTCAGTCTCTCCTCTACAGTCTGTACGATCAACTTCACCCCTTCAACCATTAATCTCAACGATGTCTACCCCCTCCCCACCCCCCACCCTCACCCTGTTGTAGACAAACTGCCCCCCACCACCACCACCTCGACCCCCTCCAGCCCCCCTGACTTCCCAGCTTCCGCAGGAAATTACCTTGTCTAGCCACTGGCCGCTAAACATTCACGGCTGTGTCCAGCAAGAGGCATTACGAGCGTGAAAATGGAATTGGTAACGGGCCTGGGAGTATTTGTGTGTGTGTGTGTGTGTGTGTGTGTGTGTGTGTGTGTGTGTGTGTGTGTGTGTATGTGTGTGTGTGTGTGTGCGCGCTTGTATTTCTGTAGTCATGAGAAAGAAATGGCCCCACAAGTATAGAAAGATAAGGAAAGTGTTGCTGGCCCTTGCTTCTTTCAAGCGCGATTTACAGGATTATTTTAGGATTAGATTCAGGGTTAAAGGGTTAAAGGTGTAATAAGTAAGAATCTTACTGCCTCACAGCACCAACTCATTTACAGCAGGGCTTCCCAAACGTAAGAATGCCGGGGCCCACTTTGAAATATGAAAGTCTTCCGGGGGCCAACGAACCCTTTAATCACAACTGTGATCGGCACACGCGACTTAGGGTGCTTTGCTTTCTCACTGGGAACGATTGCTTTCGTTCCGTTTCGTTCCGCACCGGGCACGATTGCCCCCCCCCCTCCCCTCTCCCCTGCTGGTCAGCTTTCACATTACAGCATTTCTTCCGCACTCCCGAACGGCACAGAGTGCACTTGCGTCATCAACTATGCCTGGAGTGTATCCTCGCCCGTGTGTTGTCTATGTGGTTTGGAACGGTTGGCGTTCACATTCACATTCACAAGTGTTCCGGGCCCGGGCAGCACCAAAGCTTTCCCCAGACCACCTTTTCAAGTGGATCCTGTCATCCTGTGAACGCAATGTTTACAGTCATCAAACGTTCCGAAACTGGGGTCAATTTGGGGACAAGTGTGCTCGGGAATGGTACCGCGGTGCCAGTGTGGAAGCAACCTAAGATGTATTTCCCTATATATTTCTATTTAATTAACAATTTACTTCCTAGCACTCTCAAAACCATGCACTGCAATTTTCTTTGCTTTCAGCCAGATTTAATTCAAATTGGCCTGACATGGTTTGAAAGCTCGCAGGCTGGGGTACATCAGTAATGCTGTTACAATGCTACAATACGTTAGCTCAAATGCTAACCGTTTCATGTGGATGGATCGAGTAAGTAAGGTAACACCATTAGCGCTAAGTTCCAGGATGTATTGATGATTAAATGATGTTTTTTGTTTTTTTTTGCTCCTGGCGGCCCACCTGCAGTACTTCCACAGCCCACCAGCGGGTACTTTGGGAATCACTGATTTACAGGATTGTTGCTCAATAAAACCAATGACTCAATGGTTATTTGGCTGGTAACACCCCCAACAGGGAGGAAGAAAGTGACTCAGATGGCTCATTTCCACCACATTTTACAGCCCTGCACAGCTCGTCACCACTCGGCTCGGTTTCGACCCGATGGATGTTTTGTTTCCACTGCTGCTGATCTGCCCCCGCCCACAACTGGTCGTCATAGCGACCGCATATCTGTCCTCCGCCTATAGCTGAAGTAGGCTATAACATAACGTTAAAATTAAATCCATACACAGAACTTTTAAACTGTTTATGAAATGCTGGTGCCTCTAAATGACCTACAGTGTACATGGGCAAATGTGACAATCGGCCAGGAGAATGATATCACTTTGTTGTTAGTCAAACTCACATGCATGCGCTGCGTGAGGGACGGGGGTTGCGCTACAGAGTGAAGCCTCTACCCTGGCGGCCTCTCACCAGGCAAGACCGCGGCTTCACCAAAGCCCCATCTGCGGCCTAGCGGAGCCGACGCTGCACTCAACTACAAGGGCTTCCTGAGCAGCTGACTTTTTCTCTCTCAAAACAATTGAAACCCACCGCCATGTTAAAGCTGAGTAAGGAGATTGATTTTATTTCACCAGAGGCGAAGGCAGCAACACAACACAAAAGAAATAACATAACAGAAGAGAAGGTAAGCCCCACTAAACTGCTGAAGAGGGCGGTCACTTTTTTCAAGCTACTTGGCAGGTGATTGGATGGACCGTCTGTCTGTCACCGTCTGGGCGTGCCAACGCCAACCAATCAGATCGACTTGCCTTCATGACGTAGCAGCGGCAGCGCCTGGTAAACAGCTAGGACTACAATTGCTAAATAGTTAGCATGGAGGTCGCAGATTTTTGCTGTTTTTGTAAGGTGAATATTGGGTGCAAACATTGACTATTCAATTTGCCAAAAGAAAGAAGAATAACTGCAGATGTCTGACTGAGGATGAAGTGCAGGTAGGCCATTTTGCACGTTAAATGTAACGGATTGGATTAACTGATGTTACGCTAACGTTAGCAACATTTGCGAGTTAGCTTGGCACCAGCCCGGCCTCTGGGCGGGCGCCGCCCGTGCCGGGGGCCCCTCTCCCGGCCGCGGACACCCAGGGCAGCCACCGCCCATGCGAGGGGCTCTTGGTCTAGGTCATAAGAACATTAGAGAAGGTTCTTAGATCTTCTGTCTATTTCATTAAATCTATTGTCTTAATTTAATCTGTGTCCGAGGGCTAAACTGTGTGTGTGTGAGACCAATCAACAACACAAACCATTGTAAACACTGAAATAATAATAAAAAGGCTTATCCCTGGTCCCCAACATTAGTGCTTTTTTTAACCTGTTATTGATCTAATTAACGACAGTCAAGCTGACACTGCTAACAGGTAGTTGATTTTGGCAAGTTTGATTTGAGGGCTTTTAATTACCATATGACCAGTGACACCAATTATTGAATGAACATATAGGTCTAGTGGTTTTTGTCAATGTCACTGTTGTAATGTTGTTGTAATGTTGGGCAATACAGGCTGTCCAAACTAATGTTCAGTCACAAATCTTTAATGGGGGTGTCTGGGTAGTGTAGAGGTAAAAGCACTTGCATACTGGTGTCCAGGTAGTGTAGCGGTAAAGTCCCTGCCTACCAACACGAGGGGCACAGGTTCGCATCCTCGTGTTCGCTCCGGCTTGGTCGGGCGTCCGAGAAAAAATATGAATGCTGTCAGGCCGACGGTGTCCGAGGAAAATGCAACAGAGAGACATACATACATACATACATACATACATACATACATACATACATACATACATACATACATACGGTTGCGCTTTTATGTGTTAGATATAGGGATGATGTGGAGAGGGCTGAATGGGAACGAAGAACCTGGCTGAATGGGACGTGGCTGAAACCGTAGCGCGAAGCACCCTGGTGAGAATGGCTCAGACTTGTCATCACACTACTCACTGGAGCTTCAGGAACAGGAACCCGGCGAGGAGCGAGGGGGTATTTATGACAACCACACTGTATCGCCTCCCGCTCTGTGTCATCTGCAGGGACGCGACGTGGCTGAACATCGCCAGAGGGCAACGACACAGACAACAAAGGGGGGGAAACAAGGGATTCAGAGGAACTGAGATGTGCAGAGAGAGAAAGTGTGTGTGGGAGAGAGGTGATGGTTGAGTGACTTTGGAGGCGGGGCCAAGGGGGAGCGGTGGTGGGGTCAAGCAGAGAAAAGAAGGCAGAGAGAGAGAGAGAGAGAGAGAGAGAGAGAGAGAGAGAGAGAGAGAGAGAGAGAGAGAGAGAGAGAGGTAAGGATGGGAGAGAGCTAGACTGAGAGAGATGGGAGGTGGATCAATGGCGTTGAAGGAAAGTTCACTATTGGCTGTAATTACACCGGTGATGCCTGATCTTAGATGTACCTGCGAGCTTAGGGACACACCGTATAGCGCTCAATGACACACAATGACATGAGCGACACAAACGTCACAGCGATCATGTAAATCTGGGTTTCTAATAAAAAGTCTCCTATTCTCAATCCAATTTGCACACAAATGAAATCATTAAAACACGCCTCCCCGGAGACGCTTACCCCCGGGTTATTCACTTATCTCTCAAAAACACAAGCTCCAAATCCTGATGGGATTAAACATCTTTGTGTGTTTTGTCTGTGTGTGTGCACACACACACACACACACACACACACACACACGCACGCACGCACATGCACACACACACACACACACACACACACACACACACACACACACACACACACACACACACACACACGTGTGTAGCATGGTGAATTCATGTACAGCATCCGTGTGTTTGAGTATGCCAATTGGGGACGAAATGAAAAGGTTACAAGAAGTGTGTGTGTGTGTGTGTGTGTGTGTGTGTGTGTGTGTGTGTGTATGTGTGTGTGTGTGTGTGTCTGTGTGACAGTGCACACATCAGTCTGAGCACATACATGTATACAGGTATGCGTGGGTGTGTAGAGGGAGTCAATTAGGGGACAAAAGCGAAGAGAGCACAAACGAGTGGAGGAGAGAGAGTGAAAGAGAGACTGAGGAGAGAGAGAAAGCTTCAACTGTGCTCTCTGTCTGCCTCTCTCCTCCCATTTCCCCCCCAGCCACTTCCCAGACAGCAGGAATGCACAGGTTACCCCGCAGTGTGTGTGTCCTATATACCGTAATGGTATCCTAATGGTACGGAGAGTCTCTGCTATTCAGTTCTGCTTTACACCACTCATGAGGAAGCTCAAAGATGACAGAGTGACAGTAAGAAAGTTGCGGGTAAAGAAGACTGAAGATACACCTGAATACAGTATATTTGCATGATGGCATTTGCATGCTGAAATCAATTCTCTGTAGGATGAGAAGAAGCCATCCAAAGATTTGCCTGAAAACAATTCCACTGATGAGGAAAGGCTTAACTCAGAAGCGGGGCTGGGTAGGGTGCTTCCGTTACAGTTCAAGTTTGCTTACAAACATTTACCGTACCTTTTATAGACGTAGAACACCTGCCTGCATTTAAATGGTTTCTCCTTTTCACTTGCATTCCCAGAAAGAAAGTAAAACAAATCCTATATTTTTCCCCACATATATTTGTCATCAGAATACAAATCTTGTGGGTAACATAATAGAATGCAGTTAAATTTATTTTGTATTTAGAATAACCTACATAATGCCGTTACAAGTATAGTGTTACAACCCAACCCTGCTTAAATGTGATATTATTTTTTAGTTTAGTTTTTAGTTGATTGATCTTTCTCACATTTGTTAATGAATGCTACTCAAATTGTTAACATCCAAGTATATAACCATGTCATCTCAATCTGTGAAGTGGAATGTGTAGTATGAATCGTTAATGCTAACGCTGTAAAAAACACCATGATTATTTAGAGAGTCGTGGGCATCAACACACCTGACCTCTGACTTCTCTATTTACTCACAAGACAGGCTCACAGTGCTCTAATTGGCCTATGAATAATTAACAGTAGAAAGACAGGATACTGCTGTGTGTATTTTCTCCACAGTCTGAATCCTCTCTGAATAGGCACATAGTTATTTTCATGTAAATAACACATGATAGACTCCTCATATCTAGGGATACACAATATATCGGCAATCATATCAGTATCGGCCGATGTTAGTCATTTTTTAACACATCTGCATCGGTCCAATGTTACAATGTTAATATCTGTTATCGGTATCAGCCAAAAATCTTCACAATGAGAGGAAACAATGTGGTAAATCTATGATTTATGGGCTTTTCCTAATGTTTTTTGGAAATAACGAAATGCATTACTTTTTCAAATTCACAGTGTTTACATGGGTTTTTCAGGATGTACATTTGATTATCATAGAAATGTGTTTTTATACAGGTCATATCGACATCGTTAAATATTGATTAACGGCCATAACGCAATGTTAATATCGGTTATCGTATCGGCTAAAATGTTCATAACGGCGCATCCCTACCCATATCTCTCAAATGACATGATACATTCTCTGCAACGCAACTAAGCGGAAGCTGAAATGTCAAAAGTTTGGACACACCTGATTGAATGTACAATGTTTTTCATTCTCTTAACGCCATTTTGTTCTAAAGGTTTATGCTTCAATGCATCCCATCTGTTTCTCAGACAAACATAAACAGTGACGTTGATGCCTGTTTGAATTTCTTTCCAAAGCCTTTTCCTTTCCAACAAGGCAAAGGGCGGCTTCTTTAAAGAATCTAAAATGTAAGATCATTTTGATTTGTTCAACACTTTTTTGGTCACTGCCTAATTCCATTTGTGTTATTTCATAGTTTTGATGTCTTTACTAATAATACATGTGAAAAATAGTAAAAAAATATGTGTCTCAGATGTGTCTCAGAAGTGTATAGTGTATGTGCATAGCAAACACACACACACACACACACACACAGACACACACACACACGCACGCGCGGACTCACAAACACACACACACACACACAGCTGAATTTGAGCCCAACCACCCAGTGACAGCCAGCTCTGGCCCCTGGCGGTGAACCAGACCGAGGGCGAGTGAGGGGCCCGGGCGAAACATCTGAGGATTATGAGCAGCGTACTGGAGATCAAGAGGTGGGGTCCAGGCTCCATTCAGTTCACTTTAACAGTATTTCTATAGCACCTATCACACAGTCATTTGTCACGGGACCTTTTCAACAAAAGACCATTCCCAGATAAAGCACTCCCGAGTCACAAAGGCCAGGGAAATGTCAGCTTCAGTTCTCACAATGAGAGGCGACGTTTTCCCTCGCGCTGGATCCAAACATCCTCCAAATTACAATCACAAGTTTTGAAGAACAAACATGAAGAGAGAAGATTGTCTCGATATAAATCGTCACCTGGTCATTTCTTAACGATGTGAACTGTAATCCTCTTACTTTTTAATTTCTACCTATTAATTTCTACCCTGATTGGTTAAATTATGCCGGTTCTCTCAAACACAGCGCTCTCTCTTGGCAGCTCTCGATATTTTCCCTCTTTCATGCAAACAAAATGTCAAATCACCACGAGAGAGGGATTTCAGAAATGACCTCACAGTTTTGAAGTCTTTGAACTTTTCCCATATCCGCAGAGGCGCCGGAGCTAAAACACCCCAGACCGCGCGTTGTGACTGGGACTCCAACGCTGGACTCCAAATGGAAAGCCACGTCCCCTCCGCCTATCTGCAGGATTACCAATGAAAAGGAGGGAGAGGCAAATCTGGCTTGAACATCTGAAAAGAGACAGGTCACATAACGGACAAGTGTTTTTTACACAGCCACTCTCGCTGTCACTCTTGCTTTGATATGAGTTATCGTCTCGGATGATTTTTGAGGATATCAGACGGATGACCCTTTTGCAAAATCCACAAAAGTCACCACATTTGACACGGTTATCACATCAATCATCACTTCTTCTTTTTTGGTGTAAAGTTGGGCCCATTGAACCTTTAATACAGAGAGTGCTGCTTAGGGTGATCTCTGAGCCTGAGGTTTGGTCCTGTCACAAGTGTTCCTATCAAGGCAAGACACAGGACCCACATTTACCCATATTGAATTCTTATTTCCAATAACTGCCTGGCAAAAAGTGAGCCATCACCACCACATGACCATACAGCTGCTGGAGCAATGGTGACAAAGATATACAACAGCTAAGACACCGACGAAAACCTCCCAAGTTACCGGTATCTAGATAATATTTAGAATTTATCTTTGAACGATACACAACACAAAGACATGAACGTATGTATGCATGTACTTGTGTGTGTGTGTGTGTGTGTGTGTGTGTGTGTGTACACCAAGGGGCTAGCTCATAGCTCCGTTTATGAAGCCAATGCGGAAGTCACTTAAACCTGCATTCTTTCGGATGGCCTGCAGGGGGCGACTCCACTGGCTGCAAAAAGAAGTCGCATGAAAGTGAATAGAAAATGGACGTTCATTTTGTCATTTTGAGTCAAATAGACGATAAAAAAGACCGGCTGTGATTGACAGGTCGCGTGTCCAGTGACCGCGCAGTTCGGCGATCACAGTCCACTAGCAGGCTTCGTCCACGGCTCGGCTCCAAATCACCAAGACGGCAATGGTGAAAATGCCAACCCCAAGGCTTCAAAACAGCCCAAAAACCAATCGCTGATGTCACAGCGGCTACGTCCATATATTTTATACGGCCTATGGTGTACACACATTAACATGCACACATAGAAACACACAGATGATACTCCTGCACACATTTCCCTCAAGAGATTAATGGGGGAGAGAGAGAGAGAGAGAGAGAGAGAGAGAGAAAGAAAGAGTGAGCGAGCGAGTGGGAGAGAGAGGGCAGGAGACAGAGAGAGCTCACCTTTCCTCATAATGAGTCTGCTCACCTGTTCATCCCCTCACCTGGGGCAGGCCGGGGGATCAGAATACTAGCTGAGCCTCCCCCCCGTCGCCTCCCCCCCCCTCCCTCCCAGAGATGGCCGGATAATGTGAGTCTTTCAGCTGTGCTCGCCTCCATAGAAATGCATTGAGGCTGCGACTGTGTGTCCCAGCGCCCCCCTCCACCCCCCCCTCCCCTGCAGCCCGCCCCGCCCCGTGGCCCGGCCCTGAAACCGATCCAGCTAGGCTTTCTGAACGAGAATTTTCTCACACTCGTACCTGCCACTCACACACCTCCCCAGCGCCGACCCAAAAAACAATGAAAGTGTGACACACACACACACACACACACACACACACACACACACACACACACACACACACGTGACCATGTATGCACACAAAGCAAGCCGTACACAGATAAGGGAAGATAATTGTCTCTGGGACGTGGAGTCTCACAGGTAAATGGGCCGATACAAATCAAAAAGAAGAAACCAAACCTAACTGTGTGGAACATTCTTGTGTGCATGTGTGCGTGCAAGCTTGTGTGTGTGTGTGTGTGTGTGTGTGTGTGTGTGCACACGGGCCATTGTGTCTGTGTGGATACAGAGGTATGTGTGTTACCCTCTGTGTGTAGATGTGTGCAGTGCACACAGACAAAAGGGCCAGCGACCAGACTTCGTTCCCACTCACTTCACCTGGCTTTGGTGCGATATTGGAAACGTCACTGCTACACAGTAATGATTAGAAGAATCACGAGCAGCAGACGGGCCTTCTCCCGCCATTTGGATAATACGTTCATTATGAGCGACGAGTCATCCGTGCTGGGAGAGGTCACAAAGTCTCTCAGGCAATAACGCCAAAAGGGAGTGGGTCAGAATCCCCCCTCATCGAAACAGCAAAACTAAGGAACAAACAAAAGCCCTCTGATGTGTGGAAACATGGACTCACTCTGCCAAGTCATTTGAAAGGGATTCTGCTCTCTCTGGCTCCAGCTACGTTAATAAACACACATTAATAGCTGGGGGGGGAATAAAGGAAGAAGACGGCTAATGGGTGATGATGGAGGGATGGACAGACGCATTGAGAAAATGTGAAAGTGAAAATGGGAGTGATGGAAGGAAGTGGGAATATTCGGTCAGAATCCCTCATTGCTATCAGCTGAAAGATTCTCTCATTCCTGCCCACGGCCCCCCGGCACCCACCCGCTGCCCACGGCCTTCCCCCACCCGCTCTCCGGTGTAGGAATTTAGCCAGGGGCAAGGGCAAAAATGCCCTCAAGAAATCTCAGAATGCCCCTAAAAACCATGATCCAGGGGCAAAAATGGTAGCCTAGGTAAACCCAGCCCCCACGTGACGTGCTCTAGCAGGGTGAGCCTGAGAGCAGGTCACTGGGGGCTGGGTTTACCCAGGCTACAAAAATGGCCCCCAAGATTTCTATAATTTTCTTTTCGTTCAATTCATTTAATTTCCATCTTTAACACACACTCAACACCTGCAAGCTGGTTGCCAGATGACGACGAACAACACACACAAACAGCGTGCTGTTGCACACACTACGCTGTAGCAACTTTATGCAGTAATTACTTTCATTAAGAGCCCCCAAAATTGTGTAAATGCCCCCATTTTTTAGACGGTAGGGGCAAAATTTGTCCCCAAAATATTTTTTAAATTTCCCACACTGCCCGCTGCCCACGGCCACCCCACCCACTGCGAAGGATCCCAGGGCTCAGAGGCAGACAAATAAAACAACATATTTGTGGACAGATATAATCCATTATGAGCCAGAGCTAACAAACCCTGCTCTGTTTGGCCAAGGCCTCAAGGCAACGCTGCAAAGCTGAACAACTCCCTCGTCCCCTCTTACTCATATTTGTTGTTGCGTGTCCCCTTCTTCCGTTGGGGCGATGTGGGGATGGGGAGGAGAGAGAGAGAGGGAGAGAGAGAGAGACAGCTGGAGTAGGAAAAGAGAGAGGTGGACTGGATTAATCGATAGCGTTATCTTGGCCAAGGCTGGCCTCCTATGTTGAGCTAATGTGCGATTAATCGGTGTGCTCGGCCAGCGGCTTGTGATGTCTTGATAGAGACACAGATGACTCGATAAGCGCCGAAAACAGATGAAAAGAGCCACAGTGAGCAGAGACGAGCAGAAAGGACAGACGGTTTTGGGGGCAGGAAGTGAAGCGCGACACAGAGGACAGAGAGCTGCAGCAGAGCGAAGAGAGAGATCAACGAAGAGAGCACCGAATGAAAGGCCTTACTGTATGTGTGAAATATGGTCACAGACAACACTGTAAACGACATATAAATATGGTTTTCTACATGTTGTGGAGCCATATTTCCTTATGTTATTACAGACGTCTAAACAGTGCATCCAGTGCAAACCTGTTACACACCAGCATGGAAAGAAAGGAAAGGTTCATAACAGTGGTTCTCAATCGTTTTCATATCAAGGACCCCTAAACTGACACAGATTAGAACACAGACCCCCCCCCCATTTGATTTTGTCTCAGGGTCCCCCATCTGATAGGATTTTTGCTTTTCGATATTTTATTACAGAAAGTGTATGAAACCCATGACCAAAATAGTCTTCTGTCATTGTGTTACTTATGGATGGAATAAAGTTATAAATAAAGTAATAAACTTATTCTGATTCTGAATTATAGTGAAAATAAAGTTCCCCCTGGAACCCCCCTCAAGGACCCCACTTTGAGAACCACTGGTGTAATGTAAAGCATGTGAAGTCTGCCTCAAAGAGATATATTGCTGTCATTGCTATTCCAGTCTAGTCTCAGTTCGAGTGTATTGTTGTCACTGAAGCTTAGCCGGTTCCCATGGTAACCATACTGATAACTCGGTCTGTAGCCATACTCACCGGCCACGCGTATTTGAAGGGAATGACAATGTGTCCATTTGTCCCATCCCCTCCTCCTCCGCCTTCGTGAGTTCGGTGGCGGAGCGACTGGGAGTTCCCGCCCAGGACGCCCGTGCCGCCCGTCCCAAACGTGCAGGTTCCGGTCGGGATGACCCGGGCCTGGTACTCCTTGAGGCAGGCCCGGAAGAAGGTGTCGCACGGGTCCCTGAGAGAGCAGCCCTTCCCCTGGCTGGCCCGGAGGTCGCAGCACTCTCCGGTCAGCAGCAGGCCGTCGGGGTTCTGGAAGTGACGGATCTGCAGCTCGAACATCCCGACCGCGCACACAGCCTGGGTCCATGCAGGGCAACGAGTGGGAGGACAGAGAGAGAGAGAGAGAGACGAATTAACGTACGATCTATAACACAAACAAGTACGGTGCAGGGAAAGAAAAACAATTAAAGTATGCAGAGTTTCCCTGGTGTGTATCGATGCAAAAACAACCAACTTAGGCCATGTTCACATTACAGACAAATCCGATTTGCTGCTAAAGTCATTAATCATCATTATCTTGATTGGTTTCCCAAATCTGATTTGTGAGTGTGTCCGCACTGCCACAAATCTGATTTGGGCAAGTGTTCAAGTCGGATCTGTGTGTCTCCATAATGTGGTTTGGGACAAGTGACACAAATCAGACTTGGAGCGTCCAGACCCATAAAACCAATCTGGATAGAATCATTAACAGGTCACTAAAGTTCACAAATCAGATTTGGCCTCCTAGTCTGAACATGGCCTAAGAGTTTTAGAGTCAATTAATGTCTGTTGCTGTTTGACTTGAGTATATGCACTTTAAATTGTCTGTGTCCTCTGCATGTGTGCATGTGTATGTAAGTATTTTTTTATGTATAACAACATGTATGTTTTCTTCGATTATAAATGCATTGATCTTACTTTGGCTTTGTGAAGCCGTTTGCATGAAATGTGCTATAGCAGTGCTTCTCAACGTGGGGTCTGGGGACAACCAGGGTTCCATCAGGAGGGTTCCAAGGGGTCCCCAGCAAATTTGATGAATGGTTAAACTTCACAATTATTATTATTTTATTATTATTTTATTTTTTTCAGTTTTTTAGAGCAACTTCACAATTATTTTTTAATTATTTAATAGTTTTTCTGTTATCTCTACTGACAATACAGATAGTGATGGGATTCTGGACAAAACCATTATCTAACAATAAAGATATTCTCAGATTTGGGTCCAAGAGACACAATCTTATCAAATAGGGGGGGCTGTGGCTCTAATGTGGACTAAACCAGGGCCCTTGATATGAAAAAAGAGAGGTGTTGTGCTATATACAATCAAACATGCGGCCTCGAACACACGGCATCAAGACATCGAGGGCACAGATCCACCAGATGCCCCCCCCATGTGTGTGTGTGTGTGTGTCTTTCCCTCATTGTTTACAGTGAAAAGGAGGCCTTATGCAACCCCTGCATCACGGAGCAGCACAGTGAGTCAGTTTCAGGAATAGCCCCGTGTCTGAGCCCGTGTCTGTCTGGCAGCTTCCTGTGGTCACATTCAGAAAAAAACTCCGTCTCATTTCTGTCTGCGAAAAATGTTTCCGGCGGTTCCGCACGTCAGCGGCTTCAGCGTCGTTACGCCTTTGTGCCACTTGTGGACAAAAGAAGCTGCCATTTTACAGGAGAGAGGGGCGACATTCTGCGAGAGCCTCCAGACATGATTGCTGCTTCTGGAAAAAAAAAAAGCGTTTCATTCATAAAGTGATAATGAAGAGAGTGAATACACCTGCTTCAAAAGCACAGTGTCGTGTTGCAGGTGCTGCCTGCTGCCTGGCCTCTCTGGGCTCTGGGAACGTCTCCTCCCTATCGCCTGTTGGGTTTGATCAGCGCTCTACTACGAGACAACAGCCCCCCCGACAGATAGTGAGATAGAGAGAGAGAGAGAGAGAGAGAGAAATGAAGGAGGCGATAACATTGATCGGCACAACTCTTTCTCTGGAGTCTCTCTGCCAACAGAGAGGGGAGGAATCGAACTCCTCCATCCAAATGGACAGATACACCCCCGATCCTCTATCTATCTGTTTATCTCCCATCTGTCTCAATCGTCTCCTCCCCTCTTATTTACCATCCCACTCTCCCTTTGTCTCTGCGCCTCTGTTCTCTGTCGTGCACTTCCTTCACCTTTGTATCCCACTCCTCCTTTCTTCCTTTCTCTCTTTCTTTATCTCTCTCTTTCTTCCTCCCTCTGTGTCAGTGGTACCACTCCCTTCTTTTCCCCCCTCGCCCTCTCCTCCCGGGGGACGGGCCACACTGGGAACCTGGCCACACTCCTCTCCTCCCTTCTTTCTCTCTATCTGGGAACCAGCAGTAACTCCTGCCATCTCTCTTTCTCTCGGCATCAGCTCTCCTCTGCATTGTTGCCATTCTCCTTTTCATCTGTCTCTCTCTCTCTTTCTTTCTCTTTCTCTCAGTCCTCCCAGGGCGTGTGTAAAGATGGGTGGAGGGGGGCGCCCACGCACGCACACGCACGCACGCACGCACGCGCACGCACACACACACACACACACAGACACAGATACACTCTGCTAGAGTTAACAAGACCCCCTGAGAGTCTCAAAGAGCATGGGTCAGAGGTGTGTGTGTGTGTGTGTGTGTGTGTGTGTGTGTGTGTGTGTGTGTGTGTGTGTGTGTGTGTGTGTGTGTGTGTGTGTGTGTGTGTGTGTGTGTGTGCCCCCCTTGTCTGTCTGCGATGTCACTGTAGCGGTAGAACAATGGCTGTAGCTTCTTCCAGCAACTGGAAACAGAGAAATATCTCCTTTTGACGCAACGCTAAAATCTCTCGTGACTCAAATCGACTGACTAAACCTTTTCGGCAGTACTGTGAAAAACGCTGAATTATTGGAAACTAATTGGAGTCATCCGTGCCCTCCAGCGGTTACAGTGGAGGATCATGGGAAAATTAAACTGAAACATTGACAACAGAAATCGCCACAAGCAGAGAGCTCTCAGGGTCAGCTTGTGTGTAGCGCCGAGCCAGAACCAGAACCAGGATCTCAGCCGGGCCTTGGTTGTGTTGTGTGTGTGTCCCCCTCTTGCCCGTGTCCCCGAGCTGGGAGAGGGGAGGAGGGGAGGGGGGGGGGGGAGGGGTCTACATCAAAAGGCTTGTGGAGATACAGTGCCACTCATCACTCTATATCCTCCTTTCTTCCTCTCCTCCTCCCCCTCCCTCAGCCATTCCGGGCATACCAGCGTTTCAGCGCTCAATCTGACCGGCAGAGAGGAACGCAGATCAGCCTCTGGGTTTTGGACCATCTCTGCAGGAGAGCCTGGGCCGCTAAAGGCTCATTACACCCAAACACAGCCAACCCCCCCCCCCCCCCCCCCCCCCTCGGTCAAAGATTAACATTTACGGTTCACTACCTGGCCTCCATTTGAACCATGTTAACATTGTTAGGTTGTTACACTGACTATCTGTTAGCCCTGTTTGGACGAGAGAGCAGAGTGAACGCCAAGTCACTGCAATTGATTCTATTCAGGGAATAGATTTTCTTCAGTATTCTAGAACTGGAATTATTTTTGGCATAATAGATCTTGCTCTTAAATCCAATAGAGATGACTGAGAACTCTCTTTCATTATTCTGACAGCTTAGAGTTTCAATTCAGCTTTTAACTGAAAGTGAATTGAGTCAAATCACAGGTTGTGACGGTGTGGCAATGCGGTATCAGGCCCCACACACACTGCAGAGCATGCCTCAAGAACAGTCTGATGTCCAACAACCGATAACTGACAAGCAGCCTCACTATGGTACATTTTTCATAGGTTTGGGTATCTCCTGAATTGCCACTGATGAGGAAGGTCTCCTGTCCTCTGCATTATGAATGGTCAACAGCGGAGGATCCAGACGTGTGTGTGTGTGTGTGTGTGTGTGTGTGTGTGTGTGTTTCACACTGCAGTGCAGTGAGATAGTGGAGGGACTGAGGGAGTGTAGTGTGTAGTTGTTCAGCTGTGAGGCAGGGGTTGCAGAGGCGCAGGGAAAGACATGTGGAGCTGTCCGAACGTTCACACGCCCCACACACACCCGCCCCTGCCCCCTGGCTCAGTCCACACACACACACACACACACCCAAGTAGTCACACACACACACACACACACACACACACACACACACACACACACACACACACACACACACACATGCAAGCTCTGTGCTCCCTGTGTGAGCAGAAAACATGCTTGCACCGCACCATGCACATGCACATGCACGCACACACACACACACACACACACACACACACACACACACACACACACACACACACACACACACACGCATGCACACACACACACACACACACACACACCCACACACACATCTGGGCCTTGCTGCTGTTAAGAACCTGTCACACAACTACAGGCATCCTGACCTGATCCCTCCGTGTCTGATCGCACACAGGGGAAAAAACATATTTGGTTTTCTCCCCATAAAACATCAATGAAGAAGAATAAACGCTCGTGTGGGTGCTCACAAACATGAAGGTGCTTTGGTTGAGGGGGGGGCACATGCATATTCAAGAAAAATAGGCCACTCTTCCTTGTGATAAATTATTGAAAAGCCTTGATGCCTTTTGGCAAGCCCATTTTGGGACAGTTGAAAACCAACATGATACAGCTATATGCCGCCTGATTTTAGAAATCGTATAAGTTGACGGTGATGTTGCAATGTGAGCTTTTCATGCTGCTTACTGTGTATTTGGTTGGGATGCTGCACCAAAAGCATCTGTCCAAATCAAAGTTATCATAGTATTTATATCTGTAGAGCTCTGGGAGGCTGAATTCAGATGGGAGGAGTGGAAATAGTCAGCAAGCGCCTGACAATGAGAGATAGTGTGAAATAGACAAGCAATGCAGCAGTATAGGTATAGCCTACATGCTGAAGATGGAGATGCGGAGAAATCCAGGTGCAAACACCTGCACCTTTACCATTAACCAGTGTGTAAACAACATGCTGAACAGTGGGTGGAAGGAGAAAATTAATGTCTTCTCTCTTATTCGTCATCACACTGGTGGCATCATTGCCCCTCACAAGGATTTAATAACGACTTTAGTCCCAAAAAATGGAGCCTATGTAGCACCTGTAGTACAGTACCTTTAGTATACACTATTACCCTTGACTTAGGTTAGCCATGATTCATGAGTGATGGTATACAATCACATTTTATTAAGTGGCGCATGATTTTAAATAGTAAGAGGATTCACCCCTCTCGTTTGCATCCATGGAACAAGCACACCCCCACCCCACACACAAAAAACAAACACTTTAATAATGCTATAATATTCCTATAGAGAGGGACTTAAAGTGTACCATAGGTCTATAGGGTCTATAGGGTTATTTGTATTATTTCATGTATTTTTTTTATATTATAGCATTCATATGGGTCATTATATTTTGATTGAGATATTTCTATCCTATATTTCTGAAAATGTACCATAAGGATTAGGCCTACTACTATGCAGATCTACATTGTAGGGATACGAGGGCTGAAACAACAGGTGGGCACAGCGCCATGGGAGCAGGGAACGGGAATGGTGGCAATAAACTACAAGAAGAGAAGGGACAGCGTGGACTGGCTCCATTATAGACTGTTTTCATGCAGCTGCGATAGAAATAGGCTAAAACCACAGTTAAAAGTCAGCCGTGGGAAGGGAGGGGGGGGCGGGGGTTACGAGCCACCCCAATATAGCACTTAAATCGGTGGCTTACCTGCGGATGTATTGTGAGCGCGACGAGAAAAATCACAGTCCGCTGCAGGTGGAGGTGTGCCCGGTGTCGGCCAGTCCTCATGTCTGGGTCTGGCCTTCCGGTGAGCTTTACGCGTGCGTTCCTGCTGGGATCGACCCGGCTCCTCCCGTGCGCTCTTGCCCTCTCCATCCCTGCGTCCTGCTGCCCGCGGGGGATTGGCACTGTCCCCCCTTCCGCTCCGGCCAGTCCAGGCGGCTCTCCTCTCCGGTCTACAGCCTGCAGCTCCTGGAGAGCCGCTTCATCGTGTCCAGTGAAGAGAAACCATCACTACCCCCCGTCCCCGCCTGCCCCACCTGCTCACCTAGCCCCTGCGCTCGCGGTGTCCAGGGTGGATTTCCGCTGTCTGGGAACGACAAACTCACCCAAGCTCTGCTCGCGCGCGTGCACACCTGCGTGTAAGAGGATTTAGGTCCAATCTCCCGGCTCACTTGACTTGAACTCTCATCCTAATTACCTGACACTCTCTCTCTCTCTGCGTCTGTCTGTCTCTCCTCAAGCCTGATCCGCGCGCACAAAAGTAAAACAACTCGCTATGTCCCTATGAGCAGCGCACCTAGCCTATAGTTGTTCCAGTTTCGCGATAAATGTATGAAAGCAACAGCCAAAGTCTCCTCTCTCCAGCGGAGTGACTGCATTTCACTTTCCTCTCGCCCAACCGGCTGGTCATTGGTCAAGCCAAGCCGGGTGCAATAACGTCAGTGTGGGAATCAGAAGAGAGAGAGAGAGACAGAGCGAGAGAGAGAAAGAGGGGGGGGGGGGGGGGGGTGCGCGCGCTGTGTGTGTGTGTGGGGGGGGAGGGGGGCATGGAGGGTGTGTCCCGAGGCAGGGAATATCCGTCTTTTAGCTCTTGTCCGGTTGGTTCCCAGGGCGCACCAATGCGTATCTCTCCGTCTCTGTCTCTCAAAATCAAGCGTATTGCGTATCCAAGCGATATATATATTTACAAATAATTCACATTCACGCACGGGATTATAGATTTCGTGTCACCTCGCTCGGCTTCCGTGCCCCATCACCTCTGTAGCTAACAGTTCAGTTTCAGGTCTCCAGTGTCACAGCTCACATCAAAGGTGCTCCGCCGCGCCAATTAACTATCTCTCACGGTTCTGCGGAGGCTCGGGTGGCCTCCGTCTGAATAGCAAAGTTTCTATGGGCCTGCAGTGTTGTGTCATAATTAGAAGACCATGATGAGGAAAAGGAATTCATTCATAAACAAGATCCCAATCAGTGCAGTGCTGGACCACTGGTCATAAGGCGGTTGAACAAAGAAACAAAACATGGCCCACACTATCAAGTGGTAACTTCAATTGGGGGGCTAGTTTCAGGGGAGGCTCAGTGAATGAATGGAAGTGAAAAAATATGACATTAGTTAACAGAAGATCTCATAGAATAACCTATTGTGTGATTTCATTAAAGAGAAACTACATGACATCCACGCTTGACATTCTGAGTGAGAGCAGAAGTAGCTCAAGTGTTTGATGTATAATGCACGTCGTGTTAAAGTTGTGTGAACTGTTGCGGTTTTTAAAATGTACACCAAACAGCCAGGGCTAGAGTGAGCACTCAAGGCTGGCTCCATAGGGTCCCATTGCCTCTTCCCCCCAGAAATGATTTTTTTTTAACCACAATGCTGCTCAGCTGATCCCTTGTGTAAATGGTAAATGGACTGCATTTATATAGCGCTTTTATCCAAAGCGCTTTACAATGTGCCTACATTCACCCATTCACACACAGAGGGCGGCCAGCTGCCACGCAGGGTGCTGGCACAGCCATCGGGAGCAATTTGGGGTTCAGTGTCTTGCCCAAGGACACTTCAACATGCGCACTGGAGGAGCTGGGGATCGAGCCACCGACCTTCTGGTTGGTGGACGACGCACTCTTCCTCCTGAGCCACATAGCCACCCGTGTGTATAGAAAAAAAGGTGCATCGCATTCTAATGCACTTGTGACATCAGTGACCCAGCCAGGCTGCTGTACAGTCTACTGTACAGTAAGTACTAAGTGATGTCACAAGTGTTATGTTCGATTGGCAGGTTTTCAGGCGTGCGTGCCATTTACAAAAACGAGTCTAGATGTGCGTCTATGTGTGGGGGGAAAGATAATCATGTTATTACATACCAGTCCCACATATTAATGCAATGTGGTCTCCAACCTGCACAGTGCACCATGCTCTTTAACCTGTCCATACATTTACTAGCCTACATTCATTCATGCCACCAGCTAGGCTACAAATAAACGGGCGAGCGGATGAATACAAAAGAAGAGCAGGGTGCATCTTTTGCATATTGGCACTGCTCTCACATGGCATATTTTCCACTTCCAGATTCCAGTTCGACTCAAGACCACCACACAATGTACCTTCTTTATCGGAGGAAATCTAATGAGATTCTCCACTCACCCCCCTCCTTTCACTTCCCTCCCCTCTGTTAAGGTCTGTCATGGGCTTGTTGCTCAAGAGCTTCCCTGACAACCGCTGGTGTTTCCGCGGCGGGCCGGGCGCTGCGCGGTGACCCCGGGACAGAACAGAGGGCTGTTCAGGAGCACGGCGGTGATTTGCATATGCGGGCGGCAATGACCCCCCGAACATGAGCTGAATTATAACCAACCTTCTAGAAATAGAGATATCACTGGATAGATCTATTCCCGGTTTTTGTGTAATCACTCACTGTGGTTAGGCCGGCTACCTGTAGAAGAGTGAGTCACCAAACTGTGCAGTGTCTCATCTCCCCTCTTGCCTGCCTTCCTAAATGAAAGTATGAGTTGGATCTTTGGCACCATCTAATGGTGACGGACAACCGTGACATGTCTTTTTTTTTGCCAGAATTCTAAAATGCAGGGTTGGACCCACACTACTCCTTTGTCTATGGAAGACACCCATATTATCAATCAAATCGTAGTGTTTCAATCCATTTTCTTCTACTACAGAATATTTATTGCAATTTAGTGACTGGAACGTCACTAAGTGACACAGCACGTAACAGAATGTGAGTTGCCAGATCTGCATGAACTGTATAAACAGCGGTGCCTCAGGAGGTCCCTAAAGATCATCAAAGACACAAACCATCCCCACAACAGCCTGTTCTCCCTGCTACCCTCAGGGAGAAGATACAGGGTTCCGAAAGCACGCACAAATCGCTTGAGGAACAGTTTCTTCCCGCAGGCCACGAGACTCCTTAACATACACAAATAGTGTAGTAGCCGCACTGTACCGTACTGTAGCTGCTACCATTACGTATGTCTAACGTTTAATTGTATGTTTAATAAGGAATATGCTATTTGCAGTTTGCACCTGTATGTCAAATACGCAGAATTTAAAATGCAGAGTTTAATAAGGAATATGTTATTTGCACCTGTATGTCAAATACGCAGAATTTAAAATGTTTAAGCATGTCTAAAGTATGCACACGACATGTGCACCTATGTGCAGTGAATATGCCACTGTCTCTGACTTGTCTTATCACTATACTGCCTTATTGCTTGTTGTGTCTCTTGTTGTTTTTGCACTCATATGCCCTGTTATATTTGTACTATGTTGTAAACGGAGTCCACAGCACAAGAATTTCACACGTGATACTTGTACCATGGAGTGACAATAAAAATCTTGAATCTTGAATCTTGGAAATGTCTACCAAATTTTTGACTGTAAAAAATAAGTATATTCCAGTACCTCTCACCTCTGGCAAGAGTGTTGACACTACACATAAGCAGATTGTCATCTGTCTGTCTCTCTGAGTGACTGATAAAACACCCTGTCAGGTATTCAGCATGGCATGCACAAGCCATTAGACGTGGACAAATCCAACCTTAGATCCCACCTATAAGAGGCCATGTATTCAGTTAAGGACCGCCGCTGAGATTGTCTCGGGAATGCTATTGATGTTTTTAATCGTACATTGGAATGACATCGACAGATATGTCCCATGCATAATCCTCTGGATAAGTTGCCTTTTTTCAGTTCTCCAACTGAAAGATCACTGTGTTGGTGAATGGGAAGCCACTAGGCATGTTGCCAAGAGCATGGGACACTCACTCGCACACACAGCGCCCTGGTGGCTAAGGTCAGCGCTTTCTCAAGGCAAAATAAGGGAGTGTGGAAAGGCTTGGGAAAGTACAAAAGAATGCGCATTTCTCTGTACAGTGTTGAGCCGACCTGTAGACAATTACACAGGGCACAATTTAAGTCCACAACAAGGGGGCCTTGTGTGCACTGGGTGCTGTAGGTGGTACATGTCTAAATTGAGCTTTTCAGGCTTAATTCACAAGTCACTCTGCTCTGCTGTCATAAATCCTCCATCAGAGAAGGCTGGTCCTCCTTATTGGCAAGTAATGACTCTGCAAACTTCCTTTCTGAAGGGCCAAGACAGTCAGAGAAGGGTTTCTGTTAGGGCTTTCACACCGGCAGGGCTCCGTGCCGGTTCCGGTTCCAGAACCCTAATCTTAACTGGCCGGCGCGTTCAGACCGAAAACATAATTGGTTCGGAACCTGAAAAGTTGGTTCTCAGCGGAACCAAAAAATAGTTGGTTTTCCTTGGGAACCGTGACATCATCAGTGGGCGTGTCTTATTCTAGGCTGTGAAAACGAGCAGGAAGGAGAAGAAGGCAGTGACAACACAGAGAAAAATAATTTGCAGTGGTCTCCTGAGGAAACCAAATGTTTAGTGGCGATTTGGGCATCTACTGAATCTCAAGAAAAGCTAGAAAGCAGTACAAGAAAGAGCAAGTCATATGCCGAACTTGCAGAAGAGAGGGCCAAGGCTGGGTTCAATCGAATGCCAGACCAAATAATTAATAAACTTAAAAAAATAAAAATAAACTGAAGAAGGACTACCGAATAATGTCCTCCCACTTTGGTTCCGCTTAAACTGGTGTGAACACGGGCTGGTTCGCCAGAAAGCACCAAGGTTCTGAGACTCCAGAACGGAGCCAGAGCCAGAACCAGAACCGTGTCTGTCTGAAAGCGCTATGTGAGGATCCGCTGCCCAACACTGACATTGTACTTGTATTTATTACTTCCATCTGTATAGGGAGTAATAAAGCCTACATTGTTTTTCACAGCCTCACAGCCATATAAAATCACAACGGTGTATAAATCAAATGTTTGAGTGCTGTCATAAGCTGTCAGTGTAACATGGGCACTAAATGAAATTAAGTTATTCTGATGGTCTAAAAGTCCCAAAACCAGTAACCATAGAGACAAGTGTCAGAAATATTACATATTATTCACTCATAAACCTAAAATGGCAAAGCACCATAGCTGCAGATTAGCCAGTGATGTAATGTATGTATTAAGTGATGTAATCATTCAAATTTAGGGAATTAATCTCAATTAGAGCAGAGCACAAAGGCCAAATGATGATGATGAAATAGTTTGTCCAGACAGACCGTTCACCTCAAAGCAGAAATTGAATGAAAGTCTGATTACGGTAGGTTACTTCACAAGCAAAAGGTCAATTGGTGGTTTATATGGAGGCTGATAACACAAGTTCTTCCTTTGCAAAAATACAAAAATAAAATACAAGGGGGTGGGGGTGGGAGGGTTGTTCAGGACTGATGCAAAATTTGAACAAAATCAAACAAAAATTTCAACTTTCCAAAAATAATTAAACTACCCACAATCACAAATTATTAGTGTTTTACAAACATAAACAAACCAATCAACATTTAGGACCCCAACCCACGACCATAAAAACTTAGAAATTAGAAACCACCTGCAAGTTATCAGATTAAGCAGGAAGGTTATGTATGCACCACTTTACTATTTCAGCTGTTTTTAGTTATTTCCGAAAACTGTAGAGTAGTATTTATAGATAACTGTGGGTCAGGCCATTAATTATTGGACTTTTTCAGGTTGTAGGCTACTACTAGAAAATTTTCATTATCAACCTATTCTCAAGTCATTGGAAACACATTACAAAATATGAAACTAGTTAGAGACACTTGCACAGTAGCCCAGTTCACATTCACTACAACAACTGGACTTGGGGAATAGAGGAAATGGGGTTCATAGCACCATCTACTGGAGGTGAGTGCTCTCACTGTTACGGTTGAGCAGAGAGCTTGGTGGGGTTGAACTTGATAATATTAGACAAGTAGAAACAGGCATTTTGTCTCAAGAATAAGTAGCCTTCAGTCAGCCAGCCTACACACACCTGCTGCCCAACACAGCCACGTAAAACAAGTAGAGGCAGAGCATTGTCGCAAAAGTGAAATTTTAATCAAAACAAAAGAAAAGCTCCAGGTACAATGTCTGGTAAACCAGACTCTGGGTGCAATGCTTTGACACATAATTTAAAAGAGGAAAGATGACACATCAAGTTGCTCGCTGGTCTGTGTATGATGCCATAAAAAGTCAGGGAACTGCAACCTGTCTGTGTAATTCAGATTTAACTTCTGTATCAAATTGCATGCTGAATTTATGAATATTTAACACAACATTATTCATCTATAAACCTACTGCAATAAGGATAACTGTAGAGCCCCCACAGGGGTCACCTGGTACATAAAAAAAGAGAGATCTCTGGATATCAGTTGACACGTTACCTATCGCCTGTCTCAGTGACTCGCGTATCTTCACTAGCTTTCATAATCTTTTCTTTCTATATTTCAGCTGTGCTACACCACGGAGTCTGTGCTACATTGTGAAAGTCGCTTGTTGTACACTGAATAAAAAATAAAAATAAAAAATCTCACATTCCATTGGTAAGTGTAAAATATTGTCTTGCTGAACATGACTAGATAAGATGCATCAAATACAAAAAAGGTGAGAAAAAAAAGTAAATAAAAAAGAAGTTTGTGCCAGAGCAACCAGAGCAACTTGATGCACAGACTGTATACTTACATGTAACGCTGGAGGTGAAGACAACAGAGTGACATCATTGCAGCCACACTGCACTACCATGAATTGTCCATTTCTAAAAACATGAAACGGAGTTCGGAGCGGGCCAATGCGCCACAGAACAGGTGTGTATGAGTGTGTGTTTGAGAGACAGACCACTGGTGCTGGACTTGCCTTGGGGTTGGGGGGGCGGAAGTGGGGTGGGGTTATTTCTTAGCAAAAGAGATTTTCATGGCGTTTGTCTGCGTGATCTTGAAGCCCTGCAGTGCCTCTCGGGCAGCGCCGGCCTGCACCTCATTATCGAACTCCACAAAGGCGATGTCGTGGCGTCCAGGGACCAGACGCACCTCCTTGAACCCGGGGAACCTAGAGATAAAAAACACAACAGTCAGGTTCAACATCCGACACGTACAATGGTTCACCTGGACAAAGGAATGCGAGGCAAAAAATTTCTCCAGCTTACTAATGAGCTGGCTTCTTAAATAAGAATCCTCAAAGACACAAAACGGAGAGCGGATACTAACTGGTTGAAAAGCATAGACAGCATGAGTTCGTTGGTCTCCTCTGGCAGGTTGGTAAGGAAGAGGATGTGATTGGGAGGATTTTCTGCCACCTGAGAGGAGAAAAGGCAGTCAGTAAATGTCTGAATAGCATCGCCGACACTAAGAAGCCAAACGACAAACTTGATTTTTGTAGAAATTATACACAAGAAAGCTGGACACACACTACCTGCTGTGGCATCTGCCCAGGCATCTGTCCGGGCATCATCTGGCCATGAGGCATGGCACCAGGGGGCATCTGGCCGGGTCCCATCCCAGGAGGAGGCATCATGCCTGGAGGGGGCATGTAGGGCGGCTGGCCTGGCATGGGCATCATGCGAGGAGCCTGGCCCATATTAGGAGGCATTCCCTAAAGAGTAACATACAACAATGTTGTTTTACCGGAAGTTCTGCCACAAATATGAAATATGGCAACAGGCATTTTCTGACTGTTGACGTGATAAAATACAGAATCTTCACATCAATCTCAGCAATTTTTTGACAAAAGAGTGGATCCATCTTTATCCAATATAACCTACTGTAATCAAATCACACCCTCTTTATCCAGAAGTTCTGGATATGCTCACTCTTCTAAACCACTAGGTAGAACATTCTTAATGAGGATCACAATTGAATACTTGATTTGATAGACTGTGGATAATACTGATGTAATTTGATATTGCTTATTTATTACCCAATTTAGACTCACTCATTATCTCACTAAGGCGGAGGGGTTCCACGGCGTGGCGCAGTTGCTCGACCGGGCATGCTCACGCAGTGCGGCGCTAGAAATCAGCATGCGACGCGTGTGATATTTCTAGTCGATATTAAATCTAACCGTTACAACCAATTGATTTTCGCCAAAAACACCAATTAGCCGATGTATGACGCAGTGTTGAGTGCTATCAACAATTTATCAGCTGGAAAGCATACTAGAGATGAAACGGTATGAAAATTTCATATGATTATAGTGACCAAAATGATCACGGTGTTGGTGTTAAAATGTGCTGAAATTGTTCAAAAAGTACCGATAGACTCACTGAAGTCATTTTCGCCATGTTTTATATGGAAAACTAAGCCACAAAAAGTACTGATTCACTCACTGAAATCATTTCACAGTTTTATATTAAAAGCTCAAGACTGTTGCTAACTTTGGTTGATGATGGACAGTATTTACTGTGTTTTTCAAAGCGCCGTAATCAAACATGGTTTTAATGAGAATTTAATTTTGAAATGGCAATACTACTAACGATCAGGAATTTGATCACAATTTATCATTAAACCGGTAATCATTTCATCCCTATAGTGTACATCATTAAACTACAGATTTCAGGAAACTTCATCTGCAGATCCATGTCAGTTATTTGGAAGTGGAACAACACCAATCAGTGTACTTCTAGTAGAACTATATTTTTCATTATCCGCACACCAGCACTGATACTACAACCGACATCCAACTAAGCCTTGATGTACTTACAGGCATTGCTGCAGGCACCCCTGGGCCCATGGGTGCAATAGCACCCGGTACACCTTTCTTGGGTCCAGCTGCCTCAGGCCCCTTGACCTTTCTCTTTTCCTTCTTACGATCACGCTCCACGAAGGTCCCCTTCATTTTAGCTATGATGTCCGAGTCACCTTTGGCATACTGGATACGCTGTAGGGAGAGATGAGGACGAAAAGTCAGACCACGCATGTTTGTATATATTCGCTTCATGCATCAAGTCAAGTCTTTTAAAAAAAGGTGGGGAGGCATTTCAACAGGCTACCAATCTGGGAATCCATAGGGTTAAAAAAGTAATCTTTTTTTAAACCTCTGGGGGCAAGCACAGTTCAATACCTGAATAACCAGAACAGGAATTAAACTCGCCCAGTCGCGCAAATGTATGCTAATTTTACTGATCGCTCAGGCAATTAATAGGAGCGCTATTATCCAGATTTCCTTCGACCATGCCTGACGGATTCTCATGGAAATTGAAACTCTGTCTTGAGAGATTAACAGGCTATACTGGAGGGACACATTGTAACTTCCCAGTCATTATAAAAACACAGGATAATCGACATAGTGCATTTGCAGGGTCAGGTTGTAAGATGGTGCGTTTTTATTTAGCTAGCAAAAGTTATCTTGCTTCCAGGTCAGTAAACTGGCCCGCTATCGCAAGTGGAGCTCTTCCATTTTTTTGAGGTGCTGTGTTGCCAGATTAGGTGGTTTACTTTTCCACCCAATTAGGCTGTTTTGGATTGCATTGTGTGGGGGGAAATGGGCTTGGGCTGGTTTTGAGGGTCGCGATTCTCTAAAAGAAGAGTGATCTGCTGTCTGTCAAAACCGATGGGGGAAGATACAGATGCGAGGGTCCGTGGTTATTTGTTTGCATTTAGAACTCGGGCAAGCTGTTTTTACAGTGATTTGAACTTAGTCTCTCAGGCCAGTCTCTCTCTTCCACAATCTTCAAATGCACCAGAAACTTCAGCCCGTTAAAATTTGGCCAGAGGAAGTTGTCATCTTCCTAAGAGAAAAAAACTAGGAAGTTCGATGGTATCCGACCGATCATGACACATGTAAACAAAACCGAGGCACGTGATTTGAGAAATTAGCGGATGTCCAGCCTTGTATCCGTTTTGAGTAACTTTCTCGTCTAGGTAGTACAGACAGGTACGCAGAGTATTCGGAAATTGTGGGAGCCAACGTGTCTAATTTGAACTCAAGAATAAGTGAAGCCGAGGCGATATAGACGCTGTTGCTGGGAGGAGTGGCCGGCTCACTGTTACCGCAGAGATGACTAAAACATTTCACCAAAGTATGAATTAAAAACGTTTTGCGACTCTTATTTCTGTCTAGCGACACTTGTGACAAAATTTGAGAGCCCTTACAATAAATCAAACTTAAGGGGTAAATAAGAGAAAAGGTTTGGAACCACGCTTAACCTACCATGGGTTTGTCATAGAAAGGGAATCCCTGCATTGATCTCAAAGCGTTTGAGGCGCTGTTGACTTCTTTGAAGATAACAAAGGCCTGACCCCTCATCTTCAGGTTTCTTGCCACCAAGATGTCCAAGATCTGCCCAAACTGGGAGAAGATGGCGTACAGCGACTTCTTCAACTCTGTTGACACAGGGATCACACGATCCATTAGTTGGCTTGGTGTGGGGGACATTTATTCAGGCCGGATTGAACAGTTAGCACCAGTTGGCACGTACTGTAACGTTACACTTACCATCTTTCTTGATTTTCTCATTCAAGTTGTTAATGTAGATTGTGTGGTTGAGTCGTACTTCCGGTACGGCCATCTTCTGTTCTGTGGAGTCGACAATACATTAGCAGAGGAAAACACGCTGCTAATGAAAAATACTTATTTTCCATCAGTTTGAGCAGAATACTCGAAAGCCCGGCAACACAGCTAACGTTAGCTGCATTAGCTAACAACAGCTCCCATCCAAACGTAGAGCTATGGTTAGCTTAGCTTGGTCATAATATATATCGTTTTCCCTCTGATTTCTACCTCACCATTGCAATCAACCAGTTCTCAGTGCAAGTAGGATGCAAAAAGGATCATGATAACCCAAATATTACTTACTTTTTCGCTTTCTACGTGTCGCAAAAACACCTCGAGGTGATGAATGAAACCTCCTCGAGTCTCACGAGCAATGGACGCTGAAATCTCGCGTTAAGAAAAGAGGCAGAAACTATTTCCGGTTCCCGTTCAACATCGATTTCATTGGTCAGGCTAGCTGCCAAATATGGATGGCTCTGGGGTGACAGACTGGCTACTATGCTAAGATACCATAGAAATATTCGTGGAAACTGGAAATTAACTACAGTTAGAGATATGAACGTCTTGGTCCCAACATAGACTATGTAATAAGGTGAGTTACACACAAATCGCGCTTAACACCGTAAAATACTAAGATATTAAAGTTACAGTTTGTTTTTTCCTATCTCTGTATCCCTCTGTATTCACTTCAGTCTGCCACTACAACCTGCCACTACACACAGAGTCACCAGTTTATTGCCAAGTTAAGTTTTCAGTCTATGGTTTTCACAAAACAAGAAGGAAATACTTGGTATGTAATGTTAGGTGCATACAATATGGAGAAAAATAAGACATTTTAAGTTTAAAAAAAAAGTGCTACTGCGAGTCAAGAAAGTCAAGAAATATAAATATAAAATCCTCCACCATTGAGTCCATGATCATCCGCCGTGCTGAAAAGGTGATCGGATGCAGCCTGCCATCCCTTCAGGGCCTGTACACCGCCAGGATGCTGAAGAGAGCTCGAGAAATCATGGCTGACCGCTCCCACCCAGGCCACAAACTCTTTGAGGCACTCTCGATGGCAGGAGTTTGGCAGAACCAGAACCTCTCGTTGGACAGTTTCTTCCCAAGCGCCATCTGCCTCTTCAATGAGGCCCGAAAGCCCCCACGAATAAGGACTTTATATTTTTGTGATTGTTTTGTCTGTTTATAGAGCTTATTTTCTACTATTGATGTTATCGCCAGGCTGCATACCTGCACTAAGACAAATTCCTCGTTGGTAATCTGATTACTTGGCTATCAAAGTTAATCTTGAATCTTAATACTTTCTTTACAGTATATGGTCAAAACCCCAAAAGAGATTGGAGAAAATGTCAATGGAGTGTCCCATGTCACCTCCTCTTCCTCCACCTCCTCCACCTCCACCTCCAGGAGCTCCACCTCCTCCTGCTTCAGTACCCAGCAAGAAGAAACTTTACCAGGCTATAGCTAGTGGCAGGAGTCCTGTTGAAGGAGACCACGCAGAGGCTCGCCTGCTGCTCCAGCAGAGGGACAGCAGGTGAGTAGATTCATTTCTAGTGGTCGAGCTCTATCTGATGCACTCTTCCCAATAGTGATTTAGCATTAACCATGGCCACTGAACGTGATTGGCTTGTGAGGGAAAATACGGCAATTGTTGGGGCATAGACTACAATTGTTCACTTGCACATGCATGGTAGACAGCAATGATTAGCAAACTGTAAAGCAAACTATTAGCAGCTGTGCAAAATCTTAATGTAGAGCAGTGGTGTTATTGTGTCTAAAACATACAGGCTTTGACATCACTGTTGAGCTTTCTTGAATACAGTAAAAGAGACTACCTAAATCACCTTCACCAAAAAAGGAAAATGGTAAGCATCAGACTTTTGGACCAAGTTTTGAGCACAATTAAAGCAGTTTTTTTTTTTAATTATCATCCTTTTCTCTATTAGTTATACATACGTTATTATATTTTTTTCTTGTAGAGAATTGCTCCATGTTCATACAGTGTGACTTTACTCATTCATACAATTCAACTTATAGCTGTAGGCTAATAGATAATGGATTCCACATTGACAAACACTGGCGTGCTTGTTCTCATAGCCTCACTGCTTAGACTGTATTATATATTATTGGTATCACTAAAGCTATTTTTCCTCATAAATAAGCATTTCGGCCCAAGGTAAAAAAAAAGGGGCCTACAGCAGATTTTCTAGTATAGTGACTGATGTAGTCTGTTTTTTCTTCTTCTGTGTTCTAGTTTTAGGAAGGATCTGCAGTGGATCTTGTTTAACAAATATGTGCCATCCCTCATCCAAGATGGTCCACAGTAAGTTAGTGAACTTCGATGTCAGTCTACTCTAATAACATTATAACCTACATTTGACTGAGTGAGAAAGCATTGATGTGACATGAATAAAAGTTCAAAACTATTGCGTGTCCAGTGGAATCAGCAATGGATATTGTTGTTTGTTTGAACTAAGTGCTTTCAGTTTCACTCGTTTAACCTAATACCTGCAGGTGCGGTCTGGTGGCTTTGTGGATGGCTGCTCACCTGCGACAGCCACAGCTGACTGTTGACGTGGAGACTATTGTACAGACAGCTTTGGACAGAGGTTACACTGCACAGGGTGAAATGTTTTCAGGTAACATTGTCTTTAAAGAGCATGTATGTCAATGCACAGTCAGTCAGTCTGCGCCGAGTACACAATTTTGAAAGAGCAAATAGGGCAGAGTGTCTGTGATATCCTCACTCATCTCCACACTCGGGGACGGTAACGATTTTCTGATCGCAAAGCGTTTGACACCGCCAAATGCAAAGTAGTAAAGAATAGCTTACGTAGCTGGAAATTCGACCTTGAAACGGATCTGAGAAATGCAACACAGCTGACCGTTATATAGAGAGCAATTTAAAACGATGTTCTGCAAATGTGGACATTAAGTGCAGGATTCATACTATTCAATATATGGAAGGCATATAATCATGGAACACGTTAAAAACATAATTGAGTGCTGAGTCGCTTTAAACTTCACAAGCTGCTGTGATTGCCATTTTAATGTGTGTTCAGTTTATGGAGACCTTGTTTGCCTGTTTTGTGGAGTGTCTGTTTGTAAGGAAAAATCTAACCTCGCCACAACTTCTATGCAGCTGTGTGCTGTATGTATTCATTGAGATGTTTTATTATTATTCTCCAGCACACAACATGGCCCTGCTGGCAGAGGAGATGTGTGCCTGCAAGGCGGAGCTCCTGACAGGGGGGATCAGTGGCAGCAATGCCACAACCATCATTACACACCTGTGTGATGGACAACCTGTTCTCATCCCGTATCTTCACACAGGATAACCAGGAGGGTCTTTCACTGAGACATGAGTTTAATATGCACTTCATTTGCGTTTCATTTCAGGGGACAGTGCACCTTCAGTGACTCATGGGTAAATGTGCCAGTGTTAGCCAACTAGCTAATTTTCAACTCTTGTCCCTGATGTTATTTGCTAGAAACTGTAATTAAAATACTTATACAGTAAAAGCACAACACACAATCATGTGTACAGTACAGATAGACAGTGAGGAAAATATTCAGACAGATGTTTAAACATAGAAAACTGGAGGGGGGGAGAGATAAGAGGGTGAAGTATTTGTTTACTTTTGCTTATTAATATAATGCTTTGACAACCTATAATTTGATATAAATATGCTGCTTCTGTAACAGTCCGTATATATTTGTTGATTTATATTTTGTGTCAAACATGTAAATGTCTCAGGAGATCGGGGGGTGGGGGGGTCGCCACAGGGAGGTTATGAGGGGAGAGCGAGTTAAAACTTACATAATGTGCCCGTATGTCTTCATGCCCACACATGTATGTATCTACATATACTTATATAATGGATGTTAATATCTTGCTCCCCTGAAAGAAAATAAAAAATATTTTATCACAAAAAAAAGAAAACTGGAGGAGGGGGGCACAAAATTTGCATTTCTTTTAGACTTCGTTTAGATATGTTGTAATTTTACTCCCACTGAGAAAGCTGAAAGAGCGTATTCTTTACTGCTGTCATGAAAAACAAAAACGTATCTAATTAGAGGGCAGAAGAATTCCTTGACAGTATGTACTACAGATATGATGAGGACTTCAACCATGAGCCATGCCAACGTAGTGGACACAGGGCTCACTGGGCAGTCGCTTCAGGTAAGAGTGACTCATCCTCTCTGTCTCTCCACATCTATCAATCAATATGCAACACATTTACTATATCCACCCCTTCCAGGTGTTCTCCTCGGCCTCGACCACCAGAGGAGTGTGAGCAAAGAGTGCACCCAGCCTGATGCCTTTCTGCCCTGGCTCTTCCTGCCCAGTGACAGCGGTTGTCCTGCGCCCACCACGGGGGTCAGAGAGGTCCACATCCTGGCTAAACAGGGCAAGAGCCTCCGCTACCAGCTGTGGAGTTTAGACGGAGTAGCTCAGAGCAACGGCCAGCTGATGATGATGGACCCCCAGAGGGCCGGTGACGGGACCCTCTACGTGGTTCCACAGGGAGGGGTGGAAGCCGGACTAGCTGGCCAGGTGGTGTTGGTCCACACACGGACAGAGAAGCAGCGGTCAGTCTGAATCACACTGCTGTGGGAGGAACAATGGATGCAAAGTGCAGATGAGGCTCCGAGATGCTGTTGCAGTACACGTGGTTTGATCTGTTACTGGCATCACAATGCTTGTGGCATTATGTGATTAATATAAACTTATACAAATCAGTGGCTAAAAGAGGTCAATATGATGTCCATGACAGCAAGATAATCAGCTTTACATGCTGAGAGAACCTTTACTCTGTGTGTTCGCCTCACTTTGGATGCTGAATCAGTGTGGCTCCTGTTATCACTTGAGAAGCTACTGAATGTGCATTTCTGATGGAAGAGTCTTTTGACTATTTTGCATCAGTAGCTTGAAATGTGATGAATTTTGAACATCACCTCTTAGATATTTTGTTGCTAAAAAACCCCAAAATGGATCATATTTATGTAATAAAGTTCCTATTCAAATTCCTGGTTTATTTTTTCGGTTCTGTTGTAATTGTTTATCATAGCAGTTTTTAGTATCTATTCAGCAAAATTCATTTCTTTAAAAGATCAATAGAATTGGAAATTGATTTTGGTTTGTGAACTGCATGATGAATGGTGCATCTGATTGTGTGTGTGTGTGTGTGTGTGTGTGGGGGGGGGGGGGGTCAGAGTAGAAAACACTCCAAAGCTCTTACTTTCAATTTATTGCAATCAATGCCATTCCAAACAAAGCAGGGACCTAATATCAATTTTCACAAGTCTGTAAAAATCCAGTACATATGTTATGGTTACAAAGTTGCAAATTAACTCCCCGTCCCTCAATCCAGTTCTCTCGCACACAAAGCACCCAGTTTGAAAACCTGATAGCTTGCCATATTACAAATATAAAGAATATGTGGGCAGAGAAATATAATACTTTGTAAACACTACATTGTTCCTTTCTTCCAGTAGGTGTGCTTGGTGAGGAATTTTCAGAGATGGAAAAAACTGAATTCCAGTTCCATGAAGTCAGACATTTTGCAGCAATGGTGTAGAGCCCTTACATTGTGTACATAGTGTGCTGCCTGCCCTGCACACGCTCACATTCCCAAACAGTGCTGCCCGACACTGTTTAAGGATGCCCGCACACACAGATTCCTAAACAGTCCTTCCCGACACTGTCGAGGAGGGTCTCCGGAAGACTCGACACTGGAATGTTCACCGACCTGCCAACATTCCAGCCACGGAATGCCAAATACGGTCAAAAGCACTGACATATTGACGTCATTACAAGGTTATATGCTCATATTAACCTCATATTGCAATTTTCTTTGTAAACTACCAATCTTACACTCAGAAACCTACTAAAACCTCCCATTTAGTGTAGCTAATTCAGGGTGTAGCATCGTCCTATTTAAAAAAAATGCTATTCTTGCCTTTGATGACGCATCATCCATTAAAAGCAAAATAAATGTTGAAATTATCCAGTTTGAAGTTAGTGCATGAGCTGATGGGAGAAACAGCAAACTTAGTTTAATCAGGGGGTTCCAGTTTCACATGACCTTTTGCACCAATGAATCACTCGCTCTCTCACACTTAGTCCCTGGAAATCTAAAAGCAATATTCAGTAAGCAGAATAGAATGATGGGAAATTCAAACTTCTGCTTAACTGCTAAATGTCTGCATCTGTGAACCCATCTTAAGACACAAAGAGGCAGAGCTCGTTTTGTTCAATGGCTTTGTGAGGCTCCATAGTGCAACAAATCCCACACAGGCATGGCTGTGGAGCCGCATACTGTACACAGTCCAAACAAAACAAAAAATTAGTTTCAGACACTTTCACTGCATTATCATCCCAAAAGCCAATCAAGAGGAAGTCAATTAAAGGTTGGGATTAAATGTTGACCGTTTTACTTGGGTGAACTCTTGGGAATAAAAATAACATCATGGGTCCACTGCATTGGAATGGTCAAACAGCTCTTCCATTAAAAACCCTAGTAGGTACCAGAAACAGTACAAACTGGGTAAGGAGGCTATAAGAAGGCGGCAAAAAAATTAAATAAAACTATTTACAGAGAGACCCGACACACTGGGTTAGTTTACACACAGTTTTACCAGTGTTTTAGTGTTGCTGTATACTAAATGGTCCACGACAAATATAAAACTCCAATGTCCAATGCTCCTCAAAGGCCACTTAAAAAGGTTTTATACCACCGGATCAAGTTCATCGTTGTAAGAGTGCTATGCGCATCTCTAACCAACAGAGGGAGTTGGTAACGAGGGAGAGGAGTAGTAATGTTACATTGTGCTTGTGTGTAGAAGTGGCAGAAGTCAATGTTGTTTCTAGACTGTACACTACAAAAAGGTACAGCCCCAACTCCACCTTTGTCAAAATCCAAAAGTGGCAAAGAGTCCTGTATGCAATGCTCTCTCTCTCTCTCTCCCCCCATCCCTCTTGTGTCACATCAAGGCAGGTCATCTGACCTCAAGCTTCACCAATGGACCATGTGCAAGATACTAGACTTTGGCGTATCCCACAGTGCAATGCGCAGCCTGCGTTCGTTTTGCCTCCTGTTCTTAAGAACAGCTGCAAATGGATACTGACGTTTGGATATTTTGCATCATGGTTATCGGGTATGAAAAAAGTAATGGCATCAAAACTGATAGCCGGTTATATTCATGGACCTTGTCTGTTCATTTGTCGGCTCCCGGCTTGTATCATCTTCGCTCTTTCCACAAATTTGCAAGTGTTTTCTCCATCCATCGTGTCGTCCATTATCAGGAGCCTGCGTGGTCCGTCTGTTCGAGCTGTTGTCTGTTCCGACTCCGCCCCATCAGGGTGTACGGGGCAGCATACAGCTGAAGATGTCTATGATGTTGTCCAGCCCCCGGAGGTAACCGTCCTCCCTGTTGCCCTCCACCCAGGAAGTCCTGTGGTCCAGGGTAAGAGGGGCGGGCAGGGGAACGGTCTTCCCAAAGTCGATCATCCACACGCGGGCCTGTCCCGACGCATCGTGCACAAATAGCAAAGAGCTGCCCACCACCTGGCAAGAGAGGACAAGTGAGGCAGGTGAGGTTAGGTGTGCAATTCAATACAGTTGCAATCCTATTTATTGGATATTACAAATTTGCAACTTGGCCAACTAGCTTCTTGCGAAATCATGGTGTGTGTGTGTGAGTGTGAGTGTGAGTGTGAGTGTGTGTGTGTGTGTGTGTGTGTGTGTGTGTGTGTGTGTGTGTGTGTGTGTGTTTGAATGTGTGTGCGTTCACCTCATGTGTCCTGAAGAAGTGTGATTTCTCAAGAACAGAGCGGAGTTCCTCCAGCCTCTGCAGGTAGAGTTTCTAAGGGTAGAAAGATAACAAAGGAGAGATGTGGGTCAGCTGAATACAAGAATAGAGAAATTCTAAAGAAGTTGCAAAATGATACAAAAAATAAACCCCTTTCCCTTTCCTCAGAATCCTCACTGGCCTGAGTTAACGGTGACTTCAGTCAATCTTTACAAGACTTACCGGGTTACGGCACACTTACTGTAAATACTCAAGACTGAAATAGAGTAGCATTCTACCTGCTTTTACATTTATGTAGAAATAAATGAATTGGTCAGTGAACTCGGAACACCTACCAGGATCTGAACGTTCCCATCGACAAAGTCCTCCAAGGCCTGCATCACCTGCTCTCTGTGCTTGGTCTTCTTAAAGTTGGTGTTGCAAGTTCCATCTGCTTTCTGTTAAAAAACCAACAAGAAAAAGATCAAAATTAAAGCTTAACTGTTTATTTAATCGTCAAATACATGAGACTATCTTGTTCTCCTCCCACTCAACCATTCTTTTGGCCAGCATGAGCATGGTGATTCCAATCAGTTCCTTTTTACAGCTTCCTGAGTCTGGTATTTCAACAACATTCCAGCTGAAAGTTCTGTTCATACTTGATGTACTGATTATATGGAACATGTTCTTTCACTGATAGGACTGTATATAAGTTGTGCTTTGCTGAAACGGCAATGGAAAACTTGCAGCGAAAAGCTAACCGCCCGACCAACAAATATTAACATAAAATTGATTTCCATGCGATGCGTTTCGGTGATAGAACAGTCAGCCTGACCGCTATAACCGGTTTGACTGGAAAATAAAGCCACGGTGGACCAATTAACCACTGAAAATGGATCATCAGTCATTTCTCTGAGTACTATGCAAATCTATAGCTATTGGCATAACCTGGTCCCAGTGCTGGGTTCTTTTTGAAAGCACAAGTAGTCCTCGTTCTGACTAACTCCTTCAGCGGTCGCGTTGTTTGCCAATTCCACACCAGTGAGTGGTCTCGTCCTGCGTATGAACTCATAAATATTTACTCCCAATGTTTGGTACTGTTTGTTCACTTCCACAACACGGACTATAACAGCCAAGTGCGCGATGAGCCGCAGCTGAGCCCTGCTGACCTTAATGCCTTCGATGCGGAAGCCCAGGGTGGCCGTGGAGCTGAGGGTCTCCCTCCACTGCATGTATCTGGGTTTGAGGACCCCCTGCTGGGCCTTCTCCTGCTCCGTGGGGGCCCCGGGGTCCACCGCCACCATCTTCTCAAACATGTCCCTGCGCAGGCGAGGACGCTCTCTGGCTTTACTCAGCTCCTCCTCTAAGTACGTCCTGACGGCAGACAGAAGGGAAGAGAAAGGCTTAATATGGCAAAGAGGCAAAACACTGGTGAGGAGTAAAGTGTGTGGAGGCTTCACACAGTATGTGTTTAACCATTAAACACAAAGTGTGTGGAGGCTTCACACAGTATGTGTTTGACCGTTAAACACAAATGTAAAAAATATTTTGGGGGCAACGTTTGCTCCCACTGTCTAAAAACTGGGGGCATTTACAAAATTTTGGGGGCACTTTAAAAAAACAGTAATTAGTGCATAAAGTTGCTAAAGTGTAGTGTGTGAACCGTGTGAACAACACTTCTTCTGGCAACCAGCTTGCAGGTGTTGAGTGTGTGTTAGAGATGGAAATGGCAATTAAATTAAAATTATCAAAAATATTGGGGGCATTTTAGGGGTCTTATGAGATTTATTGGGGCTAAATTCCTACACCGGTTTAACGATGCATTTTCTAGGCTACTACAACTCCCCAAATCCAGAGAAGCAGCTCTGATTATCACTATGAACTTGGGAAATGTTTGGTACACAACCACACACGTCTTGCACGCTCGCTCACCTGCTGCCCATCTTACAATCCATGATGGAGGGAGAGTCAAAGTCAGCCAGCAGGTCATCCATCAGGTTGTAGTCCTGCTCGTCTCGCTGCACCACGCCGTGATAGCCAGGCACGTAGGGGCGCAGGGTGTCCTCCATCAGCTTCTGCAGGCACTGCTGCTCGCACTCACAGTAGCGCTTCAACAAGCGGCCGTACTCCCCGGCCTGGAAGTTACCTTCGGAGACAGGGACAGAGACAAAGGATAAGAGTAGGAAAAAGTAACATTTGGAGTGTGTACTATACATTAGCATTAGTATTAGCGTAAAGATGTACCTGCATGGCCGGCTAGCTGCACCCAGGGATAACGCTTCTTGAAGGAGGACACCACGAAGGGGGACCAGTGAACCATGGTCTTCAACTTGTGCCACGACTTCTTCTGGAAAACGACAAACATCTTCAAATAAGTTTCTTATATGGTCAAAGGCAAAGCGTTAGGCTAGACACTGGCCAATAGAATGATTAGCATTGAATGGATAAAGCCCTGCACACACCCACACACCTTTATAGACATTGGACAGACCCCTCCCCCTTAGCCAAGGCCAGGTGCACAACGTACAGTACGTGACAAAGCCCATTCATGACACATTGACCAAAGCCAACAGTGTGAGGCATAAAACAGAACCCCCACTGTCTGAAACACTGCGTGCGTGTGTGTGTGTGTGTGTGTGTGTGTGTGTGTGTGTGTGTGCGTGTGTTCGTGTATGTGCATATGTTTATCTGTGTCGGGAAATACTAGAACAAGGACGGTGTGCAACGGGGGCTTTGACGCAAGCGATGTGAGAGAAGAACATCAGGTGGATTAGCACTAGCAGCACAACGTGTGTGTGACAAATCAAAACAAGCTGGCGGTGAGTCTCAGGGGAAGTTAGGTGTGTGTTGCATTATGCAGCAGATACAGAGTGTGAGAGGGGAGGGGCCAGGAGAGAGAGAGAGAGACACACACACACACACACACACACGCGCGCGCGTACACACAGTACACACACAGGTCAATCATCAATCATAAAATCCATCTTTCCACAGCGCTAACTGACTGCTGGGAGTTACTGTGCTGCTCTGTGTCCGGCCTCTCTCTCTGCCATGTTTAGGTTAACATGTTTGCCTACGTCTCCTCTTCTCACACACCTTCTTTCTACAGCTGCTGTGTTGAAACGCTGTCACAATAAAACTCTTAATGCTGGACTGTACGTACACACACACACACACACACACACACACACACACACACACACAAAACGGAAACTGTGGGTTTATGTTGGGCAAGAACAAACAAACTTCATTTGAGTCAAATGAGGGCTGATTTGTAACTCAAAAGATTTCAGCTTTTTGCAATCGAGACTTTAATCGTCCAAATTGTGGGTGCACTGGCATACAGTACTTTCGAAGAAAGAAGAAGAAATTAAAAGTTTCTAAACATTAAAAAAAAATCATTAAACTAAGGGCTGGCAGTCTACTGATACATTAATGCAGAAAACAAACATCTCTAAGACAACTTACCAATCGTAAGTCAACATTTAGATCTGATGTACTCTATATCAGTGAAAAATTGCTACATAAAAAAAGGAGTTTAGACAAATTTCAGGGTGGTGGGGTGAATGTGTTTCAACACCGTCATTCATCCCTTGCATTTGAAAAACAACAACATGTCAGATAGCTAATGTAGTTAGCTAATGTAGCTAATGTAGTTAGGGACTGGGCCTTCAAGATTAGAGGTAAGAGAGCTAGGAAGGAACAAGCCGTTTGGACTGCATTCTACAGCTGTGTTGCTTGTGGCAGGGTAACAGTGTACGACAGGTTCGTGCAAGACCGAGACAGAGAGGGAGACAGACAGACAGAGAGAGATAGAGGGGAGAGAGAGAGTGAGAGACAGAGAGAGAGACATACAGATAGAGAGAGAGACAGAGAGAGGGGGAGAGAGAAGGGGGGGGGGGGGCGGAGAGAGAGGGCAGAGTGAGAGTAAGAGCAAGCACCAGATGCCTGTGACCCGAGCCTTCAATCTCATTAACAGATTAACCTCAGTGCCTCAGGGGAAACAACACACCTGTACTACATATTGAATGAAAACCAACCGCATGCAGGTGTTTTACACATTTTTCCTCACCTTTCTATGATTAGTAGTAACACAATTTCAAACAGTACAATTCTGACAGCGTTGATATTGAAAAGTCACACTGTCTGCTTCAGCTGATTTGAATGTCCAAGGTCTTGTTTAGCTAGAACCATCACTCTACTATCTGAACTATCACTCTACTATCTGTCAGGATGTTTGTCATTTTGTTCTCAAGATTCCTCAAAAGGCAGCCCAACATACCAGCAGCCTACCTTGACCTCTGGCTTAAACACTGCTGAAGTTTTACAAGTCTGGGGGAGAAAAAGACTAATTCTAGCCTTTTCAACATTGATCCTCTTATAGGCTTCCCTGTATTAAGGCAGGACAAGAATATCCAAACAGAGCACACACAAAAAAGATCTGATTTAGAACAACCTCCATTCCTCCACCAACGCATAAAACAGGCACTCCATCTTGAGAAAGACACGTCCAGCCTGGTGGTCAGCACAGTACAACTTTAAGCCTCCCTCCATTACAAAGTGTCTGATTATGAACCTGTTCAGTCAGATTATGTTGCTCTGAATAGAGGGGTCAATGCACCTTTTAGGCGCGTTCACACCAAACATGCTTTTTTCAGTAAGAACGCTGTGGAAATCATGTCGAGGGCGCTTCCATTGCGCACAAAACAGCGCACGGAACGTTTTCTTTTGTGTGCTTTGTTTTGTTTCCCCCTGCAGTCGCGTGCAGTACAGTTTAGGACACAACAAACACACGGACGGTAGCCAGCTGGTTTCGTCTGTTTGATGTTGTTCACTGTGACTGAACATGAAAGCCAGATTATTGCCAATTCTGGGAGCAGCAGAGGTTGGAGATCCCTCTGGGAGGAGAAGAGGTAGGAGAAGTGAAAAGACAAGCAGCACGCTTTTCCTTCAAATGTTCAACTTTTTTCAGCTTAAAACGCCCAGAGCGCTCCGCCAAAAACACTAGACGCCACCAGCGTTTAACGGCAGGTGCGTTCCTTGAAAGAGGAGCATGTTTAGCGCGTCCTTACATAGAGAATGAATTGCAGAAAGACGCTGGCAGCTCAAATGAGCGCGTTGTGTGTGAACGCCGCCTAACACACATTAAACTTATAGGCCTACTATTTTAATTGATCCATCAGTTCAGTTCTTTTAAAAGGATGGGATCGTACTCAACAGTGAGGATCTATAAATCTATACATTTTATGCTCAAATGGACAGAACATTTTCGGCACTCCGGCCTTCATCGGTCTCTCTTTCAGTATAATCAAATCATATTAAGTTATTAATTTTTCACCAATCATTTCAAGTTCATGTGTATGAAATCATTCAAGTAAAAACAAAATGTGTTGTTTGGGGTAATGTTACTGTAAACATCAGGCAGAAAGCCGCTCATAAAACAGTAAACACAGCAGCAAAAATAAATAAATAAAAAATAACCTGCTGAAATGACATCCGTTTGTGGTCAAAACCACAAACCAAGTTTAGCCATCAGACCATGATAACCCAGCTCATTTAGCTATTATTAGCATCATCTCTCCTCGTCCAGAGAAGCCTTCAGTGTCAGATGCAGTCCAGGGGGTCGACACTGAATCTCTCTTGCCTCTCTGGGGTCAGATGTATCTGCCTAATATAGCCTAATATATATACACCGCAAGACACAAGTAGGTGTTTTTGTTAGAAGTAAAAGGTGTTTTGGAAAACCTCTGACACAAAGCATTCTGCTGCTGTGGAGAATCTCTACAAGTTGCACCATGTAAGAAAATGTTTTTGCCATTTCATTTCAAACTTAGTCAATCATAAGCATTGGCATCTCATTCTGTCTCCCCCAACCCACATCTTTGAGCATTTTGAAACAGTGAAAATAAGTTACACCACAGCTGAACTTTCACCCTGTTCACTTTCTCTCTGTGCTTTCAGGTCAATATTCTGTGTTGCTTTGTTTTAGCTAAGCTTCCTTCCTCATTCCCCCCAATGTTTTGATGCACATCATTGACTTCTAATGGCGAATGTCACCTCTATCATTCCCAATCTGCAACCTAAGAGCCGGTTACTGCACCATGTCACTTCGATATTCAGTTCCAGAGCATGAAAGTTGCTTGTTGTATGTAACTCCATTTCTTGTTGCAGCTCCTTCATATTAAGAGCTTGCCCCTGACAAACTAACAGGACACTTTTATTGTGAAGAAGGTATAGGAAGTGAAATGCGTTTATCGCTAGCGGGATTGATTAGTGGCATGATAGCGACTTGTTCAACAACATTTGGGGATATTTGGAGCTACCCCCCCAGCAAATCAGTTATAAACACTGCAGAGAGGTTAGCAAAGTAGAGTACATGCAGAAACTGTAAAATAAGGCTAGGGATGGGCATTTTAAGTCATTTCAATATGTTAGTACTCTCCTGTTACGCATGAGTAAATGGGTACTTGCAAAAAATAAAATAAAAATGGGGGTCCGTGTGGAAACATGATGCAATCAAAGTTATGTAGGCGATATCTATTACTATGGTAATGATAGAACAGGGGTAATCTGCTGTGTAACGTGGGCTGTTCAGCATTTCTGCAGGGAAAAAGCGCTGCCTGGAGCACTTTGTGTCAGGAGAAATAAGTGGACAGACCGTGATAAGGTGACCTGTCGTTAGCTTAGCTGCTGTTAGCCTACTATTAGCTACTGCGCTAATCAGCTGATTAGAAATAATAAATGTAAATATAATGGAAGCCCTTGTGTCACTTCTCTTTCTCTGTCGCTTCTGTCAGTCATGTTACCTCATCCTGTGGTTCAAATGCAACCCACATTTACCGACTGGAAAGAGATATGGTGTCGTTTACACTTTACAGTATGTCAGGTAACAAACTGGAAGGCGATAGGGGTTGTTTACACTTTACACTGTATGTCAGGTAACTGAAAGGAGATATGGTGCTTACTGCTTAGACACTTTACACTGTATGTCAGGTAACAACGGTTTTCAAAGAATGAGCATTTCAACCCCCCCCAACACTCGCTCGTCAGACTCCCATCCTCCATAACACTTTTAAGCCCATCCTTTAACACGGCTCCTACACTTTGTGTTGGAATGCTGGGAATGTCCTTTGCTATTCGTCATGGAGAAAACACACACACCCCCCTCCACTGGGGCCCCTCTGTTGTTCACATGGAAACAGTAATGAGCATAGTCAGAGAAGCCATATTGACACTCACCTACACCTATCCAACAAGTATAGAGAGCCAAAGTGGAACGTCACTTCCTGCTTCAGCACTGTACCAGAGATTTTCATTGGCCATTTATTTTCCTATAGACATTTCGTAAAATGCGTATAAAAATAGTTTTACTTGTTCAAACCAAACGGTACAGATATATTTAGAAACAGGAGAGACCGCATGACATTTCACACGGACCAAAATGTAAAAAAAAATGCAGGTTTAAAGAAAATATTTTTTTGATGTTCTAATTTTTTATTTTGGTCAGTGTTAAATGTTCTATGGTCTCCCCCGATTCTAAATATAGTTGAACCATTTGGTTTGACCAAGTAAAACTCTTTTTATACACATTTTATGAAATGTCTATGGGAAAATAAATTGCGGAAGAAAACCTCTGGTACAGTGCTGAAGCAGGAAGTGACGTTCACTTTGCCTCTCTATACACACACATGCAGGAGAGAGCTGAGGCATTCGTCAGCATAGTCGTTTTAGGCCTAGACAATGTGTCTCAGGGAAAAATAAAATAAAGATAGGACATTATCACCTAGGTCAAAGATCATGGTCCTTATCCTGGCGGTTGGCTTACTGGCTTCTTAACCCAGATAGAGAGAGAACACAGATATCTGTGCAAACAGCATTGGCAGGCAACAACCAAATACTGTAGCAAGAGATTGGGCTATCCATCAGTTTACATTTGAATAGCCAAACCTGGCTCCTGAATTTGAAATCATCTAACCTCACATGCTCTCTGTGAAGTTCTGTAAGCATTTCAAATACTATTAGCAAGCACATCCAACAGTCTGCGGTGGAAACAGGCTGAATTGAAGGGTACAGTGGTCTGGTTCTAGTTCTTACCTGACAGACAGAGCAGTAGTGGAGGAGCAGGCAGGCGCTGACACAGGCACACACAGCCACACAGACAAAGCGAGAGCGCAGCCAGCACAAAACACTCCGCACCATCAGCAGCACTGGGTCTCCCCCCCAAGCCCCCGCCACCACCGGCTGCACCCAGGGACGTGTGCCTCCCCCGCTGGCCTAGTGGTCATCCCCTCTTTCACCAAGCATTAGCTTCAACGCTCCATCCTACTCCAGTTAGCTTAGCCTTTAGCTTGCACCTTGTTGTAAACAAGAGGGAAACCGGAGCTCAGGTGGCCCGGTAAATAATCCCACTGCGTTATAAAGGCAACACTAATCTCTCACTTTCACACTGACATCTTCTCTTTGGGCTCGCGGGTGGTTTTTTTCACTGGAATTCACCATCGCTACCGTTTCCACATCCTGCACTCCTCCCTTCTCCTCTGTCACCTTCTCATCACCTGATATCTTCTCCCTGCCGGTGGAGCGTACAACACACACACCACCTACCCCTCCTCTGTCAATTATCTCCTCCTTACTCCCAGACCTTCTGCCTGCTTCAACTTGTTCCCTTTCTCTCCCTCCTCTACAGATGATTCACCATCTCCCTATAGCTACTTCTTACTGTTATCAACCACCACACAGCCAGCCATCTTTCTCTCTGTCCCACCTTTGTTCTACTGATTTCCCTCTCTCTCTCTCCCTAATCCCCACTCAGCCTATCCTGAGCCCCGCACAGGCACAGCCAATCTGTAGCCAGACTGGGGCTGGTAGGCTGGGGGGGCAGGGAGGAGGAGAGACTCATCTCCCTACAGGCCTCTGTCCTCCTCTACTCTCCTTTTGTCTGCTTGACAGATTCCTCACTATTACGCAACCTCCAGAGGTGTGTGTGTGTGTGCAGAATATGTGTATTAGCGACAAAGAGGAGAACCTGTCAGACAACTATCGGCTATACAGGAGTACATGAGCAACACACTGAAGTAGGGATGTCAACGATACTAGGATTTCTACTTTGATACCGATAGCCCGGAAAATATCGATACTCGATACCATTTTCGGAAAGGGGGGGGATGACGACACATGGAGAGGCATAAAAATAAAGTTAGACAGATGGACGGACAGACGTACACTTCTCCATAATCTAGGCCTGATAAAACTTTGAACTTTAAAGTCGAGCTGAAGTCAAAAATGACTTTTCTTTTCTTTTAGTTCAAATACCTGGGTATGCAGTGCACCTATTTAATGATGTATGCAAAAAAATCACAAAAATCTAATGACTCCTTGAGTTTTTCACACTTTTTCAAAAGTTCATTTTTCAAGATTTCATTGATAACACTAATCTACAGTTTGCTGACATCACCTAGTACTATCAAATTTCTACCCCATTTCAACCAATCATATCACGACATGCAGCTGTCAATCAAATCTTCATTTCAGGATAATTTTCTCTTCCAAATGAAGTAGAAAATGGCGCCTAGTGCCTGTCATCTGGCAGAATTCCTATCCCATAAACTAACTACTAACTTGGCCAATTGCATGAAATATGAAAAAAACAAAAACTATAATCTCTAAGAATGCAAAGAAATGTAACTGGCTCGTTAAAACGCACATTCCAGGAATATCGTATTTACAGAAATAGCGTAAAAGGCGCGCGCTTGAGAGCGTGGTAGTCAGGGGTCTCCCCTCGGAGATTTCAGGCGGGCGGGCAGCACCCATGCATCGGATTGTCCGCTCGCTCCGCACGAAGCAAGTGGCTGCCTGGTACTCTGCGGATCCCACTCGCGTAGCACGACAACACCCTGAATCCCACTCGATTTGGGGGTGGAACACGCCATGATTGACCAATGCCAAAGCCAGTCGACAGAATTGTCAAATCAAATCATCGACACGTACTGTATATGGTCCGCCTCTCAATTTGTTTTCAGTCTCCGACGCTCGTGCTATTGCATTCGCCTCCGGTTCACTTTGACTTTAAGACAGAGCAGATTACTGCTCTAGCCATCAGAACACATTTAGCTTGTTGAAGCAACAGATACTCAAAGATAGGGAGGGGAAAAGCAGTGATTTTTCATTCAAAGAAAGCACTGATGGTATCAAAACTGCAAATGAGTATTGTATCCATTAAAAAAAAAAGTATGTATCAAATTTGATGTGATTCAAATTTTTAGTATTGATACTTTTCGATACCATCAATACTTTTGACAATCCTACACTGAAGTGCTTTCAGGTGCTTTCAGATGTACAGCAGAGCTCTTTCTCACAACCACCAGTTGTGTGTCTACAAAACCACATCCCTTTCCCTCTACTCAGCTCTTCTCTTCTCTGCTCAGGCTTGGGTCAGTTAGACGTACAGACACACAGAGGAACACATGGCCCGCTTTGTGTGTAAGACTTTCTGCTCTATATTGGCAAGCATGTGTCAAGAGTCAAGACGGTGTGGGAGTGATGTGTGTGTGTGGGACTTCGCATAATGAGGGAAAACAAGTTTGCAATTGTGGATCATATGATGTATCATGCATAGCTGAGAAGTTCACGTGTAGGCTACGTGTTCAAAGCTTCAGTGTATGGTTTTTTTGTCTGCACGAGCCGTTATCTTCTCTCTCTCTGGGCTTATCTTCATTTTCCTCTGTGTTTTGTTCCACCGGCTATAATGTCTCGCGCTATTTCAGAGGAAAATATTACCAGGCTTTTTGTTGCCGGGTTAAATGTGGGGGAAGAGAGAGAGAGAGAGCGTGACACAGAGACAAGTGATGGAAGTTAATAAGCCGAGAGAGCGGTTTCATTATTTAGAAAATTAAGTGCACAATAATACACTCGGCCTGAGCGCGGGCATTTGGAGACATTTACATCTAATAACATTCAAATGTCAGGGACAGAGTAGATACTGTCGGAGAGAACGAGAGAGAAAGAAAAAAACCCAAGAGCTCCATATATGGCAAAGATGTCGCCTAGCAACGGGCTCTGCCTTCAGCCCAATTTTCCATGACACACACACACACTGAGCTCTGAATGCAAGATGGCATCGGCGTAGTGTGTGTATCTCTGAAGGTGTGTGTGTGTGTGTGTGTGTGTATATCTCTGAAGGTGCGTGTGTGTGTGTGTGTGTGTGTGTGTGTATCTCTGAAGGTGTGTGTGTGTGTGTGTGTATCTCTAAAGGTGCATGTGTGTGTGTGTGTGTGTGTGTGCGTGTGCGTGCGTGCGCGTGTATCTCCGAAGGTGTGCATGTGCGGGCAAGTATCTGCTCACGTCACTGAGCATACAAAATGTAACTGGTTTGGCTGCGACCTCACAGCGTGGCCGCAGCTTTCAAAAGACAACAACAATGTACAACACACACCTTCATTCCGTCATTCACACCCCTTTAGTGAAGAGCAGACGACAGCCAGGCGCAGCCCAGTCGACAAAAGGGGACAAACTACGCACGGGGGGGGGCCGACGTGTCAGCGACCACAGGCCGGTGTGTCACATCGTTTGTTAGGACAGCTCAGGTTGCTCATTTCCTGTCTTGTCAAACGCAGTCGCCAGGAAGTGACACTGTCCCCCGATTCGACGACGCAAATGTTTAGGTTCATCGAGAGACAATTATGTAACAAAGCCACAGTATATCTCTGGAGGAAATGTATATTTGGATTTGATGGGAGCGATCAGTCACATCAGTTAAATTAACTGTTAACTCAAAGTAAAAGGAATAAAATAATGCCAGAGGGACAGAAAAGATCAGGACTGATATTACTAAAATGCTCCATACTGCTGCTGACAGATTCAGGATGTTTGTGTCGATGTGAAGACAGTCAGTCTCACACACTGAAACGCATGCACACATGCACGTGGATGCACACATGAATAACATGACTGTGAGTCACAGTGTTGTTCAACAGTGCCCTTTTGTGCGAGTGTGTTTTTCGTTGTCTTCCTCTGGCAGCCAGTGCGTTAAGAGATGGCAATTGAATGAAAATAAAATTATCTTAAAATCTTGGGGGCAATTTCCCCCCTCAATCACAGTTTTTAGGGGCATTCTGAGATTCCTTGGGGCATTTTTGCCCTAGTTGCTGCTGGCTAATTTCCTACGCTGCATGAGAGGATGCATGATGGATATAGTCATACCATGAACTTGAACTGGCATGAGTTCAAATCCCAGCTCATGCTATGCTGTCACACCTGTCACGTCTCTCTCTCGCTCTCTCTCTCTCTAAAAAAAAAAAAAACATACCAAAGGAGGGTGGACGATTCGCTGTGAAAACATATTAGAATAAATAATAAACAAACTTCTGCCATCTTTCCAGTTTTGTGGGCTGGGCTATGAGTTCTGGGGTTTAACATCTTGAAGCCGCAGCACCATCACCAGGATTCCCACTCTGCCCAGAGAACTTGTGTTGCCCCTAGTCTATTTCCAATGGAGACATCCTGTTTTTAGGGCTCATTCCATTCCAAGCACTTTGAGTCACGGTGCATCAAAGCCTCCTGACTAGGGGAGGGCAGGGGAGGGCAACATCACTTCCTACTTGGAAACCTTAAATTGAGTTCAGGACTGGAGCAGAGCAAAGAAAAGCCTTTGGGGCTTAAAGCCTAGACTGCCCGAGTGGCTGTGCTATAATAGCTATTAATGAAGACCATTTGAATGTGTATATTAAAGAGCATGGTGCAGGTTAGAGACCACTTTGCATTAATATGTGGGACTTTGATGTAGCAATTAGGATTCCTTTTTTCTAAAAAAAAAAAAAAAAAAACTGCACCACGCTCTTTAAGTGTATATTTACACTGAAATGGCAACTCCAGTGGGGCGACAAATGGTTCAAAGCAGGACTCAGTATTTGAAAACAGCCCCTAAATAAATATCAAGCTGAATTCTCTAATGAAAGCAATGTGATCGTGAACTTTGGGGAGTAAAAAGTCACAGCAAATAGATTAGGGTCTACTTTTGTAAGTTGACAACAGCGGATCATCATTCCTTGGGAAGAAACTATATATCAGTGTGTGAATCAGTCTAAACAGCATTTACCGTACATAGTTGAGCCCTTGATTACTCTTGTGCCCTATGTTTTGATTAGCAGTAAATAATGCAAGTGACTACAACACAGATATTATCTGCTGACATCTGACATCTGAGGTCAGTATGTGAATGTGTTTGTGTGCATAAGAATTATTGAAATGCCTGAAATAAATAGGCTATGGAAATGGTCATGCATCGTCATGTTCATCTGAGTAATCCGGTTGACTAAATAAAACGCCTGTATTCAAGCTCTTGAGGATTGTTTACCTCGGAATGTTCTGCAAAGTGTGTGTACAACAATGTGTACAATATGTGATGTGCGCACTTTGTGTGTGCATATGCATTCACATATCTTTCCTCAAATCAAATCATCAAGAGCCTGCTGCTGTAGATACTTTTGCAGATTGTGTAGTAAGTGTGGTTCTGATGCCCAGGTTGGTGCTCCAGTGGGTGTTGCAGTTTATGAATGGCCCTTAATTGGATGGATTCATGTCATAATGTCTCTTTCCAGCCTGTGTGTGTGTGTGTGTGTGTGTGTGTGTGTGTGTGTGTGTGTGTGTGTGTGTGTGTGTGTGTGTGTGTGTGTGTGTGTGGAAGGGGGGGGGGGGGCATCTCAGCTTTGTCATTGATAGCTGCAAAATTGCATAGTGACTTTGAACATGTTACCCACTGTGGAAAAGCAATGATAAAAGACAGATAGGCTAGGCTACATGAATAGCACATCACTCACCCCAGTCCCATCGTCCGCGCTGCTCACAGACGAGCACCTGGCTGGAGACAGGCTGGACTCGTAATCGCTTCCAGTGTAGTCGTCCTCGGATTCGAAGGACGAGTGTGAGGACAGGCCGTAGGAGGAGGAGTTGGACAACTTTCTCAGTGAGCGCATCAACGCGGGGGAACCTCCGCAGCCGCTGTCCGAGCAGGGCGACTCCTCATCCGGATGCAGTTCCAGACACGAGCCGCTGATTTCCGGTCCGGTGGTGCCGGGGGGCGAGGTCCCCTGAGGCCTGCTGGGGCTAGGGTCTCTGGTTATGATCAGCTTCGGGATGGTACCCGGGAAACACTGGCCTCCAGAGACACTCAGAACGGCGTCGTTTGGGCTCCCGGATTCAACGGGACGACCGTCGCTTTGGTCACTGACATGTTTGGGCTGGCATGTAACAATAATAAAGTCAGATCTCGTCATTTCACCCTCCTCGGTGTGATCGTTCGTTATCGGTCGTCCACTATCCAAAGGTTGATCCGAGCACAGGCGCGGCGATGCCAAAGTCCACTCGGTCTCCTGTCCAGAGGTGAGCCGCAGGGCTGAGCTTATAGTCCCCGGTAATTCCCTAACATCAGACGCAGCACTTCCCTGGACGTTTTCCATGGCACTCGCCGGGGGGTCCGAGGCATGGTCGTGTCCCCTGGTTTCTGGCTCCTCCGGGCAACCCGCTCCGCTGAGTTCACCGCTCCTCGTCTCCAAGGCCGACGCATCGGACGAGCCAGCAGTTGCCTCGTAGTTGTTCACGACTTGGCTGTCCGCAGTACCATCCTTGATTAAAGCGGGCGGGCTCTCGAAACCCGGGGCCGTCCGCTCCTCTCCGACCGCCAGCACGCTCTCGTCCCCCGGTAACTTTCTGGGGCGCGTTTCTGAATCTCCAGCTCCCTTCACACAACCCAATGTCGCTTCTGTTTGGCTGGCGTCTCGACGGTTCCCTTCCAGCCGCGGCAACGTCTTATTTTTCATGTGAATCCTGTTTAACCGGTCACCCTGTCGCTTCTTCTCACCACTCGTAAATCTGCGGATACGGAGCTGTTTAGCTGTCTCGCCTGGTTTCCATTTCGCTTTGCCCGGAGTGGTAGTGGTTGTGGCGTGCGATAGACCGGAGCGAGTTTGGCCCATCCTGCATGCCGTAGTAGTGACCAAGACACACCCTCAATGAGTAGCCTGGGCTGGGTTGAAATCACTTGTGTGATAACTGATATTATGACTGGCAGTGTTAACACATTAGTCACTAACTCCACTTATTGTTGCAAGCCTGGGAAAATCTTAAGCTGGCCATTTCCCTTCCTCTTCACACGTGGAAATATTCCATTATCTGAGGGAGCAAATAAAAACACACTGATTTAATCATTGCACACAACTGCAGTAATGACAGTCTGTTCTGATAAAATGGTGCTCTCACCTAATCAATCTTACACAGAAAGAGAGTAATGAGTGGGCTCCATGTTAACAATAGCCAAGGTAAACACTGGCCTTCATTAATCACATTACTTGGCTCAAGTATCCTAATAATGTAATCAATCTTAAATGATCTGTGATTCATCAATTCTGACCTGCCGAGTCCTGGGACATGCTACAGACCACTCACAAATAACAGTGTTAAAGCCACAAGTAAATACATTGGCATTGATCAAATATTCATCGCAAAAAAAGTCAAATATTATACACGATAAAACACTACACAAGTTGACACATGTAAAGACACGTTCAAGTAGGCCTAATTCAGGGTTTAAAGGAATGACAATTCAAACCAGTGTTATCCAGAATAGTGCTGCCCTCCTGTGTTTGGACACAACCATTCTGCTGTGCAGGAAAACAAAGCCTGTGCTGTGCCCAACAAACTATTGTAGAAATTTAATCTGCATTGACTCAAATAGAGATATGACACAATATCATAGGCAAAACTATTAAATTCACCAAAAGGTTTGCATGGTACAAACTGCAAAGAAGCTCATATGTGGGCTTCAACTTTTATGTTTGGTCCTGGTGACAAATGGGGCGGCATTGCTTTGTGAAATGAAAAAGGGGAAAACATCAAGGCAAATAACACATTTTACTTTACGCATATAAACTGCTCAAAAACAACAGGTCAAAGGCAGCCATTCCCAAATCCCACTCCTGTAGTCATGAGAATATTTTACATGCATATAATTATACATAAGTCACAAGCCCAACATGTGAAATGTCATCTTTTTCCATGAAAGCAACCATTCTGCTAGACATGAAGAAGCCAGGCATCATTGGAAATTCAATGTGATCTACATAAGACATGATGAGCCACTGAGCGTTATTCACTCACTGTCAGCATGCATGGCAGCACAGCAGTGACTGCTGTCAGGAGGGAATGTTCAGGGACAGGAAATGAGACAGGAAGGATAACAATGGAAAGAATAGCTCATAGTGTGTGTGCGTGTGGGGGGGTACGCACACACACACAAGTTAATTATTTCATAGTCAAAATCAAGCATGATGAATTATGACTCACACGACACAGGGCTGAATGTGCTGTGCCATGCTGACACCAAATGGATTATTTTACACACAAGTGCACAGACACACCCATCAAGTGAAGTTGGTCACTCCATGGTCATCTAATGATAGAAAATAACTAAGTTGATGTATGATGTCAGAGCATAATGATAATTACAGCCACTCATCAGTCACACTGTACACAATAGCATACACCAGGGATACTCAACTTTCTTTGCCCGGGGGCCAGCACTTTTGTAAAATGATAGGAGCCCAGGGGCCAGTTAATAAACAAACATGAATATTATTTTTTCTGTAGCAGTGTCAGCCAGAGTTTAGTCTGACAATTTTGTGCACACAGGATAGTTAGGTTTAAGTAGTTAAGTTAGAACAGTACATATAAGTGCCTGGGTGGCGAACAGACGGCGATAGTTGACAACTTAGCTGGAGCTCAGTCTAACTTTATTTCACATTCGTTTTCATTGTGAATTAGAAAATAGTTGGTGGGCCAGTCTGCACCCTATCGTGGGCAGCATCTGGCCCCTGTGCCGCAAATTGAGTATCACTGGCATAATCCTCTGTCATCTACCTGTCAGACTTTAGTTTCAAAATGACAACCAAAAAAAGATCACACCCACTCTCCAATCTGCTGGCATAAGAGTTAAGAACACCATGGGTTCTACTGGAGTGAAGAGTCATCAACATTTGCTTATAAAACAGTTCCTGTTCTTTGAGAACAGAATCATTTATGCTTTTCAGATTATCTCTGCCAAAATGAATAAATAATGTTGGAATGAAAGCACTCACTTTAAATAAGTTAGGCCAGCTTTGATCCAGGATGGATCAGATCTGTGTGGGTTTGATCGGCTCTGTAGATACACAACAGCCCGTATGCCTCTCATCTGAAAGGCATTTGTCCTATCAGTTTTCAGTGAGCAGTAACATAAACGGATTAAAGTGATAATATAGCACTACTATTGGCTACTAGCCTACTGATCTCAGGGAACCTCTTCAAGAAACATCACCCCCAATTGCACCAAACATATCAATCTTGGCACAAGAATATACATTAGGCCTGTTAAAATTCAAATGAATAATATGAGCCCAAACAATTGAGTCAACCAAATACACGTGGAAACTGTATTAGCCGAAACTTACCACTCGAGCCTGTACCTTCCGCCTCTGGTGTGTGAGCAAGCACTGTGCAGCTGTGGCAGAGTTGGCACTGAGTGTTGTAACTGTATAAAGGGGTGTGGAAGGGGTTGTGCTTGTGCTGTGGCTTTATCTGTTTAGCTCATGGTTTATGTGTGCAATGCTGCTGCTAGGCGAGCATGTGGTTGAAGTGAAAGAGGAAGCACTTGTTAAAACGCTGGTAGGCCCTTTAAACGTTACGGGTTTGGTTGCTTCAGTTGACAGTTGAAGTGACGAAGCTAGTAACCTAGCCTAACGGGCGTGTAAACTCAAAGTTACACCCAGATGCGAGAACCCCGAATGAATCAGGAGATAAACTCATGCGAAGTGGTTAGAAACAGCTGCTAAACCGAGCAAAACATGAACAACTGTGTTCTGATATGAATTACTTACAATGTTATGCAGTTGCCAGTTCACTAACAAAAGCAGCATGCAGTGAATGAAACTGGTGGGCTGCTGCACCACACAGATAGGCTCTCTGGCAGGTGGATTTAATAGTGCTGCCTTCACGTGCTTCTTGTAAGTTTCCACTATTCTTACATGACGTCGCAATACAACTTGTACTCATTCAGTGCTTTTGTCCGGTATAATACATTTGACCAAGCATATCAAGCATGCAATTGATTTCATAATTCAATTAATCTATTAAAACTAAGCTAAACGTCACATCAAAGTCGGGTTCTCCAACAACAGCACTTGAAAGCAGCATGTGCGCCCCTTCTCCCCTTTTGTCGTCATCTTTCTTTGTGAGCGTTATTTGTTGTGGACCTTTGCGCATACTCGTCTTTTAGAACACTTTTTTACTTTATTTTATTTATGCAACAAGGACACATGATCTATTCGTATCAGAGAACAATGTTTGCTTTGCTTTATCTCACTCAGTCACCTCACCTCACCTCAGGGTGGCGATGCTCATCTCCAGCGAAAAACAAGCTGTGCGTAAGTCATTTGGCCCCTCTGCCTTTCCGTAGACCCGGAAGTACAATTTCACAACCACGGCGTGACATTCAACCGGGTTGTCAGACGCCCGTCCAGTGTAGGGGGTTGTGTAAAGGAATACGGCCACCCTGTGCCAACTGAGACATCGTCAAAATGAGAATACTAAAAGCGGGCCTTGCGTTAGGGAAAACGCATCTTTTGGCACCAGGAACCGTCACTCTAAAAAAGGTAACCCGGGGCATTCGCGCTGGTGCCAGGTTGGACACCAAACCTCTCCATGCGCAGCCGGAATGTTCTGTCATCCCATCGCATTACACAATCCAGAAGCAAACAGAGAATAGCCACAGACAGAATATTGACTGTCATCTCCCATTTCCCAGGTGCTGATCAACAGTTGTCGGTCATGCTCCTCTGGCGTGTTTCCCAACGAAAGGATCCGCAACATCGGGATCTCAGCGCACATCGATTCAGGGAAGACCACCCTGACCGAGCGCGTCCTATACTACACCGGCAGGATAGCAGAGATTCATGAGGTAACCTCTGAGATTGACCTAACGTGTTATTGACTGTTAGTGGTGATGGTTTGAAAGAGTGTGTGTGTGTACTGTGCATAAGTAGCTAATGCACTCAGGTGTTCCCCTCCTGTGGTCTGTAGGTAAAGGGGAAGGATGGTGTTGGTGCCACTATGGACTCGATGGAGCTGGAGAGACAGAGAGGCATCACTATCCAGTCAGCTGCCACCTACACCGTGTGGAAGGATCACAACATCAACATCATCGACACACCAGGTATTGCAGGAGACAGACAGACTGATGAAGCTGTTGTCCATTATCAAGGTGTCTGTGCACGCCTGGATACAGGATAGCTCTCATGCTATGAAGAGATCAAGTCAACCTTGCTGAAGTCCCAACCAAGTCACTCAAGTCTTGAGGCACAAGTTTCAAGGCTAGTTTAACATAAGAAAACAAAATCTGTAGGCTAATAGTATAAAAACATAATCGCTCAATGAGTTTTGATTTCTGTCATCATTTTCACCATCAATCAATTCAAGCATTCCATACAAATTCACAAAACAACATTTTAATTCAGTGAGTTGTATGTTGGAGCAAATCTCATGACTTTCAATGAAAGTAATTTACACAGACACAAGATCGTTTGTCGAGACTTTAGAAACCTTTTCAAGCCACCAAAGTACAAGTGAAAGTCAAGTCCATACTCACCAGAACCCTTGTCAAGTCTCAAGTCTTCTCTTCATGCATCACGTCAAGTCTCGAGTATTCTCTTCATGCAATCAAGTCAAGTCTCAAGTCTGATCTTCATGCATCAAGTCAAGTCAGGAGTCTGGACTTGATTCTGACTGCATTGACATTACCTTAGTATTCACATTAGTATCCGTATTATTGATATCCCCCTCTTTCTCTTGCTCAGGCCATGTGGACTTTACCATTGAAGTGGAGCGAGCACTGCGCGTGCTGGACGGAGCGGTGCTGGTTCTGTGTGCAGTGGGAGGGGTCCAGTGTCAGACCATGACCGTCAACAGACAGATGAAACGCTACAATGTTCCTTTCCTCACCTTCATCAACAAACTGGACCGCATGGGCGCCAACCCCAACCGAGCGCTGCAGCAGATGAGGTATACAGGGGAATCTCTCTGTCACACATACAGTGTATGAAGTGCTTCTGCAATTTATGAGTCTGTTCAGTTGTAACTTCTACATCCATGCAGTATGCTTTTGTACATTTTCCTTCTCTATATTTGTGCTGATTGGTTGATTGATTGATTTTATTTGATGTTTAGTAACAAAAACACATGGAACAGAAACACAGCATCTCGGAAACACCATCAAGGATAAAAACACAAAGTCAGAGACTTGTTTCCATTCTGGTCCTTGGTCTTGGACAGACACTACAAAACAACAAGGAACAAGCAAAGGCACAAAGAATGATAGAACTATAGAAACTACAAACTACTGTACAATGCTGCAATACTAAAACAATGCTAAAATACTAAAAGTAATAAATTACATAAAATGCTATAAAATTATAAAAATACACAATACATAAAAACACAATCTTAAAATCAGCCCCGACTCCAAGCTACAGGCTACACTACCCTAAGTTACTCAGCAACCATTTTTTCAGTTGGTTTTTGAACCCATTCAAGGACTGGGCAGATTTTATTACCTTGGGAATTTTATTTATTTTTGGCTCCACATTTTTTATACGTTCGTCACAAACAACTCTTCTATCTCTCTCTGTCCCGCAGAACCAAACTGAACCACAACACAGCCTTTGTGAACATCCCCATCGGCCTGGAGGGGAACATGAGAGGCATTATTGACCTTGTCGAGGAGCGAAGCATGTATTTTGAAGGCCCCTTTGGGTAAGGGAATCACCCATGGGGCTTGATAATGAGAGAATGACCTTCAGTTAGAACACACTCTGTTGGATTGATGGCACAGCGAGTTACTTGAATCATTATTTGTTTTGTTGAGTACGGCTTTCTGCTGATTGTGTCGCTGTCAGTGGCTGATGCTCTGCATCCACCAAAAGTACATGTCATGTATGGCAGGAAGGAAGGAACTTCTTATCAACTGGCCACAGCAGCTAATGTGTTAAGAATTTTACCATCAAACTTTTTTCCAATTATTTTAGCAGTCAAAGTACTTTTGTCTGATGAAGACAAGTTGGTTACATACTGACTGTACCAAAGTGGCTTGCAGAATTAAGCTTCCCACCAGTCGCAAACGTAATTCACCAGCATGTGTTAGATGACTAGTGTGATTTCATGACATATACATTTCTATTCCAAATTCCCAACAAGCTGATGCATCGTGCTCTCTCCTCCATGCAGTCAAGATATCCGATATGATGAGATCCCTGCAGAGTTCCGTGCCGAGGCTGAGGACCGGAGGCAGGAGCTGGTGGAGTGTGTGGCCAACGCTGATGAAGTGCTCGGAGAGATGTTCCTGGAAGAAAAGATTCCAACCGTTGACGAGCTGAAGGTTTGTGTTTGTCTGCCTGTGTGTGTGTGTAAGAGAGGATCTGTGTGCAGCTTTCCCACGGGTCTCGAACATCCTTGAACGCTTGTGGATTTGAGAAGAATAAAGTAAGGCCCTGAAAGTTTCTGTAAGTGCCCTTGAAAATGCCTTTTACAATATATGTTTTAAAAAATAGAACCCAAATGTATCACTATGCCTCAGCTCTCTGGACCGCTCGCCATCCTAGGATCAGTGTTTCAGGAAAACCCTGTGATGGAGCTTTGCGTTGATGCAGCAGCAGTTTTAGAATTAATGATTTCACCAGGATTTCTTGACTTGACAAGATAAAAAAAAAATAGGCTTCTATGAGGTCTAATTTTGACTTACTCTTACTCCGAAACGCAAATTTCGAGTCCTTGAATTTCACCAAACAAGACATTGAAAGTGGTTTAAAAGTACTTACATTTGATGTCTAAATGAGTGTGGGAACCCTGTGTGTGTGTGTGAATGAAGAGTGAAAATGACTTGGACTGAACCTACACTTGCCCCACACCCATTACCCGCCTCACCTCACTGGCCTCCAGGCTGCGATCCGCAGGGCCACAGTGAAGCGTCTCTTCAGCCCCATGCTGGTGGGCACAGCGCTGAAGAACAAGGGCGTCCAGCCGCTGCTGAATGCTGTGCTGGAGTACCTGCCCAACCCCACAGAGGTCCCAAACTACGCCATCCTCAACGATGAGTGAGTACTACGGACTACGGTTTAGGATCAGAGTCATTTTTATTCACCATAATGGAATAAACATGGAGGGGGGGATTTGGTCATGGCAATTTGTTTTATTACACCGTCCTTCATTAGAGCATCGTTCTTCTGATGAAGGTGAAATACCAAAAATACATTGGTGAAAATGAAGTGACATCTTTTTTCATCTTTCCCCCCCCCCATTATAATATTGGTCAGCTGCTTTTTTCACTTTGAATAAAATACATGTCTCTGTTAATATGTACTACAATGTTCCTGCACTAACGTCAATGTGATCTTCAATGTATTAGAGAGTCCAATGAAACGTCTAAGTTCCTGATGGACCCTACGAGAGATCCCTCACAGCCATTCGTTGGTCTGGCTTTCAAACTGGAGGTAAGACGTCCTATTATGAGAAATAAGGGCATTTGCGTCTCCCAACAATTCACATTATAGCCTCATTATCCATTATGATGTTGCTTTCTGCAAGTTTATTATCTGCAATGTTTGAATCAATCTTGTGTTGTCCCCCCCCCCCGATCTTTCTCTCCACCAGGCAGGGAGGTTCGGCCAGCTGACGTACGTGCGTGTTTACCAAGGCTGTCTGAAGAAGGCCGAGTACATCTACAACACACGCACAGGCAAGAAGGTGCGAGTACAGCGGCTAGTGCGTCTCCACGCCGACCAGATGCAGGTGAGAAGAGCGCCATCAGTACAGCATGGAAACTGCAGCGATGGATGGAAACGTGTCAGAGAGCTTCTTCTTTGCGGTTCAGTATGAACAGCAAAGTGATGCAATTGGTCAAAACGGTTAGGTTCCCCTATTTGGTTTTAGTCAAGTGTGTACTGTGTACTAAAACAGCCACATCCTCTGTGATACCCATCAAAGTTTCCATCCACCTCTTGTGCAAACAAGTTCTGAAACTGTCTTCAGTGTTCCCTCATATGATGGTCTCGACCTAGTTTCAAGATGAAGACCAGTCACGCTGCCCCACGCCACACGTAATCTAGAGACACGGCACCTTAGCATCACACGTAATCCTAGCGTGACGACAAGCGCAGTAATCCCAGCGTGACATCGTTAATGTCGTCAGTGCAGTAGTGACGCACTTGCCTAGATGACGGCGTTAATGTCATCAGTACCGAGGCCATGACGTGGCAGTATTTATAGCCACGCCGGGCGCCCCACGGTCCTTGTTCCCTGTCCTCCAGCGCCGCACTAAGCTGATCGAATTCCTTCTCTGGAAGCCGCGTTTCACCTCTCAAGCTGCCCATTCCTCCAGATCCTGCTATCAGCCATCCGCATTCATACCAGCCATCCGCACTAACGAGACCACTCACCGTTCGCTCCTGCACCATGTCGGGCCGTGAAAACGAAGACTTCGAAGCGCAGTACCAGTTCGAGCTCGAGGCATCCAGCTCCGACGAGGACTTGCCCGTCGAACCATCCACGCCCGGGCACGGGCTGCAACAGGCAAGCGCACGGCAGCAGGCTTCGGCAGCACCAAACGCAGCTCAGACGGGGGACCTCATCGCCAGGGGAAGACAAGCGGGGCCGGCGCGCAGAGGAGGTAGAGCGCGCGGCCGAGGAAAGAAAGCAAACGGTGCCAAGTCACGAGGACAAGCAACAACTCGCAGCCGCGCAAGAGTCGAAGCGGAGAGCGCTCCGGGCCCGGGCACGAGCACTCGGGGGCGCGGAGGGAAGCAAACGCGCGCCCCCGCGAGGAGCGCAGCAGCGCCGGCCAAAGCATACGGCAGGCCATTAGGGCCAAAAATCATCGCGAAAATCAATAACGCCGCTCAAATCAATAACGCCGCTCAAATTCCCGCGAGGAGCTCAGCCGCCCCGCCTGAGGCACATGGCAGGCCAACAGCTCCGCAAATCCCCTCAGGCTTCCCACCCGCCGCGGCAGGCCCCCCGGCCCCGCCCAGGCGGCAGGAGGGGGAGCTGGCCGCAGCCATGCGTTCTATAGCAGAGACCCTTAGCGGGTTCCAGGCTAGCCTGGATGCCATGCGCCCAGCGCAGCCACCAGTCCAGCAGGCGGTGCCCATACAACCAGCAGTGCCCGCAGACCCAACCCCCATGCCTTACCCAACCCCCATGCCTTATCCACCGGCGGCAGCAGTAGCGGAACCCAGCATGCTCCTCGCCCCTCCCACTCACCCATTCTTTCCCAGGCAACCAGCGGCGGGCGCAGCGCAGCCCAGCACGCTGCCTGCCCTACCCGCCACGCCGTACCCATTTTGGCCCTTCCAACCGGCGGCGGCCTCAGCACAGCCCAGCGCGCCACCCGCTCCTCCCGCCCAGACGTGGACCTTCCAACCGGCGGTGGCCTCAGCCCAGCCCAGCGCGCCACCTGCTCAGATGTGGCCCTTCCAACCGGCGGCGGCCTCAGCCCAGCCCAGCGCGCCACCGGCTCCTCCCGCCCAGATGTATTCCCTGGCTTCAGCGCTGCCCGAGTTTACTTTCGGTAAGCGTTACATTCCCCAGTCGGCCGGCATCTCTCCCAAGCTAAAGTCCAAAATCCTGCAGGGCCAGGACGTCAATCTAGTCAGCATTCTCCTGCCCTCACCGGAATGCAGCAAGAAAATCACGAGCGCGGACACCAGCATTCTAAGTTCGTCCGACCCCCCTCTGAGGCAGGATGCCTCTCTTCTCGAGGCGGGAGGGCATCCGCTCGGAGAACCCCCCCCCGTAGGGGGTTCTTCGGGAGTCAATACATTGGTGGTGGACTGGGGAGGTGGGTGGGGTGAAACGCGGCTTCCAGAGAAGGAATTCGATCAGCTTAGTGCGGCGCTGGAGGACAGGGAACAAGGACCGTGGGGCGCCCGGCGTGGCTATAAATACTGCCACGTCATGGCCTCGGTACTGACGACATTAACGCCGTCATCTAGGCAAGTGCGTCACTACTGCACTGACGACATTAACGATGTCACGCTGGGATTACTGCGCTTGTCGTCACGCTAGGATTACGTGTGATGCTAAGGTGCCGTGTCTCTAGATTACGTGTGGCGTGGGGCAGCGTGACTGGTCTTCATCTTGAAACTAGGTCGAGACCATCATTTCAATCATGAGAGACCAGAGGGCAAGGTTAATCAGCAAGCTTTATTGGAGTATGGCATGGCGATAGGATTCATGGCCTGAAGCAGTACGGCATTAATTCTGATGGCGTGGCAGCATGGCAACTGACTCTTTGGCGTAGTGACTCTGAGGCAGGATGCCTCTCTTCTCGAGGCGGGAGGGCATCCGCTCGGAGAACCCCCCAAAAGAGAGAACCTGAGAGGCCGACCGGTCAGCTCGCCTCGCGATACGGCGGGCGCTGGGCGGAAGGCGACGCTTGTCGCCGGCCTGTTGGCTTGAGAAGGCGACGCTTGTCGCCGAATGGTTGGCTCGAACCCCGCTGGGCGGAAGGCGACGCTTGTCGCCGACCGGTTGGCTCGAGAAGGCGACGCTTGTCGCCGACCGGTTGGCACGGGCGACGCTTGTCGCCGACCGGTTGGCTCGAACCCCCCTCGAACCCGCTTGTCGCCGAACGGTTGGCTCGAACCCCGCTGGGCGGACGGCGACGCTTGTCGCCGACCGGTTGGCTCGAGAAGGCGACGCTTGTCGCCGACCGGTTGGCTCGAGCCCCCCTCGAACCCGCCCCCCCCCCCCGCAAACGGTTGGCTCGAACCCCGCTGGGCGGAAGGCGACGCTTGTCGCCGACCGGTTGGCTCGAGAAGGCGACGCTTGTCGCCGACCGGTTGGCTCGGGCGACGCTTGTCGCTGACCGGTTGGCTCGAACCCCCCTCGAACCCGCTTGTCGCCGAACGGTTGGCTCGAACCCCGCTGGGCGGAAGGCGACGCTTGTCGCCGACCGGTTGGCTCGAGAAGGCGACGCTTGTCGCCGATCGGTTGGCTCGAGCCCCCCTCGAACCCGCCTCCCCCCCGCGAACGGTTGGCTCGAACCCCGCTGGGCGGAAGGCGACGCTTGTCGCCGACCGGTTGGCTCGAGAAGGCGACGCTTGTCGCCGACCGGTTGGCTCGAGCCCCCCTCGAGCCCGAACCCCCCCAAAGGGGGGTTCTCCGAGCGGATGCCCTCCCGCCTCGAGAAGAGAGGCATCCTGCCTCAGAGTCACTACGCCAAAGAGTCAGTTGCCATGCTGCCACGCCATCAGAATTAATGCCGTACTGCTTCAGGCCATGAATCCTATCGCCATGCCATACTCCAATAAAGCTTGCTGATTAACCTTGCCCTCTGGTCTCTCATGATTGAAATGTATATTTTTCACTTATTAAAATGCCACATTTTGATCAACTTCATGTCCCTTTCTATCGGTGTGTCTGTGTTGTCAGGATGCGGACGAGGTTTATGCAGGAGACATTTGTGCTCTGTTTGGGATCGACTGTGCCAGCGGAGACACTTTCACATCCAAGATGAGTGCCAACCTCTCCATGGTGAGTAACTGATGTGTGCACCGGCCAAAACACCTGCAGAAGAGCAGGAAATCTCTTCATATTAGAAAACAAGTCTATACATATACTATACTACTCTATACAGACAGACCTGCGATTTGAAATGTAACTGCCATTTTCTTCAAACACTTTTACTTCTCCACTCCCAAGATGTCAGCACTGCAGCATCTTATCTCATGTTCATGTTATCTCATATTTAATATTGGAAACTTGACATGACCCAATGCGCACTTGTCTCACAGGAGTCCATTCACGTACCAGAGGCTGTCATTTCCATGTCTATGAAGCCATCCAACAAGGTAAAAAAAATAAAGCTGATTTCTACTTTCTACCCAAATGAGGAGTGTAGAGTCTTGAGTCTAACTTGTGTCTCTTATTGTTTCTGCGTGCTCCTTTTCTCCCACCCAGAATGACCTGGATAAATTCTCCAAAGGCATCAATCGATTCACCAGGGAGGATCCCACCTTCAGAGTGCATTTTGACACAGAGAGCAAAGAAACTATCATCTCAGGCATGGGGGAGCTGCATCTGGAGATCTACTCCCAGGTACAGAATCAGACACGGTGCAACTGAAAGGACGCACTGGTTCAATGTACTATGTTCTGCAATGACAAATACTCCAGTCTCTGTTCCTACATCTAAATTGTGTGTTCCTGTGCCCCCTCCTTTTTTGTTTTGGTGGTTTAGAGGATGGAGCGGGAATACAACTGTCCCTGTGTGATGGGAAAACCCAAAGTGGCTTTCAGAGAGACCGTCAGCGAACCTGTACCGTAAGTGCTGATCTCCTGAGGCTTGCAACACACGCACACACACACACAACTGAGGCAGTGCTTTGCATCTATACAGTTTTATTGGGCTTCAGTACCTCAGCAACCACAAATACAACATAAGGATATGATAAATATATCATATAATTATATATGATGAATTTATCAAATTCTTGGTGATATAAGGCTATAAGCTACACCTTTTGATAGCTCAAAAGTTGTGTAACAAAACAGCAAGGCTTAGTACTTGCAGGCTCACCATGAATACATTTACACTAAAATATTTGATACATGAAGTGTACACCAATACTCTGGCTGTAGGTGGTAGTAGTAGTGTGAGGAGCGTGTGCAGGATTGAGTTGACAGTGGCTTAGTTTGTGTTTGGAGGGGCTTCACATTCATGGCACTTTGGCAGTTTTTCTGTCTGCAGCACTTTAACTCCCTCTGCTGGCGACCAGGTGACCAGCAGCTTCCAGTGAATGATTTCCTGCAAAAATATATACACAGATGTCAGATTAACATGTGCTATTTGGGTGGACGCATTCATCCTAAGCACCTCACAGTGAGTGCCAAGAGTGCATAATTTTTTTAGCATGGGAATCAAACCCCCAACCCTGACTGTTAGTTCCCTGCTCAACTCACTGAGCTGCAGCACCAGTTGACTGTAAGATATTACCATTTTTAAATGTATAACCGAAGAAATCAAATGTTTGTTTTGATCAATTACCTGGGACACCATGTCATGCAGCAGGACGTGATAGTTGAACCTCAACTGGTTATTCTCAGTTTCCTGTTATAACAGACAAAGAAAGTGTCAGCTTTACATGTAGACCTAAACGATCCAGATGGTCAGTCCAAATACAAATGTTGATAATAGGGAGAAAAAGCGTCCAGTTTAAAATGAGTCTGTGGATAATGATAATGTTATAATGATAATGTATTCCTCAAATTAAGGTTTAAAATGTTTATTAAGACAAAATGCTTTGATTGCCAGCATTGGAACTAAGATGAATGTAACATATTTCTAACACACACACCCTAGGCTGCTAGGGGTTTTACAAGAGAATGAATAATTCCTAAATGTGTATAGCAGACGTAACATTAACGTTCTGTTTATACACTACTGCTGTAAAACGTTAATATCAAACCAAAGATTATCCCTGCTCGCAAATCTTGGATTATTGTGGGACCCTGCACCTCTTTAACAGCTGACAGGCAGCTCACCAGCTGTGTGACGTTGGCCACCTGAGCCATGCTGTACAGAGTTTCTTCAGTCGATTCGTTCAGCATGATAAAGCTGGAGGCCACGCCCCCCAGGTGCCAGAGAGGCTTCATCTCAGGCTCAATGTGACCGTAGCTATCTGTTGGTCAGAACAGCAACACAACGTGCAGAGAATTAGCATTTAGTAACATTAGTAACAAGTTATGAATACAATATAAGGCAAATATTATTTTTTGCGATCAAATTTTCATTCAATTTTGTCAAATGAAGATCATAACAGTGGTACCATAAATAGTACAAGGAGTCATATGCATACAACCGCAATTGACGGGCTATATTTATATCACCAATGCCTTGCAAAGAAAAGATTAAGAATAAATGTTAGGAGTGAGGAGAAAAAAAAAAGAAACATGAGGGAAGCAGACAAACAAAACAAAACAAAACAAAAAAAATACAAGTACAGTAAAAAATATGGACACTAGAAATGTGTATATGTGTAGATCTTATATCCTATCAGAGTGACACCTTAGATCTGAACAGGAGAGTCTGGGTTTGAAAGAGAACCAATAAGGATGTCCCAGGCCTCTACAGTTGATGCCCGCGCTTTATGAGTTACAGCGAACGATCTTTCTATGAGGGCAATGTCCCTTAAATGATTCAGCCATTCTTTTGCTGATGGGGGGGTCGGGGGTGAACCATGAGTGAATTATGGTCTTTTTGGCGGCGGTTATGCCTGCGAAAATAATTTTCCTAAAGGCTAATGTGGTATTATCACTAAGAGTAGAATCGTCATTGAAAAGAAATAACATAGGTTGTTTAGGAATTGGGAATTTCAGAATATCCTCAAGCCTCTCCGCCACCTTGGACCAAAGGTTACAAACAGAAGGACATTCCCAAAAAACATGAAGATATGTTCCAACAGTATTCTGGTTACATTTAGTGCAGTTTGGGCTATCTATAAGCTTCATCTTGAAGCGCCTGTATGGTGTAGCATAAAATTTATGAACAAATTTGTAATGAATGAGCTGATGTGCAGGTTTTTTTGATGAGATGAAGATGTTTGTCCAAATATTGTCCCAATCAAGCGGAGGCAAATATTATGATTCAGATTGATGCTTAGTTACATCACAAATGTTATCTGGAGAATTGCAAAACATACTGTTAGTGTTAAACATACTGTACATGAGGAACTAACAGTGTCGGGAATAGTGACAGCCATTTGTGTTGCGTTAGCATTGTTGAAGGAACATTGGGTTAAAACCACAAACGCATACATGGTGAAATCCAAAAATGCTGCAATTTGAAATTGTGCAATATTAGCGGTCTGGGTTTAGCAATAGCAGTGTGTTTTACTAGACATACCGGGTAATATTAGCGGTGTGGGTTCAGTAATAGCAGTGTGTTTTACTGGACATACCGGGTAATATCAGCGGTGTGGGTTCAGTAATAGCAGTGTGTTTTACTGGACATACCGGGTAATATCAGCAGTCTGGGTTTAGCAATAGCAGTGTGTTTTACTGGACATACCGGGTAATATCAGCGGTGTGGGTTCAGTAATAGCAGTGTGTTTTACTAGACATACCGGGTAATATTAGCGGTGTGGGTTCAGTAATAGCAGTGTGTTTTACTGGACATACCGGGTAATATCAGCGGTGTGGGTTCAGTAATAGCAGTGTGTTTTACTGGACATACCGGGTAATATCAGCAGTCTGGGTTTAGCAATAGCAGTGTGTTTTACTGGACATACCGGGTAATATCAGCGGTGTGGGTTCAGTAATAGCAGTGTGTTTTACTGGACATACTGGGTAATATCAGCGGTGTGGGTTCAGTAATAGCAGTGTGTTTTACTAGACATACCGGGTAATATCAGCAGTGTGGGTTCAGTAATAGCAGTGTGTTTTACTAGACATACCGGGTAATATCAGCGGTGTGGGTTCAGTAATAGCAGTGTGTTTTACTAGACATACCGGGTAATATCAGCGGTGTGGGTTCAGTAATAGCAGTGTGTTTTACTAGACATACCGGGTAATATCAGCGGTGTGGGTTCAGTAATAGCAGTGTGTTTTACTGGACATACCGGGTAATATCAGCGGTGTGGGTTCAGTAATAGCAGTGTGTTTTACTGGACATACCGGGTAATATCAGCGGTGTGGGTTCAGCAATAGCACAGTGTGTTTTACTAGACATACCGGGTAATATTAGCGGTGTGGGTTCAGTAATAGCACAGTGTGTTTTACTGGACATACCGGGTAATATCAGCGGTGTGGGTTCAGCAATAGCACAGTGTGTTTTACTGGACATACCGGGTAATATCAGCGGTGTGGGTTCAGTAATAGCAGTGTGTTTTACTGGACATACCGGGTAATATCAGCGGTGTGGGTTCAGCAATAGCACAGTGTGTTTTACTGGACATACCGGGTAATATCAGCGGTGTGGGTTCAGTAATAGCAGTGTGTTTTACTAGACATACCGGGTAATATCAGCGGTGTGGGTTCAGCAATAGCACAGTGTGTTTTACTGGACATACCGGGTAATATCAGCGGTCTGGTTTTAGCAATAGCAGTGTGTTTTACTGGACATACCGGGTAATATCAGCGGTGTGGGTTCAGTAATAGTGTGTTTTACTGGACATACCGGGTAATATCAGCGGTGTGGGTTCAGTAATAGCAGTGTGTTTTACTAGACATACCGGGTAATATCAGCGGTGTGGGTTCAGCAATAGCACAGTGTGTTTTACTGGACATACCGGGTAATATCAGCGGTCTGGTTTTAGCAATAGCAGTGTGTTTTACTGGACATACCGGCCAGGTAATATCAGCGGTCTGGGTTCAGTACTAAGTTAGCAGTGTGTTTTACTGGACATACCGGGTAGGTTTTGTCCTGACAAAAGACTGTGGTTGGTCTTGTACTGCTGGTAAAGGGCCTCTTCTTGAGCTGTGGTGTCGATTTGTAATAACGCCTCACATGACGCCTGGACTTGGGCTGAACACTGTGAACAGTTTCCCCTTGGAAGCAGCAGTTCTGCAGAGCATTTCACTGTAGTACTCTGGATGAGTCAGAAGTAGTGTGAGGCAGGAGATAAAGAAGGACAAATATATTCAAGAAAGGAATGTTTTCTATGCAAGAAGTGGGGGTAGACTGAGCAAAGGCGTAGCCAAATATTGTAACTATGGCAGCAAGTGAGTCAATAATTTCAACACAGTTTTACTGTACATAATACAACCTAATGTGAGCCTCCTCTTATCTGCTCTGTTGTAAATCTTCTCAGTGCTAACTAACTGTGTTGTGTAGCGAAATGGCACAATATGAACATCCGTTAGCATTAAAAGCAATGAAAGATGAAACATTTTGATAGTGATGAAAAGATTATGCCTATTCTTTAGTTTAAAATGGCCTTTTAAAAACACATGACCATCCTAAACAGACATGGCTTAAAGTAGTCATACATTTAAACTAGTTTAGATTAACTTAATCCAGTTTCATAAAGAATCATGGCTTCATCACAGAGCACTTAAAGTCAACGTCCAAGTAAGCCGGTATGAATTCAGATTTATGTTGTTGGACAATGGCAACATGGGCAAATGGGATATTTGCAGCGATGGCGACCCAGTACCAACAGAGATGGAAGAATTGTAATCCAGGCTGGGCCAGGCTATTCATTTATCTGAGCCAACAACAAAGTTTGTCATTTCTCAGAGATCAAACCCAATTTAAACCATATTTGTAAAAAATAAATAAATACTCTAGCTAGCTATACTCCTGGCCTCACCTAAACCATGTATGAGCACCTGGTCCATACTGAGCCATAACTTACATTGCTGATCATCTCCTTCACCGAAATCTCCAGACGATACTTCCTCCCAGAATCTGCCACATCCTGAATGGGAGAAACCACTCAGAAATCAAACACAGTTCTCCTAACTTACTCATCACTATTATGTAGTTAGATCAAGGTTAGCTATGCAGGTCCATGCCTCGTTCACTTTTAGACACAGTGAAATTCCACTGACCTCCGCAATGGCGCTGTGGACCCTGTGCACGCCGAACCACCTGTACGGTGAGCCGTAGCGGGTGTTGAGGTAGTGCTGGACCACCCTGGCTGCTCTCTGAGCAGGATAGTAACTGGGGTTCAGCACTCCAGTCACTTCCATCACGTCTTCCTCAGCCCCCTCCACTGTAACTTGTCCCTGATTATTTGACAGAGAAAGGGAGAGTATGGACGATGACAGAGGGGAAAGGAAGAAGATGACAACAGTTGCCGTAGCGTAGCGAGTAGGGAGGTGGTTCCCTTTCCCAACCCTGATGGACTTTGACCCCCCTACCCAGGTGTCACAGGGTGGAGGGTTTGTGTGTCTGTCTGTCTGTAGTAAGGAAAGGTATTGACAGAGGGAGAACATAGCGAGAGCTCCACTGGTAAATAGGAAAGGAAAGAGAATGTGCTCCTAGTGTTATGTAACATTATAGGATGGGTCAAATACAGAGCATACTGTACATGTCGTTGTACAATGAATGACGTTAAAGGAAATCTTAGAAACACAGTCCAAGGAAGTGTACAAGGTGTAAAGAGTTGCATGTGTGTGAGAATGTGAAGAATAGTGAATGAAGGAAAGGCGGTCTTGCCTGTGAATGCTGTTACCTGGCAGGTAGAAAGTTCTATCTCTCAGACATGGAGTGACAGCCAGAGCTGCTGCCTCACCCAAGTGGGCGAATTTACTTCCTACTTCCTTTGACACACGAGTTCCTCAAGGACCGCCCCTTTTTAAAGAGACATGGTTCTTTTTTGTTTCCTATCCTTCCTATATAATTAATACCAATGAGAAACTTTGTCAACCTGTTGGATACAGTATTCAAATTAGATTTCTTGCTCCGTTCTAAATTCCCTCTTCTCTCGTGGGGGGGGGGCTCGATGCTCGATGCTTTCCTCTATGGGGGATTGAACCCGTGTCCTCTGGGTGAAGGATGCTCTCAGTATGTCACACTGCTGCAGATCATGGATGTTTTGTCCCGCTCTCTCTAGGTTTGACTTCACCCATAAGAAGCAGTCCGGCGGCTCGGGGCAGTACGGTAAAGTTGTCGGGGTTCTGGAGCCTCTGGACGCAGAAAGCTACACCAAGGTGGAGTTTGACGACCAGACCGTCGGAACCAACATCCCCAAGCAGTTTGTGCCAGCTATTGAAAAGGTACGTGTGATAGTTAATTCCTTTTCACTTTTAACATATCCACCAGTGCTGCAGTTAGGCACAACTGTATACACTGGGAATATTCTCAGCTAATGTAATTTACAATATACAAAATATATGGGGCGGCTGTAGCTCAGGAGGTGGAGCGGGTCGTCCACTAATCGCTTTGGATGAAAGAGGTCGGGTTGTTTCGATCCCCACCGCCTCCATTCTGCATGTCGAAGTGTCCTTGGGCAAGATAGTGAACCCCAAATTGCTCCCGAGGGCTGTGCCAGCAGCCCAGCACCCTGCATGGTAGCTTGCCACCATCAGTGTATGAATGGGTGAATGTACATACTCATTGTAAAGCGCTTTGGATAAAAGCACTACATAAATTTAGGCCATTTACCATTATGGAAAATGTAAAAGTATTCACATTTTAAATTCTATTTTTTTCTTCATTTCCCTCCGGTCGTGCTGCAGGGTTTCAGGGAGGCCTGTGAGAAAGGGCCCCTGAGTGGGCACAAGATCTCAGGAGTGCGGTTCGTGTTGGACGACGGAGCGCATCACTTGGTGGACTCCAACGAGATCTCCTTCATCCGCGCAGGAGAGGGCGCCGTAAAGCAAGGTGAGGCGCAGAGTGTTCAGATCGTTATACGCATCCTGTTTTCATTCCCGATGGCCTTGGCTTGTTCGTCTTCATTGTTCTCAGTGTACTTGAAGTTCTTGTGTGGAGCTTTATCAGTGCTGGGTCCATTGTTCTCTCCACAGCCATGGAGAAGGCCAACGCTGTCATATTGGAGCCAATCATGTCGGTGGAAATTGTGGCGCCCCAGGAGTTTCAGGGCACAGTCATTGCTGGGGTTAACCGTCGCCACGGCGTTATTACAGGACAGGATGGAGCTGAGGGGTACTTCACTCTGTACTCGGATGTGAGTCCAGTTTGTGGCGGCACTTCTTCACCCATCTTTCAGCTGTTTAGTTATCCACATCCAGTGTCATTTATGATGGTATTTTATCATTTTCATTCCATCTCTCCCTACAGGTTCCTCTAAATGACATGTTTGGTTATGCCACAGAGCTGCGCTCCTGTACTGAAGTAAGGCTGAGCTGAAATTATAGTCTATTATAGTCCAAATATTTAGCATGTTCAAAACAGTCTTAGAATTTAGAGGACTTCTATAAAGATGTTGTAGAGTGCTGCATGTATCGAGATATATTTCTGTTGTTCTATGGCTGCATGTGAATTGGCCCTTTCTACATTACAAGCTTGATGTTCTCTGGTGTCTCCAGGGAAAGGGGGAGTACACCATGGAGTATAGCAGATATCAGCCCTGCCGGCCAGCCACCCAGGAGGAGCTCAACCACAAATACCTGGAGGCCACAGGCCAGCTGCCTGCCAAGAAGAACAAGTCGAAGAACTGAAAACAGTCTGCACACCTCTGCCCAACATTGGACTTTGATGTGAATGCCCCTCCCCCTCATCATGTCTGCACACAAACACACACTTTAATTTATTTATTTAAATAGGGACAGATACACAACATGAACATTTGTCAACGTCTGATGACATGTATCCCAGCATTTGTAGCCTAGGCTAATTTACAATGCCCGTCCCTAGATGTTATTATAATTCGAGAAGTGTCCGTGCGTGAGTGAGTGAGCGAGCAGAATTTTGTCCAGCCACGGCTGTGCCATTTTACGTGCGATCGGGCTGAAACTTTCAGGGGTTGTAAAGAGCACCCGTGCGGGTGACCTGACAGAGCCAGATCTTTTAATTAGGTGATTGCCCTAATTACCTAATGATGTGATGTCTTCAGTGATGATGTCATCAGTGATGTCATCCTTCCTGGCTGAGGCTATAAGGCTACGTTCACACAGCCATCCTGGCTGTGTGAACGTAGCCTAAGTTCAGTGATGTCATCAGTGATGATGTCATGTTCCAGACCAGGGGGGCCTAACTCACACGGGGGTCCCCACGGGTCCGCTAGTGTTATCAAAAGCACCTCTTACAAGCAAAGTAAGTCATTCAATCATGGAGCAACACAGTCATACACAAAGGATATAAACATTGTATAGATCATAACCCACAGACCCACAAACACAGTCAATTATAGGAACATTGGTAGTTACTCTTCAGGAACTCCTTTAGATTGGTTTTCAAATGCTCCCAGCTACAACCCTGTTTAATGTGTGTGGGCACTGCAGTGAATTCCACATTTTGACCCCCTGAACAGTGAGGGCTGTTTGTCCTAGGGAGGTTTTCCGGAGCGTCACTTTGCAGCTCCATGCGACAGCGCCTCTGGTGGCTGTGCACGAGGCCCCCAGGGGTTCTACCATATCGCAGAGAACCCGCGGTGTCTGTTCATATATACATTTCTAACCATCATCGATTGTGGCTTGAGGTTATTGCTATAATTTGTACTCAAAATCCATTCAAAATTCTATCTTGCCAGTGTACATAGTTTCATAGTTCAACCTAATTTGCCTCCATCATGTCTGAGCCCTATGGAAACATGTATTACTTTGATTTTAACACAATTTGACCTCTACTCTGCAGCCAGCATCCTACATGATTTACTGGCTGGTTTTGTACTATGTACAGAATGTTCTTGATGTAGTAAATTATTACAACAAAGATTCATCTATTGCCTTTTTATCAGTGTAGGTTTGTTTCTATGCCCGTTGTATTTATTTTTCAACAGCTTGTTGGAAACATGATTCAATTTAACCTCACATTTTCCTTGTTGGCTATAGCACTATTTTGTAGGTTAGACTTGCAGCAGTTTGTGAAAATATTGAGGATTGATGCAACAGATTTGCTACAGAACAAGCTAGAAGCTAACTAAAGCACATAGAAACAAGATTCCCTCTCACCTCTGTGCCTTCCGCTGTCTCTGGCACACTGTTGGGATGGGCTGACATGTTCAGTGCCTCTGATCCAGGCCCAGCCGTTATCGTAGGGCTCCCATGGATCCCAGTGAACACAGCCAGTACAACGAAGATCATCAGACTCATAGCTCACACCGTCCAGAAAGCGCCAGGGAAAGGAAAGAAGTTGGAGATCACTTCTGTCACAGTGCAGGCAGGGAAATGAACCCTCTTCCAGTGAGTCGTTATGCAAGAGAGGGAGGAGGGGAAGGAGAGAGAAGAGACTGTCCAGACCCCGTTGTCTTCCTTCCTGGCACACTGTTTATTTTTCTCTTATCTGGACAAACTGCTCCAGTTGATCTGGCTCTGGTCCTCCTATGCTCTCATACAAACTCACTTATGCTGTCCGCCCCTAAAACTTGAGCACATGATTGGGTCAGGGACCGTTACCCCATTAGAGGTACTGCTGACGAAACAGGTGTGATTAATGGGAGCACATGATAGGTTGCAGCCTCTGCTGATCTCCACACTGGGAGAGTCCATGTCGAGAAGCAGTCCTGCCAGTGAACTAAATTCAACACATCTTCTCTTGGCAATTTGTCGGCAGATGAAACCCAAAACGTGTTCAATTATGGACTTTCGAAGACGCTGGAGAGTGAAGTTCTGCATCACCGAGAGCAGCCTGAAATCAGGTTTATGCGAAGCCAAGGTCACAATCCGTTCACAACAAAGTACTTCCACAGGAAGTAGGCCTACTGCTACTTCCACAGTATTTACAGCTAGAAATAGATTATCTGCCCTCTGTTATATCCACTTCAGATAAACTCTCCAGTCTTTAGAGACCAGAATGTTTTTTATGAAGATCTATAGTTTGGTTTTGAACATAATACTGCTAGGTGGAAAGGTTGAGATTGTTTTAAGAATATTCTTATTTTGTTTGATAAAACAGGATGAGTGGGAAGAGAGCGTTCTGCCTGTTCTGTCTGGTGAGTGATAAGGGAGTCGGGACCTGGATCTGTATGGGATCCTTAAAATAGAAACGTGGCTGAGAGCAAATGTGGATGAAAAGCTTCTTTCCGATCGTTCAGAAATGTTGGACATTTCAGTGTATTCCCGTCATCATTTGTAGAACAGTATCAGACCCCCATTTTCAAATAGACTCTTAATTCATAGTCTTTTAGGTTCTTCTAATGATATACTTCTGTAGCTCTGTTTTCTAGCAAATAGATTCAGAAGATTGCATTTGACCAAGCCGTCTTAAAATACTGTCTGCAATACATGCAAAAAACAATCAAGGGCCAGAAAATGTATTGCAATTCATTTATATATTGTACAAAATCAATAACAGATCAACAGACTGAAAGTCAAGGGCTTTTCACTGTCACAGTGTGACACCCATAAGAACGATCATTCAAGATACATTATTTTATACAACATGGATGGACTTGGAGAGATGACCATTATGGGAATAAGCAGGGTTCACACAGTCATGAAATTCCTGGAATACTGGTATAGTTCATAGTTGCATGATGCAAGTCTTAACTGACCCCCTTTCCTCCCATACTAGAATATCACACGCTTTGTGTAGTATCAAGTGTCAACAGGACTAGGACAGTGACACTTCCGCTCCCTTCCATCCTCCAGGCACGGGGCAGTGGAGACGGGGAAGTTCCAAATGGGGGTTGATGAAGCCCATCCCGCCAAATGGAAAAGCTCAGTTTCGTTGTGCCCTGAACAAAAGCCGTGAATTCAACCTCATCTACGATGGCACCAAAGAAGTCCCTCTGAATCCTTTGAAGATACGACGTGACATCCCACAGCCGCTTAGTAACCCAGGTAAATTGGTGAAACACAAAGAAAAGTGTGGGAACCCTGAATAAGGCATTATGTAAAAAATGGACTGTTTTATCAAGAAATTATATTCAAGAGACAGAGCACAGCTCACGCAGCTTGCTCTTCCTCATATGAGGCATCAGGAGACCAGTTGTACATTGACCTTCATGTCCACAACTCTGTCCTGTCTGAGGGACTCTGGGCTCCTGCTGCTCTGTGCTGTGACGCTGCTGCTCTGTGCTGTGACGCTGCTGCTCTGTGCTGTGACGCTGCCTGTTGTGGGGGAGGTTATTGATGAGCTCGTACAGCGTGAAGATGCTAAAGGAGATCTCATCGTAGGCCGTCCTGGTGCCACACTCAAACAGGCAGGCGAAGGCCACGGCGGGCGGGGCACCGGGGGAGGGCGGCAGCTCCAGATAGGCCAGGTCGGAGTAGGCACTGGGACCCTCGTAGATCACCCAGGGGCCACACCAGCTGTCCGGATCACGGGGATACGGGCTGAGGGACACCCCGAGGTCCTGCCGTGCGTTCGGCCACGTTGGATGGGAGTACACCACCCAGGTGGGAGTAAGGAAATTCTGAGGGGAGCTGGGGTTGTTTGGGGTGGGTGCAGGAGCCAGGGTGGGGGCGATGTTTGTAGGAGAGGGGGAGTCTGGGACGGAGTCGCTGGAGGTGGCTGTGGTCGGACTGGCACGTGCCCGAGTGGCTAGCTCGGAGTGCCTTGGGTAAGTCGTGCAGGATGCCCAGTGTCTGGAGTTGGCGTGGTGGAATGGAGGGTGATGCGTAAGGGGTTGAGAGTGGTGTAGAGGGGCAGGGAATCCCACGACGCTGCCCTGACAACCGTTCCGAGGCTCCACCAGCCGGCGCACCAGCTGACCCTCCTGAAACACCGCTCCGTCATCCAGGCTGAGGGCCTGAACCCGGGAGCCGAGCGGGCTCCGTGCGTTACAGTACAACACGTTGCTCCCGTCCTCTTCGTCCACAGACACCATCTGACACTCCACGCTCTCCGGGCCCGGCACCGCCTCCCCAAACCGCCAGGTGCGCCCGTGGGTGTCGCTGTGGAAACAGAAGGCGTGCGGAGTGGTCTTGCACAGCTTGCTGAAGCACTCTTTACAGTCGATGTGGTACGCGTAGGCAGGAATCAGCAGACGACCGGACTTCAGCTGGAGGCCGTGGCCTGGGCCCAGGGCGAAAGTGGCCCATTCTGCGAGGTTAGAGGAGAGATCATCATGCGGCTGTTATACACAAATTTAGTGTAACACTCAAGAACCTCAGATGATGGTTCCAATAAATATAGTCAATAATTGAGTCTTCATAGGCTTCTCCCTTACGTTTAATGGTGTCCCCTATGACCGTCTTGGTGAGGTCAGTGACGGGGCCCCAGGTGTCCCCATTGTCCGTGCTGGAGACGTAGCAGAGGCGGGTCACGTTCTTCCCCGTCACCAGCTGGTGGGCCTCGGAAGTGTGGCCCAGGATAGCGATGAAGAACAGGAAGAGTGTGCCTGTGAACTCATCGTACACCGGACATGGGTTCATGGAGCGGTGGCCTGCCAGATGAGCCGTGCCCAGCACACGCATGTCCTCCCACTGGAATGGAAACAGAAGACAGAAGTGGTTGGAAAGGAGGAATATAAATCTATAGAAAGATAGAGAAGACATGTAAAGCAGAAGTGCAGGGGGATCACAAAGATGGAAACAGTAAAGCAGGGAGGAGATGAGCCTTCAGAACAAGAGTCCATATAAATGTAACACTTTTACGCTAATTTCTAACCCAACAGCATCTTACTACCAAATAATTTAGTTCCAATTATAATCCAATCCATCCAAAGAATGCCTAAAATCCACCTGGAAACCCAATCGTGAGCAGGTGAACATCACAGACCTCCACATAGTTCCTGTAGAAAGTGCCTTTCCTCATGACCAGCAGGTGAGCCTGAGAGTCAGAGGGGCTGAGTCGCTCCTCACAGAAGGCCAGGAAGCACTTGGAGCGGGGCAGGTAGAGCAGCGCTGGGACTCGGTACGTCACTCCATTGGCCTCCTTATGGAAGAGCACCGACCTGGCTGGGTAATATGGCGTTCTCATGCTCTGCTGTGTTGGGGTAACTCCAAAGCCACTGAAGAGGTGCTACATCAGCTGAAAAAGATCAATTGAAGGAGCCATTTTAGAGAATAGCTCAGTGCGCAGGGTCCTGTTAAAAAAATATCACCTGGATTAGAATAATCTGGATTTGGAAATCCCATGTTTTGCTATCCAGGATCAGGTAATACATTTTACGCAACATTGTATTGGATCATCCTGATCCAAATACAAACTTTTGAAGACTACCAATGGATTACCAGTGCTCGAAATGACACTACACATCAGAATGTACGATACTAACTATGTAAAGAACAGGTAGAATAGCCATTAGCCAGCATGGGGGTGACTTTATTTTACAGACAGAAAACAGAGCACAACATATGCCTCAGAATGAGGTGGACATGCATAAAGGGATGCAATTATTAGGAACTACTTTCGATTGGTTCAGCTCTGAGAATTGTCTCATGTAATATACAGAGATAAACTACAGACAAAATAAAATTATGCATTTTGTTAAGATATTGACAGCTTGTAAATTAGGAGGTTCAGAATGAAAAGTTGACCATCATCATGGGCATCAGATCAGAACGCATGGGAATAATGCCAGGAAACTTCATTCCTCTGAACAAAAGGTTACATTTCTTTTTTTTAAGTACATTGATTCACATAAGTGAGGAAAACACACATGGGCTTTGAATCTGGAAGAAAACAAATACATGATTCAAACTTAGCACAATAGATCAATTTAGTCTCACACATCTTAAAGAAAATAAAGATAAATACATTTCCCAACAATTAAACTAACATGGACATAGGATAAGAATAGAGTAAAATCAACTCATCTTACCAGAACTGTCGCCCCATGCAACAGAGTGAGAGGGACGCAGTCTTCAAATAAGAACTGATCAGGTGAACTTAATCAGGTAAATGAGGGGTGACAAAGGGTGAAAACAAGCCAATTAGTGATGAGGAAAGGAGAGCAAAGGAAGTAGAAATTGAAAGAAAAATAGGGATGTTTACCAGTTATATAGACGGTTTTAACTTGACAACAAAAACATTTGAAATTGAGCCCCAGCTCACTTCCTGTTACATTGTTTGCTATGGACAGAAAAGAAGAAGAAGAAGGAGCAGAGCAGGACTGACAATTCCGTGAAAACCGTCTATAGTTTATAGCCCCTTATCACAAGCATGTCTCAAAGGGCTTTTTATAGCATCATCACAGTAATATACTACATCATATATCTACACACAGCATAGGTTACATACATCATATACATACTACACATTTTACTAGATTATATACATTGTGATTGTGACTACATAACATAACTGAACTACCACACAGCTGTTGGGGGGATTATTTTATGGGGATTTTTTTTTTTTTACTGTACTGAAAGGCTTAATATAGGGAGCCTATGTAAACAAATCAAGTGCAAAATGTACAAATAAAATGCAACTGTGTTATTTGACCAATTTATAAAGTTTTATTTTGTTCCTGAAATCCACCCTTCTGCTGGTATCAAAATATCCCAATCCTACTAAAAAAAGTTTTGAAAAACACATAGGCTACTGAAGGTTTGATTCAGATCAAAAGGAAGACTGCATTACGTGATCTGATCCAATTTCAGACCCCCTTTTTTTCTTTCTAACAACCCATTTTCACGATTTGATCCAATCCAATAGCCAACATCCGATCAGATTACAGATTACTTCTGAACAACTGGGCACAGGAGATCATAATCGGAGTCAAATCAAGTTCACGTTCAAGTTTATTCGTATGTCTCAGGAGGGCACTTTGGGTTGCAGCAAGACATAAAAACATAGAAAACAGGCATAACATCAACAACATCCTGGATAAGAACTTATACTGTAATTCATCTGTAATTCTGTAATTTAAATTTTAAATGTCCTGTTCAATAATATGGTGATACATGGAAGTGACAGTGTTTCATTTTAAAATGTTCATTGTTTAACTGCAGAAAATTCAGGGCCAAAATAAAATAATACACAATCTCCTAGAACCTATAACTCTATTCAGTAGCCTATTTACCTTAAACTAAAACTATTAAAAACAGTAAGTAGGCAAATAGAAATATAGATAGCCAGAAGCTTTGTTCACTCATTAGATATCAGTTTTGTAACTGAGTGACCAAACTGTCAGCCAGCCAAACTGTTGACAGTTTAACACTACCTGCTCTTTAGCAGCTTCAGCATTGCGCAGGATACCACACGTTCATGTTTCATCAGTGGCATTTGTCAACTATGAAGGTGAAAACATCTTACATAAGCTATGAACAGAAAAGGTTGGTATAAACTGCTGCAGAATACTTACAGTTAAGTCTTTAGATGGTGTGCGTGATATGAGCTTTGTGAGAATCTGTGTCAGCATTTGAATTTGGGGTTGAGAGTGAGTGAGAGAGAGTGTGTGTGTGTGTGTGTGTGTGTGTGTGTGTGTGTGTGTGTGTGTGTGTGTGTGTGTGTGTGTGTGTGTGTGTGTGTGTGTGTGTGTGTGTGTGTGTGTGTGTGTGTGTGTGTGTGTGAGTGAGAGAGAGAGAGAGAGAGAGAGAGAGAGAGAGAGTGACACTGCTATGGCCTGCGCTCGCTGTTCCCCATTCAGTGTGGCAGTATGGCATGTTGTTCACTCACCCAGAAATGGACCCCACTCATCAGATCTACAGCTTTGGATGAATCAGCGGGCAGCAGCCATTGTGTAACCCTGGTTTTCAGCCTTAGAAAGGCAGTGTTGGGGTGTGCTGGATGGGCTATCCCACATCCCTCCTGGTGCAACTGGTTGATGCTTTATCTGCTCTCTGTAGCCCACTGTGTGTCCTGTGTCCCAAGCTTTTCCAAACATATTCTCTGTGCAATGGGCTGGCATCAAACATTTTAGGTAAACACACCATTAGCTACAGTTAGCTTGTATTACACACTTCTTGTCTATAGAATAAACATACTACAATGTAGGCTACAACAGTATATTATCTCATTGAAATGAAGGCTTTACAGAGACTGAAACCCAGAAATCTAGCTGTATTTGCCATAGACAAGAAAGGTATATATAGCCACTATGCACTCTATTGTATAATATTATCTCAAATATGATCTCAATGAAATGAAGGCTTTTACAGAGTGAAACCCAAACATGTAGCTGTATTTGCCATAGACAAGAAAGGCATGTAGCTGTCATCTGTGTGATGTCATCAGTGTGCGACAGCTCCCTCACATGGTAGCTTGTTGAAGTGTTGGACGGCACTAGCTAAGGTAACGCCGTTCTCTGCTACTAGTTTGCAAAACAAAATGTCAGAGCTGTTCTGAATGTTGTTTGTTGTTGAAAGTGTAAATTTTGTAATATGATCACTCGTAGGGATATTGATGTTACACTTGCAATCTACAGAAGTTTTCTCTTTCAGGCTAACGTTGTATAGCAGTGTTAGCTCAAGCATTGACTGTTACAGCTTTCTGGCAGGACTGGTTTTGGGGGTGTGACAGCTAAGCTAACGTTACATACATCTACATTTGTTAGCATTTTTCCATTCACTAATTTGACTGATGAATCATCCTTTGATGCACGAAGTATGTTCACTTAGTGACTGCCTGCCTTTAAAAACATTACACTGTTCTTGTAAAGGGCAACTAATGCAAGTCAGTCTCAACTGTAATTTAAGACCAACAAATTGACAACTAAAGCTGAGGTTACACAACAAGACTTCCCCCGATTTTAGCCAGGATTCCCAGCAGTCTTTGTCTTAACTAGTCTGCAGTTGTAGCCAGTTGGCACCAACATCTGTGCTACAGATTCCACTCATCAAGTGTGTGATTGAAATAAGATGAGTTTCAGACTGTGCTCTGATCTATTCACCAGGATATAACCAGTTGGAGGTTACAATAATACAACGTATCTGTAACGGGATACAATAAACTAATGCTTTTCTTTCCTTTATTACCCTAAACCTCTCAGGTCAGCATGGCCAGTCAGTGGGGTGAGGGCCACTCCACATCCATACTGTGTGTTGGGGCTGCCGGGGGCCCCGAGGGTCTGCTTGCCTCAGGCTCTGAGGGTGGAGAGGTAACGGTGTGGAACCAAGAAGGAACCATCATAGGCCATCTCACCCTCCCCGGTGAGGAGGACAATACAAGTGTGGTGTTCTCCCCCGCAGCCTCGGGCCTGTTGTATGTGTCACATGGAGAGACGGTGAGTGTGCTCGACCCGCGGAACCTGAAGGGGGCGGTAGAGGAGTTTCAGGGCGCCGGGGAAGAGGAGATCAACGCTTTGGCGCTAAACGAGACAGGCTCGGCCCTGGCAGTGGCTGATGACTCTGGGGCAGTTCGGGTACTGGAGCTTCCCGGGGGAAAGATCTGCAGGACCCTCCGAAGACACACCAATATCTGCTCCTCGGTGGCTTTCCGGCCTCACAGGCCCAACAACCTGGTCTCTGCTGGACTGGACATGCAGGTGAGAGATGGGGAGGGTTAAAATGGGTAAAATAGACTTCCAGACTAGAGAACGTAATCATCTGTATTCAGCAGTCCACCATAGTTGATGATATATCTTTACTAATTCGGATGCGTTTTCCCTTTGTCGTCTCCATTACCTGTTCAGGTGATGCTGTGGGGTCTGCAGAAGACCCGTCCCCTTTGGACCCTCAGCCTCCAGGAAGTGGCAGAGGAAGAAGAGGAACATCAGCAAAGAGCAGACCAGCTTTTCAACCCACCACTGGCCCACTGCGTCTCCGTGGCGAGTTGTGGGAACGTTGTGGCGTGTGCTGCCGAGGACGGGCGGGTGCATCTGATGCGGATCGGCAGCGGCTCTAAACTTGAGCAGCAGGGGGCAGTCAAGGCCCACAGTCAGGGTGCCTCACAGGCCCATTTTGTTAGTTTCCTTTCACACCAATACTGGCTAGCCACTGGAGGGAATGACGGTCAGGTGGCCCTCTGGGACCTCAGCCAGGACCCGGTGGTGGCCCCAGAAGGGAAGGCCAAACCTCGCGTAACAGCAGTCCATCGCAGGAGGGTTAAGGGTAAAGCAAAAGCCCAACAGCAGTCTCAGGATAAAGCAAAGAACCCGTCTAAGGTTGAACCAGAGAAAGAGGAGGCTGAGGAAGAGGAGACAGCAGGCACAGAGGAAGTGCTAAAGCCTGGGCCCAAACTCCGCATCAGCCACGGGAACAAGGTGAACTGGGTGTGTCCTGCTGTGCTCAAAGGAGAGCCCAGTCTGGTGGTGGCAGATCAGAGCTCCAGTCTGACGGTGTACTCTCTCTCTGGACTATAGATCCATCTGCTTTACACCATGTACTGAAGCATTTGTTTGTCTGAGCCATAGAAACACTATTTTGACTTGCATTTATAACAAGCGTTTACAGAACTCCTCAGAGAATCCACTCCTGGTTTCAGCTCTGTCAGGGACTGGCTGCATCATCTTTCGGTTTGACTTCTGCAAAGGATGTTTGGCTTGTTACTCTTACGACAGCTGTCTCTCACTCTGCTTTCTGGAAGTCTTAACTGAAGACAAAACGCCATCATCACTGTAGTCCCAAAAAGCACTATACAATGCATAGCCAAGCTGGCGGGCAACCTCAGCTGTAGATGTGTTACACAAATTAATTTTGCAATGACTTCCATATAACTTAATATTTATATAACTTTTGCAGTTCTTATTTACTATCAGCTTTACTTGTGGTATTTGGTTCAATTGGGGGGTGGGGGGGTTTGGTTGTGTGTATGTGTGTGGTCCTAGAAAAAAACAAACTAATTCTACCCTCTGAAGTATGTTTTGCTGTCTGACACACTGGATCCATTATATTTTTGTACGCAATCATCACATTCTTGTAGACTATAAAACTACCACATTAGACAACAAAATCTACTTTTAATGGCTAAATAACTTGATTGCTTAGTACTTAAATGGAGTAAAGCACAGATCTCAATCTAAACCAGGTGCTGGACAGAAAAACAAAGCATAGTACAAAAGTAGAGGCGACATACTTGAAGCTGCTCCCAAGATGTGACGTTTTGAGCCTGCTGATGCTGATCATCAGACTAAAGACAGAATACAGCGCCACTAAATAACCACACTTGCTTCCCTGAAGGCATCATGGTCGGGGTCCGGCAGTTACATGACTTAGCCCTTCAGGTTAATGTGGTTGTTTTTCAGCTGTCTTTAAAACCAATGGAAAGCAATGTGCTCCAAACATCACAGGTTAGTTAGTGAATTCACCTTTGGAGTGGCTTCCAGTATGCAGACTACTTTTGTCCTATGCTTAATAGTTGAAGAAACGTGTATTTTTAACTAGCTTGTTACTTTAGATGTGTGATTAAATACTGATACACAATCATGTGGAAATCACAATTAACTGCGTGATCATGCAAAAAAAAAAGTGACCAATAAATCTGTTTGCTGCCACTTATGTATGTCTACTGTCACCATAGGTACAATCTACTATGCATTATTTAACTTTACCCATAATGCTCAACGATTCTGATTCAACTTGGCAACATTGAACTGTAGACCTAGTTACTGTCTCTCATGCTGAAATGAAAGAAGTACTTTTCCTATTGGTAGTGCAATCCCCTCCCTCCTTTATTCTATAGATTGAAATCATTTGCATAGATCAATGGTCAAAAACTATATATTTGAAAACTTTTTAAACAAGCCAGACAACTAAAAACAAATGCAAAACCACATTCTTGTATGGCTGCCATAAATTCATACATTCATTGATGATGCACTATTCTTCACCCAACAACACTCCCACACAAGGGGAGGGGCATTCATTTGCACACACACAAAAAACTTCTAGAAAACTACCAGGAAAAAAAGGCACACAGCTGACTTTGGAATACAAAGTTACTGATTAAATGCAACACATTTCAAAGAGGAGCCTACAGTTCAGACTAGCTGGGACAGAAGTAAAAAGAAATAAAGAAAAAAAAGTCTGATGGTTCGTTCAAACTGGTTCATAGCGTTTGATCCATATTTTGTCGCCAATACACACAAGAAATAATTTTTGCAATTTACAAAAATGCTTCAAGCAAGCAATTTCCTAATCAAGCGGCTTTAAACGCTTCAAGGTGGATGTTTACAGTAATCAAGTTGTACAGTATGAAAGCAAATGGTCGTTTTGTCAGCAATGCAGGGCGAAGCACACAAACTGCTGCATCATCTTCCCCTCATACAATGTCCACAATTACTTTCATAGTCTATTTGGTATCCCTGACTCAATAGTTCTTCCATCCTTAATGCCCTCTCATGTTTTGCATTGACTCAACACAGATGGGACAAAGGAAAGGGGACCAACTTCTGACAGGTGTAATGAGGTTGGTTGAAGTCACCCGCAAACACTCCACCGAGGTGAGTTTGTCAGCACTTCCCCCTGATTACTGAGGTGGGGGAGGAGGGGCTGACTTCATCCGATCCTGGTTCTGTGCTCATGAGGCAGATTCTGCACTGAGAATGCGAGGCCGATTTTTTTTTTTTTTTTTTACAGTTTAGCCAGGCTCTTCTCCAGGCTCTCGATGTCTGCGTCGCCGTCCTCACCCTTGCTGCCGCGGGCGCTGCACTCCAGGAACTCCACCTTCATGGGCAGCTGGCTAAACTCAAAGTCCTTCCCTTTCCTCCCCAGATGCACGGTGCCACCCACTGAGCCGTCCTGAGAGCTCAGGGCTGCTGAGCGCGTCACTCTCAATGTGTTCCTATGAGGGGGAAAAGGACACACTTGAAGTATCTTCATTTGCTGATTCTCTAATAATTTTACAAGGTTATCACTGACTAAACCAAAGACTAAAAATTAAATACTGGAGTTTATTACAATGAGTGTGTGAAGCAAACTGAGAATCTTGTCTTCGAAATATAACATAAAATAACATTAATTATTCTGGGATCTAGCTTGTTATATACTGACAAATGTGGAAAGAGTCCAGCAATAACAAGTGGATCCAGATGGGAGTACTGTACCAAATCCGATACACTGATATATACAATGCGGATAGTATATTCCTCATACCTCATCACTGGTATGACAGATGAAATATTAACACAAACTATATGCAATGACTACAATATAAATATTAAAAGGCAGAAAACTGTAAAGTCCTGACTGAAAATTAAGTTAAATATAATTATATAGAAATCAATTTAGAAAAAAGATCATGCAACTCATACCTAAACAATGCTTCTCCAAATACAGAAACAGAATGACATATTTTGTACATCACGTATTGCTTGATAACTTTTACAGAGCAAGAAAATATATAATGTGTACTTTCCAACACCTCAGTGAAAATAATCTTTTCATCTATTGTTGAGCATTGTGCAGATTCTTTGCATGGTCCTTTGGGCATTTATTGGTATTTATACACCTGCAGTGAGTCAAGTATTGATGGACTCATATTTGTTGTGCCCAATGCTGATTTTTATTGAGTATCCAAAAACAGAAAATGTAGAAGTTACTCACAGTTCCTTCTCCAGCTGCTGCTGAATCAGTTTGGCTGATTTTGCCATGGTGATATCTATAAAAGAGAGTGAAATCAGTTTGGCTGATTTTGCCATGGTGATATCTACAGTAGAATAGAGCATTGAACCACAGCTGTGTTACAGGTTACTGATTAACCACAACAAAAAGTAATTTCAGGTGAAGGACAGTCTTAACTAGCCTGGTAAACCAGCCGGTCCACGTGACCGGCTAAGTCTTTATGGCCACCATCAAAGTGGTGTAGAAAAAGGGGCCATTTTGAACAGCAGGAGAGCAGCTTCACCTTGTTTGTTGCATGCCACCATGAGAGTTGGAGCGTTCCTAGAGATCACAGTGTCCGTCAACAAAAAGTACAGGAACTCAGCCACATCTCTCACTTCCTTCTGGAAGATGGCGCTGTCCACCACAAACACAATGGCTCTGCAGAGATAGATGAGCAGGGGAAAGACAGTGCAAATCAAACAAGGCGATAATTAAGGAATGTGATTGTGAAAAGAGATAAATATAAATAAGTATCCATCATGTCACAGGAAACTTCACCACACTATCCACCTTATTTTTGTGAGGCTCCCGCTGTAAAATAATTCTGGGAGCAATATCCGGTCTAGAACGTGAGCAGCTGTGTTTACGCTGGCTTGACGCTGCCTGGCTAGTACTCTGCACTGCAGCCCATGACTGCAGTGCGTGCCTCCTCGCATCGCATTTCCTTGTCGAACTCCGACGTTAAAAGTTTGCTCATCACAAAATAACACTCGTTTTGGGAATGTAGCCTAATGATGTTATCTATCACATCCGCTAACCTGTTGCTCGTTGAACAAGTCGGCATTTATCAGCTCAGCTGCACCGTTTACAGACGGGTACATTAGACGGGCTGTGTTGTGTCATGCTAGACGTAACGGGGGAAGAGGACAGCAGAAGGAAGCAGCACCCATGGTGCATCATGGCCGCCAAAAATAAGGTGGATAGCCAGGAAGAAATGTCTAAGGTCGCTTTCACATTTAAGCTGGTGGACTGTGCGATTCGGGGGGGGGTGAAGTTGCAACATTGTTGCGATTTTCATTTGGCCTGGTTCGCTTTCACACAGCAATTTGTCACAAGCGCACCAAACTTTCTAAACAATGTCACGTGGTCGAAACAGTCACTCGTCTATTGGACAGAATAGAGAAGGGAAATCTCTCCTCTCTTCAGCAGGCTTCTTGCCTGGCTGAGGGCTGACTGAACAACACAAGTGAATCCGCAAAAAACACAAACCATGGAGCAACACCACCTGCGATATTGGGATTTCTGGTTTTACTTTGGTGTTACTATCAAATAAGTATTTGACAAAAATGTGCCCAATATGAGCAGCAGATCAGGCAGAAAGCTGTTTATTAACAATTCATTCTGCAGATGAGACGAGTAGCCTACATACTGAAGGAGATAGCCAAGCCAGCCGTTGAGAACCGATGTGTTGTTGTTATGACTACGTACGTCACGACGTGGCGTCCGGGTTGCTTTCACACAACAAACGAACCGCGCCAGGGTTCACTTGGAAGCGAACCGAGACCCACGTTTTCAAGCGGACCAGAGTTTGTTTGTTTCTTCCACCACAGAGTCCGTTTGCGCTTTCACACCACCCCAAACAAATCGCACTATCCGAGGAAACGAACTCTGGCGCGGTTAAAGCGGACTAAACAGTTTATATGTGAAAGCGACCTAATATTCAAGCAGGTTGCCCCGTTCTCACCTGGCTGCAGACTTGAACTTCTCCATGTACTGAGAACGAAGACTGTCATGACCTGGGAGGTCTATCAGGGTCCAGGTGCTGCTCTGAACACATGCATGAACCAGATGAAGGGAGAGAGGACCAAGTTAAAACCAGAACATTCATGAAAAAGCTTAACTGCTAACTGCTAAGCCTTGATTTTTTCTTTGATGATTCGTAATTTCGTTTTTCCACTATTGTCTTTAACTTACCCTGTCGTTTTGGGTTTTGTATGGTGCACTGCTGTCAGTGATGGAGGTCTGTGTTCTCTTGAACTTTCCAGACACAAGCTGCCGAAAGATGAAAGCAGTCACTTGTAAACAGGGTTGACATCAATGATGACAGTTGTGGCGGTAATGCAACATCTTTGATGCCAACCAGCGTAAAACAAAACAGACGAGGAAGAAGACGACAGGTGTACATCCTGTGGCAGACAACGTGATAAGAGCATCAAGAGGAAAAACTCACCCGACTGAAAAGCAGCGTTTTTCCCGATTCGCATAGTCCGACCAGTAGCACAGCACTTCGGACAGTTTTGCTTGTGAGAAAATACTTCAGAAACACTGCAATGAGAAAGGAGGAGAGCTGGTTACTAACTTAGCTCTATGGCTCCGAAGCCTCGTGTTGTCTAATAATCATTGCAAATGAGAAAGCGTTAGCTATCTTTACCTCTATATAGGGTTATACAACTTGTGTGACTTTAGCGAGAAATGCTGACACCTGCTACACAGGTTGTGCAGCTGACAGCTGTTGGCTTCAGATGGTTGACAGCTAGCATGCTTGCTAAATCGGCTAGCTAACGTTAGCAACTGGGAGGGAAGTGAGCTGTAACGTTAACAGGGAAGCACACATCAACTGGCCTCAAGTAAGTCAAGTGACAGACACGCTACATATTAGATCCATCTAATTAATTAAAACAGGAGGGTAATAGCTATTTACGCTAATTGCTAAGTGGACGGTATCCTAACAAGTCTGCTAGGCTTAATAGCTACGTATGCTAAGCTAACTGCTGGGCCTAGCTACCTACTGTAGCGTTATACACCAACGTCACCGTTACCTAGCTAGCTAACGGTAGACCCCTTACCAAAAGTGATGACAACGACCGCCAAAGCGACAATAAGTCCGATGATAAATATAGGATCTTGGTTTTCCAGCTCCTGGCGCAGTGATTCAATGTACCGTTCAAATGAGTTTTCTTCTCCGTCTGTTTTCTCCTCCATAGTAGAACCAGACTCCCTGATGCTGTCGCCCTCCATCTCTGTGAGCGGCCAACTATCAACTAACCTAACCTGTCCTAGCCTACTGACACACACACCACAATCAGCAGAAGTGGGACACGTGTGCTTTCGTGAAATGCATGCCATGCACAGTGTCTGTCAGCAGGGGGCAGTGTCTCCCATCCCATTGGAGTAGGTTCCCAAATTGAGGAGTTGGGCCAATCAGCGGGTCCTTTACTTAGCCTGGGAACCTGACGAATCTGCGAGCGCATACTTTGGCGACGTCAAGCTACGGGTTCTTAGCAAACTGAAGAAATTGTTCGTTTGATTTCACTTAGGCTATAATCCCCTCAGCCTCAGTGGTCTCCATATTACCACTGTAAGAGAATGTAGTAGTAGCCTATGTAGTAGTCTGTTAGGTTAACCATGATTAAAACATAAATACTCATGAAACTGAGCTAAATCCTATTCTACCAGGTGTTAAGATCCTAATAATCATGTAGCCTAAATGAAGGGAACTTTCTTGGCCGTGTATTATTTCTGTTTTGCTTATTGCCCAGGCTTCTATGGAAAATAATCTATAGTAAAATAGAATGGTATTATACAAATAGCCTATAACAAAAAAGTATAAAAGTGTCTTTTGCTATTATATTAATGTTTACGTACAGCAGATAAAATTGGTTACCACAAATAACTAGTTATAAATTCAGTAAACTCACTCTTGAGTGCCACAAACGCTTTAAAAGCGTATGAGATCACGTTAATGTATTGTGGTAGACAACACCATAAAGTTCAATAAGGTCAATATAAACTCCTATAAACTATTGCCCACCATGTTCACACTGCCAGATGCGCTTTTACGCACACCGTCTTCAGCCCTGAAACTCGGTGCGCTTTTTACGCAGTGGATATTTGACTCCTCAGTCCTCGGCAGGATGTCAAACGTCAGAAAACCGCATTATTCTATAGGAAGGGGCTGTGTGACATTCATTTTGGGATCTTAAGTGGACCAGTTTGTTGTTATTTGAGAGACAAAATGACCAACTCTTAGCGGTAACAGTGGGATTTTAGGCTTTGCAGGATTTATCACTCCCGGATTTCACGTAAAACTCGGAGTTCTTGAATATCTACGGATATCTCCGCCAGAAATAGATCAGGGGGAAATCATGGCAATATCGCTGTTATACGCGCTGTGCGTGTGGATATGTTTAATCAGTCTCTCGATTGGAACAGGCTTTATTTATCACTTTCCAGGAGTTACTCTGCAGCGCATCAAATCGGAACAGAGTGGCAGCACCGGATCGCCGGGTACCGGGTCCCGTACCCAACTCAGGTGAGCACATGTGCATAATAGGCTTATAGACTATTCACTTCAAATGGCATAGAAATCAAAATTCTGAGTGACAACTGATTTGTTACTATTTGAAGGTGGAGTAGTAGTAGCCTATTTGGACACTCTGGATCACAGCTTATCTGTCCATGGTGTGTGTGTGTCTTGTAGGCTACTCATTAGCTGTTTTGCCATGCCATAGTACCCCCTCACTCATGCTGTTTCGATGATTCTCCTAAATTTGTTCTATTAAACTCATATTAAACATTTATAGGCTATCTAACAACTGAATCAAAATCATTTCAATGATTCCCATTTAATACAGACATTTACACTTGAGTGGAAAAATAATATTCAGACTGGCAGGTGGCAGGTTCAACTCCCTTTCATCACTCACCTGAGCTTTAATGAGCTTGTTGATATGAATTCTGACAGTTTTAGATTGAAAAATGTGTCAGTTTTACCAAGACTTCCTCAGTGTTTGTTGTTCTGATGCCGCTGTAGATG
>NC_139642.1:49459314-49502783 GCF_964638095.1 Poromitra crassiceps | reverse complement strand
ACTAGCCTACTGATCTCAGGGAACCTCTTCAAGAAACATCACCCCCAATTGCCCCAAACATATCAATCTTGGCACAAGAATATACATTAGGCCTGTTAAAATTCAAATGAATAATATGAGCCCAAACAATTAAGTCAACCAAATACACGTGGAAACTGTATTAGCCGAAACTTACCACTCGAGCCTGTACCTTCCGCCTCTGGTGTGTGAGCAAGCACTGTGCAGCTGTGGCAGAGTTGGCACTGAGTGTTGTAACTGTATAAAGGGGTGTGGAAGGGGTTGTGCTTGTGCTGTGGCTTTATCTGTTTAGCTCATGGTTTATGTGTGCAATGCTGCTGCTAGGCGAGCATGTGGTTGAAGTGAAAGAGGAAGCACTTGTTAAAACGCTGGTAGGCCCTTTAAACGTTACGGGTTTGGTTGCTTCAGTTGACAGTTGAAGTGACGAAGCTAGTAACCTAGCCTAACGGGCGTGTAAACTCAAAGTTACACCCAGATGCGAGAACCCCGAATGAATCAGGAGATAAACTCATGCGAAGTGGTTAGAAACAGCTGCTAAACCGAGCAAAACATGAACAACTGTGTTCTGATATGAATTACTTACAATGTTATGCAGTTGCCAGTTCACTAACAAAAGCAGCATGCAGTGAATGAAACTCTGGTGGGCTGCTGCACCACACAGATAGGCTCTCTGGCAGGTGGATTTAATAGTGCTGCCTTCACGTGCTTCTTGTAAGTTTCCACTATTCTTACATGACGTCGCAATACAACTTGTACTCATTCAGTGCTTTTGTCCGGTATAATACATTTGACCAAGCATATCAAGCATGCAATTGATTTCATAATTCAATTAATCTATTAAAACTAAGCTAAACGTCACATCAAAGTCGGGTTCTCCAACAACAGCACTTGAAAGCAGCATGTGCGCCCCTTCTGGGGTCCACCCGCTATGCCGACCACCTGCTATGCCGACCACCCGCAATGCCGACCTTAGGTTTAGGCGTGGGGGTGGGAGAGGTTAGGTTTTGGGTTAGGGTCTGGGGGAGGTTAGGTTTAGGCATGGCATGGGGGGGAACATAGGACCTGGGGAACATAGGGATGACCCCGGCGTGGGGGCTGGGAGAGGTTAGGTTTTGTGTCTGGGGGAGGTTAGGTTTAGGCATGGGGGGAGGTTAAGTTTGGCGTGGGGGCTGGGAGAGGTATAGCTCCACCGACACGCTGCACGCCGCCTCGCTCAGCTGGTTCTGCTTGTGGGCTATCGGCATTGCGACCTGTCGGCACTGCGGCCTGTCGGCACATAGACGCGGCACCGCCCCTTCTCCCCTTTTGTCGTCATCTTTCTTTGTGAGCGTTATTTGTTGTGGACCTTTGCGCATACTCGTCTTTTAGAACACTTTTTTACTTTATTTTATTTATGCAACAAGGACACATGATCTATTCGTATCAGAGAACAATGTTTGCTTTTCTTTATCTCACTCAGTCACCTCACCTCACCTCAGGGTGGCGATGCTCATCTCCAGCGAAAAACAAGCTGTGCGTAAGTCATTTGGCCCCTCTGCCTTTCCGTAGACCCGGAAGTACAATTTCACAACCACGGCGTGACATTCAACCGGGTTGTCAGACGCCCGTCCAGTGTAGGGGGTTGTGTAAAGGAATACGGCCACCCTGTGCCAACTGAGACATCGTCAAAATGAGAATACTAAAAGCGGGCCTTGCGTTAGGGAAAACGCGTCTTTTGGCACCAGGAACCGTCACTCTAAAAAAGGTAACCCGGGGCATTCGCGCTGGTGCCAGGTTGGACACCAAACCTCTCCATGCGCAGCCGGAATGTTCTGTCATCCCATCGCATTACACAATCCAGAAGCAAACAGAGAATAGCCACAGACAGAATATTGACTGTCATCTCCCATTTCCCAGGTGCTGATCAACAGTTGTCGGTCATGCTCCTCTGGCGTGTTTCCCAACGAAAGGATCCGCAACATCGGGATCTCAGCGCACATCGATTCAGGGAAGACCACCCTGACCGAGCGCGTCCTATACTACACCGGCAGGATAGCAGAGATTCATGAGGTAACCTCTGAGATTGACCTAACGTGTTATTGACTGTTAGTGGTGATGGTTTGAAAGAGTGTGTGTGTACTGTGCATAAGTAGCTAATGCACTCAGGTGTTCCCCCCCTGTGGTCTGTAGGTAAAGGGGAAGGATGGTGTTGGTGCCACTATGGACTCGATGGAGCTGGAGAGACAGAGAGGCATCACTATCCAGTCAGCTGCCACCTACACCGTGTGGAAGGATCACAACATCAACATCATCGACACACCAGGTATTGCAGGAGACAGACAGACTGATGAAGCTGTTGTCCATTATCAAGGTGTCTGTGCACGCCTGGACACAGGATAGCTCTCATGCTATGAAGTGATCAAGTCAACCTTGCTGAAGTCCCAACCAAGTCACTCAAGTCTTGAGGCACAAGTTTCAAGGCTAGTTTAATATAAGAAAACAAAATATCTGTAATAGTATAAAAACTTTCGCTCAATGAGTTTTGATTTCTGTCATCATTTTCACCATCAATCAATTCAAACATTCCATACAAATTCACAAAACAACATTTTAATTCAGTGAGTTGTATGTTGGAGCAAATCTCATGACTTTCAATGAAAGTAATTTACACAGACACAAGATCGTTTGTCGAGACTTTAGAAACCTTTTCAAGCCACCAAAGTACAAGTCAAAGTCAAGTCCATACTCACCAGAACCCTTGTCAAGTCTCAAGTCTTCTCTTCATGCATCACGTCAAGTTTAAAGTATTCTCTTCATGCATCAAGTCAAGTCTCAAGTCTGATCTTCATGCATCAAGTCAAGTCAGGAGTCTGGACTTGATTCTGACTGGATTGACATTACCTTAGTATTCACATTATTATCCTTATTATTGATATCCCCCTCTTTCTCTTGCTCAGGCCATGTGGACTTTACCATTGAAGTGGAGCGAGCACTGCGCGTGCTGGACGGAGCGGTGCTGGTTCTGTGTGCAGTGGGAGGGGTCCAGTGTCAGACCATGACCGTCAACAGACAGATGAAACGCTACAATGTTCCTTTCCTCACCTTCATCAACAAACTGGACCGCATGGGCGCCAACCCCAACCGAGCGCTGCAGCAGATGAGGTATACAGGGGAATCTCTCTGTCACACATACAGTGTATGAAGTGCTTCTGCAATTTATGAGTCTGTTCAGTTGTAACTTCTACATCCATGCGGTATGCTTTTGTACATTTTCCTTCTCTATATTTGTGCTGATTGGTTGATTGATTGATTTTATTTGATGTTTAGTAACAAAAACACATGGAACAGAAACACAGCATCTCGGAAACACCATCAAGGATAAAAACACAAAGTCAGAGACTTGTTTCCATTCTGGTCCTTGGTCTTGGACAGACACTACAAAACAACAAGGAACAAGCAAAGGCACAAAGAATGATAGAACTATAGAAACTACAAACTACTGTACAATGCTGCAATACTAAAACAATGCTAAAATACTAAAAGTAATAAATTACATAAAATGCTATAAAATTATAAAAATACACAATACATAAAAACACAATCTTAAAATCAGCCCCGACTCCAAGCTACAGGCTACACTACCCTAAGTTACTCAGCAACCATTTTTTCAGTTGGTTTTTGAACCCATTCAAGGACTGGGCAGATTTTATTACCTTGGGAATTTTTTATTTATTTTTTTTGCTCCACATTTTTTTTATGTTCGTCACAAACGACTCTTCTATCTCTCTGTCCCGCAGAACCAAACTGAACCACAACACAGCCTTTGTGAACATCCCCATCGGCCTGGAGGGGAACATGAGAGGCATCATTGACCTTGTCGAGGAGCGAAGCATGTATTTTGAAGGCCCCTTTGGGTAAGGGAATCACCCATGGGGCTTGACAATGAGAGAATGACCTTCAGTTAGAACACACTCTGTTGGATTGATGGCACAGCGAGTTACTTGAATCATTATTTGTTTTGTTGAGTACGGCTTTCTGCTGATTGTGTCGCTGTCAGTGGCTGATGCTTTGCATCCACCAAAAGTACATGTCATGTATGGCAGGAAGGAAGGAACTTCTTATCAACTGGCCACAGCAGCTAATGTGTTAAGAATTTTACCATCAAACTTTTTACCAATTATTTTAGCAGTCAAAGTACTTTTGTCTGTTGAAGACAAGTTGGTTACATACTGACTGTACCAAAGTGGCTTGCAGAATTAAGCTTCCCACCAGTCGCAAACGTAATTCACCAGCATGTGTTAGATGACTAGTGTGATTTCATGACATATACATTTCTATTCCAAATTCCCAACAAGCTGATGCATCGTGCTCTCTCCTCCATGCAGTCAAGATATCCGATATGATGAGATCCCTGCAGAGTTCCGTGCCGAGGCTGAGGACCGGAGGCAGGAGCTGGTGGAGTGTGTGGCCAACGCTGATGAAGTGCTCGGAGAGATGTTCCTGGAAGAAAAGATTCCAACCATTGACGAGCTGAAGGTTTGTGTTTGTCTGTGTGTAAGAGAGGATCTGTGTGCAGCTTTCCCACGGGTCTCGGACATCCTTGACCGCTTGTGGATTTGAGAAGAATAAAATAAGGCCCTGAAAGTTTCTGTAAGTGCCCTTGAAAATGCCTTTTACAATATATGTTTTAAAAAATAGAACCCAAATTTATCACTATGCCTCAGCTCTCTGGACCTCTCGCCATCCTAGGATCAGTGTTTCAGGAAAACCCTGTGATGGAGATTTGCGTTGATGCAGCAGCAGTTTTAGAATGAATGATTTCACCAGGATTTCTTGACTTGACAAGATAAAAAAAAATAGGCTTCTATGAGGTCTAATTTTGACTTACTCTTACTCCGAAACTCAAATTTCGAGTCCTTGAATTTCACCAAACAAGACCTTGAAAGTGGTTTAAAAGTACTTAAATGTGATGTCTAAATGAGTGTGGGAACCCTGTGTGTGTGTGTGAATGAAGAGTGAAAATGACTGAACCTACACTTGCCCCACACCCATCACTTACCCGCCTCACCTCACTGGCCTCCAGGCTGCGATCCGCAGGGCCACAGTGAAGCGTCTCTTCAGCCCCATGCTGGTGGGCACAGCACTGAAGAACAAGGGCGTCCAGCCGCTGCTGAATGCTGTGCTGGAGTACCTGCCCAACCCCACAGAGGTCCCAAACTACGCCATCCTCAACGATGAGTGAGTACTACGGACTACGGTTTAGGATCGGAGTCATTTTTATTCACCATAATGTAATAAACATGGGGGGGGGGATTTGGTCGTGGCAATTTTTTTTATTACACCGTCCTTCATTAGAGCATCGTTCTTCTGATGAAGGTGAAATACCAAAAATACATTGGTGAAAATGAAGTGACATCTTTTTTCATGTTTTTTTTCATTATAATATTGGTCAGCTGCTTTTTTCACTTTGAATAAAATACATGTCTCTGTTAATATGTACTGCAATGTTCCTGCACTAACGTCAATGTGATCTTCAATGTATTAGAGAGTCCAATGAAACGTCTAAGTTCCTGATGGACCCTACGAGAGATCCCTCACAGCCATTCGTTGGTCTGGCTTTCAAACTGGAGGTAAGACGTCCTATTATGAGAAATAAGGGCATTTGCGTCTCCCAACAATTCACATTATAGCCTCATTATCCATTATGATGTTGCTTTCTGCAAGTTTACTATCTGCAATGTTTGAATCAATCTTGCGTTGTCGCGCCCCCCCCCCCCCCCGATCTTTCTCTCCACCAGGCAGGGAGGTTCGGCCAGCTGACGTACGTGCGTGTTTACCAAGGCTGTCTGAAGAAGGCCGAGTACATCTACAACACACGCACAGGCAAGAAGGTGCGAGTACAGCGGCTGGTGCGTCTCCACGCCGACCAGATGCAGGTGAGAAGAGCGCCATCAGTACATCATGGAAACTGCAGCGATGGATGGAAACGTGTCAGAGAGCTTCTTCTTTGCGGTTCAGTCTGAACAGCAAAGTGATGCAATTGGTCAAAACGGTTAGGTTCCCCATTTGGTTTTAGTCAAGTGTGTACTGTGTACTAAAACAGCCACATCCTCTGCGATACCCATCAAAGTTTCCATCCACCTCTTGTGAAAACAAGTTCTGAAACTGTCTTCAGTGTTCCCTCATATGTATATTTTTCACTTATTAAAATGCCACATTTTGATCAACTTCATGTCCCTTTCTATCGGTGTGTCTGTGTTGTCAGGATGCGGACGAGGTTTATGCAGGAGACATTTGTGCTCTGTTTGGGATCGACTGTGCCAGCGGAGACACTTTCACATCCAAGATGAGTGCCAACCTCTCCATGGTGAGTAACTGATGTGTGCACCGGCCAAAACACCTGCAGAAGAGCAGGAAATCTCTTCATATTAGAAAACAGGTCTATACAGACAGACCTGCGATTTGAAATGTAACTGCCATTTTCTTCAAACACTTTTACTTCTCCACTCCCAAGATGTCAGCACTGCAGCATCTTATCTCATGTTCATGTTATCTCATATTTAATATTGGAAACTTGACATGACCCAATGCGCACTTGTCTCACAGGAGTCCATTCACGTACCAGAGGCTGTCATTTCCATGTCTATGAAGCCATCCAACAAGGTAAAAAAAATAAAGCTGATTTCTACTTTCTACCCAAATGAGGAGTGTAGAGTCTTGAGTCTAACTTGTGTCTCTTATTGTTTCTGCGTGCTCCTTTTCTCCCACCCAGAATGACCTGGATAAATTCTCCAAAGGCATCAATCGCTTCACCAGGGAGGATCCCACCTTCAGAGTGCATTTTGACACAGAGAGCAAAGAAACTATCATCTCAGGCATGGGGGAGCTGCATCTGGAGATCTACTCCCAGGTACAGAATCAGACACGGTGCAACTGAAAGGACGCACTGGTTCAATGTATTATGTTCTGCAATGACAACTACTCCAGTCTCTGTTCCTACATCTAAATTGTGTGTTCCTGTGCCCCCTCCTTTTTTGTTTTGGTGGTTTAGAGGATGGAGCGGGAATACAACTGTCCCTGTGTGATGGGAAAACCCAAAGTGGCTTTCAGAGAGACCGTCAGCGAACCTGTACCGTAAGTGCTGATCTCCTGAGGCTTGCAACACACGCAAACACACACACAACTGAGGCAGTGCTTTGCATCTATACAGTTTTATTGGGCTGCAGTACCTCAGCAACCACAAATACAACATAAGGATATGATAAATATATCATATAATTATATATGATGAATTTATCAAATTCTTGGTAGTACATTATAAGGCTATAAGCTACACCTTTTGATAGCTCAAAAGTTGTGTAACAAAACAGCAAGGCTTAGTACTTGCAGGCTCACCATGAATACATTTACACTAAAATATTTGATACATGAAGTGTACACCAATACTCTGGCTGTAGGTAGTAGTAGTAGTGTGAGGAGCGTGTGCAGGATTGAGTTGACAGTGGCTTAGTTTGTGTTTGGAGGGGCTTCACATTCATGGCACTTTGGCAGTTTTTCTGTCTGCAGGACTTTAACTCCCTCTGCTGGCGACCAGGTGACCAGCAGCTTCCAGTGAATGATTTCCTGCAAAAATATATACCGGTACACAGATGTCAGATTAACATGTGCTATTTGGGTGGACGCATTCATCCTAAGCACCTCACAGTGAGTGCCAAGAGTGCATAATTGTTTTAGCATGGGAATCAAACCCCCAACCCTGACTGTTAGTTCCCTGCTCAACTCACTGAGCTGCAGCACCAGTTGCCTGTAAGATATTACCATTTTTAAATGTATAACCGAAGAAATCAAATGTTTGTTTTGATCAATTACCTGGGACACCATGTCATGCAGCAGGACGTGATAGTTGAACCTCAACTGGTTATTCTCAGTTTCCTGTTATAACAGACAAAGAAAGTGTCAGCTTTACATGTAGACCTAAACGATCCAGATGGTCAGTCCAATACAAATGTTGATAATAGGGAGAAAAAGCGTCCAGTTTAAAATGAGTCTGTGGATAATGATAATGTTATAATGATAATGTATTCCTCAAATTAAGGTTTAAAATGTTTATTAAGACAAAATGCTTTGATTGCCAGCATTGGAACTAAGATGAATGTAACATATTTCTAACACACACACCCTAGGCTGCTAGGGGTTTTACAAGAGAATGAATAGTTCCTAAATGTGTAGAGCATACAACATTAACATTAACGTTCTGTTTATACACTACTGCTGTAAAACGTTCAATATCAAACCAAAGATTATCCCTGCTCGCAAATCTAGGATTATTGTGGGACCCTGCACCTCTTTAACAGCTGACAGGCAGCTCACCAGCTGTGTGACGTTGGCCACCTGAGCCATGCTGTACAGAGTTTCTTCAGTCGATTCGTTCAGCATGATAAAGCTGGAGGCCACGCCCCCCAAGTGCCAGAGAGGCTTCATCTCAGGCTCAATGTGACCGTAGCTATCTGTTGGTCAGAACAGCAACACAACGTGCAGAGAATTAGCATTAGTAACATTAGTAACAAGTTATGAATACAATATAAGGCAAATATTATTTTTTGCGATCAAATTTTCATTCAATTTTGTCAAATGAAGATCATAACAGTGGTACCATAAATAGTACAAGGAGTCATATGCATACAACCGCAATTGACGGGCTATATTTATATCACCAATGCCTTGCAAAGAAAAGATTAAGAATAAATGTTAGGAGTGAGGAGAAAAAAAAAAAGAAACATGAGGGAAGCAGACAAAAAAAACAAATAGTACAAGTACAGTAAAAATATGGACACTAGAAATGTGTATATGTGTAGATCTTATATCCTATCAGAGTGACACCTTAGATCTGAACAGGAGAGTCTGGGTTTGAAAGAGAACCAATAAGGATGTCCCAGGCCTCTACAGTTGATGCCTGCGCTTTATGAGTTACAGCTAACGATCTTTCTATGAGGGCAATGTCCCTTAAATGATTCAGCCATTCTTTTGCTGATGGGGGGGTCGGGGGTGAACCATGAGTGAATTATGGTCTTTTTGGCGGCGGTTAAGCCTGCGAAAATAATTTTCCTAAAGGCTAATGTGGTATTATCACTAAGAGTAGAATCGTCATTGAAAAGAAATAACAGGTTGTTTAGGAATTGGGAATTTCAGAATATCCTCAAGCCTCTCCGCCACCTTGGACCAAAGGTTACAAACAGAAGGACATTCCCAAAAAACATGAAGATATGTTCCAACAGTATTCTGGTTACATTTAGTGCAGTTTGGGCTATCTATAAGCTTCATCTTGAAGCGCCTGTATGGTGTAGCATAAAATTTATGAACAAATTTGTAATGAATGAGCTGATGTGCAGGTTTTTTTGATGAGATGAAGATGTTTGTCCAAATATTGTCCCAATCAAGCGGAGGCAAATATTATGATTCAGATTGATGCTTAGTTACATCACAAATGTTATCTGGAGAATTGCAAAACATACTGTTAGTGTTAAACATACTGTACATGAGGAACTAACAGTGTCGGGAATAGTGACAGCCATTTGTGTTGCGTTAGCATTGTTGAAGGAACATTGGGTTAAAACCACAAACGCATACATGGTGAAATCCAAAAATGCTGCAATTTGAAATTGTGCAATATTAGCGGTCTGGGTTTAGCAATAGCAGTGTGTTTTACTAGACATACCGGGTAATATTAGCGGTGTGGGTTCAGTAATAGCAGTGTGTTTTACTGGACATACCGGGTAATATCAGCGGTGTGGGTTCAGTAATAGCAGTGTGTTTTACTGGACATACCGGGTAATATCAGCAGTCTGGGTTTAGCAATAGCAGTGTGTTTTACTGGACATACCGGGTAATATCAGCGGTGTGGGTTCAGTAATAGCAGTGTGTTTTACTGGACATACTGGGTAATATCAGCGGTGTGGGTTCAGTAATAGCAGTGTGTTTTACTAGACATACCGGGTAATATCAGCAGTGTGGGTTCAGTAATAGCAGTGTGTTTTACTAGACATACCGGGTAATATCAGCAGTGTGGGTTCAGTAATAGCAGTGTGTTTTACTAGACATACCGGGTAATATCAGCGGTGTGGGTTCAGTAATAGCAGTGTGTTTTACTAGACATACCGGGTAATATCAGCGGTGTGGGTTCAGTAATAGCAGTGTGTTTTACTAGACATACCGGGTAATATCAGCGGTGTGGGTTCAGTAATAGCAGTGTGTTTTACTAGACATACCGGGTAATATCAGCGGTGTGGGTTCAGTAATAGCAGTGTGTTTTACTGGACATACCGGGTAATATCAGCGGTGTGGGTTCAGTAATAGCAGTGTGTTTTACTGGACATACCGGGTAATATCAGCGGTGTGGGTTCAGTAATAGCAGTGTGTTTTACTGGACATACCGGCCGGGTAATATCAGCGGTCTGGGTTCAGTACTAAGTTAGCAGTGTGTTTTACTGGACATACCGGGTAGGTTTTGTCCTGACAAAAGACTGTGGTTCGTCTTGTACTGCTGGTACAGGGCCTCTTCTTGAGCTGTGGTGTCGATTTGTAATAACGCCTCACATGACGCCTGGACTTGGGCTGAACACTGTGAACAGTTTCCCCTTGGAAGCAGCAGTTCTGCAGAGCATTTCACTGTAGTACTCTGGATGAGTCAGAAGTAGTGTGAGGCAGGAGATAAAGAAGGACAAATATATTCAAGAAAGGAATGTTTTCTATGCAAGAAGTGGGGGTAGACTGAGCAAAGGCGTAGCCAAATATTGTAACTATGGCAGCAGCAAGTGAGTCAATATTTTCAACACAGTTTTACTGTACATAATACAACCTAATGTGAGCCTCCTCTTATCTGCTCTGTTGTAAATCTTCTCAGTGCTAACTAACTGTGTTGTGTAGCGAAATGGCACAATATGAACATCCGTTAGCATTAAAAGCCATGAAAGATGAAACATTTTGATAGTGATGAAAAGATTATGCCTATTCTTTAGTTTAAAATGGCCTTTTAAAAACACATGACCATCCTAAACAGACATGGCTTAAAAGTAGTCATACATTTAAACTAGTTTAGATTAACTTAATCCAGTTTCATAAAGAATCATGGCTCATCACAGAGCACTTAAAGTCAACCTCCCAAGTAAGCCGTTATGAATTCAGTTGTCAGTTGTTGGACAATGGCAACATGGGCAAATGGGATATTTGCAGCGATGGCGACCCAGTACCAACAGAGATGGAAGAATTGTAATCCAGGCTGGGCCAGGCTATTCATTTATCTGAGCCAACAACAAAGTTTGTCATTTCTCAGAGATCAAACCCAATTTAAACCATATTTGTAAAAAATAAATAAATACTCTAGCTAGCTATACTCCTGGCCTCACCTAAACCATGTATGAGCACCTGGTCCATACTGAGCCATAACTTACATTGCTGATCATCTCCTTCACCGAAATCTCCAGACGGTACTTCCTCCCAGAATCTGCCACATCCTGAATGGGAGAAACCACTCAGAAATCAAACCCAGTTCTCCTTCTTACTCATCACTATTATGTAGTTAGATCAAGGTTAGCTATGCAGGTCCATGCCTCGTTCACTTTTAGACACAGTGAAATTCCACTGACCTCCGCAATGGCGCTGTGGACCCTGTGCACGCCGAACCACCTGTACGGTGAGCCGTAGCGGGTGTTGAGGTAGTGCTGGACCACCCTGGCTGCTCTCTGAGCAGGATAGTAACTGGGGTTCAGCACTCCAGTCACTTCCATCACGTCTTCCTCAGCCCCCTCCACTGTAACTTGTCCCTGATTATTTGACAGAGAAAGGGAGAGTATGGACGATGACAGAGAGGGAAAGGAAGAAGATGACAACAGAAGCTGCCGTAGCGAGTAGGGAGGTGGTTCCCTTTCCCAATCCCAACCCTGATGGACTTTGACCCCCCCAGGTGTCGCAGAGTGGAGGGTCTGTCTGTCTGTCTGACTGACTCTGTGTCTGTCTGTCTGTCTGACTGTCTGTAGTAAGGAAAGGTCTTGACAGAGGGAGAACATAGCGAGAGCTCCACTGGTAAATAGGAAAGGAAAGAGAATGTGCTCCTAGTGTTATGTAACATTATAGGATGGGTCAAATACAGAGCATACTGTACATGTCGTTGTGCAATGAATGACGTTAAAGGAAATCTTAGAAACACAGTCCAAGGAAGTGTACAAGGTGTAAAGAGTTGCATGTGTGAGAATGTGAGGAATAGTGAATGAAGGAAAGGCGGTCTTGCCTGTGAATGCTGTTACCTGGCAGGTAGAAAGTTCTATCTCTCAGACATGGAGTGACAGCCAGAGCTGCTGCCTCACCCAAGTGGGCGAATTTACTTCCTACTTCCTTTGACACACGAGTTCCTCAAGGACCGCCCCTTTTTAAAGAGACATGGTTCTTTTTTGTTTCCTATCCTTCCCATGTAATTACCAATGAGAAACTTTGTCAACCTGTTGGATACAGTATTCAAATTAGATTTCTTGCTCCGTTCTAAATTCGCTCTTCTCTCGTGCCCCCCTTCTTGTGGGGGGGGGGGGGGGGGGGTCGATGCTTTCCTCTATGGGGGATTGAACCCGTGTCCTCTGGGTGAAGGATGCTCTCAGTATGTCACACTGCTGCAGATCATGGATGTTTTGTCCCACTCTCTTTAGGTTTGACTTCACCCATAAGAAGCAGTCTGGCGGCTCGGGGCAGTACGGTAAAGTTGTCGGGGTTCTGGAGCCTCTGGACGCAGAAAGCTACACCAAGGTGGAGTTTGACGACCAGACCGTCGGAACCAACATCCCCAAGCAGTTTGTACCAGCTATTGAAAAGGTACGTGTGATAGTTAATTCCTTTTCACTTTTAACATATCCACCAGTGCTGCAGTTAGGCACAACTGTATACACTGGGAATATTCTCAGCTAATGTAATTTACAATATACAAAATATATGGGGCGGCTGTAGCTCAGGAGGTGGAGCGGGTCGTCCACTAATCGCTTTGGATGAAAGAGGTCGGGTGGTTCGATCCCCGCCGCCTCCATTCTGCATGTCGAAGTGTCCTTGGGCAAGATAGTGAACCCCAAATTGCTCCCGAGGGCTGTGCCAGCAGCCCAGCACCCTGCATGGTAGCTTGCCACCATCAGTGTATGAATGGGTGAATGTACATACTCATTGTAAAGCGCTTTGGATAAAAGCACTACATAAATGTAGGCCATTTACCATTATGGAAAATGTAAAAGTATTCACATTTTAAATTATATTTGTTTCTTCATTTCCCTCCTCCTGTCGTCGTGCTGCAGGGTTTCAGGGAGGCCTGTGAGAAAGGGCCCCTGAGTGGGCACAAGATCTCAGGAGTGCGGTTCGTGTTGGACGACGGAGCGCATCACTTGGTGGACTCCAACGAGATCTCCTTCATCCGCGCAGGAGAGGGCGCCGTAAAGCAAGGTGAGGCGCAGAGTGTTCAGATCGTTATACGCATCCTGTTTTCATTCCCGATGGCCTTGGCTTGTTCGTCTTCATTGTTCTCAGTGTACTTGAAGTTCTTGTGTGCAGCTTTATCAGTGCTGGGTCCAATGTTCTCTCCACAGCCATGGAGAAGGCCAACGCTGTCATATTGGAGCCAATCATGTCTGTGGAAATTGTGGCGCCCCAGGAGTTTCAGGGCACAGTCATTGCTGGGGTTAACCGTCGCCACGGCGTTATTACAGGACAGGATGGAGCTGAGGGGTACTTCACTCTGTACTCGGATGTGAGTCCAGTTTGTGGCGGCACTTCTTCACCCATCTTTCAGCTGTTTAGTTATCCACATCCAGTGTCATTTATGATGGTATTTTATCATTTTCATTCCATCTCTCCCTACAGGTTCCTCTAAATGACATGTTCGGTTATGCCACAGAGCTGCGCTCCTGTACTGAAGTAAGGCTGAGCTGAAATTACCTACAACTATATTCTATTATAGTCCAAATATTTAGCATGTTCAAAACAGTCTTAGAATTTAGAGGACTTCTATAAAGATGTTGTAGAGTGCTGCATGTATCGAGATATATTTCTGTTGTTCTATGGCTGCATGTGAATTGGCCCTTTCTACATTACAAGCTTGATGTTCTCTGGTGTCTCCAGGGAAAGGGGGAGTACACCATGGAGTATAGCAGATATCAGCCCTGCCGGCCAGCCACCCAGGAGGAGCTCAACCACAAATACCTGGAAGCCACAGGCCAGCTGCCTGCCAAGAAGAACAAGTCGAAGAACTGAAAACAGTCTGCACACCTCTGCCCAACATTGGACTTTGACGTGAACGCCCCTCCCCCTCATTATGTCTGCACACAAACACACACTTTAATTTATTTATTTAAATAGGGACAGATACACAACATAAACATTTGTCAACGTCTGATGACATGTATCCCAGCATTTGTAGACTAGGCTAATTTACAATGCCCGTCCCTAGATGTTATTATAATTCGAGAAGTGTCCGTGTGAGTGTGAGTGAGTGAGCGAGCAGAATTTTGTCCGGCCGCGGCTGTGGTGTTTTACGTGCGATCGGGCTGAAACTTTCAGGGGTTGTAAAGAGCACCCGTGCCCATGACCTGACAGCCGGATTTTTTAATTAGGTGATTGCCCTAATTACATAATGATGTGATGTCATCAGTGATGTCATCCTTCCTGGCTGAGGCTATAAATTCAGTGATGATGTCATCAGTGATGATGTCATGTTCCAGACCAGGGGGGCCTAACTCACACGGGGGTCCCCACGGTTCCCCTAGTTATTAAAAGCACCTCTTAAAAGCAAAGTAAGTCATTCAATCATGGTGCAACACAGTCATACACAAAGGATATAAACATTGTATAGATCATAACCCACAGACCCACAAACACAGTCAATTATAGGAACATTGATAGTTACTCTTCAGGAACTCCTTTAGATTGGTTTTCAAATGCTCCCAGCTACGATCCTTTTTAATGTGTGTGGGCACTGCAGTGAGTTCCACATTTTGACCCCCTGAACAGTGAGGGCTGTTTGTCCTAGGGAGGTTTTCCGGAGCGTCACTTTGCAGCTCCATGCGACAGCGCCTCTGGTGGCTGTGCACGAGGCCCCCAGGGGTTCTACCATATCGCAGAGAACACGCGGTGTCTGTTCATATATACATTTCTAACCATCATCGATTGTGGCTTGAGGTTATTGCTATAATTTGTACTCAAAATCCATTCAAAATTCTATCTTGCATTGTACATAGTTTCATAGTTCAACCTAATTTGCCTCCATCATGTCTGAGCCCTATGGAAACATGTATTACTTTGATTTTAACACAATTTGACCTCTACTCTGCAGCCAGCATCCTACATGATTTACTGTCTGGTTTTGTACTATGTACAGAATGTTCTTGATGTAGTAAATTATTACAACAAAGATTCATCTATTGCCTTTTTATCAGTGTAGGTTTGTTTCTATGCCCGTTGTATTTATTTTTCAACAGCTTGTTGGAAACATGATTCAATTTAACCTCACATTTTCCTTGTTGGCTATAGCACTATTTTGTAGGTTAGACTTGCAGCAGTTTGTGAAAATATTGAGGATTGATGCAACAGATTTGCTACAGAACAAGCTAGAAGCTAGAAACAAGATTCCCCCTCACCTCTGTGCCTTCCGCTGTCTCTGGCACACTGTTGGGATGGGCTGACATGTTCAGTGCCTCTGATCCAGGCCCGGCCGTTATCGTAGGGCTCCCATGGATCCCAGTGAACACAGCCAGTACAACGAAGATCATCAGACTCATAGCTCACACCGTCCAGAAAGCGCCAGGGAAAGGAAAGAAGTTGGAGATCACTTCTGTCACAGTGCAGGCAGGGAAATGAACCCTCTTCCAGTGAGTCGTTATGCAAGAGAGGGAGGAGGGGAAGGAGAGAGAAGAGACTGTCCAGACCCCGTTGTCTTCCTTCCTGGCACACTGTTTATTTTTCTCTTATCTGGACAAACTGCTCCAGTTGATCTGGCTCTGGTCCTCCTATGCTCTCATACAAACTCACTTATGCTGTCCGCCCCTAAAACTTGAGCACATGATTGGGTCAGGGACCGTTACCCCATTAGAGGTACTGCTGACGAAACAGGTGTGATTAATGGGAGCACATGATAGGTTGCAGCCTCTGCTGATCTCCACACTGGGAGAGTCAATGTCGAGAAGCAGTCCTGCCAGTGAACTAAATTCAACACATCTTCTCTTGGCAATTTGGGGCAGATGAAACCCAAAACGTGTTCAATTATGGACTTTAGAAGACGCTGGAGAGTGAAGTTCTGCAACACCGAGAGCAGCCTGAAATCAGGTTTATAAGAAGCCAAGGTCACAATCAGTTCACAACAAAGTACTTCCACAGAAAGTAGGCCTACTGCTACTTCCACAGTATTTACAGCTAGAAATAGATTATCTGCCCTCTGTTATATCCACTTCAGATAAACTCTCCAGTCTTTTGAGACCAGAATGTTTTTTATGAAGATCTATAGTTTGGTTTTGAACATAATACTGCTAGGTGGAAAGGTTGAGATTGTTTTAAGAATATTCTATTTTGTTTGATAAAACAGGATGAGTGGGAAGAGAGCGTTCTGCCTGTTCTGTCTGGTGAGTGATAAGGGAGTCGGGACCTGGATCTGTATGGGATCCTTAAAATAGAAACGTGGCTGAGAGCAAATGTGGATGAAAAGCTTCTTTCCGATCGTTCAGAAATGTTGGACATTTCAGTGTATTCCCGTCATCATTTGTAGAACAGTATCAGACCCCCATTTTCAAAGACTCTTAATTCATAGTCTTTTAGGTTCTAATGATATACTTCTGTAGCTTTGTTTTCTAGCAAATAGATTCAGAAGATTGCATTTGACCAAGCCGTCTTAAAATACTGTCTGCAATACATGCAAAAAACAATCAAAGGCCAGAAAATGTATTGCAATTCATTTATATATTGTACAAAATCAATAACAGATCAACAGACTGAAAGTCGAGGGCTTTTCACTGTCACAGTGTGACACCCATAAGAACGATCATTCAAGATACATTATTGTATACAACATGGATGGACTTGGAGAGATGACCATTATGGCAATAAGCAGGGTTCCCACAGTCATGACATTCCTGGAATACTGGTATAGTTCATAGTTGCATGATGCAAGTCTTAACTGACCCCCTTTCCTCCCATACTAGAATATCACACGCTTTGTGTAGTATCAAGTGTCAACAGGACTAGGACAGTGACACTTCCGCTCCCTTCCATCCTCCAGGCACGGGGCAGTGGAGACGGGGAAGTTCCAAATGGGGGTTGATGAAGCCCATCGCGCCAAATGGAAAAGCTCAGTTTTGTTGCGCCCTGAACAAAAGCCGTGAATTCAACCTCATCTACGATGGCACCAAAGAAGTCCCTCAGAATCCTTTGAAGATACGACGTGACATCCCACAGCCGCTTAGTAACCCAGGTAAATTGGTGAAACACAAAGAAAAGTGTGGGAACCCTGAATAAGGCATTATGTAAAAATGGACTGTTTTATCAAGAAATTATATTCAAGAGACAGAGCACAGCTCACGCAGCTTGCTCTTCCTCATATGAGGCATCAGGAGACCAGTTGTACATTGACCTTCATGTCCACAACTCTGTCCTGTCTGAGGGACTCCGGGCTCCTGCTGCTCTGTGCTATGACGCTGCTGCTCTGTGCTGTGACGCTGCTGCTCTGTGCTGTGACGCTGCCTGTTGTGGGGGAGGTTATTGATGAGCTCGTACAGCGTGAAGATGCTAAAGGAGATCTCATCGTAGGCCGTCCTGGTGCCACACTCGAACAGGCAGGCGAAGGCCACGGCGGGCGGGGCACCGGGGGAGGGCGGCAGCTCCAGATAGGCCAGGTCGGAGTAGGCACTGGGACCCTCGTAGATCACCCAGGGGCCACACCAGCTGTCCGGATCACGGGGATACGGGCTGAGGGACACCCCGAGGTCCTGCCGTGCGTTCGGCCACGTTGGATGGGAGTACACCACCCAGGTGGGAGTAAGGAAATTCTGAGGGGAGCTGGGGTTGTTTGGGGTGGGTGCAGGAGCCAGGGTGGGGGCGATGTTTGTAGGAGAGGGGGAGTCTGGGACGGAGTCGCTGGAGGTGGCTGTGGTCGGACTGGCACGTGCCCGAGTGGCTAGCTCGGAGTGCCTTGGGTAAGTCGTGCAGGATGCCCAGTGTCTGGAGTTGGCGTGGTGGAATGGAGGGTGATGCGTAAGGGGCTGAGAGTGGTGTAGAGGGGCAGGGAATCCCACGACGCTGCCCTGACAACCGTTCCGAGGCTCCACCAGCCGGCGCACCAGCTGGCCCTCCTGAAACACCGCTCCGTCATCCAGGCTGAGGGCCTGAACCCGGGAGCCGAGCGGGCTCCGTGCGTTACAGTACAACACGTTGCTCCCGTCCTCTTCGTCCACAGACACCATCTGACACTCCACGCTCTCCGGGCCCGGCACCGCCTCCCCAAACCGCCAGGTGCGCCCGTGGCTGTCGCTGTGGAAACAGAAGGCATGTGGAGTGGTCTTGCACAGCTTGCTGAAGCACTCTTTACAGTCGATGTGGTACGCGTAGGCAGGAATCAGCAGACGACCGGACTTCAGCTGGAGGCCGTGGCCTGGGCCCAGGGCGAAAGTGGCCCATTCTGCGAGGTTAGAGGAGAGATCATCATGCGGCTGTTATACACAAATTTAGTGTAACACTCAAGAACCTCAGATGATGGTACCAATAAATATAGTCAATAATTGAGTCTTCATAGGCTTCTCCCTTACGTTTAATGGTGTCCCCTATGACCGTCTTGGTGAGGTCAGTGACGGGGCCCCAGGTGTCCCCATTGTCCGTGCTGGAGACGTAGCAGAGGCGGGTCACGTTCTTCCCCGTCACCAGCTGGTGGGCCTCGGAGGTGTGGCCCAGGATAGCGATGAAGAACAGGAAGAGTGTGCCTGTGAACTCATCGTACACCGGACATGGGTTCATGGAGCGGTGGCCTGCCAGATGAGCCGTGCCCAGCACACGCATGTCCTCCCACTGGAATGGAAACAGAAGACAGAAGTGATTGGAAAGGAGGAATATAAATCTATAGAAAGATAGAGAAGACATGTAAAGCAGAAGTGCAGAGGGATCACAAAGATGGAAACAGTAAAGCAGGGAGGAGATGAGCCTTCAGAACAAGAGTCCATATAAATGTAACACTTTACGCTAATTTCTAACCCAACAGCATCTTACTACATAATACTAAATAATTTAGTTCCAATTATAATCCAATCCATCCAAAGAATGCCTAAAATCCACCTGGAAACCCAATCGTGAGCAGGTGAACATCACAGACCTCCACATAGTTCCTGTAGAAAGTGCCTTTCCTCATGACCAGCAGGTGAGCCTGAGAGTCGGAGGGGCTGAGTCTCTCCTCACAGAAGGCCAGGAAGCACTTGGAGCGGGGCAGGTAGAGCAGCGCTGGGACTCGGTACGTCACTCCATTGGCCTCCTTATGGAAGAGCACCGACCTGGCTGGGTAATATGGCGTTCTCATGCTCTGCTGTGTTGGGGTAACTCCAAATCCACTGAAGAGGTGCTACATCAGCTGAAAAAGATCAATTGAAGGAGCCATTTTACAGAACAGCTCAGTGCGCAGGGCCCTGTTAAAAAAATATCACCTGGATTAGAATAATCTGGATTTGGAAATCCCATGTTTTGCTATCCAGGATCAGGTAATACATTTTACGCAACATTGTATTGGATCATCCTGATCCAAATACAAACTTTTGAAGACTACCAATGGATTACCAGTGCTCGAAATGACACTACACATCAGAATGTACGATACTAACTATGTAAAGAACAGGTAGAATAGCCATTAGTCAGCATGGGGGTCAGAAAACAGCACAACATTGCTCCCTATGCCTCAGAATGAGGTGGACATGCATAAAGGGATGCAATTATTAAGAACTACTTTCGATTGGTTCAGCTCTGAGAATTGTCTCATGTAATATACAGAGATAAACTACAGACAAAATAAAATTATGCATTTTGTTAAGATATTGACAGCTTGTAAATTAGGAGGTTCAGAATGAAAAGTTGACCATCATCATGGGCATCAGATCAGAACGCATGGGAATAATGCCAGGAAACTTCATTCCTCTGAACAAAGGTTACATTTCTTTTTTTTAAGTACATTGATTCACATAAGTGAGGAAAACACACATGGGCTTTGAATCTGGAAGAAAACAAATACATGATTCAAACTTAGCACAATAGATCAATTTAGTCTCACACATCTTAAAGAAAATAAAGATCAATACATTTCCAAACAATTAAACTAACATGGACATAGGATAAGAATAGAGTAAAATCAACTCATCTTACCAGAACTGTCGCCCCATGCAACAGAGTGAGAGGGACGCAGTCTTCAAATAAGAACTGATCAGGTGAACTTAATCAGGTAAATGAGGGGTGACAAAGGGTGAAAACAAGCCAATTAGTGATGAGGAAAGGAGAGCAAAGGAAGTAGAAATTGAAAGAAAAATAGGGATGTTTACCAGTTATATAGACGGTTTTAACTTGACAACAAAAACATTTGAAATTGAGCCCCAGCTCACTTCCTGTTACATTGTTTGCTATGGACAGAAAAGAAGAAGAAGAAGGAGCAGAGCAGGACTGACAATTCCGTGAAAACCGTCTATAGTTTATAGCCCCTTATCACAAGCATGTCTCAAAGGGCTTTATATAGCATCATCACAGTAATATACTACATCATATATCTACACACAGCATAGGTTACATACATCATATACATACTACGGTACACATTTTACTAGATTATATACATTGTGATTGTGACTACATAACATAACTGAACTACGGTACCACACAGCTGTTGGGGGGATTATTTTATGGGGACATTTTTTTTTTACTGTACTGAAAGGCTTAATATAGGGAGCTTATGTAAACAAATCAAGTGCAAAATGTACAAATAAAATGTAACTGTGTTATTTGACCAATTTATAAAGTTTTATTTTGTTCCTGAAATCCACCCTTCTGCTGGTATCAAAATATCCCAATCCTACTAAAAAAAGTTTTGAAAAACACATAGGCTACTGAAGGTTTGATTCAGATCAAAAGGAAGACTGCATTACGTGATCTGATCCAATTTCAGACCCCCTTTTTTTCTTTCTAACAACCCATTTTCACGATTTGATCCAATCCAATAGCCAACATCCGATCAGATTACTTCTGAACAACTGGGCACAGGAGATCATAATCGGAGTCAAATCAAGTTCACGTTCAAGTTTATTCGTATGTCCCAGGAGGGCACTTTGGGTTGCAGCAAGACATAAAAACATAGAAAACAGGCATAACATCAACAACATCCTGGATAAGAACTTATACTGTAATTCATCTGTAATTCTGTAATTTAAATTTTAAATGTCCTGTTCAATAATATGGTGATACATGGAAGTGACAGTGTTTCATTTTAAAATGTTCATTGTTTAACTGCAGAAAATTCAGGGCCAAAATAAAATAATACACAATCTCCTAGAACCTATAACTCTATTCAGTAGCCTATTTACCTTAAACTAAAACTATTAAAAACAGTAAGTAGGCAAATAGAAATATAGCCAGCCAGAAGCTTTGTTCACTCATTAGATATCAGTTTTGTAACTGAGTGACCAAACTGTCAGCCAGCCAAACTGTTGACAGTTTAACACTACCTGCTCTTTAGCAGCTTCAGCATTGCACAGGATACCACACGTTCATGTTTCATCAGTGGCATTTGTCAACTATGAAGGTGAAAACATCTTACATAAGCTATGAACAGAAAAGGTTGGTATAAACTGCTGCAGAATACTTACAGTTAAGTCTTTAGATGGTGTGCGTGATATGAGCTTTGTGAGAATCTGTGTCAGCATTTGAATTTGGGGTTGAGAGTGAGTGAGAGAGAGAGAGTGTGTGTGTGTGTGTGTGTGTGTGTGTGTGTGTGTGTGTGTGTGTGTGTGTGTGTGTGTGTGTGTGTGTGTGTGTGTGTGTATGTGTGTGTGTGTGTGTGTGTGTGTGTGTGTGTGTGTGTGTGTGTGTGTGTGTGTGTGAGTGAGAGAGAGAGAGAGAGAGAGAGAGAGAGTGACACTGCTATGGCCTGCGCTCGCTGTTCCCCATTCAGTGTGGCAGTATGGCATGTTGTTCACTCACCCAGAAATGGACCCCACTCATCAGATCTACAGCTTTGGATGAATCCGCGGGCAGCAGCCATTGTGTAACCCTGGTTTTCAGCCTTAGAAAGGCAGTGTTGGGGTGTGCTGGATGGGCTATCCCACATCCCTCCTGGTGCAACTGGTTGATGCTTTATCTGCTCTCTGTAGCCCACTGTGTGTCCTGTGTCCCAAGCTTTTCCAAACATATTCTCTGCGCAATGGGCTGGCATCAAACATTTTAGGTAAACACACCATTAGCTACAGTTAGCTTGTATTACACACTTCTTGTCTATAGAATAAACATACTACAATGTAGGCTACAACAGTATATTATCTCATTGAAATGAAGGCTTTACAGAGACTGAAACCCAGAAATCTAGCTGTATTTGCCATAGACAAGAAAGGTATATATAGCCACTATGCACTCTATTGTATAATATTATCTCAAATATGATCTCAATGAAATGAAGGCTTTACAGAGTGAAACCCAAACATGTAGCTGTATTTGCCATAGACAAGAAAGGCATGTAGCTGTCATCTGTGTGATGTCATCAGTGTGCGACAGCTCCCTCACATGGTAGCTTGTTGAAGTTTGGACGGCACTAGCTAAGGTAACGCCGTTCTCTGCTACTAGTTTGCAAAACAAAATGTCAGAGCTGTTCTGAATGTTGTTTGTTGTTGAAAGTGTAAATTTTGTAATATGATCACTCGTAGGGATATTGATGTTACACTTGCAATCTACAGAAGTTTTCTCTTTCAGGCTAACGTTGTATAGCAATGTTAGCTCAAGCATTGACTGTTACAGCTTTCTGGCAGGACTGGTTTTGGGGGTGTGACAGCTAAGCTAACGTTACATACATCTACATTTGTTAGCATTTTTCCATTCACTAATTTGACTGATGAATCATCCTTTGATGCACGAAGTATGTTCACTTAGTGACTGCCTGCCTTTAAAAACATTACACTGTTCTTGTAAAGGGCAACTAATGCAAGTCAGTCTCAACTGTAATTTAAGACCAACAAATTGACAACTAAAGCTGAGGTTACACAACAAGACTTCCCCCGATTTTAGCCAGGATTCCCAGCAGTCTTTGTCTTAACTAGTCTGCAGTTGTAGCCAGTTGGCACCAACATCTGTGCTACAGATTCCACTCATCAAGTGTGTGATTGAAATAAGATGAGTTTCAGACTGTGCTCTGATCTATTCACCAGGATATAACCAGTTGGAGGTTACAATAATACAACGTATCTGTAACGGGATACAATAAACTAATGCTTTTCTTTCCTTTATTACCCTAAACCTCTCAGGTCAGCATGGCCAGTCAGTGGGGTGAGGGCCACTCCACATCCATACTGTGTGTTGGGGCTGCCGGGGGCCCCGAGGGTCTGCTCGCCTCAGGCTCTGAGGGTGGAGAGGTAACGGTGTGGAGCCAAGAAGGAACCATCATAGGCCATCTCACCCTCCCCGGTGAGGAGGACAATACAAGTGTGGTGTTCTCCCCCGCAGCCTCGGCCCTGTTGTATGTGTCACATGGAGAGACGGTGAGTGTGCTCGACCCGCGGAACCTGAAGGGGGCGGTAGAGGAGTTTCAGGGCGCCGGGGAAGAGGAGATCAACGCTTTGGCACTAAACGAGACAGGCTCGGCCCTGGCAGTGGCTGATGACTCTGGGACAGTTCGGGTACTGGAGCTTCCCGGGGGAAAGGTCTGCAGGACCCTCCGAAGACACACCAATATCTGCTCCTCGGTGGCTTTCCGGCCTCACAGGCCCAACAACCTGGTCTCTGCTGGACTGGACATGCAGGTGAGAGATGGGGAGGGTTAAAATGGGTAAAAGAGACTTCCAGACTAGAGAACGTAATCATCTGTATTCAGCAGTCCACCATAGTTGATGATATATCTTTACTAATTCGGATGCGTTTTCCCTTTGTCGTCTCCATTACCTGTTCAGGTGATGCTGTGGGGTCTGCAGAAGACCCGTCCCCTTTGGACCCTCAGCCTCCAGGAAGTGGCAGAGGAAGAAGAGGAACATCAGCAAAGAGCAGGCCAGCTTTTCAACCCGCCACTGGCCCACTGCGTCTCTGTGGCGAGTTGTGGGAACGTTGTGGCGTGTGCTGCCGAGGACGGGCGGGTGCATCTGATGCGGATCGGCAGCGGCTCTAAACTTGAGCAGCAGGGGGCAGTCAAGGCCCACAGTCAGGGTGCCTCACAGGCCCATTTTGTTAGTTTCCTTTCACACCAATACTGGCTAGCCACTGGAGGGAATGACGGTCAGGTGGCCCTCTGGGACCTCAGCCAGGACCCGGTGGTGGCCCCAGAAGGGAAGGCCAAACCTCGCGTAACAGCAGTCCATCGCAGGAGGGTTAAGGGTAAAGCAAAAGCCCAACAGCAGTCTCAGGATAAAGCAAAGAACCCGTCTAAGATTGAACCAGAGAAAGAGGAGGCTGAGGAAGAGGAGACAGCAGGCACAGAGGAAGTGCTAAAGCCTGGGCCCAAACTCCGCATCAGCCACGGGAACAAGGTGAACTGGGTGTGTCCTGCTGTGCTCAAAGGAGAGCCCAGTCTGGTGGTGGCAGATCAGAGCTCCAGTCTGACGGTCTACTCTCTCTCTGGACTATAGATCCATCTGCTTTACACCATGTACTGAAGCATTTGTTTGTCTGAGCCATAGAAACACTATTTTGACTTGCATTTATAACAAGCGTTTACAGAACTCCTCAGAGAATCCACTCCTGGTTTCAGCTCTGTCAGGGACTGGCTGCATCATCTTTCGGTTTGACTTCTGCAAAGGATGTTTGGCTTGTTACTCTTACGACAGCTGTCTCTCACTCTGCTTTCTGGCAGTCTTAACTGAAGACAAAACGCCATCATCACTGTAGTCCCAAAAAGCACTATACAATGCATAGCCAAGCTGGCGGGCAACCTCAGCTGTAGATGTGTTACACAAATTAATTTTGCAATGACTTCCATATAACTTAATATTTATATAACTTTTGCAGTTCTTACTTACTATCAGCTTTACTTGTGGTATTTGGTTCAATTGGGGGGTGGGGGGGTTTGGTTGTGTGTATGTGTGTGGTCCTAGAAAAAAACAAACTAATTCTACCCTCTGAAGTATGTTTTGCTGTCTGACACACTGGATCCATTATATTTTTGTACGCAATCATCACATTCTTGTAGACTATAAAACTACCACATTAGACAACAAAATCTACTTTTAATGGCTAAATAACTTGATTGCTTAGTACTTAAATGGAGTAAAGCACAGATCTCAATCTAAACCAGGTGCTGGACAGAAAAACAAAGCATAGTACAAAAGTAGAGGCGACATACTTGAAGCTGCTCCCAAGATGTGACGTTTTGAGCCTGCTGATGCTGATCATCAGACTAAAGACAGAATACAGCGCCACTAAATAACCACACTTGCTTCCCTGAAGGCATCATGGTCGGGGTCCGGCAGTTACATGACTCAGCCCTTCAGGTTAATGTGGTTGTCTTTCAGCTGTCTTTAAAACCAATGGAAAGCAATGTGCTCCAAACATCACAGGTTAGTTAGTGAATTCACCTTTGGAGTGGCTTCCAGTATGCAGACTACTTTTGTCCTATGCTTAATAGTTGAAGAAACGTGTATTTTTAACTACGGTAGCTTGTTACTTTAGATGTGTGATTAAATACTGATACACAATCATGTGGAAATCACAATTAACTGCGTGATCATGCAAAAAAAAAAGTGACCAATAAATCTGTTTGCTGCCACTTATGTATGTCTACTGTCACCATAGGTACAATCTACTATGCATTATTTAACTTTACCCATAATGCTCAACCATTCTGATTCAACTTGGCAACATTGAACTGTAGACCTAGTTACTGTCTCTCATGCTGAAATGAAAGAAGTACTTTTCCTATTGGTAGTGCAATCCCCTCCCTCCTTTATTCTATAGATTGAAATCATTTGCATAGATCAATGGTCAAAAACTATATATTTGAAAACTTTTTAAACAAGCCAGACAACTAAAAACAAATGCAAAACCACATTCTTGTATGGCTGCCATAAATTCATACATTCATTGATGATGCACTATTCTTCACCCAACAACACTCCCACACAAGGGGAGGGGCATTCATTTGCACACACACAAAAAACTTATAGAAAACTACCAGGAAAAAAAGGCACACAGCTGACTTTGGAATACAAAGTTACTGATTAAATGCAACACATTTCAAAGAGGAGCCTACAGTTCAGACTAGCTGGGACAGAAGTAAAAAGAAAGAAAGAAAAAAAAGTCTGATGGTTCGTTCAAACTGGTTCATAGCGTTTGATCCATATTTTGTCGCCAATACACACAAGAAATAATTTTTGCAATTTACAAAAATGCTTCAAGCAAGCAATTTCCTAATCAAGCGGCTTTAAACGCTTCAAGGTGGATGTTTACAGTAATCAAGTTGTACAGTATGAAAGCAAATGGTCGTTTTGTCAGCAATGCAGGGCGAAGCACACAAACTGCTGCATCATCTTCCCCTCATACAATGTCCACAATTACTTTCATAGTCTATTTGGTATCCCTGACTCAATAGTTCTTCCATCCTTAATGCCCTCTCAGGTTTTGCATTGACTCAACACAGATGGGACAAAGGAAAGGGGACCAACTTCTGACAGGTGTAATGAGGTTGGTTGAAGTCACCCGCAAACACTCCACCGAGGTGAGTTTGTCAGCACTTCCCCCTGATTACTGAGGTGGGGGAGGAGGGGCTGACTTCATCCGATCCTGGTTCTGTGCCCATGAGGCAGATTCTGCACTGAGAATGCGAGGCCGATTTTTTTTTTTTTTTTTACAGTTTAGCCAGGCTCTTCTCCAGGCTCTCGATGTCTGCGTCGCCGTCCTCACCCTTGCTGCCGCGGGCGCTGCACTCCAGGAACTCCACCTTCATGGGCAGCTGGCTAAACTCAAAGTCCTTCCCTTTCCTCCCCAGATGCACGGTGCCACCCACTGAGCCGTCCTGAGAGCTCAGGGCTGCTGAGCGCGTCACTCTCAATGTGTTCCTATGAGGGGGAAAAGGACACACTTGAAGTATCTTCATTTGCTGATTCTCTAATAATTTTACAAGGTTATCACTGACTAAACCAAAGACTAAAAATTAAATACCGGTACTGGAGTTTATTACAATGAGTGTGTGAAGCAAACTGAGAATCTTGTCTTCGAAATATAACATAAAATAACATTAATTATTCTGGGATCTAGCTTGTTATATAATGACAAATGTGGAAAGAGTCCAGCAATAACAAGTGGATCCAGATGGAGTACTGTACCAAATCCGATACACTGATATATACAATGCGGATAGTATATTCCTCATACCTCATCACTGGTATGACAGATGAAATATTAACACAAACTATATGCAATGACTACAATATAAATATTAAAGGCAGAAAACTGTAAAGTCCTGACTGAAAATTAAGTTAAATATAATTATATAGAAATCAATTTAGAAAAAAGATCATGCAACTCATACCTAAACAATGCTTCTCCAAATACAGAAACAGAATGACATATTTTGTACATCACGTATTGCTTGATAACTTTTACAGAGCAAGAAAATATATAATGTGTACTTTCCAACACCTCAGTGAAAATAATCTTTTCATCTATTGTTGAGCATTGTGCAGATTCTTTGCATGGTCCTTTGGGCATTTCTTGGTATTTATACACCTGCAGTGAGTCAAGTATTGATGGACTCATATTTGTTGTGCCCAATGCTGATTTTGATTGAGTATCCAAAAACAGAAAATGTAGAAGTTACTCACAGTTCCTTCTCCAGCTGCTGCTGAATCAGTTTGGCTGATTTTGCCATGGTGATATCTATAAAAGAGAGTGAAATCAGTTTGGCTGATTTTGCCATGGTGATATCTACAGTAGAATAGAGCATTGAACCACAGCTGTGTTACAGGTTACTGATTAACCACAACAAAAAGTAATTTCAGGTGAAGGACAGTCTTAACTAGCCTGGTAAACCAGCCGGTCCACGTGACCGGCTAAGTCTTTATGGCCACCATCAAAGTGGTGTAGAAAAAGGGGCCATTTTGAACAGCAGGAGAGCAGCTTCACCTTGTTTGTTGCATGCCACCATGAGAGTTGGAGCGTTCCTAGAGATCACAGTGTCCGTCAACAAAAAGTACAGGAACTCAGCCACATCTCTCACTTCCTTCTGGAAGATGGCGCTGTCCACCACAAACACAATGGCTCTGCAGAGATAGATGAGCAGGGGAAAGACAGTGCAAATCAAACAAGGCGATAATTAAGGAATGTGATTGTGAAAAGAGATAAATATAAATAAGTATCCATCATGTCACAGGAAACTTCACCACACTATCCACCTTATTTTTGTGAGGCTCCCGCTGTAAAATAATTCTGGGAGCAATATCCGGTCTAGAACGTGAGCAGCTGTGTTTACGCTGGCTTGACGCTGCCTGGCTAGTACTCTGCACTGCAGCCCATGACTGCAGCGCGTGCCTCCTCGCATCGCATTTCCTTGTCGAACTCCGACGTTAAAAGTTTGCTCATCACAAAATAACACTCGTTTTGGGAATGTAGCCTAACCCTAACCCTAATGATGTTATCTATCACATCCGCTAACCTGTTGCTCGTTGAACAAGTCGGCATTTATCAGCTCAGCTGCACCGTTTACAGACGGGTACATTAGACGGGCTGTGTTGTGTCAAGCTAGACGTAACGGGGGAAGAGGACAGCAGAAGGAAGCAGCACCCATGGTGCATCATGGCCGCCAAAAATAAGGTGGATAGCCAGGAAGAAATGTCTAAGGTCGCTTTCACATATAAGCTGGTGGACTCTGTGCGATTCGGGGGGGTGAAGTTGCAACATTGTTGCGATTTTCATTTGGTCTGGTTCGCTTTCACACAGCAATTTGTCACAAGCGCACCAAACTTTCTAAACAATGTCACGTGGTCGAAACAGTCACTCGTCTATTGGACAGAATAGAGAAGGGAAATCTCTCCTCTCTTCAGCAGGCTTCTTGCCTGGCTGAGGGCTGACTGAACAACACAAGTGAATCCGCAAAACACAAACCATGGAGCAACACCACCTGCGATATTGGGATTTCTGGTTTTACTTTGGTGTTACTATCAAATAAGTATTTGACAAAAATGTGCCCAATATGAGCAGCAGATCAGGCAGAAAACTGTTTAACAATTCATTCTGCAGATGAGACGAGTAGCCTACATACCGAAGGAGATAGCCAAGCCAGCTGTTGAGAACCGATGTGTTGTTGTTATGACGACGTACGTCACAACGCCGGCGCGCAGGTACTGTACACATGTGTACGCCGCAGTGTTTGTTTTGCTCCCTTCTACCATCTTCTACTCATGATGCACTGCATGAGTGAATCGGATGCACTGGCGCTCTTGTGTTTAGTCAGGGTTGCTTTCACACAACAAACGAACCGCGCCAGGGTTCACTTGGAAGCGAACCGAGACCCACGTTTTCAAGCGGACCAGAGTTTGTTTGTTCCGCCTGAGTTCGTTTGCGCTTTCACACCACCCCAAACGAACCGCACTATCCGAGGAAACGAACTCTGGCGCGGTTAAAGCGGACTAAACAGTTTACATGTGAAAGCGACCTAATATTCAAGCAGGTTGCCCCGTTCTCACCTGGCTGCAGACTTGAACTTCTCCATGTACTGAGAACGAAGACTGTCATGACCGGGGAGGTCTATCAGGGTCCAGGTGCTGCTCTGAATACATGCATGAACCAGATGAAGGGAGAGAGGACCAAGTTAAAACCAGAACATTAATGAAAAAGCTTAACTGCTAAGCCTTGATTTTTTCTTTGATGATTCGTAATTTCGTTTTTCCACTATTGTCTTTAACTTACCCTGTCGTTTTGGGTTTTGTATGGTGCACTGCTGTCAGTGATGGAGGTCTGTGTTCTCTTGAACTTTCCAGACACAAGCTGCCGAAAGATGAAAGCAGTCACTTGTAAACAGGGTTGACATAAATATTGACAGTTGTGGCGGTAATGCAACATCTTTGACGCCAACCAGCGTAAAACAAAACAGACGAGGAAGAAGATGACAGTTGTACATCCTGTGGCAGACAACGTGACAAGAGCATCAAGAGGAAAAACTCACCCGACTGAAAAGCAGTGTTTTTCCCGATTCGCATAGTCCGACCAGTAGCACAGCACTTCGGACAGTTTTGCTTGTGAGGAAATACTTCAGAAACACTGGAATGAGAAAGGAGAGCTGGTTACTAAGTTAGCCCTATGGCTCCGAAGCCTCGTGTTGTCTAATAATCATTGCAAATGAGAGAGCGTTTACCTCTATATAGGGTTATACAACTTGTGTGACTTTAGCGAGAAATGCTGACACCTGCTACACAGGTTGTGCAGCTGACAGCTGTTAGCTTCAGATGGATGACAGCTAGCATGCTTGCTAAATCGGCTAGCTAACGTTAGCAACTGGAAGGGAAGTGAGCTGTAACGTTAACAGGGAAGCACACATCAACTGGCCTCAAGTAAGTCAAGTGACAGACACGCTACATATTAGATCCATCTAATTAATTAAAACAGGAGGCTAATAGCTATTTATGCTAATTGCTAAGTGGACGGTATTCTAACAAGTCTGCTAGGCCTAGTAGCTACGTATGCTAAGCTAACTGCTGGGCCTAGCTACCTACTGTAGCGTTATACACCAACGTCACCGTTACCTAGCTAGCTAACGGTAGACCCCTTACCAAAAGTGATGACAACGACCGCCAAAGCGACAATAAGTCCGATGATAAACATGGGATCTTGGTTTTCCAGCTCCTGGCGCAGTGATTCAATGTACGGTTCAAATAGGTTTTCTTCTCCGTCTGTTTTCTCCTCCATAGTAGAACCAGACTCCCTGATGCTGTCGCCCTCCATCTGAGTGAGCGGCCAACTATCAACTAAACCTAACCTGTCCTAGCCTAACCTCGCGTCACCAGGCTCTTCTCGGCGAGAAAGGCTCTTCTCGGCGAGAAAGAGCCTGGCTCTCGCCCACAATTGATTTTGTCACCCTACTGGTTCCGGCCTAGAGCCCGCCCTAGACCGGATGGCAGCGTTTCTAGCTCGTCAACTTTCACGTTAACTTGACAATTTGACCCAAATATCAGAACGGCAAACAACAAAACAAAAGATGGACGTACCGAAGTTCTTTTAGAAACATTGCGGATTCACAATCTCACATCTTTTAAGCCAATACAGAAGCTTTGCATCAGACAATTAATCGAGGGAAGAGACATCAAGCTAACAGCAACACAGATGTTTTTTGGCGCACTGCCTTCCGGTGTTCATTCTGGTTCCGTGGTTTACGCCCCATGACAAAAAACGGGGTGGAAGGTGCCCAGACTAGCCTACTGACACACACCACAATCAGCAGAAGTGGGACACGTGTGCTTTCGTGAAATGCATGCCATGCACAGTGTCTGTCAGCAGGGGGCAGTGTCTCCCATCCCATTGGAGTAGGTTCCCAAACTGAGGCGTTGGGCCAATCAGCGGGTCCTTTGCTTTAGCCTGGGAACCTGACGAATCTGCGAGCGCATACTTTGGCGACGTCAAGCTACGGGGGCGCCGCCGAAAAAAAATTGAGCTTTTTTTCCCCCCTTTTTAAGCCATATTTAGAGTAATATATAATTTTAAATCAACATTAGGATTATACTGTTGTGATGTCATTATTCAGTATATTCTCTTTCATGTCACCACCTGCTCAGCTCTCCTGTCAACATAATTGTAACTAACAAACACAAACTGTTTTAGCCAAATCCATATCAAAATGACACCTACAAACACAGGTACACAACCCAAGCCGTACACAACACACAAAGTCATCATCGATAATAAAAAAAACATACAGAGGGACATTTATTTATTCCTGATAGGAACGATTGAAAAATAAAATAAAATATATTATGTTGTTTTTACCTTTACACCACCTCTTTTTGTTACTTATTGGGTCATGAAACTGAAACCATGCATATAGCCACCTGCATACCTGACTTCGGGAGCTTGGCAATTGGCATCATGCATGATTAGCCAGTAGCATCCCAACGTGTCACACAGGTAACATTACTTAAGAGACAGACTAGACACTTACTTTCTTGGTTGTTGCTAAAAAATCTGTCAGTGTCACTCACTGTCTGTCGTTCACTCGCTCACTGTCTCGCAGCTCGCTCACCTTCAATTATCTCGCCAGGCAGACAGACAGTCATCACTCACCACCAGGGGCGGACTGGGATCATAATTCAGGCCGGGCATTAGATACCAAGCAGGCCAGGCCGATACGGGCCGACGCGCGCGAAAAAATTTGGGGCGTTTGAAGCTCAATTTGGGCCGTTTGAAGCCCAATTTGGGCCGTTTTGAAGCCAGATTTGGGCCGTTTGAAGCCCTATTTGGGTAGTTTAAAGCCAGATTTGGGCCGTTTGAAGCCTGATTTGGGCCATTTGAAGCCCAATTTGGGCCAAGTCCAATTTTACAATGAGATGCACCCACTTTAAACCTGAATAAAGTAATAAAACCACTAGTAAACCAGTAGGCGGCGCCTGGCCTGCTGTTCAGTGAGTGGCCTGGCCTGGCCTGCAAAAAAAAAAAATTTTTTTTTTTTTTTTTTTTTTTTTTTTTTTTTTGGCAGGCTGAAATATTAGGGGAGGTCCGGACCTCCCCGTCCTCATAGCTAGCTACGGCCCTGCTTAGGCTATAATCCCCTCAGTGGTCTCCATATTACCACTGTAAGAGAATGTAGTAGGCTAGTAGCCTATGTAGTAGTCTGTTAGGTTAACCATGATTAAAACATAAATACTCATGAAACTGAGCTAAATCCTATTCTACCAGGTGTTAAGATCCTAATAATCATGTAGCCCAAATGAAGGGAACTTTCTTGGCCGTGTATTATTTCTGTTTTGCTTATTGCCCAGGCTTCTATGGAAAATAATCTATAATAAAATAGAATGGTATTATACAAATAGCCTATAACAAAAAAATATAAAAGTGTCTATTACTATTATATTAATGTTTACGTAGGCTACAGCAGATAAAATAGGCTACCACAAATAACTAGTTATAAATTCAGTAAACTCACTCTTGAGTGCCACAAACGCTTTAAAAGCGTATGAGATCACGTTAATGTATTGTGGTAGACAACACCATAAAGTTCAATAAGGTCAATATAAACTCCTATAAACTATTGCCCACCATGTTCACACTGCCAGATGCGCTTTTACGCACACCGTCTTCAGCCCTGAAACTCGGTGCGCTTTTTACGCAGTGGATATTTGACTCCTCAGTCCTCGGCAGGATGGCAAACGTCAGAAAACCGCATTATTCTATAGGAAGGGGCTGTGTGACATTCATTTTGGGATCTTAAGTGGACCAGTTTGTTGTTATTTGAGAGACAAAATGACCAACTCTTAGCGGTAACAGTGGGATTTTAGGCTTTGCAGGATTTATCACTCCCGGATTTCACGTAAAACTCGGAGTTCTTGAATATCTACGGATATCTCCACCAGAAATAGATCAGGGGGAAAGCATGGCAATATCGCTGTTATACGCGCTGTGCGTGTGGATATGTTTAATCAGTCTCTCGATTGGAACAGGCTTTATTTATCACTTTCCAGGAGTTACTCTGCAGCGCATCAAATCGGAACAGAGTGGCAGCACCGGATCGCCGGGTACCGGGTCCCGTACCCAACTCAGGTGAGCACATGTGCATAATAGGCTTATAGACTATTCACTTAAAATGGCATAGAAATCAGTGACAACTGATTTGTTACTATTTGAAGGTGGAGTAGTAGCCTATTTGGACACTCTGGATCACAGCTTATCTGTCCATGGTGTGTGTGTGTCTTGTACTCATTAGCTGTTTTGCCATGCCATAGTACCCCCTCACTCATGCCGTTTCGATGATTCTCCTAAATTTGTTCTATTAAACTCATATTAAACATTTATAGGCTATCTAACAACTGAATCAAAATCATTTCAATGATTCCCATTTAATACAGACATTTACACTTGAGTGGAAAAATAATATTCAGACTGGCAGGTGGCAGGTTCAACTCCCTTTCATCACTCACCTGAGCTTTAATGAGCTTGTTGATATGAATTCTGACAGTTTTAGATTAAAAAATGTGTCAGTTTTACCAAGACTTCCTCAGTGTTTGTTGTTCTGATGCCGCTGTAGATGGGATGGCTTCATTGTGTTATTTTCAGCTTACTTTACATTGTAATCACCAATCTTTCCATGTACCCCCCTGCAAGCTGCCCCTGGTTGGCAATCACTGGCCTAGCCTACTGTGATCACACAGTTCTTAATCTATTTCAGCACTTGGCTGTCACTTGGCTGTCTTGTTTTATTCATTATGTGTTAGTCAATTATGATCCCTTCCATACAAGCACTGGCTGCATGCTTTCTCTCACATAGCTGGCTAATTACGGTTTGATTTCTCTCATTGGGTTTATAGGAACTGGTGTCAGCACACTGTTTCCAGGACAGTGACCTGCCAGGTGCACAATGGGACAGAAACCACAGTCCAGAGAGTGTTTCAGGGCTGCCGCTGGCCCGGACCCTGCGCCAAACTCATCAGGTAACCTCAGTAGTTGAGGCTTGACTTGGGTTCTGGTGACTTGGGACTTGACTTTTATGACATGGAAAGGCTTCTAAACTCTTGACTAAAGATCTTATTACTGAGATTGAAAGTTATGAGATCCCCCCCCCCCCCTCCAGACAACTGAATTTAAATTGTACACAGAATTATTTAATTTCTTTAAGTTGAAACTGTTCATTGACTCAAACTATTCAAACTCATAATGCTCTTACCAAGTTTTTACTGAAATCAATTGAAAACTCCTAGATATTTTTGTCTTCTTTAAGACATTAAATTGATACTCTCGTTTTGTTTCCGACTTGACTTGACTCATGACTTGAGACTTGTGCTCAAGACTTGAGACCGACCTGGTGCTCGAACAAAGTTGACGTGGTCACACCTCGTTCTGAGTGTTTCTGTGTGTTTGTCTCCCTGTTAGTTAGTGACCATGCTCTGTATTTGCAGTTACAGGGCCCTGGTCAGGCCATCCTATAAGGTTGCCTACAGGCAGGTGACGGCTCTGGAGTGGAGGTGCTGCCCGGGCTTTGTGGGAGAAGAGTGTCGTGAAGGTGAGTATCTCCTCTGCTGCCAGGCTCAACCGTTACTTCTGATTGGATGAAGGGCATTGTTAGAAGGGAATGTGCTCTGTGTCTAATTCTCTCAAAGGCTGGAATAAAGACCGTGTGTTTTGCCTGGATGCATCTGTGTCTTTTTAGTGGTGCCAGGCAGCTTTACCCACATCAGTGCCTTTGCGTCTTGTTTTGACGGCGTGTAGTCGGGTATAGACGGCTAATTGTGCTACTGTGCAGAAGTCGGCCCCTTGATAAGACTATAAAGTTCGGTTGAATTAAGATTGAAAGCCTGTTTTAGATTATGCTTATGGGGAATGTGGACTGCAGTAAAGCAACAGTGGAAAGGGATGATGTGCTCTGTGGTTTTGTACCTATTCCTTTACAGCTTTATAGTGCCTGGAAGGAAGATTAGACTCTCTCTCTCTCCCTCTCTCTCTCTCTCTCTCTCTCTCCCTCCCTCGCCCTCTCCCAGACAAACACTGCCCTGTTAACCATTGACCGCACCGATGCAGTTATGTCTGTCTCTCCAAATATCATCATGGATAGTAGAGTCAAATGAATGAGAGAGAGAGAGAGAGAGAGAGAGAGAGAGAGAGAGAGAGAGAGAGAGAGAGAGAGAGAGAGAGAGAGAGAGAGAGAGAGAAAAGATGGAGAAATGTCCGGTGGAGAGGCTTGTAAAAAAAGGCAGTCTGGGTTTTGGTGATTGGGAGAGCTGCTCCTGGACACCACAGACCGCAGACTCCGAGCCCAGTAAAGACCAAACATTTTCAGCCAGGGTTGAGCCACCAGAGTGGGAGGATGGATGGAAGTCTAGCTCTGCTCTTTTGTACATTTATATATATACACACACACTCGCTCGCCACCACACTGACAAACATGCTTTCACATATGGCATTCCAGGAACAGACACTATGGGATGTATAAGGACCCTCAATAAGCCTGGGGCAGAAGCTTTTTGAAGTGCATTTTGAACTCTTTGTTAAATATTTAATTTCAAACTCAAATTATTCGCTTCGATTATGCCCAACAGCTTAGGAGATTTTTTTTGGGGGGTGGTGGTGGTGCCCTGTCCAAGATGAACAGTTACCTCAATGAGAGCGTGGTGTTTAGATTCACAGTTACCTCAATGAGAGTGTGCTGTTTAGATGAACAGTTACCTCAATGAGAGCGTGGTGTTTAGATTCACAGTTACCTCAATGAGAGTGTGCTGTTTAGATTCACAGTTACCTCAATGAGAGCGTGGTGTTTAGATTCACAGTTACCTCAATGAGAGCGTGGTGTTTAGATCCACAGTTACCTCAATGAGAGTGTGGTGTTTAGATTCACAGTTACCTCAATGAGAGCGTGGTGTTTAGATTCACAGTTACCTCAATGAGAGTGTGCTGTTTAGATTCACAGTTACCTCAATGAGAGCGTGGTGTTTAGATTCACAGTTACCTCAATGAGAGCGTGGTGTTTAGATTCACAGTTACCTCAATGAGTGCGTGGTGTTTAGATTCACAGTTACCTCAATGAGTGCGTGGTGTTTAGATTCACAGTTACCTCAATGAGAGCGTGGTGTTTAGATTCACAGTTACCTCAATGAGAGCGTGGTGGTGTTTATTGGTCATAATTACCACACCTTGTTCCATTTTTGCAAAATTAGACATTGTTGCACTTGCATAGCCGAGATTTACCAAGAGTTAAGAAAGCACACATTAAAACTAATGGCATAAACTGAGACATTTATTCCAAAGCCTTTCGAAACCATTATTTGCCCACCCATAGATCCAGTATATTATTCCACATGAAGATTAACACATCGCCATATCCGCTGAGTTGTTAATGCCAGAGATTACGGATCATTTGAGAGCAAAGTGGTTGCAGGAGTGTGAAGAAGCAATCTGGCTGTTTATTTAACGTTTGCTCAAATGCATTTGCACATTCTGATGGCTGGAGCACGGGGAAAATGGGCTCCATATGGAGGGACAGACGGCCAGGTTCTAGTCGGTGAGGAGACCTTACAGACCGCCGCTGATGTCACTGACAGTCTGCCTCACACCGAGGAGTGGGAGGGGGAGGGGGAGCTGGCAGGGGTCAGCAGGGACGAGTTACAGAAAGAGAGAGAGGACACTGATGGGAGGAATAGAGGACGAGAGACAAGGTGCTAGAACTGGCAGAGGGAGAGAGAGAGAGGAGATAGAGAAGGAGGGATGAACAACTGAAAGAAGGAAAGACAGACACCGAAAGAGAGAAAGAAGAGAAGTGTAGAGTGTGAGGAGGGCGGAAGAGTGCGCTCTGTGTGTGTGTGTGTGTGTGTGTGTGTGTGTGTGTGTGTGTGTGTGTGTGTGTGTGTGTGTGTGTGTGTGTGTGTGTGTGTGTGTGTGTGTGTGTGTGTGTGTGTGTGTGTGTGTGCGTGCGTGCGTGCGTGCGTGTGTGTGTGGAGAGCTTAGCTGTTTGTGTCCCAGGCGGCTCCAGCTGCTGCAGGCTGCCCGGGCCTGGAGTGGGTTCTGTGGGAAAGTGGACCCGCTGAGAGTAATGAGCGTGACCCATCTCCTCTGTAACATACGTGACCGAGCTCAAATCAGGCTTTTATGACTCCAGACATGATCCTGCTGCGGTACGGAAACAATGACGGGTTTCTTCTTCTGTCGCACATTAAATATGGTACAGTTAAAACAAAATCGAAAGAATGCAATGAATTCAGCTGCAACATTCCCCACTGAAAAATCTCCCCGGTCCGAAAATAGGTGTAATTTGTGTCTTGAAAAGCGTGCCAATCTTGATTTTGAGGCAAAGGAGTAGTTCACCCAAAAATTAACATTCTGTCATTATCTCCTCTCCCTCATGCCAGTTAACACAGGTGAAGTTTGTCCATATGAGGTTGCCAGGACAAATCCATAGCAGCCTTCTCCAACAACAACTGAAGTCAGTGGGGATCCCCGAGTTCCAAAACTAAAACAGCCAAACAATCACACTATTTTTCAGCATTATTTGTTGCAGTTCAATGAGTGTAGTTAAGATTTGCACTAAATGATGGTGTAAATACAGGTATTTTTGGAACTGTGAAGAACTGCTCCCCAATGACTTCATTTGTTTTGGAGAAAGCTGCTATGGAGTTGTGCTGGCCACCACCCCGTGTGTTACATGGACAAACCTCACCTGTGTTAACATGGCATGGCATGAGGGCTGAGTCACCTAGATGATGCCTTAACTTTCATTTTTGGGTGAACTATTCCTTTAGTGCAGGGGTGTTGAACTCAATTTCATCCTGGGCCACATCAGCATTACGGTTGTCCTCAAAGGGCCGATTGTAAATCTAAGGCGATATAAATGTATCTAGCTTACGTGTTATCATATTTCATATTGCCTCTGATTCAATTATTATTGTTCTTTAGTAATAACTTAATTAATTAATAACTTAAATGAATAACTTAACTAGCTCAGAATTATATAATTATAGGGAAAACAATGGCAAACAGACAACTAGTAGCCTAAAACTTTTATTCAATTTAACAATATTTATTTTTAGCCGTATTGCGGAGAATTGTATTGTGCAAATCGTATTGTTTGCTAGCTCTCGCGGGCCACGTGAAATGAGGTGCCGGGCCCGATTTGGCCCCCGGGCCTTGAGTTTGACACATGTGCTTTAGTGGTAGCATTTTGTGTGTGTGTGTGTGTGTGTGTGTGTGTGTGTGTGTGTGTGTGTGTGTGTGTGTGTGTGTGTGTGTGTGTGTGTGTGTGTGTGTGTGTGTGTGTGTGTGTGTGTGTGTGTGTGTGTGTGTGTGTGTGTGTGTGTGCGTGCGTGGTATGTGTGTGTGTGTGTGTGTGTGTGTGTGTGTGTCACCCAGCCAATCTGTACATGCAGCTCCGTGTAGCAGCCGAAAACTGCGTCAAAGAGGTTTTGAGGGCAGCTGTTTTATCAGAGGGGAGAGAAGACAGCCTTCCCCACCGAACATGACATCACCTCTGCTTCTGCTTTGATGGATTCTGGCTGCACTTCAGAGGCCTCCAAGATCCTCGGAGATGCAGAGAGGGAGGACAGAGAGGGAGGACAGAGAGAGGACAGAGAGGGAGGACAGAGAGGGAGGACAGAGAGAGGACAGAGAGGGAGGGCAGAGAGGGAGGACAGAGAGGGAGGACAGAGAGAGGACAGAGAGGGAGGACAGAGAGGGGGGAGAGAGAGAGAGGACAGAGAGGGAGGACAGAGAGGGAGGAGAGAGAGGGGGGGCAGAGAGGGAGGACAGAGAGGGAGGACAGAGAGAGAGGACAGAGAGGGAGGACAGAGAGGGGGGAGAGAGAGGGGGGACAGAGAGGGAGGACAGAGAGAGAGGACAGAGAGGGAGGACAGAGAGGGGGGACAGAGAGGGAGGACAGAGAGAGAGGACAGAGAGGGGGGACAGAGAGGGAGGACAGAGAGAGAGGACAGAGAGGGAGGACAGAGAGAGAGGACAGAGAGGGAGGACAGAGAGGGGGGAGAGAGGGGGGACAGAGAGGGAGGACAGAGAGGGAGGACAGAGAGAGAGGACAGAGGGGGAGGACAGAGAGAGAGAGGACAGAGAGGGAGGACAGAGAGGGGGGACAGAGAGGGGGGACAGAGAGAGAGGACAGAGGGGGGACAGAGAGGGGGGACAGAGAAGGAGGACAGAGAGGGAGGACAGAGAGGGAGGACAGAGGGGGGGCAGAGAGGGGGGACAGAGAGGGGGGACAGAGAGGGAGGACAGAGGGGGGAGAGAGAGGGAGGACAGGACACATGAAGGAGATTAGAGTCAGAGTCTGTGTCGTCCATAGAAGAGACGGTTGGGCCTTTCCCCTCTACACACTCTCTTCTCGGACACTTTACAATAAGGGCACATTAATTAAGGGTTAGTTAATCCTTAGTTAATGCTTAATTAACAGTTAATTACTGTGCCTAGTAAGCATTTAGTAGGCATGAACTGAGGTTAAGGTCACTGAGGTTAAGGTCACTGAGGTTAAGGTCACTGAGGTTAAGATCACTGAGGTTAAGGTCACTGAGGTTAAGGTTACGGTCAAGGCTGTTAATTAAGGGTTAGTTAATGCTTATCAAGCATTAAAGCAGCTACGAGCAAGATTTTTGATTGTTATTAAACAGTCTAAATGTAATATTGATGCATCACATCTTACCTATAATAGTAGCTGAGACCAAAGCCGTGTGAATCGGAGATTGCTCTCTTGATGATTATAGAGTTTGTGTCTGTCTTCCGGCGGGCCGGATAGACCAGGAAGTGAAATGAAATGGTTTACGGCAGCTGCCTGCGTTCAACCGCTTCGCTCTGTCTAGCAACAGACCATAAACAAGGAGAACGCCATGCTCGCTACATCCAGGGGCTTGCTACTCTCGCGAACATCTCTCGTTATATTCTAACAGTTTGTTTGGAAGTAATTTTGTTATATTGTGGTTATGGCCAAAGTGGCTGCCGCAAACCGTTTCATTTCACTTCCTGATCTGCCCCGGCCGCAAACAGACTAATCAACAGGACAACACTGGCTGATTCACTCGGCGTTCAAGCGAGACTACTCTGCGTTGGTCTCGTCTACTATTAGAGGTAAGATGTGAGGCATCCATATTAAATTTAGACAGTTTAATAACAATCGAAAATCTTGCTCGTAGCTGCTTTAACTAACTGTTAATTGATGTACCCATATTGTAAAATGTGGACAACTTTGAATATATTTTGTTCACTATTTTGGTCTTGGAAGAGGTCTGAGTTGTGTTTTCTGTGTTTTGATTGAATGTGGCACCCTCAACACAGTCAGAATTAGCTTTGGGTTTTAGGCTCTATATACGTATAAGTATAATAGCGTGGAATAGCGTGGAGCGTGTAGCCACATAACTATATTATCGTTTGCAAAGCCTGAATTTTTATGTGTTCCCCTCGATGGAAAGTGGGTATTTTCTGAATATATTCTGTTGACACCCTGACCCGTCTCGCTCTCGATATGTTTTTTGACAGAACACGCGCCCCGGTCTGGTTTGTTCTGGCTGTGTACGGCGCATCACACGATTTACAATTTGCTTTCAGCAGCGGAGTTGTGCTAACACATGACGGCATGGAACACATTGGGGAGAAATGTGTTAGTAATTTCCCTGCCGTTGGCCCCTGCCCCCTCTCTCCTGCTGCGTCCCAGCAGCCCCCCCCCCCCTCATGCCTATCACAACGATCATATCATCAGGAGGGGTTGTGCTGGGTAATGTCTGTGTACTGAAGGGGGGGGGGGGGGGGCGCTAAACTAAAAAGAATGAGTGCCAGGACCCCCCTCGCTGGTAGTCTGACGGGAGCGGTGACCTTTGACCTCGCGCGGAAGCTCGGGAAAAAGAAGTTTAGTAAAAGTTTGAATGGCGACCGCACGCTTCGCACAGGATGTGGGTTTTGGGTGAAGTTAACGCGGCGTTTCGGTGACAAAGAAGTGAAAAGGTGCTGGAGTGATTAGTGTTCACAAGTGACTGCTGCAGCTGCCAGGTCAAGTCAGGTCAAGCCGGGTCAAGTCACCGCTTCCCCTCGACGACACTTTGAAGTGTGTTCAACTCTACTGTTTGAGGGATTATCGGGAATATTATATCATTGGATTTCTTTACTTTTTATTTCATTTTTTCACCCGTTGTAAATCGCAATCCACACTTTCTTCTTCATGGCCTTTTTAATCCAGGTGTCTTTCCATCTTGGGCTCTCATCTCCCCGGTTGCCTTGACTCTTGAGCCGTGCTTTCTCTTTGTTATGACTACCACTGCCCTATAGCTCCCTTCTTTCCACTTATCTCACTCTCTACCTCCTTCAGATGTCCCTCTCTCCCTCTCTCCCTCTCTCCTCGGAGTAAAGTGATAAAACAGAGCCGTTTCCCATCCCCACAGGTGCTCTTTGAGACGGCAGCCATGACAGTGCGATGGGCTATGACGGATGTCTCTGTTACACATCGTCTCCTGCTTGTGCTCAAATATAGGTCAGACAGCAGCAGGCCTTTGACCCGCGCCGGCGCTGCTGTGGGACGCCCCAGCTGTTCCCCATCTCGCTGCGTCTGTCCCGGCTGATGGATGGCGCTCTGTCTGTCCGCGCTCCCCCTGTGCTTTCTCCTCTCTTTCTTCTTGTTGGGTCTTCTCCGACTGCGGCCGCCCTCCCCTTTTGTCCCTTCAATCCTGCTTTCTGTCTGCCAGTGCTTTGGTCTGTCAATCTGTCGCTCAGTTGTCACCTGCAACAGTTGGCGCAAGTTTCTGCTGCCTGTCCGTCTAGACAGGCCGGGGATCTCTGCCTGCCTGCCTGCCTGCCTGTGGGTGTGTGTGTGTGTGTGTGTGTGTGTGTGTGTGTGTGTGTGTGTGTGTGTGTGTGTGTGTGTGTGCACGCGCGTGTGTCTGTCTGCCTGTGTGTGTGTGTGTGTGTATGTGCGCGTGTGCGTGTGTGTCTATCTGTCATTGCCTGCCTCTCTTTCTCTCTCTCTCTCTCCAACGTCTCCACCCTTTCCCACTCTCTCCATTTCATCGGACACCACCGCAAAAATCATTTTCAACCCGCAAAAATGTCCAGCCCGTCAGCGTGCATTTGTCATGTCCTTCGTCACTGAAATGCACACAGCATCCCCTCGTCATAGCATGAGGATGACTGTATGTCTGTGCATCATCCATCTCTATAGCGACTGTATTGTGTTGCTGCTGTTTGAGTGTGTTGTCTGGCTGCATTCTGCCTGCATGAGGGAAGGACAGAGACATTAGATGCATTCTCAGCAAGGGAGGAGAGTCATCATCTCGTTGTGTTTGGACGCTCTGCTCCTCTCTGAGTAGCAGCAGGAGGGAAGTTCCATGAGTTACTGGCCTTCTTTGTGTCCGCAGACGTCATTATATTCACTTACCGATCGTATCTCTTTCTGCACATCGTCTAAATCTTTCTGAACGATGCCACCATTCATTCACTGGATTTCATGTGAAATGACATGATTTGTCAAGTGTTCCTGACTAGCGACTAGAGTTTAGGGAGCTTGTGTGTGTGTGTGTGTGTGTGTGTGTGTGTGTGTGTGTGTGTGTGTGTGTGTGTGTGTGTGTGTGTGTGTGTGTGTGTGTGTGTGTGTGTGTGTG
>NC_139642.1:49416814-49456814 GCF_964638095.1 Poromitra crassiceps | reverse complement strand
CCGGAGCACCCAGAGGCAGAGATGGGGACTTGGACTTGAGACTTGGACTTGGGTCGCACTTAAGTCACACACAGTGACTTGAGACTCGTCCGCAAAGACTTGAGACTTGACTTGGAATTGAGGTTTGGGACTTGTGAACAAATCTTTCTTTATTTATTATTTTTTAAGGAACATTAAGGAAATGTCTACTAATGTCATCTAATCAATGCTGATACTGTATTCTAAATAGATAAAGGAGTGAGGATATAACAGTATCCTACATGTTTTGAATGTCTTAGTTTTAGCTATGCAGTGTTCTAAGCAGACCGGATGGCATGCAGCAGCAGATGATAGAACGCTCATCCATAAGAGACTTGAGACTTGACTTGGACTTATGACCAAAGACGAGACCTGCAAAAAATGACTTGTGAGCATCTCTGCGGCTGGAGGAAACCCACACAAACATGGGGAGAACATGCAAACTCTGCACAGAAAGGACCTGGGTGGAGATTCAAACCCACAACCTTCTAGCTGTGCGGCAACAGTGCTAACCACTGAGCCCACCCCCGCTCTCTCCCACTACACATACCGAATGCAACAAGTTCAGGCTGGGGGTTGTCTGGAGGTTGTCGAAAAAAGTTGAGGGAAAGTGGATCCACCAAAAACCGTAAATTACAACACTTAAAATAATACAGTGAGCATCACATATAAATATGATATATAGCAGGACAAAGTGTCCGAGGGTGGAATTTCCCTTTTCAGTCTGAGGAAAAAGAGACATATCTCTCATCAGTCCCCTCACATTATGCAGCCCATTGGTTCTAGCCACACAGTGTTGCCGTTGTGCTCGGCTCTGATGTCCTCGGTGTCGCGTTGGAGACAAACCTCAGTGCAGCGAGTCACAACAAACCACCGGGCTCATTTTGCCCTCAGAATGAAGAACCCAGAGGAATGCGTGTCGGGGCTGAGCTGTTGATTGTTGTTTCCGTTTGTGGATGTTCTCCAGGGAGGAGCGAGGGTGAATCGAGGCATTGAGGCACCACACCCTCACAGCCAGAGACACCAATGGACTGCATACACTCGCTTGTAGACACGCACGCGTGCACGCACACGCGCACCCACCCACACACACACACACACACACACACACACACACACACCAGAGATGGGGAGTTGATTGGACTTGAGTCGCACTTAAGTCACACACACAGTGACTTTGAGACTTGACTTGAGACTTGTCTTCAAAGTCTTGAGACTTGACTTGCACTTGAGATTTGGGACTTGTGAACCATCTTTATTTGTGTGTGTATTAACATTAAGGAAAGGTCTACTAATAATAATTTCAACTAATCAATGCTAATGCTGTATGCTAATAGATAGAGAGTGCATGCTTTCGAACTCCCTAGTTTTAGCTGTGCAGTGTACTAAGCAGACCGGATGACATCCAGCATCCAGAGGATGGAACGTTCATCCGTAAGCGACTTGACATTTGACTTGGACTTGTGACCAAATTGAGACTTGACTTGGACTATATAGCTCAAAGACTTGAGAGTTGACTTGGACTTGTAGAAAATGACTTGTAAGCATCTCTGAACACACACACACACACACACACACACACACACACACACACACACACACACACGCATCCTGTCCTATTTCAGTGGAGCAGAACCCTCAGTGGCTGCAGCTAGAACCCGCTGTGCCGTGGTCAGAGACGAGGATTTCAGACCAAATGGGTCATTTTTGCTGTCGGGCACATTGAGGAGTACCAGTTGTTTCTGCGTCGAGGTATCCTCGCTATGACCGCAATGTGGGTGGCTCCCCGTGAAACTGACAGCTGACATTCCAGGCCACTTACGAGCCACGAGCCTGCAGACCAGAGCACGGCTCATATTTAGAATAAATGTGGGGTCCCTCTCTGAAACGCTGCTATTCTGTGTTTTGGCGTCTAGTTTATGTAAAGCTGCCAAGATTATACAGCACGGGAAGTGATTATTCGTGTTAGCCAGACCGGCTTCGGCTTCATTTAGTCTCTGTTCAATTGGGGTTTTGATTTGATTTGAAGAGATGACCAAATAGAGCAAAACAATATGGAGAGATGGGGCTTGTGTTGACGGTGTTTGAGCCAGTGTGTTTATGCGTCTCCATAATGGTAATGGCATCGGTATCTGGAGGAGGATGTGTTCCTAGTGTCTGTGTATACAGAGAATCACTGCAAGTGTGCAGACAGACAGAAAACATGCAGAGTCAGGAGACGAGCAGGTGTGTGTTACGTGTGTGTCTGTGTGTGTGTGTGTGTGTGTGTGTGTGTGTGTGTGTGTGTGTGTGTGTGTGCATGCGCGCGCGCGTGTCTGTGTGTCTGTGTGTCTGTGTGTGTGTGTGTGTGTGTGTGTGTGTGTGTGTGTGTGTGTGTGTGTGTGTGTGTGTGTGTGTGTGTCTGTGTGTGTGTGTGTGAGAAGGGGAGAGGATGGGAAGGGAGATCTAATAATATTTATTCTGTGAGTGAGTGACATGATTTAAGGAGGAATTGCTAATAAATTCTTGGGTATGGTTTAGTGGGCATTGTTCCTGTATGTCTTGGCTTGACCTGCTGCGCTGTGTGATAGAGAGATACTCCATGGTGCCAGGAGGAAAAAAGAAATGAAAGAGAGAGAGAGAGAGAGAGAGAGAGAGGAGAGACAAGAAAGAAAGAAAGAAAGAAAGAAAGAAAGAAAGAAAGAAAGAAAGAAAGAAAGAAAGAAAGAAAGAAAGAAAGAAAGAAAGAAAGAAAGAAAGAAAGAAAAAGAGGGGATTCTGACTTCTTTCAGTTCGCTTTTTGTCTCTCCTCACTTTCAAGCAGTATGTTGTCTGTAACCTGCAATCTAGCCTCACCTTTGTCTTCTCTCTCTCCATCCCTCTCTCTCTCTCTCTCTCTCTCTCTCCATCTGACTCTTCCTTTTTTCACAGAGTGCATGAACTGCACCGGCTTCACTGACATGAACAGCAGAATAGATGCCATGGAATCCAAGGTAAAGACATGCCCACTGTCCAAGCATGAACAAAGCCTGTGTATGTTTTCATATTGTATCCTAGAGAGAACCATTGCAAGCCATTCCTCTAAGTGGGAAACGGGGAATGGGGTTGATTGTTCACAGCTTGCAGCCATCATCAGTCCACACAGAGTAGGCTACTTGGTGCTCAGCGGCGTGCAGATGTGTCTGAAGATCTCCTGCTCTTGTTCCAGATCAAGCTGCTAGAGGAGGCCGGTTCCTCCCTACCCATAGTCAGCTTACCGGAGCGCTCGGCGGACAACGAGGTGGACACCCCCCGGCCCACTCCCATAGGACCCCCGTCATACCCGCCGCCACGCGTCGCCCACTCAACGCCACATCACACTCCGCTCTCTGAAGGTGCGGTGGTGCACAGACTCCTGCATACACATGTACAGTTTTAGTGTCGGCATTCAGACATGATTAAAGGAATACTTCAGTTTCTAATCACACGCATGTCAGTCGGAACTCCATTGATCTTCCTAGGACCATGAAACACACAGGGATTTAGCCCTTGTAGCCGTACGTTTGGGGCACTGGAGGCCCAAAAGTCGAATACAGTAATTACATTATTTCCTAATAACGAGGTCAATATTGGACTTTTGAACCTCATGGCAATTGGCTACAAAACACTTGGATTATGCAACCCAACCAATTATGCTCCTCAAGCTATTTGGAGAAATGCAGTGGAAATTCATTTTATGCTTTATTTTGGAGCCGGGAGACTTTAACTTCAATAGAGAGAACTTCAAGAGATTTTGCCTCTGACACCCAAATCTGAGAACATTTTGTATTTTTAGATATGATTTCGTCCAGATTTCCATAACTATGAAACTATGATCAAAATAGTCACTCTTCTGCATTCTCTAATTGTGTCTGAGTAGATAATGACAGAATTGTCGCTTTGGAGTGAACTACTCCTACACTTGATGACCTGAATGTGACTGACTCTCTATCAGGAGGAAGAGGTCCTCCAGGGCCCGTCGGACCACCAGGGCTTCCTGGTTCTGCCGGACCTGCAGGACCGGCTGGGGGAGCCGGTCTGCCTGGACCTCTGGGTAAAAGATCAACAAGAACTTCTTCTACTCCTAGCTGCTGACTTGAGAATGTTTAGGATTTATTGTGGTTATTGGCACTTGTTAGACACCTGAAAACACATAATAAATTGATCATTCATAACTGTCGAGATTGACTAAGTACTTCATATTTCATCATGTTTCCTTGATGCTCAGGACCAAGGGGGGAGAGAGGTTTACCAGGGGCAGGGGGTCTCCCCGGCCCTCCTGGTCCTCCTGGTCCTCCGGGGCCCGACCCCTCTCCTATCAAACTGAGGGGAGACGTCTTTCAAGTAGACAAGCAAGGTGAGTCGTCCATACGGTACCACGTCCAAACAATAAGGATCCATTCTATCCTGAAATCTGTGCCAGATTGTCCTGGTCCCAGACAAACTTAATAGAACCATAATAGAGAGCACACACAGACATGTCAGGATTCTGACCCAAGCACAATTCCAGAACAATTCAAGCATTCAGTTTTTTGAATGGTTTGAAAAGATGCCAAAACCACACGTCCATTTTTGCGATGAGTCACTCCCTTCACCACGCTTCAAACGCTGCTCCACCACCACCACCTCCAACCATCTCATGCATAAGTTTATCCCATTGTTCTCTGGTCCCTTTGCAATCATCTTGTCAGACATAACAGGAACTCTGGCCAAGTGGGTTTTTATGGAAACCCGGCTCAGAAGGGGCACACAGGTGGAAGTACACGAACTAGAGTGTAGCTATTTAGCAAGTGTTTAAGTGAGCAGTATTTGCTTTTAGCTTTTCACTGAAGGAGTTAGATGAGTTCAGGAGAAAGTATTGTTGTTATTTCTTCAGACGAGGGCTGGCTTGGATTTAGTTAATTGTTTCCTTGTGCTGTGCCACTGCTGGGCCACTGTTTACTGTAAGCTCATTTATCACCACCAACACCAACAATGGAGTCGAATCGCACGGAATAAATCACACGATCAGCTTGGGGGGGTTTAAAAAGCTCCAATTAATTAGAAATATGTACAGAGCTATTTTTATTCGTCTTATCCGATTTGATGTCTGTATACATGAGGGATTACCTATATATGGTGAACATGATTTTTTTTTTTTTTTTTTTTTTTTTTTTTTTACTTCTCATTGTGTTTAATATGTTTGCAACTTCGAAATCTTTCCAAGCTTCATCTTTTGCGATTGATTGGAGGAAAGGCCCATAATACGATTATTGCAGCTCTCACATTCAGTACCCAAGTTACACCACAGGGAGGCAGTAGAAGTCCATACCATAATCATTACCTCATGGGGCCTGCTGGCTCCGATTAGGCTGCTGGCTGGCTCTGCCGTCCCAAGCCTGGGACTGTGTCTGCGGGTCTGGAACTATGTAGATTTGGGTCTGTGGGACCATGTAAGCCGAGGGGGGCCAACTGGCTGTAAATCAGGCCTAATTTGTAAGCTGTCAGCACAACAGTCTGCGTTGGGGGAATGGTCCGCGGCGCGCAGCCAAAATGGGCTGGTTAGGAACAGGGGAGGAGATAGTCTGCCACTCATGGAGACTTTCCTGGGGAGGGAGCCAGGCAGGGGGAGACTGTAACGTTCGAAAATTAGTTCCAGAGGGAACTCCGCTTCTTCTAGACCCTTTTTTTTGTGGACTGCGGATTTAATGTAACAGGGCTGTTTCAACACAGGGGAAGAAGACTGACTTTGGGCTTATGTTGAAGGGAATAAGGAGTAGTAGCGTAGCTTGGATTTAAACCAAATTTCTACTGACACACATACGCATAACAACACTGAGGATAAAGCACAACTTTGGCCTCTGGCGTGCTCCCTAAGATATGATATCATGTAGCAAAGAAGACATTCCAGATTGAGCAGTTGTTCCTGTCTGTCACCCTCACACCCCACATATAAGCCTGTCCATCATCCTCTATATGCTGATTAACCCTTGATGTCTGAACTCTGACCTGAGCCTGAGGTCAGAGTTAATATGAAATCATTTTACCTGCTCTTTTAAGACCCAGTGCAATGATTTTCACTCAGTCAGGAAAGGATTACTATTGATTTCTAACTGAAGGAGCATAAATGTTTTAGATGGTACATGGCCTGAAGTGAGTGAGTGTGTTACCTTCCCTATCATTGGGCCATCCACTGCAGGCCATTATTTCTATCTATGGGGAACAGATGCCCAGTGTTACAACTTCAGCACTCCGTGACAATGGAGCCTCTTGTGTGACAGACATGAGACACCTGGTTAAGTATGCATACTGTCAGCCAATCAGACCATTCATTACAACCTGCCTGTATGATGTCATTTACACCAGGAAGTAGACTCTACATTTTTGAGACTGTTAACAACCAGGGGGAGAATTTCTCAACGGATGTTTCCAAGGCAAATTTCCACAATACTGACAGTTATAATAATTTGGTTAACTTTACATTAACAGGTCGTTTTGTTAAACTATACCATAAAATTGAGAAATGCATTTCTCATTGCACTGGATCTTTAACCCTTTGAGGTGGATGAAAATCGATCTGACCACCTCAGGTTCATAGCTGGAATAAGTGAACCCATCGTTTCAACAATCATCTTACCCCCATTGAGATGACTTAATCTTGTAAAAATGTAAAAATTCTTACTGTAATACTATGGATCTATTCAGATCTTAATAATAAGGCCTGGGACATTTTGTTGAAATAAGATGAGCAGGTGGGGAGAAATAGGTTTCTGCAAAACTCAGTAAATCCACTTCTGGCTATATAACACATTTTTCACTGGACGCCAGTCAGCTTTTAATAAGCTGTGGGAAATAGCCCCCCACTCCTGTCACTTGCTTTCTGCTCAGCAGTCAGGGGAGAGAGGGTGTGTGTGTATGTGTGTGTGTGTGTGTGTGTGTGTGTGTGTGTGTGTGTGTGTGTGTGTGTGTGTGTGTGTGTCCGCGTGCGCTTGTGCATGTACGCACGTGCATGTGTGTCCACGGCACATGCATGTTTGTGCGTGCATGTATGTGTGTGTGCACGTGTGTGCGTGCATGTATGTGTGTGCGTGTGTGTGTGTGTGTGTGTGCATGTACGTACATGCATGTGTGTGTGTGCACGTGTGTGTGTTTGTGTGTGTGTGTGTGTGTGTGTGTGTGTGTGTGTGCATGTACGTACATGCATGTGTGTGTGCACGGCACATGCATGTGTGTGTGTTTGTGTGTGTGTTTGTGTGTGTGTGTGTGTGTGTGTGTGTGTGTGCGTGTGTGCGTGTGTGCTTGGGGGTGTCAGTGTTAAACCCATTTTTCCGGCAGTGAGCATAGATTTCCATCCTGTTTATGATGCCAAGCAATGGTTAGGGGCTGTAGTCTCCTTAATGAAATACCATTTATAGGATAAGGACGATTTACTGGACACAAATTGCTCTCAATATTGCTCTCTCCATATGCCTTTAACTTAACTACTTAAATATATACGTATACTATATTTCAGCTGTCCCTTCCATATGCAAATACAGTATTGGCCTATGTATATAGTACAGGGGTGGGCAACTGGCGGGCCGCATGTGGCCCCCGACCTCACTCAGTGTGGCCCCTGGGTCAATTTCCTCTTTTTTTTTAGCTACGGCTCTGTCTGTCTGTTTCTCTGTCTGTCCCACTGATGACAACATCAGTGATGTCATAAATTCACTCACACACACACACACACACACACAAGGCTATAGTTCACTGATGAGGTCACTGATGACATCAGTGATGATGTCATCAGTGATGATGTCATCAGTGATGTCATACATAGGCATTGTGACATTGTGACATTGATGATGTCATCAGTGACACGCACACATGAGAAAGACAGAGAGACTGAGGGAGATGGAGGGAGAGGGAGAGAGAGGCAAGGGAGAGAGAGGAGAGAGAGGGGGAGAGACTGAGGGAGAGAGAGAGGGAAACATTGCACATGCCCTAATAGGGCGAGCCTAGGAATCGAGCGTGCGAGATAGTACTATAAACCAAAATCAGAAACACTGAATAATATGGGATGTTTAAATTGTAAATTCAGGGTTCAAGTTGTATTCAACACAAGCCTGCCAAAGTGCCAATATATTGTACCCGTTGTAATTGACTTTCATGTATAACAGTTGAGATAGGAATTTATCTTTTTTTGAATGGGCCATTCATCATGTGTAAGTGTTCCTTTCTGTTTGGGTGAGATAGTGGACGCCGAAGATAAGCAGGGAAATGACGGAATTATGTGTATTTCCAGAAAAGCTCACTGGATAACTGAGTCATCTTGGCAAACCCACAGCGGGTTTCTTCTTTTTCATTTTCCCTTTTGTTCTCTTTTTGTCTTTCTTTTCTTGTCTTTTAATCTCTATCATTATTTCCTCACTTATTTATTTGTGCAAAGCTTGAACCAAACTGCTGATTAAACCGTTGGTGTGTGTTTGTCCCAGAGGAGAAGCCGCTCCGCCCCGCTCTGCCTGCCCCTGAGCTCGTTACGGGCCCCCCTGGTCCATCAGGCCCCCCTGGTCCATCAGGCCCTGTAGGCCCCTCAGGTAACATATGAGCAGCCAAAAAGCTCCTCAATCCAACAGTTCACAAAGAGAATGTGCCTACAGTATATCAAGCCATTATTGTGTTTCTTGGCTTTTTATGACGTGTTTTTATTGTAAAACCTGGCAAATCTCCCTCACAAGACAATGCCGTTTGTGAACTGGGTTGAATTTAGATACCATACAAGTAGCCATAGCCATATTTTAACATTTTGGCCCCCTCCTTTTGTGGGTGATTTTGGTGATGTCACAGGCCCTCCAGGACCAGCAGGACCTCCAGGGCTTCCGGGTGTCACTGGGCGAGACGTGAGTATCCATCACTCTGTTTCCATTCATACAAAATGAAAATATGAGCAGACTCTTGAGTGACATCGCTGACATCCTATCTCCTTCTGTCTTCAGGGCGAGGGAGGCCTCCAAGGCAAAGCTGGGGAGCCCGGGGGTAAAGGAGAGGCGGGAGTAAGGGTGAGGCTGCTGCGTCTCCGTTGTTGGATCATGGGCCGAATAAGTTTGATTCTGACAAGCTGATCAAAATACTTTTTGCTCTGCGTTTTGTAAACGGCCCCTAGCTGTCACAGGATCTTAAACACATTAAAGGTGTACAAGTCTCTTCAAAGACTTGTACAAAGCCATGACTAATCCTACTCTCTGCCGTCCAAGGCCAGGCCGCACTCATCAAGGCAGCCATGTCAGGTCCCCTCTGTAGTCGGCTCTCAGCCATGTCAGGTCCCCTCTGTAGTCGGCTCTCTCGTGGGCCTCTGACTTTAAACCTGATCCCCCTTCCTCTACTAGCATGATTTAGCTTTGGAGAACTGGTGAAGTGGCAGATTAGCACAGTGCAATGCAAGCCGACTGAACTGTGTGTGTACATGCTCGGGTGTGTGTGTGTGTGTGTGTGTGTGTGTGTGTGTGTGTGTGTGTGTAACTGTGTGTGTACATGCTTGTGTGTGTGTGTGTGTGTGTGTGTGTGTGTGTGTGTGTGTGTGTGTGTGTATGTGTGTGTGTACATGCTCGTGTGTGAGTAACTGTGTGTGTACATACTCGTGTGTGTGTGTAACTGTGTGTGTACATGCTTGTGTGTGTGTGTGTGTGTGTACATGTTCGTGTGTGAGTAACTGTGTACATGCTCGTGTGTGTGTGTGTGTGTGTGTGTATGTACATGCTCGTGTGTGCGTGTGTGTGTGTGTGTGTGTGTGTACATGCTCGTATGTGAGTAACTGTGTGTACATGCTCGTGTGTGTGTGTGTGTGTGTGTGTGTGTGTGTGTGTGTGTGTGTGTTTGTGTGTGTGTGTACATGCTCGTGTATCAGTCCTAAAATAGGTCTGTATTTTCTACCTCTACCAGGGGCCTCCAGGTGTGACGGGCGAGCAGGGTCTATCTGTAAGTATGAGGTTGTTCTGTTCCACACACATGTGCACGCACACACACACACACACACACACACACACACACACACACACACACACACACACACACACACACACACACACACACACACACACACACACCACACACACAATAATAGTGCAATCAAATATTGGGACAAGTCAACAAATACAGTTATACTGTAAGACAAGATAACGGTCAGTATCCACTTCATGAGTACAAAAAGCAGCGCCTCCTCCATATTGAGCGGCTACTGATAATAGCAGATATTGAACAATACCTCGCTAACTGCTTGGCCCTTCTCCTAGGTAGACCAGCCATCTGAAGGCCTCTCACAACCAGCTTATGGACATGACCCAGGCTGCCAAATATGAAAACTAGAAGTTTACACCTGTAGCCCAGCTGTGAAATGATCTGCTCCAGCTGTTGATATTTCAGCATCTTGGTTAGAAAGGCCTCCTCTAGGCTGTGGTCAAAGGTACAGCCAACCTCTAGAACAAACACCTCTCTACGATTTACACTGACAACAGCAACATCAGGAGTGTTAGCTGAGATATAAGAGAACACATCTGAATCGTCACTACACAGACTGAACATGCTCGGCTTCACAATAAAAGGTTTAAAAAGCGATGCAACACACAACACACACACACGCACATGCACGCACGCATGCACACACACACACACACACACACACACACACACACACACACACACACACAGCACAGCACAGGTGACTATTGGTGATTATTTTGCGCTGTGTCCACACAGGGACTACCTGGGCCAAAGGGGGACCCGGGAGAGGGCTTGTCTGAGGTAAGAGAGTTTGGCGTCAGTCTTTCCACCCTGAGCTGAAACTGAAAAATGTCCCAGAGTAAACGTGAGTTGTGTCGTTCAGGGTGAAGCCGGGCAGCAGCTCAGGGAGGCGCTGAAGATCCTGGCCGAGAGGGTCTTGATCCTGGAGCACATGATCGGCATCCACGGTGAGGAGAGAGACAGAGATTGGGGGGGAAGGGGGGGGGGGGGGGGGGGTGTTTAAATTAGAGTACTTTTGGATAACTGTTTTCCTGTCTCCCCTGTCTGGACACAGAGAACGCGGAGGGCTCAGGATTCGGCAGTCTCTCGGACCCCCTGTCCTTCTCCACTATTAAGATCAAGCGTCTGCAGCCAGCTGAAAACCCTTCTCTAACACTGGGGAGGAGACAACGACGGGACCCCTCTTAAAAGTGTAGTCTAATTGTGTGTGTGTGCGTGCGTGCGTGTGTGTGTGTAAGTGTGTGAAAGGGATAAATCCTTTGCAAATTTGCTTGACTGGACGTGCAATTCTCAAAAAAATTTCATATCTTTTCATCATATCTCATCATTCTCATTCTATTATGATTTGAATCTATCTGTCTATATTGTCTCTTACTTTTGTCAGAAGTCAGCAGGGGTAAACGTGTAGTTAGTTCAAATGAGGCTCTCTGTAGACACGAGATGCTGAGCATCTCATCCATTGAAATACGTCAACATGATCCTATTGCGGCATAATCTTTGTCTACATAACTTTAGTAGCAGCACTTATTGTACGATGAAATATCATCTAATCTCAATCTGTTATGAGGGATTTGACATCTTTCTCCGCTCAGATAAAACACATCAGCTCCTCTGGCTGCTCTTGTGAAGCTCTCTCTCTCTCTAGGCTATGATGTGAGTTCTTCCTGAGAGCTGGACCCAAAACACACTATTTAGTGTCAAACACGTTCTTGGACAACCTCGGGTTTCGTCTCCTGTTAGCCTGTCAAACACATTCCTTCCTCTCAGCTCTTCTTTCTCTCTCTTTCTCTCTCTCTGCGCTCTGCCTTGTTAAAACTGAGGTAAGACATGACAAGGTGCCAAGAATATCTGCTTAAAATAAGTGGGGTGAAATGAATAGCATCTGGAGAGCGGCGCGCATCTGGAGAGCGAAAGGAAGAGATATGCTGAAACAATCGTGTTCTGGCCCGGCCCGTCTTCACGCGAGCGGCTGACGGAGCGCTCAACCCGACAGGATTACATTCACTTCATCATAACTGCCTCTGAGATTTGTGTCCAACCCAATGTGATTATTGTGTAATAGGTCTGAGAGAGGCTAAACGGTTCCTATCAGGAAGAAGGTATGACCTTGTCTGCTACAATCTTTGTTTTCTCCATCATATGTTAACCATCATCAGCTGGAAAGAGGTGAACCTGTCCGTATCTCTGGTTGTTCCTGCAGTTATCACAGTCCTACAGGGTTGACTGATGTACCGTTTAAATACACATTACAGTATATTTCAGTGGCTTGCTGTCTTAAGGGGCGAGATACATGATTGATGTGTCACATTGCATGTTTCATTATCTTTTTTTTTTTTTACTAAACTAAATATTGTTCGGTTGTGTAAAAGTTGTGTTGCTTTGTTGTTTCATTTGTAAGGCGTTGTACTCAGTGGATATGTATCTGTGTCTATTGTTAAATGAGATTAAAATACACAACAATAACAGGTTTTCTCTTGTGATATTGCCACGCTATTACACACACACGTTAATTAACGCATACAATTACAATCACATTAAAGGGGCAGTTCACCCCAAAATGAAAATTCTGTCATCATCTACTCACCCTCATGCCAGTTGAAACACAGGTGAATTTTGTCCAGGGAATTTTGTTAATAGCCAAGAGAAAACCAGTCACCATTGACTTCAGTTGTACCCTACTGAAGTCAATAGTGACTGGTTCTCTCTTGAGTTGTGCTGGCAGACTCCCTGTGTTATAGGCTATGCACAAAATTCACCTGCATTTCAACTGGCATGACGGCGAGTAGAGGACGTAGTAGAAGATCATTTTGGGATGAACTGTCCCTTTAACACATAAAATCACATTAACACATAAGCCGTGTTTGGAATGGTTCACTCACTCACTATTCCACATGTAGTGTTGATCATAGTGAACTATTTTGGGAACGATCAAACAAGTTTCAGACACAGTACCTCACACTTCTCCTTCGGTAAACGCGACAGCATTGCATTGTGGTATATGGGAGAAATTGTAGGGTACAGTCACTGTTCACTAGAAATTGCAGTGCATTGTGGGTATTTTATAGTGGACTATATAGTGATGCAAATTAACAGTTGAGAATTTGGACAGGGCCTTAATAGGAACCGGTTTTGAACAGGGCTCTAGAATCATATTACCACATACAACTGTAGCTACAACACAACTTGACAGCGAAGCTATTTACAGCCAGGAGGAGCTACACGGCCATTCTTCCTCATCTTCCTCATCCCTCTGTTTCTTCTCCTCCCTCACTCCTGCTCTGTGTGTCCACACACCTCATCCCTCTGTTTCTTCTCCTCCCTCACTCCTGCTCTGTGTGTCCTCTCTGTGGGTGATCATCACGTAGCACAGGTTCTTGTAGTCAAGGTTACCACAGCGACATCCAGGGGGAAGTTTGCAAACATATCATTTACCTGCAGGGTAAACAGAACATGGCATGGCTTTTATTACATAATGGTCTCTTTTTACCCCGGGCCCTTCACCGTCAGGTTGGTGGAGGGATCACACACACACACACACACACACACACACACACACACACACACACACACACACACACACACACACACACACACACACACACGTCAGTTAAATACACTTTTACCATTCAATTAGCTCATCAGAACCAAGAGATGAGTGCGGTTATGAATCATTGTCACATCTCTCACTGGCCTCTGTGTATCCTTTCATCTGTGCTGCGCCTGCCTGTTTCTTCCTTTCTGGGGAGAGGGACGCCTCCCCCCTTCCTCCCCCTCTCTCTCTGTCTTCTCCTCTTCTTTTTCCTGTCTAGTGAACAGAGACATGTTGATATGAGGCCCGCTTGCTTTGCACGGCCACAAGGGAACAAGTCTCTGGTGCTTTTGATCAGCTGCAGGATCAGACATGTCCACAGCTCCCCTGTGTACACTCACTGACTGATCATGCGGTATAATGGGCATGGCACAGACAGCCCAAGACACACACCCACACGTGTCTTCTCTGTACATCATACAGAAACACAGGCACACACACAAGGACACGAGCACACACAAACACGAGCACACGCACGCACACGCACACACACACACACACACACACACACACACACACACACACGCTCCTATCTACCCCCGGTGGAGAGGGCCTGTGGGGCCTGTGTTGGCTCCGCTCGCAGCAGGGTGCTTGTTTGCTGGACACATGGGAGCGCGAGAGATGGTGTGTGTGATTTCCCCTTTCGTGCCCTTTTTTCCCTTTGACAGTAAGATGGATGATTGCAATCACAGGAGCCATCAGTGAGACAGAGTGGAGGTCTATGGGGCAGGGAGACACAGCCATGGGAAACCAGCCGTCAAGATTCTTACACCAGGCTGCCATGGGAACACCGTTGTGTTTATTTGTCGGGGAGGTTTTGTTGTTACTCATTTTCTTGTCCCCCCTTTCCCCCCACTTTGGGCCTTTTTGATGTACAGAACATGAAAGCATCCTCGTAAAATGTGTGTAGTAGTAGGCCGCGCGTGTTTGTGTGTGTGTGTGAGGGAGAGAGGGAGTGTGAGAGACACAACATGGCCTACTGTAAGTCAATCTGTCTCTCCAAACCAGTACAAATGTGACAGATTTCATAGTGATTAGACTGGTCTCTTTGATCCCCCGAGAGAATGAAAGACAGACTTTTCACTCCCCATCCACAGGATGTTTTTAAGAGAAACATCTGTTGCTGTACAAATGAGATGACTGTGTGTCTCTAGCCAGAGGCCCTGTAGGTTATGAATGGCAAAGTGAAGGGGCCTGCTGCCTGCATGAGAGGGGGCTGAGAAGGATCTTTGTAGGGATGCACCGATATGAAAATTTTGGCCGATGCCGATAACCGATATTAACATTGCTGTTATGGCCGATAACCGATATTTACCGATGACGATATGATCTGTATAAAACCACATTTTTATGATCATCACATTTTGTACATACATACTGAAAAACACATGTTAACACTGAATTTGAAAAAGTTATGCATTTCTTTATTTGCAAAGCCTTTGGAAAAGCCCATAAATCATAGATTTACTGCATTATTTCATATCAATGTGAAGAATTTGGCTGATAATGATAACCGATATTAACATTGCAACATCTGACCGATACCGATATGACCGATATGTTAAAAAATGACTAACATCGGCCGATACCGATATGATTGCCGATATATCGTGCATCCCTAGATCTTTGTAATAAGCCGTAGCTGCTAGTTAAGATGGTTTAAATCAAATGAAATTGCCTCAGACGCCGGCGTATCCGTCAACGTTCCCCTTCAGGTTGTTCAACACTATCGCCGCGGCCCGATACCTTTGAATCACACTATCTCATATTGATACGTCCCCATACCTCACCTTGTTGCCAAGCAACAACTCACCTCAGCCTCTGTAAACTTGTCAGCTTGTGACACCAGGTGATATTTCATCCTACAGGAGAGAGAAACCAGAGAGAAGAAGAATGACTGTTCCCGTTTCTTTGACCTAAAATTAAATGTGTTCTCTGGTTCGCGAACCAAGGTAAGGATTAACTGAATCCTGAAACTCTATTGTTTTATTACATTTTACATTACACTTTTAGTTATCTCTGCCATTAATCCCTTAAGAGGCACAACAAAGCCACATGGGCATGTCTGCCATGACTATTTACAGACTGCAGATTACAGAGGAAGTCACACTCACTCCTGCCCCTTCAGCGTCCCCCCTCCTGCTGGGGGTCGAACACCTTGAATGCATTGAGGATGGTCTCCTCAGGGTCCGTTCCTGACAAACTGCAGAACATCGGGAGTAGCCTACGCTGCACAGGTTATTTACTCAAACTAAAGACTCAAAGCATGATGAAACATTTTAGTAAACTTAAGTAGCCTAAATCAATACAAATTTTGTGTAAAAAAAAAAAGGTATTTAACTTAATCACTGCCTCCAATACCAAATTAGATTAAATATTTTAATATTAACTTTAGTTGACGTCTTCCAGGCAAAGACAATTCAAGAGTGGATTATAGGAGAAAACTATGGAAAAATGGACTACTAACATACGATATAGGCTATGATACATATGATAAAATGCCTCTATATTTATTCTCCATCGTGTACTTGGCCTTCCTTTTCAACAAGGACACATGAAGATGAATCCCTGATGCATGAAAGTCAAAATACTTAACTCACATTAGAACAAAACGTTAATGTCATCTATGAGAAATAGAGATAAACTGAAATTAAACAACTTTAACTCCAAATTGGAAATAAAATATAAATTAAAAAAACTATGCAATTTTGCATTATAAGCCCGGTGATGACTGACCTTTGAGGTTTTCTCTGAACATGGTGAGGAAGACAGTGAAGTTGACGGGGTCTGAAGAGCACTTCAGCATCTCATCCAGCTGGTCATTACCAACATCCAGGCGGCCTGCCAGGAAACACATCATACACTTTCACCAGCCACACCAAGCATGTCATTTACATATTGATGCTAAGATAAGATGAAACTTTAATGATCCCTGTGGGGAAATTGGATTATTGCAGCAGCAAATAGTGACAAGACATGGCAGAGAATATACAAATATATACTGTATAGAAAATGGAGGTAAACATACAGAACTGACACTTTCAATTAGAAGGCTTCCTCCAGCATACAGCATGTAGGAGACAGACCCATATAGACAAATAAGGGCTGTCCTCCAATAGGGATTAGGCTACCTCAGAACCTGTCGCAAACCTGGAAAATATACATAGAAAAAAATATAAACAACAATAGTAAATTGCATCATGCTCATAAACATACAACTATTAAGAAAGGTTATTAAGTCATATAGAAATATTATATTTTTTTATTTAACCTTTATTTATCCAGGGAGGACCATTGAGAGCACGCTCTCTTTTTCAAGGACGCCCTGATTACAGTGTAATCACAATTGAAACAAGTTAAAGCAATTAAAATCAAGAATAAGATTGTGGCATATAAAGCAATGAAACACTAAAAGGATAAACGATACACAGTAAAATCATATAAAATCACAGGTGCAGATAAATAAGAGCGCTATGTAAAACAGGTGCAATTCTTATGCAGTACATCCTCAAGTAGGAAATACTTGTATGAAAAATGTTCATATAAGTATTTCCTACTTGATGATGTAGGCTACTGCATAAGAATGTTTATTTTTATAATTTAAAATGATAAAAATGGTCTAATGTCAAAGTCCAGATTCATGCCATGAGGGTGTAATGTTTTCAGTTTATGGATCCAAAATGTTTCCCGTTGTTGAACCAGTCGAGTCCAGGGGGTTCCCAGCAAAAAGGGTCATTATTTAGGCCTGTAAGCCAGGGCGAGGAGATTAGGACAGTCCCTGGGACAAACTCTTCTCAAATGGGGGTCCATCATCTAATTTGTCAGTTTAGGGCTCCTTGACGTAAAAAAAACCGTTTGAAAACCAATTAATTAGAACATGTTGAAATGTGCCAATGAGTATGGATGCACAATGTTCTTTCACAGTTAAATCATAAATGTAGTATCACAGCTATTCAGATGTGTGCTATACTGTATCATACCAGGAAGTAGCCTACTATTCAGATGTGTGCTATACTGTATCATACCAGGAAGTAGCCTACTATTCAGATGTGTGCTATACTGTATCATACCAGGAAGTAGCCTACTTGCCTAGAGCAGCAAAGGTGTCCCTCAGGTCACTCTGATCAATCAAGCATCTCTCCTCTGGTCCATGATGGTGAATGCAGAAATAAGGCAGAAATACAAGCATACAACACACACACACGCGCGCGCGCACGCGCACACACACGCACGCACGCACACACACACACGCACGCACGCACGCACGCACACACACACACACACACACACACACACACACACACACACACACACACACACACACACACACACACACACACACACACACTTTCAGCATCAGTTGTCTAACCTCTTTGAGCTGGATCTAGCTCTGCTCAAACATACTGAAGAGGTTGGAGCTTCCTCCCACCTTCTTCTTGGCCTTTTTGGGTGCCTGGAGCAGAGAGAGCAGAGCCACGGCGGTCTGGGTGACTGTGACAGAGCAGGCGTGTTGGAGGAGAGAGGAGAGCCATGGCCGTTCGTTCCCTTGAGTCAGACCGTCTGAGGGGGCATGAACCAACCGCTGTCAGCACTACATCAAACAACTCCACCTTTCCACATCAAGGCACTTAGGGGATGGTTTGAGGGTTTTTTCCAAACAGCTGATCATTCACAAAGTCACAGTGTTGCTGCTTAGTCTAGTCTACAATTCACTCATCCATCTTTGGAAGTAACACTTCATGTGGATAGTCCAGTGTTAATACTCAACAAACTATCAAGTTACAACAAAGTATCGCATGTCGATTTGGTGCTTCTGTAACCCCAACCCTGACCTTAGCTAAACCCTAATGCTGACCCCATTTTTTTAACCTAACCCTGACCTGATCCTATTGGTAATTTCTAACATTAAGCCCAACCCACATAAACTTATAGCCACACATTCAATATATGCAAACTCCTTTTCACATAATTATCACTGAAACTTAGTAGACTGGATAGTGACTTAGTGGTAGCACTGTGGGTCAGTGCTTAGTAGCCTCCTGTCACCTCACAGGTGTGTGTGTGTGTGTGTGTGTGTGTGTGTGTGTGTGTGTGTGTGTGTGTGTGTGTGTGTGTGTGTGTGTGTGTGTGTGTGTGTGTGTGTGTATAGTAGGTATGTATTGTACACTACAGTATGATACATAATGTAGCATGTATGATTAGTATGTAGTCCTCTGTATATGACATGCCTGTGATCAAATAAAAATGAGTTAGTTACTCCATTAGAATGTGAGTATTTGATTATTCAAAGGAAGAAAGTGTGACCTCATCTGTTACAAATTACTATTAGGCTATATAATAATAACTGACTTTTTGTTATATTTTACTCTAATTGTTTCTGCATGACTTGGCGATAATAATGCCTCATCATATAATCACTATAGCCTACATGATGAGCAGAGTGACAGCAGCAATGACGCTGCACAATGGAACACACACACTGCGTTAACGTGGCGAGCAATGCATGCAGAGTTCTTATGAAAAAGATCATTTACAATTCGGCAAGAATGTATCAAAGACACAGATTCCTAGCATTGTGTGGATCTTTGCAGTCTTCTTTGTGATCAGCTGAAACCTGGAGAAACAATAGGAGGAGTGCCTCTCCTTTATATACTAGCAGGCCAACTGTTCAGCACCTGTTGTGTGAAGAGACAATGGAGGCCGTGCAGTGAAAGCTTCAGACAGTGGGAAGGTATGCATGACATTTGGAGGCTCTTCCTATTTTAAACAAAGGACATGTTAGCCATTGAGAGGAGAAGGAGCCACTACAAATAGACCCTTATTGGTATACTTGATATTGCTTTGTTTGGCCTATTAAATTAGGTCATCCTCAAGTTCAACTGAGCAGACCAGCCCAGCTGGATTTGTCTCCATTGTTAGGCTTTACAATGCTATGTGAGCTGTGAGGGCACAACTCCTCTCAGTCCTGACCAACTCCAGTTTGATTGCCCATGCCTTGGTCAGAGGCGCTGACAGGAGTATTAACCCTAACATACATGTCTTTGATGGTGGGAGGAAACCCACACGAACACAGGGAGAACATGCAAACTCCACACTGAAAGGACCTGGCTGGGACAGACCGGGTTTCGAACCCATGACCTTCTTGCTGCGAGGCACAGTGCTAACCACTGATCCACTGTGCCGTCCTATCATTACAGTAACTATAGCTATAAGACAGCTGTCTTGTATAGATGAGATTGATGGGTTGTGTGCGTTTAGGCCGTCTGATTATTATATTATTATAGGATTATTGTTGGTGCAGACTTGAAAGCTCCAGCAGCTGTTGATGCACCGTCTCAAATGAGAATCAACACTATTTCATCCCTCTGTGCCGGGGGTAATGTCCCATTTGACGGGGCAAAGTGTTAACTCTGTGTCACGCCACTAACACAGAGGTGTAAATTTGAACGATCCGCATCACAGCGTTTGACTCCTATCAAGTTACACTGCAGCGCCTTTGAAAACTTTCTTTGAAAACAGGCACACAAGCACCCCTCTCTCTCCCCCCCTCTCTCTCTCTCTCTCTCTCTCTCTCATTTTAAGTTCTTTCTCTCGCCTTGTCACAGCTCTAAGCTGCAGCTCACAAAGAAACATGCACAATCATACTGTGATGTCAAACAACGATAAAGGAAACATGGGAGCATGCTTATGTTAGTGCAGCTGTCTTTTATTCAAACGGTGTCTCTGTTATGAGTTGGACTAAGATGGGGGTTTTGGCCTGAGGACACCATTGTGGTTGTTCAGTTTGACCCATCCGACTGAGAATAGTCTCTGATGTACAGACATGAGTCATGGAGTGCTATTAGGACAACGTTTTTTTTTTTTATGGGTGAACATTGCCCATGTATGGTGTTAGGCTAATAGTAGATAGTAGAGCAGGCAGTGCAACAGGGACAGATGAACATGATTAAGTGCAAAGTATTCACTATAGTAGTACTCACTCCTTTTTGTCTTTTTTTTTTACAGCCTGATAAATCTGTACAGAGACAGAAACTTGACAGCAGGTATTTGTGAACCTATTAGAGGAAGTCTTTTTTTATCACCTTCCTAAATCAAAAATGCTCACACTTAAAACAGGCGTGTATGTGCACGCGCACATTCGCGCACTCACCATCGTGCATATAAATACTGTATACGGTATTGATGATTTAACAAAATGGTGACAAGCTGTTTATACAGTAAGTAACTAATACAGTTACTTAAATCACTTTTTCCCAAACAATCATGGTTCATAATAAATAATGGAGAAATTCAATCTGCAGCAGGTGATTTTTTCCGATAGTTGGTGAGCAGGTAGTTTGTTTTCCTTTGCAAATGTAGTTGAAACACATTACTGGTGATCTGTCACTACACTGGTGTTGCCTTCATTGCATCCAGTGTTAGAGGTAAGAGGACTTCAAGACTGGAACCAGCCTGTGATGTCTGTGACCACATCAGTCCTGCCTTTAGCGTTCCTCACCCCTCGACAGGCTGTGCAGTAGTGTTCCGACCAGAAGGTGGGCCGGTGGACGCTGTAACTCCTCCTCCAGTCCAGGTGGCGCTGCAGCTGGGCCGGGTTACGTCTCAGCAGCAGCAGGTACTGTGCCAACCCTCGGACTGTGGGGAAGTCGTCCACGTGGATGAAGGCCTCGGGGGGCAGGAAGCGCTCGTAGTTGTCCCTGGACGGGCCCAGCACCACGGGTACGGCCCCGGCCAGCACGGCGTTCCACAGCTTCTCCGTGATGTAGTCGGTGTGCTGGGAGTTCTCCAGCGCCAGGTAGAACTGGTACCGCTTGAGCAGCCGGCCCACGCTGCCGTTGGTGTCTTCGGGTAACGGGCGGCCTGCACGCCCAAACACATCCACCTGGACGTAATCGCTGAGCTCATAGTAGAAGGCCACGCGGGCTTGAGACTCGGACCAGTTGCTGATGACCCAGGCCACAAGGCGGGTCCTGCGGTGTGAGGGCGAGGGCCCGCGGAGGGCCTGCGCATGGCGGCGGTGGTGGTCGCCACCCTGGAGTCTGTGTGAGACGGGGATCAAATGCCCATAAGGGAGGAAGATGTCCGAGTCCAGCCGGTAGGTCATGGTGAGGTTGAAAACACCCTCGAAGCGCCACAGACCACGTGTGTGCGTGGGGGACTCGAAGTTCATCCAGATCCATTTCTGAGCCCGTGGCCGTGGTTCCGGTGGTAGCTCGCTCACGTTGATGGCGATCTCGCGGTGGTGAATGATGACGGCGTCGGCCTGCGGGTAGGCGCCCCAGTCGTCGGTCAACGTGCACCCGCTGATCTGATAGAGCGCCTCGCAATCCGGAAGTTGGCGGTATCGGTCAAACGGATGCGTCCATATTAAGAGCGTCACCTCACTGCTAACCCCAGCAGCAGTAGGGGAGAGAGGCTGGGTGAGCGGGTCCGGTAGGTAGACAAGACAAACTGCCAGGAAAAAGAGAAAACCAGCGGTGGCCCCGCACATCCAGGAGCATGTCGTTTTCAAACCAGTCGCATGGCACTTCTTCCTGCTGCTGCCGGCTCTGTGAGACGTGATGGAGGAGCGGCCTCCTGCTCTCTGCGGGGCCACCACTCCCATGGGTGCCTGCTGCCCCTTCACTCCTCTGCTCCCTTCAGTTGAAAACAGTTCAAAACATTCCCCTCATGATCAGAACTGATTTGTTTCCTGTGTCCAGCAAGAGATAGCTGCATTTCTAATAATGAAAACCTTTTTAGGTTCAGGAAAAAGACGAGAAAATGCAGTCCCTTCAGGCCCTCACGGCCGTGTGGGTGGGAGAAACCTGTTGGCACACCCTGAGGCAAGAGACTAGCCTACTTTGCCTTTGTCCTTCCTGGTAAGATAAGAAGCAGTGCTGATAACGTACAGGTGACGTTAGAGTGGCAGCCAACAATAGTCCAAGTTTAGTTCCTAGTTTCCCCCCGCATTGTTCTGGTTGGTCAGCCTACCTGCGCTGCGTGGTGGCGGTGATCTCATGCTGCCTCCAATCCGGGGCAAAAAATAAAAAAAGAGGACAAAAACAGTGGCCGTGCTGTAAACTCAAACATTTGACGTGGCAGCGTCGCTCTGGGTTCCAGTTACCGGTGAATGGGCCTTTTGTGGGGCCTGCTGCCTGCTGGTCGGCCTCATAGGCTCTTTTAGGCTGGGTAAACACCTTGGCCAGGGGTGCAGCGGCGGCCTGCACATTTAATAGGATAATGCCATTTTCAGATAACTGGCACATTTTTCATTTGGTAAGCTACTTTGTTAATGCAAGATATAACTTACATGCTATTCTTCTGGATGGAGGCCAAAGACAAAATCATGATGAGACAACACAGGAGCCTATATATATATGTGTCGGCCTATAATCTCCCATTTACGGTTAGCTATAGTTATGGTATGCCCCTGATCCTAATAAACTAATACTGACCATAATGTACAACTAAAGTTGTTCAGTATGGGCGGCCCAAAGTGGCCGCCAAACCTCCATGGATCTCCCGTCTAAACGCGACACAGATCACTGACCACTAGGTGTCTCCCTACACAAACATAAAGCTGTCCTGCAATGTGTCCTGCTCAGACATTGGGACTTCTCTCATATATTGCATTTCTAATTTAGCCGATGAATAAACATTTCCCGATGAAAATTAAGCAGCAAGTCTTTGAAAAGGTTTGGCTGGCATGTTTTATTTATTAGATATGACCCTGCATTCCAGCAGCCCCCCCCCCCCCCTAAGCAGAACCCTTGATAAATGAGTCACACACTGAGGAGGGGGACTGTAAAGAAATGTAGGAATAAACACCATGCACTCACATGTTGACGGATACACCCACTTTATGTAAAGCATGAGTTGTGCAGGCCATCGTTATCTAGATCAATCTGGATCCAAATTCATGAAATAATCATTAGAAATGGGCGGTTGGAGATGTTGCTCTGTTCTGTTGTGTCTGAGCTCTGGTGGGCTGAACAACACACACACGACGTGTTCGTCCCCACAGACCCCCAGTGTGTCATGAAGTGTGCGTGTGAGCAGGGGAGAAATGGCAGATAAGGAGGAGTGGGAGGGGATGAAGCAGGAGGCACGTGCGTCTCTGTAGGGTCCTCCTCCTTCCTGTAACATCAATTCTCCTTTCCTCACTGTGGAGGAGAAATCTCTTTGTGTGTGTGTGTGTGTGTGTGTGTGTGTGTGTGTGTGTGTGTGTGTAATGTGCATGCCTGCATGTATGTATGCGTGTGACTAGTTATCCCCATAAGAGGTTTTGTATTCTTTCTGCATTATTTATCCTCTCTTTCATCTGAACAGTTCTATTTTCAGCCAATCATTGAATGTCCTGCCTGGGGTTATCTTGGTTGGAAAGGAACACGGCGATCTCTTCTGTCGTCGGTTATGGATACTGTGAGGCCTGCATGGTGAGGCTCAACATTACACACACACACATGAGATACTGTGAGGCCTGCATGGTGAGGCTCAACATTACACACACACACACATGAGATACTGTGAGGCCTGCATGGTGAGGCTCAACATTACACACACACACATGAGATACTGTGAGGCCTGCATGGTGAGGCTCAACATTACACACACACATGAGATACTGTGAGGCCTGCATGGTGAGGCTCAACATTACACACACACATGAGATACTGTGAGGCCTGCATGGTGAGGCTCAACATTACACACACACATGAGATACTGTGAGGCCTGCATGGTGAGGCTCAACATTACACACACACATGAGATACTGTGAGGCCTGCATGGTGAGGCTCAACATTACACACACACACACACACACACGAGTCTCTCTGTGTTTGTGTCTTTCTTTCAGAAATAGTTGAGGTGGCCGGGGCCGGAAATGACCAATAGTGATGTGTTCATTGTTTATGTTTTTTGTTGGTTCATTTTAATCTATTCCTTCTGTACTGACACAAAGAAGTGCTTATTTCTGTCAGAAATGTACTGTTAGTAAAGACAGACTGATTACTGATTAGTGACATTTTGTATCTTGTGGTTCAGCACAACAAAGTGAACGGACAATGCTGTGGGCTTTTATCTTGGCTTCTGCAGTATCTTTGCTCTCTCTCTTGTTAGTAAAGAACATCATCAAAGTCACTCAGCCATGTGGCAGACCTCCACATGGTCTGATCAATAGTGCATCTTCCTCTGGTTCAGTTCAACCATCCACCATCTGTATCAGCTCAGCAACCAGCCACACTCACACACATATACAGATAAACACATAAACAGAGAGAGAGAGAGGAGAGAGAGAGAGAGAGAGAGAGAGAGAGAGAGAGAGAGAGAGAGAGAGAGAGAGAGAGAGAGAGAGAGAGAGAGAGAGAGAGAGAGAGAGAGAAACTCCCAAATTGAAATAGGGCACAATAAGCAATTTCATTTGCATTAAAGCCATTGTCAGGTCATCTAACGGGGAGCGTGGCAGCCATCTTGTAAGGTAGTGTGTTATTGGTGCAATACACAGGAAACTGGCACACAGCATGGGCCTCATACATCTTTCTCTATGTGGTCACTGGTCAGGCCTGTTGTTTACTGCTGCCTTCCTGTTTGTCAGAAGGCTTGTTTGTGTGTGTGTGTGTGTGTGTGTGTGTGTGTGTGTGTGTGGCGTGTGCATGCGTGCGTGTCTGTGTGTGTGTGTGTGTGTGTGTGTGTGTGTGTGTCTGTGTGTGTGTGTGTGTGTGTGTGTGTGTGTGAATCATACCAGCGCAGAGAGAAGCATACAGTTTTTGAAGGGACCCCCAGCTCTTCACTCATCTTTCCTATTGATTTTCTCTTGCTTTCCTTTTTCCACATTTTTTTTTTACGTCCCCTCCCAGGGGATGGGATGTCTCAATTGGTCCCAGCCACAGACAGAGCGAGAGCAACAGAGAAATAGAGGATGAGAGGAAAAGAGAACGAAAGAAAAACAGAGAGCGAGAGAAGATGGAAGAGAAAGAGTTAGGGGAGGGGGGACAGAGAGGTCCCCGATCTCAGAGGCCCTCGCTGACCCCTGACCTTGAACATGACCTCGGAGGTTGCCCCCGGAGGTCAGAGGTTGTGTGAAAGTGCCACTGCGGCGATTCACTTCACTGCCGGGTGATGATGATCTTATGCACCCCCACCCCCCCCCCCCTCCTCCACCCAGTCCGTCTGACATGATCAGTGTTGCCCTCTGCCTTTCGGGCTCCCAAGGGCCACACATCCGTCTCGAAGCGGCGGCCACACAAGGCCTGCTAAAAGCACCTTACAGGCACAGGCAACGCAGGGAGGCAAAGGGAGAGCTAAAGGACAGAGAAGCTGTATTGTTTTGTAGCCTCTAGCTTCTTCGGGGGTATAAAGGGGGTAAGAGATAGTTTTATATTGGCAGCGACACAAAGAACGTGTGTTTATTTCTCTATATTTAAATGTTAACCACACGCACATGACCTCATTCATTCATCTTTTTAGAGGATACATTTGTAGGCTCTAACATGTTTCTTCCACTGTCCCCTCAAGAACAATTTGAGACGCTTTCTCTCCCCACTAATTTCACCGTGGAGGAGCCATAGAAAGATGAGTGCAGGGGGGGAAAACCCCGCTCGAGTCAGACGTGAAGCTCTGTGGCAGAAATGTGATAATTTGAAGGTGGATTGATAACTCTTACTTGTTCTGACTTATTCTAGCTGTGAACGCCCTGCTGCTTCAAAGCCATCCAGAGCCCAGTGTTGTTTCAGCTAAAGCCCTTGTGTGGAGATACACCGAACACTGACATGCAGAGAGCTTGAAAAGAGGAACTGACAGTGAGAAATCCAGAGATTTGTAATGTTTGCTGGTAGACTTTTAGAAGGCGTTGCACGTTAAGATCACAATTGTTCACATGTAGTCAAAATGATCTCATATGTGCGATGCCTTCCACACGTCTACAAGCAAACGACGACTTCATGGAGGATCTTAGTCTCACCAAATAACTTGAATGAATGATGATGGACAAAAGGCGCATGGTCATCAGTAAGGGCTGAACAGTCTGTGCTTTAACATAACTCCAAATTAAAGAGTTTGAAGCAAAAATGAAAAAGATCAATAAAATATGGTTGGCAAAATAAAATCTCATTCTATACATTAATAATTCTGTTCTACCCAGAGCTGTGCTAACATTACAACAATAGATCATGTTGCTTTAGTCATGCGTCTCTCCTTTGTGTGAGAGACAGATACAAATGCAACATGAAGGCCAGAGCGAGCGGGCGTATTATCTCAGACCTGTATTTCTGGTTTGCCTTAATGATAGGTCATCATCTCCTCTCATCTCATGCAGGCCAAGCCCAGCAGACAGTGATGAACATGGCTGAATGCAGGCCAAGCCCATAGCAGACACTGATGAACATGGCTGAATAAGGAACAGATGAAAGGATTAAAGGCGAGGTTCATATGCAGCCTTATTTTGCCTGAAAAGAAAACATATTTTCAGCAGAACATTTATTATTATTATTATTGCAGGTCGATTTATCAGTCTTCTTGATATAAGACATATAAGACAATAATTTTTTATATGGCAATAATAGACACTGACAGCCATGTGGACCCTGCTGCTATCTTTCTTCACTGCCATTCACTGTAATTCCTTTGAAGCAGGCCCTCCTCCTATTTGAGGAACGTAGTTATAGGCTACATTTTATTAGAAGCATGTGATGTGTGTGATGGCCAAACCAAAGGCCAGCTATAATTCACGATAATATGTGTTGAGTATAAAATAAGACAAGGTTGTTTAGGCTGCAGCGTATCAGTTGACCACTGTGCACCATTTCATACGAGGAAACGACTTCAAATCAAATCAAGTAATGAGCCGAGATTTGAGCTAATTCGAAGCACAAAAATACCCACCCTTGTATTCGCAAAAATGCAATGAAAGAGGCGTTATTATCTATGGCAAATTCTGTTTTTATTTTTAGCCAACACAATTCAAGTGTAATGGCTGTGAAATAAGTGAAATGATTGGAGAGAGAAATAAAGCAATAGAACCCCGTTGTTATTTTTGTGTGTGTTAAAGGCTGAGCTAATAGGAAGGCTGGGCTCTGAGCATGAGAAAAAAGAAAAAGAAACAAAACAAATGCAATCCAAGATTTTCCAGACAGGCAGGCCTTGTAACACACACACAAACATACACACACACACACACACACACACACACACACACACACACACACACACACACACACACACACACACACACACACACACACACACACACACACGCGCGCGCACACACAACTCAATTGCAGAACCCACAAAATGCTAAAAATGAAAACAATGAAAACAATGTGTAATGTGTATTGGCCTGATAAATGTTGTGCAGCTCGGCTCTGTGCGCCCTTGTGCTGGGCAAGTGGAGGCTGAAGCATAATGCGTTTTAAGGTGGGTGAGGCGTTACAGTTTGACAGAGGAATTTGGGGCACTCTATCCCCATCCTGTGTAATTAGGAATTCTCTGCATATCCCTGCCAGACACGTCCACTAGCCAAAGGGGTCAGAGGACACGGTGAGCCATGAGGGACGCAGTGAGGGGTCCAGCGTTTTGCTCAAGGTCACCCCAACAAACAACAACATGCACACAGACACCCCAAAACACCAGACTGCATCATCTGCATGCCTCCCACTGTGGAAAACTGCCTGACTGGATCTGGTTTGATAAATTAGAATCAGAATTATATTTTTGTTGCAATTTAATTGAGATTATCCAGTGCACATACTTTTGATGCTGCCACTTTATCCTATTCATGTTGAATTAAACAGACAGCGAAGACAGAATTCATTCATGGAGCTTGGAAATACCTTCACACCCCCTGTGCCAAGTAAAAGTCCACTCCATCTTTTACCAGTTATTCAATGGTCAAGTTCAGCAGGTCCTCGCTCCTCCTCGCCATCACTGCTTTGCTGCACACATGCTGCGTTTGTACATATTATTATCTACGCCCCCCCCCCACTAAAATAAATAAACAATAAGATATATATATATATAGGTATATGATCGTCACAAATTGTTATTTATAGGCGACAGTTGAGTGTTTTTTTTACGATTTGAACGGACAGCAGGAGTGAGCTCTTCTTCGAAACAGGCCTAATATTTAAATCAATTTAAATTACTTTCAACTTTTATGTGGGGTCGTTCCAAACGAAGACAAACAAGACGATACAAATCAACATTGTATGACAGCATGCAATAACACAACTGCAGGTCAGATGTAAAGCATTGTAAATCAGAAATTAAATCAACGTGTTGTAATAATAACAGTAGCTAAGCACTAGAATAGATGACTGGTGCGAAGCACAGACTGTAAAAATAGGTGCGAAGTAGTTCAAGAAGGGGCGTCAGTTCGCTAAGCCCCAAGGTATGTCTATGTAAAGTGTCTGCATCTGACACATCACGTCATACCAAAATATCGACTGCATTTAAGTGGAGCACAGAGCTGACAAATATATTATTATGCGATCAATAAAATTATTATTATGCTATATTGCCTGTATACGGGAGACAAACTATCTTGCAGACATAGCCTACCTATCAGACGGAATATCCCATTGGTCCTGAATATGCTGACCTGATTTTGTGTTTTGTTTGTGATAACAACATAAGGGCTGCAAATACATTCCTGGCATCATTTTCCCTTGATCTCTGCTCTCCGTTTTAATGATAAACCCCCCCCCCCCTACAAGATCAAATTTGGACTCACGTGAGCTCGAGTATTTCAACATAATGAAATAGGATGTAAAACACTTCCTTTTCAGTTACCTACCTGTAATATCGAATGTTGCCGTAATGCTATTAAAGCAATTATTCTGGCGTTATTAAGGCAACACTCCTGTAGTCTGACTCCAGTCCGCACACCGGTCACTCGCCGAGCGCACCGTCGACCCGATCCGTTCCGGGTTTCCCGCCCCGCCTAGTCCTCTCCACTGAACTCCAACCCCCGCGCTCTCTATCAGCATCTCATTCCTGTCTCAATATGTCTCAAGATGGCGGCCAATGCAGGATCGATGTTTCAATATTGGAAGCGTTTTGACTTACAACAACTACAGGTCAGTTGCCCCTCTCTTTAAACCCTCTACGCTCTATTCGGTTCTGCGGTCTCGTCTGTTTCGGAGTGGATGTTTTGTGTTTTGGTGGCCATTCCGTGGCTCTTTAGGGAGAGAATTCAAGACCTCTTCCTCACATTGATGAAAGTGGCTCTCTCGCTGATCAGAAATTGATCCTCTTTGTTCAATGCACATCGATCGGACACTACAACCCGGGCAGCCGGGGCGATGCCGCGGGGATGCGCCGAAATCAAACAAATCGCAGTCTCTCGCCAACGCTTTTGATCGCTTTCGGTTTATTACATGTTTCTACAACTTTACAGAAGCAAGTAGCCAGTTAGCCCGACGCTTAGCCGCTGTAAGGTTGGGTAATTTGGGGGAAAATAAGTGCGACTCATTACGGTGGCGCTGTGGTGACACCAGCCGTTCAGACGGGCAGCACAGACACACAGCTTCGCTTGTGTTTTTCGCTTTAACTGTCAAATCGGCAAGTTTTAGTGGCTACGAATGAAAACATTAGCCACCTTGTCGGCTAACGGGGTTTAAACTGTTTATATTTAAGACGTCACCGCGATCATGGTTGATCAACACAGACGGCTTTTTTTTTTTGCTTTCCCCTGATGGCAAGCTACGCGCTGCTCAATTATAGCGAAGGTTTTTTACAGACATTGCCACGTCTATGGAAGTGAACGGGACAGTCCTCGCTGACACGAAGCATTTAAACGGAGAGAAAAAAGCACGACCTTCTTGTTGTTGATGAAGAACTCCAGAAATGTCCCAGTCTCATGCACGTCACTAATCTAGGCGTGTGCGCGCAGGAGATCCCTCAGTACAGGCCTATTCAGCGTGTGAATATAATGTATAGTCTGTGTGTTGTGTATATTAGAGCCCGTTTGACCTATTACAGAAATGCAGACAATGGGTCTGTTGTGTGTCGCCGTGGCATTTAACGTGCACGCTGAATTTTAAGTCACAATTTCTGAATATTTACTAGGCCTAGTTACTGTCCTCATTAACATAAGATTGTATTAATTAGGGTAGCCCAATTATGTACACGTTGTGTTGTGAGTCACATGAGCTTAGTGGTTTAAACTTTTATTTAGGTCATGATGCCCCTATGACTCAGTAGACAAAGGACACTGAACAAGTATTTCCAGCCGCCTTTGTGTTGCACTTATGCCACATCATCAAGCCTTCACTTCTCTATTTATTTGATCCTGTTTGGTCCTCCTACTCGTGCCCCCGTATTCATGCATTATGTAAAAATGGGAGACTGCTCTCTTTTTCTCCCCCCCCCCCCCTATCTCCTCCCTCCCACCCCCTTCCTGCCCCCATCTTCCTCTCACCCTCCCTCCCTCCCTCCGCCTGCCCACACCCCCACCATTTTTCCTCCCTGGCCCTTCACCCTGCTCTCACCCGTCTCTCCCTGTTTGAACTGGTGTGTGTGTGTGTGTGTGTGTGTGTAAATTTGTCTGAGATCGGTCTTTTTCATAGATTGACTGCCAGAGCAGCGGAGGCACTGCCAGCAGCCCCGGACATGAAAAATGCATCACATAAGTTTGTGATAAGGCCCTGGGTAATTATGGCAAAGGCCCCTATCACAAGCGATTAGTCAGGACAGTGAATCTGAGCGTGTGCAAAAAGGCTGGCGGTTGGCAGGCCTGTCTGCAGGATAGGAATCAGTCGGGGCTGTTATGTGTGTGTGTCTGCGTGTGTGTGTCTTGTCTGTGTGTGTCTTGTCTGTGTGTGTGCGGGAATGTGTGTGTGTGTGTGCTGGTGTGCGCAGCACTGCTCAGAACATTCACTGTCTATTATTGATGACATCTTATTTACTCTCCCTCCCACTGAGCGGCTCCTAGAGGATAGCCTTCAGAGAAAGCATTTTTTTCCCCCCTCGTCCGTTTCCTGAGGAGAATGGGGGGCTATGATATGATCACAGTCTGCACACAATCCTTTGTCAGCCAATTGCATTCTTGTTTGCTACTTTCTTCTGACCAAATGGACAATGTCTGTATACGTGCTCCTGTTCACATCTGTGCTCTGCGTGGTGGAAAAAGGCAGTGTGGTGGAAAGACTGATTCTTTTTGTATCTGCTGATGAGAATCTAACCCAACCTAGATGTCAATAGCTTTAAGCCAACATAGCGTCTATTCCTCCGGCTCCCTGGTGCTCATTAAAATGCTATTTGATCAGTGGGTCCCATTCGCTCTGTAAGAAACGAGCCGGATGGTTGTTATGGGACAGAGTGTGCTTTGAAACAGTACAGCGAGCTGTAAACTTGCCTTCATCTCGGCCGGTTTTTTCTCCCACCATCACAAACACAAATGGGCGCAATAATAGCGATGCTTTTAGCAAGGTCTGGCACACGTGGAAAATGGATCAGTGATTCAGAGATGATGGGTGACAGTGAATTACAGATCATGGGAGGAGGTTTTAACATCTGTAATAATCCCTGTCCATCCATTAGAGTTGAGTTTCTTTAGAAGGGTTCATCACTCTCTCCTGTTGTTGTTGTTGTTCCTCTTGTTTGGACCCGGTCAAGCAGGTTGCTGGAACGTTGTGTTTCTATTTGAGAGTGATGGTTGTGCGTCATTAAAAGGAAGCCTTCATCAGATGCGAGCTAGTAGCTGAGCCGAGCAGACTTTTATATTTTTTTTGTGTGTTAAGCTGGTAAAATTGGAAACAGACCTTTCTGTTATTCACCATTTCCAATTTAGGCCCTAATAGCCTACATCTCACCTCATAACGTTTCCTGGAACAAAGCGCCCCCAGAGCCATTTAGAAAAATAGTCGACTATTTTAGTGGACGGCTAAATAGTGACCGAAATGAAAACGGATCTAGAGCTGGTTCTTACTCACCACCTCCTAATGGGTAAATTTAGGAACGATTTTGTAAGCTGATCCCAGAGCTGCGGTCAGTGGCAACCTGAGTGGTTTAAATCTCTCAGCGACTGGCCCGCTGTTGTCTGCAGGAGTTTGAGTGTTAATTTATGAGCTGGTTGTCTGAACTCACTGGCGGGATATTTTTACCCCTCTGTTGCTGCACAGGCTGGGGGAGTGTAGAGAGGAAGGGGGCACATCACGTCATCATGATTTCTTACTGTAGCCAACCAGTTCTCTGCCCAGTGACAAAACCTGGCATCGGGACTGAGGTTTCACTGTGTGTCGGTGGGTGGTGAGCGCCTCGGCGTGAGTCAGAGAGAGAGGCGAGTGCATGTCAGGTCTTTGGTCCGTCCTCGGTCTACTTTGGTCCCGGCTATGTCATCCTACTTTCTAAGAGCTTATAGTGTTTCCTTCAAGGCTGAACACTCGCTGAGGCTGAGCGTTATGTGTAACTCTCAGAAAGAAGAAAAACTGCTCTCTCCATATAGGCTACTTTATCACTGGATAATACTCAGCGGAGGGCAGGAGGCTCCCCAGTGGTTTTAAGCCGCACCTCACTCTCCACTCCAGGCTCAGTTTCTTCACCCCTCCCTCCGCTTCGAGGAGTGTCTTTCTTGAGCTAGACCTATTTTATCTGAATGTAACACAACACCTAGGTACACACTCTTCATCTGAAGTACTAGTTGGGAATTGGATTTCTTGTAAACCATTTTTTTTAACATCTTGCATGCTTGCAATCTTTATGATAAGGAATGAAATGTTGGCCAGTGTCACATGATGTTTGCACAAAAGATGTGAAGCGGTTAACAGAAGTCTAAAAATAGTGATATTGATAACCGCAACATTGGCAGTTTTTTATGCTTTGTGCAGAAAAAGTCTTAGCAAATAGACTTTCTCAGCAACGTGTTCGCTTATGTAATCGGAGTAAAAAGTAACTCGTATGGAAGTAACTGGTAACTTGCACACCATACAGTTTCCTTTCCACAAGGGCCATATGATTTCCACAAAATGGACGGAATCATGTAATTTGGTGGAATTTGGTAATAAAAAGGGAATCAACTGTAAAAACATGGAATATTGCAGAATTTTCCATATTTTGGAATTCGATAAAATTCGGCCTAATTATCAAAATCAAAAGTGGACATAATTATTATAGTAACCCAAATGATATCGTAATTGTAAAATAGGCCTAGAAGACTTAGTAGAGAAATGATTCAGTTTTCCATCTGGGTGTTTTGAGAGAGTGAGGTCGGTCTCGCTTGGGACCCTGAAGTCACCTCACAACTTGGATTTCACACGTCGAAGAGGCTGTCTGAGAGCAAAGTCATCAAAAAATGAAAAAAATATATCGATCCTCATAACCACTAAGTTCAAATTAAAATGGAAAAAACAGTATTTGGAAAAAATAAAACTGATTTCATAATGGTTCTAGATTAAGTAACATTGAGTTAAGAGTGATCCAGATGTTGATATAGATGAAAGAATTGCAATGAAATCATTTATTTTGCTTCATGAACACTACTCATTTTGATTAATAATCTTGGTCATATTGTTGAGCAAAATAGTCGTAATGACCAGTTTATCTGTTATTGTGTAGGTCTAATTTCTATGCTAACGGAACAAACTTTTGTCAACCAAATATTTCATTATTTCCCTTTTCTGCTGCTTGTAAATGTGTAATTTATCACTCCAGCAGATTTCGGAGTACACAGAGAAACTGTCATTTGGCCCAATTTGTAAGGCAAATTGTCACAAATTGGGCCAAATGACATTACAACGAAGGTCATTAGGGTTACTTTTTGTGACGGTCACTGTCACATTTTCGACATTAAAATCTGTCACAGCTAATTTGTAATTTCACAACAAGAGAGAATTCTTCTCGTAGATAATTTCACTCACTCTAGAATAGGGATGGGGGATAATATGATATTAGATCCTCTGCAGTTAAAATATTTGTCACGCTATACCTTCATGAGGAGATTATGGACATGATGATACATTACAGGAGCCTAACAGTCCATGTGTGATTTCTATTCATAGCTTTTGCTGTTGCCATTTGTATTCACTGCTTTCACCAAAGTTTTCATCCAGTCACTGCGTAACTTTGCTACTAACCTATTTACTTGAATAGGTTTTTTCATGGAAATGTTTAGAAATATATTTTTTTAATACAAATTAATTAAATGCATAAACAAATCAATCATAATCAAAACTTAATCAAAACATCACTTTTATGATGCACATTTTCTCTTCATTTTCTAACCTTTTTTTTTATTCAGGGGAGTCTCACTGAGAGGCTGAGAGCAGTGTTCTCTTTTTCAGCAGCGCCCTGATGACATTCACACACATTCACACCTGGAAGCTGCCCAGTATAACCGCAGTCTGTTCTGCTGGCCACTGAGCAGCTCCACTGGAGCGGTTGGGGTTAAGGGGGCCTTGCTCAAGGGCACCTCAGTCAGTGGGGGTAATGAGCACTGCTTTTTCCACTTTGTCCACCCAGATTTATCCTGCCGGTCCAGGGGATTGAACCGATGGCCTTCCAGTCACAAGCCCACGTCTCTAACCTTTAGGCCACCACTGCCCATGATTCTGCTGCTGCTGCTTTTGCCACTTGATATTTCAAACTCAAAAGAAAAAAAAAAAAGAAAAAGAGAAGAGACAGTCTACAAATAAAACAACAGTCATCAAAATACTATTTTGTGGGCGTACAAAAAAAGCACTCGCCTACTACTGCGGAGACCCGAGTTCAATTCCCGGCAGCGGTACATCCAGCTTGTTCAGACATTCCTACAGACACAATTGGCCATCTCTGTGGGCGGGAAGCGGGTGGGGGTATGAGTCCTGGTTGCTCCTCTGGACGCTTGGGGTGCCTTTTCGGGGTGAAGGGGAACTGGGGGGAATAGCGTGATGCCCACCCACGCTCCCTGCCGGCGAAAACTACTCGCTGTCAGGTGAAAAGTTGCGACCCCCCCAGATCAGCAGAAGGACTGGAGCAACGGGACAGCAGGGGGAATTGGCCAAGTATTGGGCAGAAAAAATACTATTTTGTTATAGGATCCTTCTTCTTTCTGCAGCAGTATGTGTGACTTATAAAGTTGGAAGCAGGAGCTTACGAACAGCACTTGAAGGTATCATTGGACGTTGGACAACGTTAGCCTGAGAGAAGCATTACTATGAAAATAAATGCTTTGAAGAGCTAGGCTAACGGACACTGTAATGGTTAACCTAGCAAAGAATGATTCCTATTACAACAGCCGAAAAATTAAGGTTTCACTAGATTGCGCCAAGTCAGTGACACATCACAAGATGCACAGGGCAGCTGTGGGTGTGGGCACAAATGTTTTTTTTGAAACTGCTCTTCCACAACTTGAATTTAGGGACGAAACAATAACCGGTTTTAATGATAACCGTGATCAAATTCCTTACGATATCTGTGCGCGTTTAAAAACACGGTACTGTAAATACTGTCCATCATCAAACCAAAGTTGGCAACCGTCTCCGAGATGCAGAGACACAGCCTTGGAGAAATGATTTCAGTGAGCGTATCGATCCTTTTTGGGTCTGAGTTTTCAATATAAAACTGGGTGAAATGATTTCTGCGAGTGTATTAGTACTTTTTGAACATTTTCGGCACATTTTAACAATACTGTCAGTGTGATAATATTGGTCACTAATCGTGATATGAATTTCATATCGTTTCATCTCTACTTGAATTGTGGTAATAATATCTGATAATCTTGTGAGATTTTCTTTAAATATTGCCCACCCCTACATCTAAAATACTTTAACAGTGATTTAACAACACGGGCAAAACTTCCACCCAACATCTAGCAACAAGAAGTGAAAGGGAGGGAGTGAAGTGTCAGGCCGTGTGGAGCCAGTCCTCTCACCTACAGCACTTCAATGACAGCAGCATCCATTATATGACTGCTATGTATTCCAATAGTGACGACATCATGGGCTGGGCTGACTGACTGGACAATTATTGAGGATCACGATGCAATACAGCCTATTGTCAATTGTAAGTTGCCCCGGTTTTTTCATGTCATGTCGAGAGTGCCTATTGTTCTATTAAGCGTGAGGTTTTCAGTGAATAATTGCAGTTGATATCCTCTGACGAGCTCAGCAGGCCGAGCCGCAAAAACGGCTACTTTTGAAAGAGTCGACCACAAGGTGTTCGCATGGAGATGTCAACAAAGGCACTAAGGCAGTGAACTGGTCAGAGGAAATGGAGACGCTTTCCCATAAGGCAGCGCGACCTATCAGGTGATCACAGGTGGTGGTGATCGACCTATCAGGTGATCAGACGCCCGCTGCAGGTGGTGGGCAGAGAATTTGACGAGTTCGGCACACTGCGCAGTCCGTGCTTAATTTCCCCCCCACAAACGTGTCCTGTAGTGGTACATCCTGCCAAGCGTACCCTGGCCTTTAGGCTGCGATGGAGCCTAGCTATTGGTGAACCTCTTGACCCTCCCTAAATTTAGTGCCGTGTATCTGACTGTTATCAAGAAGTCCAGGCTAAATCAGGCCTGGGGATCCTTCTCCTCAGACCTTATCCCATGTCAGCACACATGACTCCAGTATCACTCTCCTGTTAGATCATTGACCACAGGTATTGAATTCTAATAGGGCCTATCGGTGTGCCTTAATGGTCCAAGTATGGAATTATGATATTGGTGCGCTGCCTGCTAATGGTCTCGGTATTGAATTATGATATTGGTGCACTTTGACGGTGTCAGGATTGAATCATGATATGCCTTGCTATCTGCTAATAGCTCACTACTGTGTCATTTCCAATGCCAATCATGGCTTGAGTTGTTAGATCCATATAATACGAGCATAGGTGGCCTTTTGGGCTCAGCGGAACCATCAATCACATGGGAAGAGCTTTCAACCTGTAACCCGGGGTGGGTTCTCTCTCTTCAATTTAGAGTTGTCATGATAATTTCTACCTTTTGATACCGATACCCGGGAAAATATCGATACTCGATACCATTTTCAATACCAAGTGGGGACAACACTTCAAGAGGCATAAAAATAAACGAAGAGAGACAGATGGACGCACAGACGCACGCGTCTCCATAATCTGGGCCAGCCGCGGCCTGATAAAACTCATTAGAAAACGCTGCACTTAAACAGCAGATTACTAACCCTGCTCTAGCCGTCAGCCTATCAGAACACTTTGAGCTTGTTGAAGCAAAAGATACCAACCAATTAGGGAGGGGGAAACCAGTAGTCGCTAGGGATGCTCCGATCGATCCGCTAGCGATCGGAATCGGCCTTGTGTGCTAAATATGAATATCAATATACTTTTGACGACCTTACTCTAATTTCTGTTAGTCTCTGCTTTTTCCACTTGCCTTCTTCTCATAATCAGTCCATCCAGGAGTTTGTGATTTGCAACTGCATGAACCCCCCCTCTCCCAAAATCAAGAGTTCCCTGAAAATAATGCACAGGCTAGCAGTTTCCTTACATCACCTTGTAAATCCCCTCACTTAACTTTTTGGAAAATGACTGGGGAGCAGACTTTCACAAATCCTCCTGAATTTAGTAAATAGTCTGATGAAATTACTTGTCAAAAAGCAGTTTGTGACAAATGTGTCCTTCTGACTCACAATCAAGAAATCTCAGAATGCCCCTAAAAAAACCATGATCCAGGGGATGTTGATCATTTTATTTTCACTGAATTCATTTAATTTCCATGCTAGGAGAAGATGAGAAAGAACACACTCAAACAGCGCTGTTGTTCACACTATGCTTTATGCACTCATTACTATTTTTTACGCTGCCCACAAACTTTTGTAAATGCTCCCAGTTTTTAGACAGTTGGGGCAAGAGTTGCCCCCCAAATATGTTTTTAATTTCCTACACTGCTCACAATATCAGTCAAATGTAGTTCCAGTTTTCCACAAAATAAACAGAAAACACTGCTAATTGCCTCTTGCACATCAAGTGTTCATAGTCACAGTAGTAAGAGGAAAAGCCAAACGCTGGAGGCTGGTTTAATGACAAGCTAATATCAGTACACACAGTTGTTTTAACTAAGGTATACCGCTACAGTACCGTACTGGGAAATGTCATATCATTGTTCCATCCCTACTAAAGAGTTATATCTATAGGCGGTTTTAACTTGACAACAAAAACATTCTAAACTGAACTCCGGCTCACTTCCTGTTGCAGTGTTTGCTAGTACAGGACATCACCGAAAACATCAAGGCAGTTCCAGGCAGTTAAAACAAGCGTCTATTGTCTGATCTTTATCCACTCAGTAATGTCCAGTCAGTAATGTCCTGTCCAGTAGTGCTGTGGGTTCAGTGTTTTCACGAGGAGTCTAATGTAAAGTCATGGAGTTGTAATGGCTGGGTCTGGATCTTGGCTAAGGTTAGTCTGTATGAGCGTCTCCACACCTTCACCGTGTTTATTCTGAGCTCATTCTGATAGTTAAAAAGCAGCTCGAGCTGTGATGGTCCTAACTGCCAGCTCACAGAGTAATGGACGTCCTGCTTCTGTGTCAGGCCTCTAAAAATAACACAGACTGCTCTGCTGCCTGGGCTCAGCACAAAACTACCACTGATTATGATGATTCAACGACCCTGTATTCACAGGTGTGCGTGTGTGTGTGTACTGTGTGAGAGACGTGTGTGTGTTTGTGTGGGAGAGAGAGAGATGTGTGTGTGTGTGTGTGTGTGTGTTGGATGGAAGTCTTTTGTGTTAACACTACAGAAATACATTGGTTTAGTTTTAAGTTAGGCCAAGATCACCGTTAGCAGCTAATCTACAACGTGACAATGGGAGGAACTTTGCAGGCACTGCCTACGTGTCTTCCAGTTGTTATGGGGAGCTATAATCACTGGGGGGAAATGGCTACTCGTCTTAGAGCCTTGCTAATCTAAACGGCTGAGCCAAACTCATTGCTATGCGAGTCATGCCAATGCAAATGACAGCGGGGCATCAGATTAAATCGTTTTAACGTCCAACATCCTCCTAATATTAGTGCATAAGCTTTGCCTAACGCAACTTACGCAAGATCAAAATACTTAGGACCGGCCAACGGCTATTTATCGCGATACACGGGAAATTCTACACTAAATGGCACAATTCTGTATCTGTTAATTGCATTGGACGTCCTCAGACGGTACCTTAACCTCTCCCTGAACTTTGACCCCGAGCAGCTGCGGGACCGGGGCCAGGGGTCAGAGGGGGTGCGACCCCTGCAGGCCGCAGTGTGACCTGGGCTGTCTGACGGGCCTAACCTCTGCAGCTAACGGATGATGACTTTGCCATCTGTCTTCCTGGTCTCGGTCTCGCTGCCTTGAACTTGAACTTGTTGTTGTGTGTGTGTGTGTGTGTGTGTGTGTGTGTGTGGACTACGGAGAGACTCCCAATGAGAAAATGGCTCTCTCTCTCAATTAGCCCAGGCAATTTTCCACTGCCTAGATATTTATTTTGGTTGCAAAGGGGGAAATGACTTGCAGTTGGCTGCTCGGA
>NC_139642.1:49409412-49416614 GCF_964638095.1 Poromitra crassiceps | reverse complement strand
CCTAACTGAATTTGCAACAACTTTTCAACCACTGCTCCATTTTCCGCTTCACAGTCTTTCTAGGCCACGACGGAGAGGAGAGCTCGCTGATACAGGAGTTTGGGGATGATGAGTGGACGTCTGCACAATTCTTTTTTTTTTCTTTTTTGTAGCCAGCCCTGCACCTGCCTGTGGTACTGTCAATGACCACCGGGGGTAATTTGTGTGTGTTTGATATACCATGTAAACGAATGGGAACGAATGGCCCGTGATTTCAATTGGGTGCTTGAGTCGTCTGCTGCTCCAGGCTTCTTGTGCTGAGGGGGGAGCCTGGAGAGGCTCCCAGGCTTCTTGTGCTGAGGGGGGAGCCTGGAGAGGCTCCGGAGCTTCCAGACTTGATTAATCCCTATCACCTCTCTCCATGATCGCAGTTTCCATTTTTCAGCCTCGTATCTCCGCTCTCATCCGCTCCCCCAATCTCCTCTCGCTGGCACAGAATGGCTTCCTGGCAGAGTGGACGCATTAATTCAGGATGAGAGGTGTGATATTCTCTCTCTCTTCTCTCTCTCTCTCTCTCCCTCTCTCCCTCCCTCCCTCTCTCTCTCTGGTCTCTCCCTCTCTCCCTCCCTCTCTCTCTCTCTCTCTCTCTGTGCTCTGTTTGTAATGCGTGGCCTTTATCGTAGCTGAAACAGCTCACTACCCTCTGATCCTATCTCAGATCTCAATATCCCGGCCGTTCCACCCTGTAAACGCAGGGATGAAAATCTTGCCCTTTAACCAATGCATTACACCCCTCTAGCATATCGCCGTGGCGACCCCTCCTCTCCTCCCCATCGCGCACACCCACCCTCCTCCTCCACACCACTCGCCCTCTGTGACACGACGGGGGCCCCCGCAGCTACATTCAAACTCTGCGAAACGAGACCAAGTGAGCCGCACTTCATCTGTACTAGAAGCCATCTTCGTCTCATTACGTTGGTATTTAGCTCAGGCCTGTGGCCCTGCGAACCCCCCGCTTTCTCAGATAACGGGTCGGGTGTGGAGGGGGTGGGGCGAAAAATAATGAATAGCGCCCCCCGGTACGCTTCAGGAGAGTTACGGCTTGGATGTCGGAGATAAAACAACAACTAATCTCTCGGCAGAGGAACATGGATCAATAGGAACGAGGCTGCGCTGTGAAAAGGCAGTTTTTGATCCAGGCTTGAGTCAGCGGCGCTGAGGTGAGACTTGACAGCTCCTGTGCTGTTTGCTAGATATGGATCTGTGTGTAAAAAAAAAAAAAGCAAAACGCTCAGGGACCACAAGCATCTTGTTAGACTGTAGAGAATAGTAGGCGGACCCCCACACCCCCACCCCTCTCCACACACACACACACACACACACACACACACACACACATACAACACCACACACACACACACACACTACACGACAACACACACAAAGTGTTTAGAGCAACTACAGCGCATGCTTGTGGTAAAGAAAACTTTGTGGCTTTTGACTCCCAATGGGTAGGTAGGAAGACAAGCAGAAAGTGAGATATGTGGTTAGTGTGAGTACGCTGTCTCTGCTGGCACCTCTGGAGTTGTGCACCCTCCTGCTATGTCAGAGGAAGGAAGGCAGACAGGAGGCAGCCTGGATCGTCGTCTCTTATCTGTGCTGCTGCTGTGTTGTGCTGTGTGTTCTTCTGAGGGGGCGTGGCTGCCTGCCTGCCTGCCTGCCTGCCTGCCTGTGTGTGTGTGTGTGTGTGTGTGTGATCTGCGATCATGTAGCGTGTCATTGTAAGCGAGCGTGAGCCGTCGCTGCCGACTGAGCCGCCGCCAACACCCCCCCCCCCCCCCCCCCCCCCCCGCGCGCGACTCCGCCCCCACGCGGTAGGGTCGGCGTACAGAACGCTACAGCAGCCGCGCGGGAGGTGGAGCGCAAAGAGGGGAGATGGAGTCTGGGGGGTGGTGGTGCTGGTGGTGGTGGTGGTGATGGGGGGCTTGAAAGGTAGGCCTGGTAGATGGCAGATAAGCCATCTTTCCAGACGCCTTTTACTGTTTAGTATCACAACCACATAACAGCCTCAGACTTGTCAGGAGATGCAGGGGAAAGATTAGAGGAGCGAAAACTTCATCTCTTCAACATCTTCTGTGTCACGCTGTACAGTGCAGAAAGACAAGATGCTGTGACAAGCCTCCCACTCTGTGCGCACACACACACACAGAAAAGAATGTGATTTTCAAATATTAGCCTCTTCTGTATTATGACTAAGTCGAGTGTTATCGTCACGGAGCACGAGCCAATACGTCTTCTGTCTTTTTCTTATTATGCCGAGCGGAGATTCAAGAGCGCCACTACTTCATTAGATGAATGTGTAAAACACGCGTCGAATGTGGAGCAGTTAATCCACATTGTGTTTGGACTGGAGGAGGAGTGGCAGACGACTCGACAACGGGCGACTACAGACAACGTCTAAACAGTGTTTCTAGCAGTTACAACTGGTAAGTAGTATTGAGAGAGGGGGGATCTGTGAGGCAGCAGATCGGGGGTGCGCTCGTCGCGGTGTACACTCTCCTCCTCCGTGTGTACACTGCTCTCCCGGTCACCGTGGCAGCACAGAGCAGACTATCAGATTAGCTCCGCGCTGTGTACATAACAATAGTCGTGTTGTCATTCCGCCCAGCCTATCTGTCTCGGCATCGTCGGAGCGTCGGGGGCATAAAGAATTCCGCAAAGTTTTGATACCTCAATTAGAGCGCGTGCGCCTGTCTCTCGTTATCTCGTTTAGTCCGCCGTCGATGTGATCGGCATAATCGGACGTGCCTGATTGGTGCCTCCCCTCTTAATTAATCAATCTCACTGTATCGTCACCTGTGGCTCGTTAGAGTAATTAGAGGGAGTGAGTCAGATAGAAGGCCTCTCTCTCTCTGCCTGCAGAGGAGTGGAAGGAATTTCATTAGATGAGATGACACACACGTGCGCGCGCGACGCATGCACACGAGTCGACGCACGCACACACACACACACACACACACACACACACACACACACACACACACACACACACACACACACACACACACACACACACACACACACACACAAACCTAGGGTCTGATGGCCAAGGGTAATGGGATTTGTTTACCCGTGACCAGTGGTCGCGTCAACCTAATATTTTCCGTCTTACCGATCATTTTTTACACAATGACAGAAAAATCCAAAGGTTGTCTGTCTTTTTTTAACACGGGTAATAATAGATTATGACAGAACTTTTATGACCCTGTCTGTCAAAATGGCCGACAACGAGAAATCGGCCTAACGCTAATTAGCCTAACGCCGTGACTTCTCAGTATTATTACCACACAGTGGTAGGAGGAGAGAGAGAGAGATGCTCATTTCCTTTTGGCGCCGGGTGGACGTGTCTTCACGCAACGTCTTCACCTCCTTCCCTCGTGTCAGCTGACCTCAGTCACCACCGAAGCCAAACTCTGATTGAGCCTTGGCGCCTCGCTGCGAGAACATGTTAGTTAGCAGTAGCAGCCGTCCTCTTTTGATGCAGACTTCAAAAGAATGTGGAAAGACTGGGTTCCCCCAGTAACTCTGTGTAGCAGGCCTGTGTGTGCATTCATGTGTGAGCAGCACACACACACACACGCGCGCGCGGCAGTCTGCTGTGCTGTGCTGTGCGGGAGGCTTCTTGGCTGAATCAGTGTTGAAGTCTCTCTAGGGACTGTTGGCAATCTGTTCCAATAGTCTTTACAGCTGACCAGACGACCAAATGATCCAGGACAGGGACTGCTGCTGTGGGCCAGTCCGGCCGAGCCAAGCAGGCCTGTTAGAGCAATCACACACAGACACTGCGGACCACTTTATGGTCCTCTGCGCGCCACACACCATATTTTATGCCCTGCTAAACTAGACAGACAGTACATTGCTACCTAGCCAAGAAAATAGTGCTGAAATTAACTTGAATGAATGGATCCACCACCAACCCCTCCTACTACTGTACTACCATTGATAATTGGAGAGATGTACTGTATGTATTTATGTATGTATGAATGTACAGTATGTATGTATGTATGTATGTATGTACCGGTATGTACATGTATGTATTTAGATTTGGACTTTTGGCATTAATTATATAAGGACTAAAAGATCGGCAGGAGAGGACAACTAACGTTATCGCTGAGGGGAGTTGGTGAGTGTTCATTCATAGGCTTTGTTTTGCCTAGCGTTTCTGCCGCTTCGTTATGCACAAAGTGCGTAGGTTTGACTTCACTTCTACATGGGAATGGTTGGTAACGTATTGGTCATATTGAGCGCTGCTCTCGCTGTGTTTTGTTGTGGCTCACCTGTTTGTTGGAGTGGATGTGTCCCGTCTCTCTCTCTCTCTCTCTCTCTCTCTCTCTCTCTCTCTCTCTCTCTCGCTGTAACGTTGCGGTCGGGTGTTTGTGTGATACAGCGACTTTGTGTCAGGCAGTTTGCGGCGTTGGCGTTTCCAACACTTAAAACACACTCGCATTCTATTCAATCGCACTCGGCTGTTTGGCTTTTTTCTTCCGTGATCTTAAAATAAGTCCACACACAGCTGACATGACAGCACAGTGCAGGTCTCACTCTGCTGTTCACGTGCTGCCGCTGCTCATCTGTGTTCACATCTCTCTTCACGGTGACGGCGGCGCGTTTGCTCAAAGTTGAGTCAAGCATTTACGTGATAGTTTAGGCTCATGGATCGGATGGTATTTTCTTCCCCTCCGATCTCCGATCCAGTGATTTTGGCCGGATCGGCTCCGATACCGCTTATCGGGGTCGTCCCATCCATAATTCCGGGTACAGTAATTGGACAATTTGGAGCCAGTTCTAAACGGTTCCGCTTCTCGATTCCCATCCCTGCTCCTTCCATCACTCTACAGATTCATAACACTTAACAAACTAGCTGCCTTGACGTGCTGCTAATGGGTACTAATATACAACATCCAAATCGGCCCTGTACTGTGACTGCAAACTGAGAGATGAGAATATCGCCTTTTTGCAAAATTGCATCGTCTTCTCTTTTTTTTGCTTTTGTACTGCGCTTCAAAAGCAGCCATGCTCATGCTGGTCATCTTTTTGTTGACAAAAATTGAACCGAGTTGGGAGGAGCAGACACATCAAGGCGGTTCGATGCTCCATTGGTCTTCCTGAGTGCATGTTGGCAATTGAAAACGATTGATGTGTGAAAATGTGTGCGTCTGATGTTTGCACTGCAACTTCTGCCTTGAATCTGCACTCGGTAACATGATCTGACCATGATCTTTCAAATCCAGTTTATTTTGCTTAGACCCCTTGTTCTATGGAAAGTGTATACGACAGAGAATACAGCCAAACATAGACACGCTTTCATTATTCAGACTACATTCTTTGTTAGACATGACACCCTATCATAATAAAATAACCTGTGATTGAAAATGTGCATTCAGTATCAGTGTCTTAATGGTCAGAGGCCGGCAGAAGTGATTGTGCTCTTACAGATGTTACACTCTATCAACGTGAAGATAAGCGTAACGTCTGACTGTGTCTGTTGATTTGCTGCACAATCAAAACCAGACTAGGTCTGAAGGTCCTTTTCAACTGAGACTAAACCCGTCAATGCCGTAATCAATTAATCAATCAATCAGTCAGTCAATCAATCAATCAATCAATCAATCTTTCATGTGTGATGTGTTTATTTCGCTTAGCAGTGAGAACGTGTTTGGGTGGGGGTTGGTAACCCATTGGGATGTACACGGCGTATTGGAAAGGGAGAGGATGGAGCTGAGGGGGTCAGGGATTGGCACATGACCTCCAAAGATAGAAACCTAGTGGCAGATTGTATGTATTACAGCTTTTGCCTATAGAAACATGACTCCTCCATTAATTTGCATGGACAAATAGGCATCTTGCTTCACTGTGTTGGATTTTATATTGGCCAGTGTCAAGGGAAAGGGTGTGCCCAAACACCTGCTCATTTAGTGTGCAATTATACTGATGTATTTGCATGTTGTATAGTCATTTGTAGGAGTTATTTGTATATCAGAAAAGCATTGGTTGAATTCATATAGTGTAAATGGTGTAAAAAAGGCTATTACTGTCATTAAAAAGAGGCCAGAGCAGGAAAATGGGTGTGCTTGCTGCTGATTAAGATTTTGGACATCTTAATTTGTCATTTAGTGTACAGCTTATGGCCTTAATTCTGTAAACCCATTAGCTCTGAATATTTTTAAAGATAAGCGTCAACACGACTCGAGCTAAACAGGGTTTTACAGGCAAGTTGTTGAGATAATTAGCATCTTGTGCAGTGGTTTTCAACTTGTGTGGCCAGACACGCTGGTGCGCCATAGCTTTAGAGTTCAGTGGTGAATTTTAGATGGTGCTCGAAATATTAAAACAATACACGGAAAACCAAATCACATTTGAGTACATGTGTTTTGTATGGTGGTGTAGGGTGTTGTCCCTGCTGGTTGGGTGGGAAAGTTGTTGTATAACCAGTAACCACTACTCCTCATTCATGGTATTTTCCTCTGTAGTAGTGATTTGGTTTTTATTTCCACAATGTTGCTGATTATCAGTAAGCGTTATCCCTTGACCTTTGAGAGACCCCCCCCCCCCCTCACAACACAGCAGTAACAAACAAATACTTGGATGACCCACAAGCCACAAATAGACTATAAAGAAATATCTTCTGTTGCATATTGACAAGTTGATGTTGGTTAATGTTGGTGTTTTTCACTGTTTTTCCTCCTTCCACCTCATCTTGACTGCTATAATAATGAACAGTACACCTCTATTCATGAACTACTAGAGCTTTCCTTTTTTTGGCCAATTAATTGAGTTGGATTCAAATCTATTATAATTCTCCTTCCTGTTTGACGCAGCGTTGCACGAGCTTTTGCGCACGCTCGAATTCACTAAGCGCTTAGCACAGCTGCTCCATGGCCACGGGCAGACAGACTGCTGCTACATCCACTGCTTCACGGTACAGACAGAAGAGCACGATAGCATGTAAGCAAGGGAGCGTTTTTTGAGCGTCCTGCGTAAAAGCCACCGCACGGGACAGACACCAATTCGTCCATTTCTTTAATTTTTTTAAAAATTTTACGCTCTAAGGATAAAACGCGATCAGGGGAATTCAACTGAATGCTGATGGGGGTGAAAAAATCTCCTAATTAGTACTTGATCACACCATTTCTTCAGAGGGTTGTGTTTTTTCCGTCTGTGTT
>NC_139642.1:49401912-49404412 GCF_964638095.1 Poromitra crassiceps | reverse complement strand
TACACTAAATGTACACAAACGGCACATTCTGCTTGCCTGAAACTACACAAGTTAAAAAAATCAACTGAACTGAAACTAACTAATAAAATAATAGTAATAAAAAAAATATATAAACGTTTTACAAAAACAGAAGCTAGCTCAGGTCATCTAAAATCCAACTGAAATTAAACTGAATTCAGAAATGGGAAATAAAATACGAACAAAAACTATTGCAAATGATGAAAGCGGTGATAGTGACGTCACCGTAGTGTGCGTGGGTGTGTTCTGTGCATGCTGATCGTGTGTGTGTGTGTGTGTGTGTGTGTGTGTGTGTGTGTGAGAAAGGGAGAGCCAGAGGAGGAGGGGTGAAGGGGCGGGGGTTGGAGGGGGGGACATTATCTCCAGCAGGGGAATATTGAATTGGCCCCAGACAAACAGCCACGACGACCCCTGATGAGGTAACAATGGAGCGGGGTCAGCGAGGTCATGACCTGTCCTCAGCCCCAGACAAGCGGCCTGTCTGGACGGGCCCGGCCCCCAGACGCTGGTCCAGGGTCAGTTTAGGATGCATCACATCAGCTGGGATCAAGTAGGAACAGCTTTGAGGAGGAGCTCTCTGAAAGGTGCCGAGTCTCACAAGCACACATCTGTCGTTGCCCTACTTCAGCTCTTCATTAGGCTGTTGTGTTGTGCGCGCGTGTGTATATATGCTGTGTGTGTGTGTGTGTGTGTGTGTGTGTGTCCAGGAACTGTGCAGAGCCAATGTGCCTGTACAGAATGTCCTATTCTGCAGTAGTGTTTTTTTTTTGCAGCACGCTCCAGTTCAGTTTGTGAGGATGTAGGTTCACTTAACAGTGTGAGTGATTTGCATGTGCATGTTCCTCCCCCCTCCCCCCGATACATACTCTCCACTGGCTATCTCATCCGAAAGCGCTGGGTCGCACTGGAGAGTCATGCAATGGTACTGACAGGGTGAGAAGCATGTGTTTTAATATCGTAATAGATAAATAAATAAATAATTGAATCAACTTGGCGCATGGAGAGGATTTGCATGAAGCCCAGGCCTCCGCTGTGTCTCACACGCAGCATGCTGCCTCTGGGTAGCCCAGGTGGTGCTGCACCTGTTCTTGTGAGGAACACGGCTCCTCAGAGCTCCTCAGGGGTACATCATCATGCTCATCACTCACTCACGCACCACTCATGATTCATTAGTCGTGGCAACTTTGGGACAACTGGACGGTTTTTTTCCCCACTGTTTTTGCTATCACAATAATAGCCTACTACTAAAACGGCAATAACTAGGCATTGGCTTACCCATGTACTAACTACTCTTAGCCAGTGGATGAATATAGTTGATTTTGTATAATATACAGTGTGGAAGGGGTGACTTTCATTCTAAGTCTACATAGTAATGTATATTGCAGGTAAATTGAGAGGGTGGCACTGACAATTGAAACCCCCTCCTTTTTCAACTAAGTGTAACGGTTTAAAAAAGGGGAACAGAAAATGTAATCCTACTCCTCTATCTTTTTTCACATTACCGATGTGTTTCTAACAGCGTTAAAATAATAAAAATAAAAAAGGCAAAAAAAAAAAAAAAATACAATAAAAAAATAGATCTATACGTATTTATATATAGCCTACTACTATGAAATGATGTGCAACTCGAAGGTGTGATTCTCCACAGCAGTGCCACAAAGACCACAATTCCTGTATTGTTCTTTTAGGATGAAAGTGATTCTGTTGATGATTGTGATTTCTGCAACACCCTAACCTCTTCACTCTGTTTGCTTTCTTTTAGGATTTTCGGAAACAGGTTGCCCCCTTGCTCAAGAGCTTCCAAGGAGAGGTGAGTGTGCTGTTTTGTGTGTGTGTGTGTGTGTGTGTGTGTGTGTGTGTGTGTGTGTGTGTGTGTGTGCACACACACGTGCGTGGGGGTGAGTGTATATTGACACAGTGATAGAAACACATGCTCAAACACAGCATTCAAACAATGCAGTTTCAATGCCTGCTTGACATTCAATTTTGACTGTTGTTCACGCTGCCACTCTGTGTACCCTCCACTTCCTGCTCTTTCTGCTTTCATCTTTCCTCTTAAAGCCCCTCCCCTTCCTCCTCACACACCTCTCCTCTCCTCTGCCATCCATCTCCTCTGCCCTCTCCACTCCCCTTCTCATGTCCTCTCTCTCTCTCTCTCTCTCTCTCTCTCTCCTGTCCTCTCTCTCTATCTCTTATCTCCACTCCCCCTCTCCTGTCCTCTCCATCTGTCTTTCTCTCTCCCATCCCGCTCCTTTACCCTCTTCACTCTCTCCCTCTCTGTCTCTCTCTCTGTCTCTCCTCTCCCATCCCTCTCCTGCCCTCTCTTCACTCCCCCTCTCCTGTCCTCTCTCTCTCTGTCTGTCTGTCTCTCTCTCCCCCATCCCTCTCCTCTGCCTTCTCCACTCCCCCACTCATGTCCTCTCTCTCTCTTCTCTCTCTCTCTCATCTGCCCTCTTCACTCCCTCTCTCCTGTCCTCTCTCT
>NC_139642.1:49384412-49394412 GCF_964638095.1 Poromitra crassiceps | reverse complement strand
TCTCCCCTCTCCCCTCCCCTCCTCTCCTCTCCTCTCCTCTCCCCTCTCCTGTCCTCTCCTGTCCTCTCCTCTCCTCTCCTGTCCTCTCCTCTCCTCTCCCCTCCCCTCCTCTCCTCTCCTCTCCTCTCCCCTCTCCTCTCCTCTCCTCTCCTCTCCTCTCCTCTCCTGTCCTCTCCTCTCCTCTCCTCTCCTCTCCTCTCCTCTCCTCTCCTCTCCTGTGTTAATGGCTGCATCCAGTAATGGATCCACACTCTGAACTGCTGCTAAGAGCTGACTGGATAATCTGCCCCTGCTGTGGCTGGAAAGACTGAGCCAGCTGTTTCAATGATGTCAGCGTGCTGGAGGCAAACGAGCACACACACGTACACACACACACACACACACACACACACGTACACACACACACCCACACAGCCCGGCCCACGTACTCAGACGCACTCACTGGGGGGACAGACGGACGCGGACACGCACGGGCACGCGCCAAACGAAACGTATCCGTCATCGGGTGAACAGCTGAAGCGTCTCCCCGGGAAGGAAACACCGTCGCAGCCACTGTCGGGACAGACAGCCCACGATCGCATAGTGAGGACAGATAGATATGTAGAGATATGTCTCTCTGTGTCTCTGTCTGCCAGAGGACAGATAGATATGTAGAGATATGTCTCTCTGTGTCTCTGTCTGCCAGAGGACAGATAGATATGTAGAGATATGTCTCTCTGTGTCTCTGTCAGGACAGATAGATATGTAGAGATATGTCTCTCTGTGTCTCTGTCTGCCAGATGACAGATAGATATGTAGAGATATGTCTCTCTGTGTCTCTGTCTGCCAGAGGACAGATAGATATGTAGAGATATGTCTCTGTGTGTCTCTGTCTGCCAGAGGACAGATAGATATGTAGAGATATGTCTCTCTGTGTCTCTGTCAGGACAGATAGATATGTAGAGATATTTCTCTCTGTGTCTCTGTCTGCCAGAATGGATGGGCCTGCTTCTTCTGCCTGCATGGATGTGACGTTTCAGATGTGAGGCGCCTCTAACTGACAATTAGCGTTTCTTCTCTTCTCCTTCCTCCCTGCAGATCGATGCGTTGAGTAAGAGAAGTAAAGAAGCAGAGGCCGCCTTCTTGAACGTCTACAAGAAATTAATCGATGTCCCAGGTAAGCCTGTGTATAATGTGTGTGGAGTCTAGTGTGTGTGTGTGTGTCTGTGTGTGTGGTGTGTGTGTGTGTGTGTGTGTGGAATCTATTGTGTGTCTGTGTGTGTGTGCGTTTATTCAGACACCTCCCCAGTCCAAAGACCCAAGCTTGTGATCAGAAGACTTCCTTATCTATGCGGACAGCACCAACACAGGGGGAAGAGAAAAAGCGTGACACCCCCCCCCCCCCCCCTCCCCCCCATGCATCCAGGCGTGCGCGACGCCTTAATATGCCCCCCTCCCGCGAGAACCGGTCCCCGCCGGCGTAGCCTTCAGAGGGGTCTCAGCAGAAGGCGCGACCCGATACGGACGACAAGCGGCGCCGGCGATTGGCTGGCGCCGAGCGCACACGCGAGCAGTCACGTTCGGGCTGCACATTGCGGGGAGAGAGGGAAGGACACACAGTCCACAGTGGCACAGAACACACACAGACACACACAGCCATGCCGGGGCGGGGAGGTTTTCAGCTGTACGGGGAGCCCTGGAGGGCCCATATATGTAGGAATGAGAGAGAGGAGTTGAGTTCATCTATAGCGTAAGCAGGTCATCATACTCCCATATGGATAGACCTACAGTAATATCTTTGGATTGTACTGCTCCCAATAAGTCAGCGCCAGCTCTGACGGGGCTATTCTTAACTTGCAGCGAGACAATGATGTAATGCCTGATGCACACACACACACACACACACACACACACACACACACACACACACACAGACACACACACACACACACACACACACACACACACACACACAGACACACACAGACACACACACACACACACACACACACACACACACACACACACACACAGACACACACACACACACACACACACAGACGCGCACAGACACAGACACACACCAGGCGGGCTAATGCAGCAGTCTTGAAAGAGGAAACAGGGTGTTTTGTTCTGTCTTCTATCAGCTGAAGGCCTGGTTAGTCAGCCCACTGTGCTCTGCTTTGGATTAGACATGTCTGGCTGGCTGGGGGGGTGGGGTGTGGGGGGGGGGCGGGGGGTGCGTTCAGCACCACTGGCTCCACGAGTCAAACTGCTTTTAACAGGCGGTGCAGCTGATTTGGAGGGGGCCAATGTGAAGGACAAAGGTTTGATAAGATGGAGAGAAAGTTGATTTTCAAGGGCACTGAGGCAGATAGCAGTCCAAATCCAGGGCGCGCACTTATGTTCCTTGTGTGTGTGTGTGTGTGTGTGTGTGTGCGCGTGGGTGCGCGCACACTGCATGGTGTGTCACCTTGACGGCACAAAATCAGCATGAAATTCCCCAATCGTTCTCTGCTGATCTCTCATTAGCATAGTTAAGATATCTAACTGCGTGCGTCAGATGTGACAAACACACGCACGCACGCACACGCACACACACACACACACACACACACACACACACACACACACACACACACACACACCGCGCACACATCCCTTACCCCCAGCTGTAAGCTGTCATTTCCTTTTATCTGTAGAACACACATAAACACAAACTGCTCTCTTAGCTAGCATGCTGACGAGCGTCGCCCGCGTCTCTTGGCTGCCTGTCACCAGTCTGCCACCCGTGAGCAGCAATCAGCTGTGATTGGCCTGACTGGCAGAGCTCTGTCCATCACAGTGACAGTTAACCCCCTGCTGTGAGCTCGTTAAGGGGGCAACAATATGCATATTCCTATTGAGCTGTTTAGGCACGGCAGGGCTTAGGTTCAATATTAATTAATTAATAAAAGGAAATCAAAATTAATAATAATGCATAATTAATAGTTATAATTATAATATAATATGATTATACATATAATTAATAAATACAAATAAATAAATAAAATTTGAATCAATAACATTTCTCTGGCATTCGTACTTTTTTCCTGTATGTATGGAAAGTCTACCGAACCCGTGACACTACTGTGTCGTATCGAACCGAACCTTGAGTTTTGTGAACCGCTCGCGGAGAAGCTGCTAGAACGTTTCTAGATCGTTCTTTCTACCTTCCTTCCTTTGATGTCTCATTTGTTTCTCGCGTTACCTATTTTACAGGCCGCATCACAGTCAACTGTTTTAGTGATCACAGTCTAGTCTCTGTTGTTTATGTCTGTCTCATCTTTGTTGTTGCATTCGCTGTCTGTGTCTCTGTATCGCTCACCCAATACTCTTGCTGTCTCAGCAGTTGACGCATTATGCTGTGCTCCCCTGCAAAAAGAGAGAGAGCAGTAATTGCGTGCTTAGAGAAGCACAGGAACATGACTTCAAAGTGGATCTCCTGCCCCGACAATAGTATTGTTGATACAAAGCCTGCTAGTGTATCATTTAATAGCATTTATGGAGACGGTTTTGTTGATACAGAATCTAAACACTAGCCGTGCGGTGTTCTGTGCTCTAAGCCAGTGATGCCCAACCAACCAGGGGTACATGAGTAGCTTGCAGGGGGCAAATGATCAAAAAAGAAGAAGAAAGAAAAAGATTGCAAGTAATTTCATAAGCCCATTGCTAAAATGGTAACGTGCACGCTAGTCCTCCCACAAATGGTACGGGCACACTAGTCTAGATCTAAAAGTTTAAAAGCCGATCACCCCCTGCTGCTTTCCTGGCTAACAAAAAAAAATGTTTAAGTTGTACTCTTGATGTAAAAAAGGTATAAGTTGCTACAGTATGTTATTAACAAACTGAATCATAGTTCTGGCATTTTCTGGTTTTCCACTAACTCTTTGTGTCATTTGTTGTCTGACCTAGGGCTGGGGCGATATAGCTAAAAAGTATATCGATATGAAATATTTCATGTCAGTCGATATCAATAATTATTGATCATTTTTAATGACCCGTTTTTATTAATAAAAAAAAACATGAGAAGAGTTAAACTATCGAAAGTTTGATCAAACTATTTTTTTTATTGTATTGATGACGTGTCTATCGTCGTCGGTATATATTGCTATGGTTTTATCGCCCAGCCCTAGTCCCTGTATCATCGTAATAATGTTAATAATGTGATATTTTATTGAACCTGCTGCGATCAGTACATCTCCACAGGGAGGTGAGAGGTCAGGGACAGCTCCAGAACAGAACAGTGCCCCTGGAGCTGCTAGGGAGTCATTGCCGTGGTCAAGGTGTGTTAATGTGCTGTGTTGTCTCTGGCAGACCCTGTCCCTGTGTTGGAGCTGGCTCAGCAGCTGCAGCTGAAGCTCCAGAGGATGCACGACATTGAGACAGAGAACACCAAACTTCGAGAGACACTGGAGGACTACAACAAAGAGTTTGCTGAGGTCAAAAACCAAGGTCAGAGACAGACCATATATAGATGCACTCATTTTGGGTCTTCCTGGCTCTCAGAGAGGCCTCGGTGTAGGGCTGCACGGTTAGCCACACATAACACGATTAATTGTTGTGTAGTTAGGCAATGTTGGAGTGGAATAATATTTTCCTGGTGTGGTGTATCGATCGCTTCTATTGCCTGTGAATCATAACCTTTGAATTCACAACGTGTACCTACCGTATATGTATGTCACCAAAATGAAAATGAAAATGTAGAAGCAGGCAGACTGAAAACGTAGCGACAAGCAAAGTGTTAGGGAGGAAAATGCTTTTCTCCAGTCTGAATGTGAATTTATGGCGTTTTAGGGTGTGTGTCCACATAGCGTTTGTCAGCGTCTTTTTGGTGTTGGAAAAAAGTGCTGCCTGGAGCGCTTTTTGTGAGGAGAAATAAAAGCAGATGCTAGCTAATATTCCCAGCATACCAGCTGCACTAACCAGGTGGCTTAACGTAACGTTCGCATTTCTGCCAGACAATACAATGTTGTAGAACAATCAAGGCTTTCCAGATTACCAATTGTTGTTACAACGCTGTTCGTCATGTAAATTCAATGATTAGCCGACAACGTCCAATTTCTCCATCGCCCGGCGGGAAAAACAGGTTCAAATTTGCACAGTTTCTGTGTACATTTTAAGGCCTTGGGGATATAGCTACACCCCAAAGTAATAAAGTACCGTAGTACATATTTTCTTTCTTTAAATTTTGTAAATGATCACAAAGGCCACAATAAGAAAAAGACAATAGAGTGAAAACAAGACTTTCTAGCTGCTGATACCGAGAAGTACAGGCCTATGTAACGTGAGTAAACGTGTACAAGTGAAAATGTGTGCTAATGTCTGCAATGACGTGTCGCAAAACAAAGTTACTGCGATTTAATCATCACAATCACACAGTATTTACCCAAAATAACCAGGATTGTCATTTTTGCTGTAATGGTGCAGCTCTACTTGGGTGGTAGCATCACCAGCAGTCTGTCGAAGAGTGTTTAAAAACAGTGAACTTTAAAGAGCAAAACATAAGGTCATCGGAACCAATTCAGAAGGGCTTTTCAAAAGGACCAGAGCACGTTAGAACATAGTTTAATGCCTCATGCATATTTTCTAATAGGTGTTCAGGGGGAAAAAACACACCAGGCCCAGTTTCATAAATAAAACATGACGGGCTACCTCGGGGTAGAGCAAGATGGAAAAAGTGACAAAGGCAGAGCGACAAGTGAGAAGGAGTCATAAAAACGCTGTAATATCGGCGTAAAAAAGGAAGGGTGAGTGAGCGAGCCGCCGAGTGTTTTGGAATGGAATGCCCCCCCTTCTCCAGCCAGAGTTAATTGGAACAGCTCGATAGCGGCAGGGTTCCATTCTGCCATTGATTTTCCTGTTCCCTCATCCTTTATCCCTCCTTCCTGCCTCAATAGATGGGGGATATTTAAACCCCAAAACACACTGTGGAACTCCCACTCCTGTTACACGCACACACACACACGGCCGCACACACACACACACACACGCGCACGCGCACACACAGGGGCCATTGATCCCCGCAACCTAAATGTTTAAAGTTCAGTTAAGCAGTTAAGGGGTAAGAGGGCTCTGAGGGGACTCTCCTCTATTGATTATGTGTCAGGGCCGTGAGACTGGAGTTTAAATCACACACACACACACACACACACACACACACACACACACACACACACACACACACGAGCGCACACACATACACACACACACACACACACACACACACGAGTGCACACACACACACACGAGCGCACAAGCACACACACACACACACACACACACACACACACATCAACGCGCACACACAAAGTGCTAAGAGCCCTCAGTCAAAGGCAGCAAGCAGCAGTGCTCTTTATCTTTGTCTCACTCACTTATATCTTTCTCTCAGACACACACACACACACACACACACACATACACACACGTACGCACACACACACACACACACACACACACACACACACACACACACATGTACACACACACACACACACACACACACACACGCACACACAGGCCTATTTATGACCCCAGTTATGTGTTAGATTTATTTGCGGCTGCCCCATACAGAGCCTGGCCGTCAGCAGGTTATGGGGTTTCAGCACTAATGCAGGCCTAATGAATACAGCCTATCTGCTGCCGGTGGACGTTGAATATTCTATGGCGGCGGTGGATGTAAAGATTAGGCCGGCCGGAGCCACCGGGGGCAGCGCCGCGCAGCCCTCCTCCTCTGTGCTGCTGACAGAGGAAGAATGTGGGATATGAAACACGGTTCCTTTTGAAAAAGGTCAATGACCCGTTTGAAAGCATTATCGTCATCATTACCATTTATCATTTCTAGGAAAGCGCAGTGTTTCTCCCCCTCCCTGTGTTTTGCACTTTCTTAATCTTTCTCCTCTTCCCTCGGCACCTCTGTGTGTTCCTGCCTTACCGTCGTCCAGAGGTGACCATCAAGTCCTTGAAGGAGAAGATCCGCGAGTACGAGCAGTCTCTGAAGAACCAAGCGGAGAACCTGGCTCAAGAGAAAGAGCTGCAGCTACACAACGACTATGCAGAGAAGGAGAGGTACTGTGTTGCTGAAGCTGTTGCTCATGTAATAATAACGTGCATTATTTTGCTGTTTGAAATCTGTGGGCCATTTCACCCTCAGGCAGAACTTCTCTAATGTTAATATCTTAGGTTAGTAGTGTTGGCTTTGCATCGCAGCGCTATTCATGACTAAATACTAAAGTCATGTTTTAAAATGTATGTAAAATACTCTTCTTGTAATAACAGTTTCTGTCTGATATGCTTTTTCCCCACACAAAAAAAGTTTAATTATCTTGTTAAAATCTTTAAAATTACATCTACTCCTTCTCCCCCGTTAAAAATTCCAGAGTGTATGAATTATACAAATATATTTAATCTCAAACGTTTTCCTGCTGGCCTGCTACTTCACTGTAAAGTCCACTCTCAGTGTATGTGCACTGGAGCCTTCAAGTTTCCCTTTTTGTAAGTTGAACATTGGACAGATATCTTGGCTTCCAAACTATTTGTGATGTCACAAATCATGCCCGTAGGCCCACCCCCTAAAATTGGGTTTTCAGTGAGCACAGAGAGACGTTCCACTTTCAGCAGACGGATGTGAAAATAGCCTCCTAGTGTCAAACTCAACTCTGCACTGCACTCACATCATTCAGCACAGTGAAGCTCACACATCCAGCTGAAGGAACAAGAAGAAAAACACGCTTTTGACTTCAGGCGCTCTTTAGTCATTAAGTAGTTCTGTGTCTTCTGAATTTGTCTGTTAATTAAATGTTTGATTTAATCAACTTATAAACCAATCAACCCGATGAACTTATGGCTTTCCCCCACTGTTGCTGTCTTCCTGACAATGAATGCAGGAATGGGAATGACCTTTAGAAAGGACAGTGGCAGCATTTTTCTCATGTGGGTTCTTGTTGTTCTTGTCTTGATGGGAATCAAACGCCTCACATTAGTTTCTTGCTTTTCTTCATCAAGATGTTTGTTCTGAGCCACTGCTGCCATAGACCTCCACTGTGTCTGAAGGTAGAGCTGCTGCCATAGACCTCCACTGTGTCTGAAGGTAGAGCTGCTGCCATAGACCTCCACTGTGTCTGAAAGTAGAGCTGCTGTCATAGGCCTCCACTGTGTCTGAAGGTAGAGCTGCTGCCATAGACCTCCACTGTGTCTGAAAGTAGAGCTGCTGCCATAGACCTCCACTGTGTCTGAAAGTAGAGCTGCTGCCATAGACCTCCACTGTGTCTGAAAGTAGAGCTGCTGCCATAGACCTCCACTGTGTCTGAAAGTAGAGCTGCTGCCATAGGCCTCCACTGTGTCTGAAAGTAGAGCTGCTGCCATAGGCCTCCACTGTGTCTGAAAGTAGAGCTGCTGCCATAGGCCTCCACTGTGTCTGAAGGTAGAGCTGCTGCCATAGACCTCCACTGTGTCTGAAGGTAGAGCTGCTGCCATAGACCTCCACTGTGTCTGAAGGTAGAGCTGCTGCCATAGACCTCCACTGTGTCTGAAGGTAGAGCTGCTGCCATAGACCTCCACTGTGTCTGAAAGTAGAGCTGCTGCCATAGACCTCCACTGTGTCTGAAGGTAGAGCTGCTGCCATAGACCTCCACTGTGTCTGAAAGTAGAGCTGCTGCCATAGACCTCCACTGTGTCTGAAGGTAGAGCTGCTGCCATAGACCTCCACTGTGTCTGAAGGTAGAGCTGCTGCCATAGACCTCCACTGTGTCTGAAAGTAGAGCTGCTGCCATAGACCTCCACTGTGTCTGAAAGTAGAGCTGCTGCCATAGACCTCCACTGTGTCTGAAAGTAGAGCTGCTGCCATAGACCTCCACTGTGTCTGAAAGCTGCTGCCATAGACCTCCACTGTGTCTGAAAGTACCACTGCTGCCATAGACCTCCACTGTGTCTGAAAGTAGAGCTGCTGCCATAGACCTCCACTGTGTCTGAAAGTAGAGCTGCTGCCATAGACCTCCACTGTGTCTGAAAGTAGAGCTGCTGCCATAGACCTCCACTGTGTCTGAAAGTACCACTGCTGCCATAGACCTCCACTGTGTCTGAAGGTAGAGCTGCTGCCATAGACCTCCACTGTGTCTGAAGGTACCACTGCTGCCATAGGCCTCCACTGTGTTTGAAAGTAGAGCTGAGAAAAATCCCCCAAATAACCACGTTTACACACAAAAAAGGCTGCTTAAATATCAGGTGTCGCCCTTTTTTTGTTGTTGGAGAAAGTGCTTTATTGTGCCATAATAGAGCAGCGAAGGAAGAGCCTGCGTCTATTCAAGCCTATTTTCAAGGGATTTGGACGTGTCTACGATTTCAGATCCACTGCAAGTCTGTGACAATAAGGAATGAGCACAAAATGGCTTCCAGATATTTCAGTATGAGGCAAGACGATGCAGACCAGTGAGCTGATGCATTAACTCCTATCAGGGCTAGAGTGGCCTAAGACTCACATGTGTATATAACACCAACTGTCCTTTAGCAGGAAGTAACTCATTCAACATGAAGACAATTCAGCTAATTGGCTAAGCTCAGTGTCCTCGGTAACTATAGGCGAGATTATGAGCCATTGAAGCAGTTTAAATATGATCAAAAGGACTAACCCTAAGCTAATTTTAGGAATGTTTTTTTTGTAAAGGTTTGATCACTGAGGTTTGAATCTACTCTGCTGTTTTGTATATATAGTTACAGTACAGCATCAGACTTGGCTTTGATTCCAAGATAAACAACTAGCTCTGTGATCATCAATATGATAAAAAAATAATCCTGAGCCTGTAACTTTAAACCCATTAATGATAGCATCTGTGTTGTTTATCAAATAGAGCTAATAATTTCCCCGCTGCCAATCTCATTATGCAACGTCCCACTATGTTGACGCTCATTGGCCCTTTCAGACGTACAGCAGAAGATCAATTGTCCGAGCGTACTTCCTGTACGTCAGTGTTTTATAGGCCCCTTC
>NC_139642.1:49334412-49376912 GCF_964638095.1 Poromitra crassiceps | reverse complement strand
TCAGTAGGCTGTCCTGTGTTGCATTTTCCCCTCATAGATATTTTCCACATCTCTATCAGTGTGGACAAATGATAGGTAAATCTATCAGCCATAAAATAAGTTTTCCCAAGTCAATAAGAGGGCTATTATGGGGACTGAAACAAAGTGGCCTTCGGGCGTTTTTAACGTTCCCCCTCACCTCTGCCCCCTGAAGGGCTATGTGTGAACTGTAGGCAGGTAACAATATACCGGTACTGTCTTACTGCGATATCGAGCCCACAATATGTTGCACAGCATGCATGGACCCCTTGTGCAAGCATGCTGATATTACTGGTAGTTTCAATTTGAGTTCAAATACATTTTTCTTCAAGGCAAAACGGGGCATAGTACGTTTACAAGAGGGGGGTGGTTGTACCGTGAAATACCGTATACCGTGATATTTTGGTAGATACCGTACCACACTGTATCGTACTGTGAAGTGAAATGTCATATTGTTACATCCCTAGTGAACTGTGAAGTGTGTGTGAGGGCTTTTATTGTGAAGGGCTGTGCGTGAAGTGTGTGTTGGGATTTTATTGTGAAGGGCTGTGTGTGAAGTGTGTGTCGGGCTTTTATTGTGAAGGACTGTGTGTGAAGTGTGTGTCGGGCCTTTATTGTCAAGGACTGTGTGTGAAGTGTGTGTCGGGCCTTTATTGTGATGGACTGTGTGCGAAGTGTGTGTGTTGCCCTTTTATTGTGAAAGGCTGTGTGAAGTGTGTGTTGGCCTTTTATTGTGAAGGCCTGATGTGAAGTGTGTGTCGAACTTTTATTGTGAAGGGCTGTGTGTGTTCGCATGCTCAATTCCTCTCGGGCATTGTGGCTATTTGTACAGGTTATATTGTAGTTCAGTGTCCTGTGTTGCCTCCTCCCTCATCGTTATCTCCACATCTCTCTATCAGTCTGTGCAGACAAATGATAGGTAGATAATCTATCAGCCATCAAAGAGGGTTATTAAACTATTTTGCCCATGTCCAATAAGAGGGGTATTATGGGGATGTGTGCCTGCTCTCTGACCTCCAGCGAGTGAGAGGTGAAACATGGCCCCCATCCAGACCATTAGTCAGACACAATCACACAGCTTCATAGCAGATTAGTCTGTGTAGTAGGACTTAGAGCTCTATTAGTGTAATCCCTCTGTTTTAGTGTGGCCTGGGTTTAGGAGCTTACATGTGTGCGCACACACACACACACATGTACACACACGCACACACGCACGCACACACACACACGCACACGTAAATACATGTATGCACGCACGCGCACACACACACACACTCACACACACACACACGCACACTTAAATACATGTATGCACGCACACATACAAGCTGCTTGGGTTATAGAGTTCACAATCAATGGATTAAGGTGAAATTTAGACAGCAGCTTAATGGACACGACATTGGCATAATGTGTACTCTAGGAGCGCACACACACACACACACACACACACACACACACACACACACACACACACACACACTTTGAGAATCGTCCACATTTACATCTTCCCCGTTACTGATTTGTGTGCTGTACTTTAGTCTGTGTCTGTTAAGCATTGCCACATCCAGTATCCACCCTCTCTGTCTGTGTAGTCAAATGTGCGTTTCCTCCTCAGGGCCGATGAGATTGAGATGGTGATGACAGACCTGGAAAGAGCCAATCAGGTAACGCCCTGCCACCACTCACAGTCCTCCCTGTGCGCTTTAACACGGCATCGTGCAGACTTCATCATCACGTTTGGCTTTAGCCAAGTCTTACGGTTAATATTGCTGTGGGGGTTTTTTTTAACTAAGAAAGCAGTGAAACTGTGTTCTTTGGCCATACATATAGTGGGAGAGATTCATTATTCATTATTCACAAATATATATACTGGTACAGGCTGGTTAAATTGAAATATTGTTATCCGTCCAGAGAATCAGGGAAGTATAATAGCTTAGCTTGCATGAACAAAGAATGCATTGATTATCATTGTCAGGGCTATTAGCTTCACATGTTCCATTAGACACCTACTCACCCTCTCCAGCTGAACTAGCCCCTCCCCCCCACCCACCACCTCCAGTGCGCCCCCTGCCCTTGAGTTGTAAATATTCCTGTGGTATCTGGTAATGTCATTGTTGTTAACTTTCATTATTAGCCCAACAGTATGATTTGTGGCTGAAGGGATAGCATAGGCATGTAATGTTAATGTAGGCCTAGAGGTTAGTGCTCCGACTATAATGCCACACACACACACACACACACACACACACACACACACACACACACACACACACACACACACACACCCACACACACACACACGCTCTATTCACACTTCTGATTTGAGGTTTACAGAGGATGACAGCATGGCCTCCAGCTTAGTCACAGACTTTTATATGCTTTTATAAGGAGAAAATGGAAAACAGGATTTTTTCACCCACCCAGTCAATAAGCTCTCTCAATATGGTTGCAATTAGGAACAGTTTGGTATCGGCTCCCCGTAACTCTTAATGATGGCGAGTTGGCGAACGTTCCAGATCGTTCCCAACAGTAGCGTGGCAGTTTGGCTGTGAATATGAAGTGCTGAGTCTCTTCTGAACGCTCCTGCCTTCTTGTTTCATTTTTGATTACATCACATAAAGGAAAAGTCCACACTAAAACAATTTAACAGTAAAAAAAAACAAAAAACAAAAAAACAAACAGATGTTGCCATTATGCACATTAACATTTCTGGGCTCTTTTTGTTGTTTGGTGTTTGTGTTTTTCTTATTCACGCGGATAAGTGGCCGAACCTAGACCACATCGCGTCACGTCAAACTATTTCCAGAGAATGCCGTTTGATAGCAGAAGAACATTTTAAAGCATTTAAATTTGAAACCATCAACAGTAACGGATCAGGTTTTGGTGTCAGTCTCTCAGAATCAAAGAGCAAAGGGGCTTCTTTCCAAAGCAAATTTGTAAGAAATCCATCATGCCGGGCCAGGCAGAGACACCGATTTCTCCACCGACAGCTGCCTCAATAAATCATAATACAACGCAGCCACAAGATGCAATGTTGCTTTCTGAGGCTCGCTATCAGTCTCTCGCTCTCTCTCCACCTACACGTATAACCCGTGGAACTGACATCCCTGCCCGCTTCTCGGGGCTTGTCAAAAGCCGAGGCAGGTTAAGGGAAAGTGTTTGTGTATCAAAGAAGAAATTACAGCACACCAAATAAACTTCTGGAGTGCATCTAACGTCACAAATTGATGATGTATATAACAGTGTGAGAGGGCGGATTGTTACTTTAACCTTTCCTCCTCTCTCCTTCCAGCGGGCAGAAGCGGCTCAGAGGGAGGCGGAGTCACTGAGAGAGCAGCTGTCCATGACTAACCAATCCCTGCAGCTCGCCGGCCAGATCCAGGCCGACCCCGACACGGTAACGCATTGCACCCGTTCACTGATTGACGGGATGGCCGATAAACATTATATTGACTGACTGAGGATCAGCTTTGCTTTGTTTTGCCAGGTCAGCTGCTAGAGAGGATAGGCTCCATTTATTGATCCCTGCATTCGTTGATCTTTAAGATCAGGCATTGGAGTTGCCAATAATGTATCGATTGATCAATCAATACATTATTGGCAACTCCAATGCCTGACCTTAAAGATCAATGAATGCAGCGATGATCAATAAATCGACCTTTAATCAACCTATGACTACTGTTTGTGTGTTCGAGTGGCAAGTTGCCGAGGTGGCACTAGGTGATTGGCTCATTGATTAACTATATTGATGTATTTAACGTGTAGAAACTGATTGGCTGACTTTATTGATCTCCTGGTGGTGGATGGTTGTGATTGGTTGATTGATTACCCCTGATTATTGGTCTATAGGAGCAGGCCTTTGAAATGATCAATGATCCATTGATCAGCTTCCTTATGTCTGGCAGTGGACATAGTGATTGATTGCTGTATTGATTAAGTGAATAGATTTTTTGAGAGCAGGAGCTGGCAGTTGAGATGGTGACTGGCCTGATAAGTACTTGTGTAGCTGGAGTGTAGCTGTTGATTTGCTCACAGGTTAAACTGCTGTCCTGTTTGGCCTATAGGAGCAGGCGGTGGAGGCGGTGTCCCGCACCAGTCTGGAGGCGGAGCTCGGGGCCAAAGAGAGGGAGAGCGCCCAGCTGGTGGAGGACGTCCAGAGACTGCAGGCCAGCCTGACCAAACTCCGAGAGACCACCAGCTCCCAGATCAGCCAGCTGGAGCAGCAGCTCAGCACCAAGACTGCCACTCTCAAGGTAACACGGCTAACGGAACATGCAGCCATTTTGTTTTCAAGGATTTCAGTTATTTTTGGACACTTGACCATGGCCATGAATTTCTATCAGGACATGGTTTTTCCTGCCTTTTTCCTGCTTTGTTGTGTTCCTGGTCACACAGGCAAACACACTGCAATGATCAACATCACTGGACTCATCCTGGGATCCAATAACTGCTTTTATTTACACAATAAACTGCTTTTATTCTCACAAATTATCAGTTCATTTATTAGCACATCATTTCATTTCTATGTCATCCACAGGAACTGGAGGAGAAACTGCAGAAGCAAGCTGACTATGAGGAGGTGAAGAAGGAGTTGAGGTGAGGAGCGCAGGCTGAGATGTGTGTGTGTGTGTGTGTGTGTGTGTGTGTGTGTCCAGCATAGATATTTATATAGTCCTTTTCTAGTCTACCGACCACTCAAAGCGCTTTACAACACATTCCTACATTCACACACACATTCATACGGCGATGGCAGCAGCACCATTGGGAGTATCTTGCCTAGGGCACTTGGACATGCAGAATGGAGGAGCCGGGGATCGAACCACCGACCTTCTGATTGGTGGACGACCCGCTCTGCCTCCTGAGCCACAGCCGCCCCAGATCTATCTAGATCTATTTATTGTATGCGTTTGATGTCTTAATCATGTTAAACAAGAAGCGTGTCCCCGTTTAAGATCTCTAACTCAATTGAGTGCACTTAATAAACATAAAGCTTGTGTGTGTGTGTGTGTGTGTGTGTGTGTGTGTGTGTGTGTCTGTCGCAAACCCCCCTACCCCCCCCCCCCCCCTTCCTCTCCTCTCTTTGTCCTTAAACAGACAGGAATAGAAAGACAGCATACTAAACCTTGGTTCTGTGCTTAGACTTCATGTGGATCATGACATGTTTCTCTCTCCTCAGTATCCTCAAGTCTATGGAGTTTGGGCCTTCCGACTCAGTGCAGGTAATGGCTACAGATAGAATCTCTACACCCGGGTGATGTTTAGTGATACATGAACATGACAGAAGAAATGTTGCAAGAAACAGTAGCAATATTGATGACAACCACTTTAACCAAAATGTGCTCATTAAACCATGCAAAGACACTATTCAGTACATTCAAAAAGTAATTTAAAAAACATCGTTGTACAGATTGAAAAGTGCACGTGAACATGTCGAGGGAGAGCCAGGAGCAAAGTTAATTTGAAAAGTCAAATTTTTTATTTCTCTTCCATTTCTGCGCCTGTCCCCTCCGTCACTCCGTCAGGACTCATCCAAGCCCCTGGAGGTGCTGCTGCTGCAGAAGAACCGGAGTCTTCAATCTGAGAGCGCCTCTCTGCGCATCGCCAACACTGAGCTGAGTGGTAAGTCTGCCTCCGCTCTACGGCTATAATGGCCAGGGTTAAGTAACCATGGTCAGACCGCAAAACCTGAACTCGGACAACAAAAAAGAATGACCGCCGAAAGAATGACCGCAGAAGTTGAGTCCTTCATCCATGGTTGGCTACAGGAAGGCCGGACTGCAGGTAAGGCTGCGGGGACAGAGCTATGCACAGATCAGAGCAAGGTAGTGAATCGAAGAATACGCGCAGCGGCGCATACATTCTTCTCGTTTTCTCTGAGAATACTTTTCCAAATGGTTTTTGTCTTGTTGAGAGTTTGGCAACTTCAATCGTTTGTTAGTAATTAGTTGAATATGCAGAAGACATACAAAACTTATTTTGATGCAAAGAGTCACATGTTGTTTTAAATTTGAACACACTCCACAGAGGAGAAATGAATGTATCTGTGGTGTCCAAGCAGGAGTTCAACCTGGACAGTAGCAGAGTAGCAGTACATAAAAACGAGGACACCATATTCTGCCCTCTACACCAGTGTTTATGGGGTTGAAATGTCATGTCTCGAGGCTTGAATAGTTGAATAGCTTTGAATTGATTAACATTCAAAGTAAGGGGAGCGTGCTGTCTAACTCAATCATGTAAAATCTCCAACTGCTTATGCATTAGAATAATATTTCTCCCAGTGCTCAATTGCCTGCTTATCATCAGGATCGTTTTCCAGTGGGATCCAGGTTGAGAAATTATACTTTATATTTATTTTGGTGAAAGTAAAAATGATTACTCTTAAATACTTGGGGGGGGGGGGGGGAAGTAGTGACGTTAGGCCTTTACTCAGAGTCAACAGAGCTGTACAGTCTCTATTTATGGTGACATGCATCTGTGTTTTTCCATCTGGAAACTTTTTCCCCCTTTTTTGGTTTCTTTTTTTTCTCCAAATGAATTTATTGCTCTATTTGTTATTTTTCATGGATGTGATTTTTAATGAACCGACGTCTTTGGTAAAGCAACATCTGCAATGGAGCGATGCAGTGGCTAGCAACACACTGTGGAGGGCAGCATGGAGAGGACTCGCATGATGTATTGGTTATCTGTGGACAATCATCATTTGCTCTGTCCAATTACTTCCCCTTTGCCTGCCAGAGAGACTGAGCCGCGGGCAAAGCTACACTGCCTGAGCAGTACAGTGTCAATTGTCTTTTCCCCCCTTCTTCTTCTTCCAGGCTGCTTACAAGAAAGGTACAAATCACAAATGCATGGGCATATTGTCTCTGGGGGGGGTTAGCAAAAAAAAAAAAACGGAGAGCAAAACGTTAATTAATTTGGAAAAGACCTTTGATTAAGATCTCTTTTTCAAGTTTTATTTTTCTCTTTTCGGAAACCCCCCCTTTTTTTTGTTGACTCCCCCATAATGCATGGTGTGTTTGACCTTTCTTGTAGGGTCAGCCGGGCGGAAAGGGACAGACGTGTCCACACCCAAGGAGGAGGCCATGCCCAGCGACCCCTCTTCTTCGCCCCCTCCTCCTCTTCCCTCTCTCCCCTCCTCCTCCCACCTGCCCATGTCTCGCTCTTACACGGATTCCATCAACACCACCACCACCTCCACCAGCAGCAGCAGTGAAACATACCCTTTCACTCCTACGGGCATTGGACAGGACTTCTACTCCCCTGCCTTTCCTCTGGTGGGCGGCAAGATGGCCCTCAGTTCCCTGCTACAGCGCCAGCTGCTGCAGACCTTCTACTCCAAAGCCCTGCAGGAGTCGTCAGGGATCCCGGGCGGGGCGCTGCTGTTCGCCCCCTTCACCCCGACCCTCGGCTCCATCCCCACCTCCACCCCCGGCTCTGGGTCCATCCCTCTGGCGGCCAGCAGCCCCCAGCCGCCTCCGGCCAGCCCGGACATGGCCATGCTTAACGGGAGCAGCACGGCCGGCAGCGCCCCCTCCCCTTCCCCCAGCCACTCCGACGCCACCACCGGCAGCGTTCTGGACGGGGAGGACATGGACACGTCCGAGATCGCCCGGCAGGTGAAAGAGCAGCTGATCAAGCACAACATCGGTCAGCGCGTGTTCGGCCACTACGTGCTGGGCCTCTCCCAGGGCTCGGTCAGCGAGATCCTGGCCCGGCCCAAACCCTGGAGCAAGCTGACCATCCGGGGGAAGGAGCCCTTCCACAAGATGAGGCAGTTCCTCGCCGACGAGCAGAACATCCTCGCGCTGCGCAGCATCCAGGGACGACAGAGAGGTGAGTCTTGCGTGTCTTAATGTGCTTCTAGCGTGCGTGTCTTGTGTGTTGTATGCGCGTGAGTGGACATGTGAGTGAAGCCCTGCACAGAGACATCGATTCGCTTGTCAATATTATGGACAAGCTTTTTATTTTTCGTTCTCCCTCCCGACTCCCATCCTGTGCCACACCTGTGTGTTTTGAGTGAGTTCCTAGTCATGCACTGACCCCGAGAGCAAGCATTGGTCAATACAGAAACCTTTCACAGATCAATAGTATCGATTGGTGGGAACTGGGAGGAAGGCGGGGTTACTGTTATCTACGGGTAGATTCGATTAGCGGGGGCCTGCTTTCGTTAACGCATCAGGACATTTCTGATTGAAGGAGGTCTCACTCCATAAACATAGCATAGTCCACCACCTAGACATAGTGTGTGTGTGTGTGTGTGTGGAAAAGAAATGAAGGCTACTTTTAGCATGGCTCCGTTTGTTAACTTGTAAACCATATACAGTATGCCACACATCTCTATCTTTGCGGCGGCTCACCGAGTCATGTTACAGAGCACAGTAGGGCGCCCAGTAGTCTAGCTGGAGAAGAAAAACACACAAGTGCTGTAACCTAGTGTGTGTTACATTGTTTTTAACAGAGGGCTCAGGCCAGCCCCAGCTTAGCCGAGTGTTTCAGGATGTTCCGAAGCGGAGAGCCTTCTCTGATACAGCCTCGCACACAGGTCTGTCCCCTCCCGTTCACACACAGAGATCCCAGCACGTTGTGTCTGTGTGGCATGTTTGTGTTGGGGTGTGTGCATTGTATCTACCACGCGTGCGTGCGTGCGCCTGTGTCTTTGTGCGTGCGTGTGTTTTGCGTTATTAATCTGCGGGCAGGCATACAGTGAGACATGTGTCTTGAAGGTAACCACATAGTTACACAGTTCCAGTGACTTGCGTCAAAGGCAAGCCGGCATGTGTATTTAGGGAGTTTATTGGTAGTTGTTATTGTGCGGGGAGCGTTTACTGTACGAGCCCTGCAGCACGTGTGCATGTGTGAACTCCAGAAAGGGCCCGGAGAGAAATGACGGCGCTCCCTCCTCTCCAGTCTAGTAGCTTCAAAGCTCCAGTGGTGGGAATGTTGTTCCTTGTGCTGCTGTGCAACGTTTTAATTATTTGGCGTCCTCTGTTTTCTGCTTGGTTATATATGTATTTATATATATCTTTATATGTTTTAATCTGACCAGGTTGTGTTCTCTCCTCCCACACTCCCTCTTCCCATCTGCCTTCCAGGTAACATCACCGCTCGCATCCGCACCCCTGAGGCCAGCTCGGACGAGGCCATCAAGTCCATCCTGGAGCAGGCCAAACGAGAGCTGCAGGTGCAGAAAGCCGGTGAGTCGTCGTTGTGTCAGCTTCGAAAGTGTCAAAACTATAGACCCTTTTCGCAGGGGCCTATTTTGTCTCGAAAAAGGCACACTTCTGGAAACCCTCATTAGTGTTTTGCTTGCACCTGTGTTTACCCTGCCTTTTCGACACATAGTGGCCCCCGTGAAAAGGGTCTATAGAAGATGAACGTTTTTGGCCGTGTTTGTGTCAGTGTCTTCTGTGACAGTTCTTTCCCCTCTCCCTCAACAGACTTGTCCCATGCTCCCTCCTCATACGGGGGGCTGAAAGGAGGTGGTGGCGGCGGAGGCGGAGGAGGGGGCGGAGGAGGCGGCAGCGGTTCGGACGAGGCGATCCGCTCCATCTTAGAGCAGGCCCGCAGAGAGATGGAGGCCCAGCAGGCGGTGCTGGAACCCATGCTCAAAGCCTCGTCTTCCTCGTCTTCCTCCTCGCTGTCTCATCGGGACTTCCTGGGCTCTCCGCTCACCGCTCCCCTCCCCCCGTACAACCCGTTGGCCCTGTCCCTCAAGAAGCCTCACAGTTCCCTCCTGTCCTCCCCCTCGTCCCCGTGTCCCATCCTCGACTACAGCACCAGCGTGAAGAGAGAGGGCAGGGCTTCTCTCGGCATGGACATGTCCACAGACGGTGCTCTCAGGCTGGGCAGGAGCTCCGAGGGCTCGGCCCGCTCCGGGAGCGGGGGAGGAGGCGGCGGCCTGGGTCACTGGAGAGAGCAGTGGTGGAGCAACATGCACACAGACCCCCGCAGAACAATAATGCCCACCCAGTCAGCAGAGGAGAACCACACCCAGGAGGACTCCAAAGAGGTGAGGAGGGGGCGTGGCAAATGGGGGAAAAGGGGGGTTGGACTTCATTAGAATGAAAACAAATCCACTTTAGTGTGGGAAAACTAATACTTGTCTGCGTGTGCACGTGTGTGCATGTCTGTGTGTGTGCGCGTTCGTGGTGTGTGTGTGTGTGTGTGTGTGTGTGTGTGTGCGCGCGTGTGTGTGCGCGTGTGTGCGTGCGTGTATTTCATCTACCCCCTATAAAGTTGTCTCTGCTGTTTATATGATATCATTCTATTTTTAGAAGCTGCGTGTCTGACTCCATACTCTCTTGGTGTGTGTTTCAGGGAATATTGATTGATAGTCTGTCTCGACACAAACCGTGGAGCAAGTTGAACCAGAGGAGCAGAGAGCCCTACCTCCGCATGCAGCTGTGGCTCAATGGAGACCAGGGCCAGAACACACACACCCAGCCAGCCCAGAACCAAGGTAAAGAAATAACACCTACACACACACACACACACACACACACACACACACACACACACACACACACACACACGACACAACCATACATAGACGTTATAATAACCATGCGCCTTGGGCTAGACCAGAGCATTGCTTTGTATGCATGATTATAGCTAGTGGCTAGTTGCTACTGTCAGCCTGTCACTCTCCCCCCTTCCCCCTCCCACCATTCCCCCCTCCCCCCGTCCCCAGTGCTGTGGCAGTGTCAGCCAGCAAGCTGCTGGTTTGTCATGTCATAGACAAGCTAGTGTTGCAGCGCCAGATGGCAGTTATGTGTGTGTGCGTGCGAGTGCGTGTGCGTGTGCATGTGTGTGTGTGTGTGTGTGTCTCTCTCTCTCTTTCTCTCTGGGGGTGTAAACAGCAGCTAATGTACACTGACAGCTCCTCATGACTGCTCTCTTCCAGCCTGCTGCGCTGCACAACAGTGCCACACAGACAGAGACAGGGACAAGAAGGAATAGGAGGAGGAAGCCAAAAAAGCTTCAAAGTGAAAACTTAAGCGCCCTCCGCTGTTTGTTTCATAGCAATTGAAGCTAGTCGATGTAATCTGAAGCCCGATGGGGGAAATGGGGACTTGGTTTGTAGACCTAAGCAGTGTGTTTGCTAAGCTGTTGTTGTTGATCTTTCTGACCGCGTCTTCTCCTCCTCCTCTAGCAGAGGGTACCCCCAAGACGTCGGCAAGCTGCAGCCCCGCTCCAGAGTCCCCCCTCAGTTCGGCGGAGGAGTCCGTCAACGGTCTGGCAGTAGATCCGCTCGCTCCGCACTCCTCCAGTCTCAAAGCTCCCTCTGAAGAGCCCTCAGGTGGGGAGTCGCAGCCCGGCACCCCCCTGCCTCTCCCTGCTCTCCCTGGTCCCCACACGGGCCTCAGCATTCAGGAGATGGTGGCCGTGTCCGCAGAGTTAGACACTTATGTCATCACCAAGAAGGTTAAGGAGGTGCTGACTGACAACAACCTTGGTGAGGAATCCAGGTTTTATCTGTTGAGTTCTGCTCTCCTGCTGTGTTTCTGCTGCCGGCTCTGTGCATTTCCGTTTGCTTTTCCCCTCTTCCCTCCCCTCCTTGCTGTGCTTTTGGCAATTTTTCAGTTGTTGAACCAGTGCTCTCTGGACTGACCTTCTCACCGCTCCTCCTCCCTCTCCCATCCCAGGTCAGCGTCTGTTCGGGGAGAGCATCCTGGGTCTGACTCAGGGGTCTGTCTCGGACCTGCTGGCCCGGCCCAAACCCTGGCACAAGCTCAGCCTGAAGGGCAGGGAGCCCTTCGTCCGCATGCAGCTCTGGCTCCAGGACCCACACAGTGTGGAGAAGCTCATGGACATGAAACGCCTGGAGAAGAAAGGTGTGTAGTAAAAGCTCAGCAAGCCAAACAAGTACGCTAGTCTGTATATCATCATCACTTTATTAACAGACACATGGTCCAGTATAAAAACAGACCATACGTAAAATCATAACATATACATACCCCAATACATTACATTAAAGAGTTGTACCAATGTGCCCAAACGCTGGACTGGTACCAGGTTGAGACAGCAGCGTGATAATCAAGTTCTGAGACACATTAAGACGACAGATAAACTTGTAGGTCAGATTATGTATGTATGTATAGAGCAGGGGTGTCAAACATACGGCCCGGGGAGCAGAACGGGCCCTCCAAAGGGTCCAATCTGGCCCACATGATGACTTTGCAAAGTGGGAAAATCACACTGAGAAGTCCTTCAATCCAATTTTTCAAGCTCAGGATTTGACATCTAAAATGAATCATGGCAGGTTTGAGGAGCAAGTTACAATATGAAGTAGCCTATTCGTGTTTCCTGTAGGCCCTTTTCATCACTAAATGGTATTTTCATTAGCCTTGAATATACAGGAGAGAAGAATTGCAGTTACCATCAATTGTAATGCACAGTTACAGACGGAAACTGTGTTCTTCTTAAAAAGTACCTGGAGGCCTAGTTCTTTAACAGTAAAAGAAACAGGAAATGTGTGAGGTGTTGTTATTTATAGGTTATGATGCATTCATTGTCTTTGTCTGGCCAACTTCAGACCAAATTGGGTCCCATGTGGCCTGTGAACTCAAATGAGTTTGACACCTCTGGTGTAGAGCGATATGTACTGAGCACAAACACCTCTGGTGTAGAGCGATATGTACTGAGCACAAACACCTCTGGTGTAGAGCGATATGTACTGAGCACAAACAAACAAACCTCTGGTGTAGAGCGATATGTACTGAGCACAAACAAACAAACCTCTGGTGTAGAGCGATATGTACTGAGCACAAACAAACAAACCTCTGGTGTAGAGCGATATGTACTGAGCACAAACAAACCTCTGGTGTAGAGCGATATGTACTGAGCACAAACACCTCTGGTGTAGAGCGATATGTACTGAGCACAAACAAACACACCTCTGGTGTAGAGCGATATGTACTGAGCACAAACAAACCTCTGGTGTAGAGCGATATGTACTGAGCACAAACAAACCTCTGGTGTAGAGCGATATGTACTGAGCACAAACAAACCTCTGGTGTAGAGCGATGTGTACTGAGCACAAACAAACCTCTGGTGTAGAGCGATGTGTACTGAGCACAAACAAACCTCTGGTGTAGAGCGATATGTACTGAGCACAAACAAACCTCTGGTGTAGAGCGATATGTACTGAGCACAAACAAACACACCTCTGGTGTAGAGCGATATGTACTGAGCACAAACAAACCTCTGGTGTAGAGCGATATGTACTGAGCACAAACAAACCTCTGGTGTAGAGCGATATGTACTGAGCACAAACAAACCTCTGGTGTAGAGCGATATGTACTGAGCACAAACACCTCTGGTGTAGAGCGATATGTACTGAGCACAAACAAACACACCTCTGGTGTAGAGCGATATGTACTGAGCACAAACAAACCTCTGGTGTAGAGCGATATGTACTGAGCACAAACAAACCTCTGGTGTAGAGCGATATGTACTGAGCACAAACAAACCTCTGGTGTAGAGCGATATGTACTGAGCACAAACAAACCTCTGGTGTAGAGCGATATGTACTGAGCACAAACAAACAAACCTCTGGTGTAGAGCGATATGTACTGAGCACAAACAAACCTCTGGTGTAGAGCGATATGTACTGAGCACAAACACCTCTGGTGTAGAGCGATGTGTACTGAGCACAAACAAACCTCTGGTGTAGAGCGATATGTACTGAGCAGAAACAAACAAACCTCCACATCATGTGCTGCTGCATCCATGTTATAATGAACATGCACGTCAAAACACAAGAAGAAACCTGTGAATCGCACAGACACATCTGCACATAGAACATCCTTTGTGCAGCAGCAGAGCATGTTGTGCAGATAGCAGCCATCTTGGTGCGACGTCCGTAGCGATCAGGACTACAGACATCACACGCTGTATTAGCTGTGACAGCCGGGGCGCTGCCAGGGGCCCTGCTTACTCACAGCCATCAGCACTCCTCTTCATCATCGCCGTCATCATCATCATAATCATCGGTGTCTATCGGCGTGTATTTCTATCGTTCGTTCGCCACTAGCCCTCCACCACACTCTCTATCACTCTCCAGTTCTTTACTTCTGTTTGCACGATGTTTGTTTAAGAAGCAGCAGCGACGCCAGGAGGCATCGACTTCCCAGCCGCCTCACACTGACCCCCCCATCGCCCACTTGAAGCTGAAGTCGGAGCAGCGATACGAAACACACGTTTGCGTCTGCCAACAGGCACGAGCATCCAGGATCCGTTTACCCTCCTGATATTGCAAAGCATGTACAAGGGTGGAAAACCGAACTGACCTTACACCAGTATCTTGTAGCGGGTATTCTCCATTCAACTTCATTTTAGTTTATTGACCCTTGCGCTATGTGTTATTTTAAGAGCGATGGGAATAGTCCTGGCCAATAGCCGAGCCCAGAGGAGAGGCGCAGACTAGTGTCCTCTAGAGAGAGAGTGGCGTCAGCGGAGGACCAAAATGCAAGAATCATTAGCCAATGAACAGCCAGGAATGGGTCTCGCGCTACTTTTGCATGTTAAAATAAAGCTGATAATGTACAATTTGATTCATTTCAAGGGATGAAAAACCCTTTCAAAGTACAACACTGTCTATTTTGATGCAACTCGACAGTGCTGCTTTTTTTACTGAAGAGTTCCACTTTCTACTTCCTGGAAAAAAACTGGTCCATTGGAGTGAATGGAGATGTCAGAACTCTTCTATTATACGGCTCTGGCGCAGACCTTGTCAGGAGTAGCCATATTTGACCTCTCGCCAATGTGGTGTGATCCCGGGGGGCAGCACAGCACTTCCAGAGTGGCGTAACCTTGCTCCGAGGGCTTTCCCCTGGCTGCAACACTCATATATGGAGGAGCATCATGTGTTGGGGGTTGAGAAAATGTCAACCTCATGCAAAGCTGCCATGAGCTGCTCATTTTCAGCTGCTGGTGCCGGGAGTGAATGCTGCCGATTGTTTTTGTTATAAAATGGAAGAGATGCTTTGATTGTTAGGATGCCCCAAGTGAGGCTATGGCACCACCTAGTGGTTGTTGTTGAAGATACTTATAATGAGCCACATTCGAGGCAGGATTATTGGTCTGGGTGTTATTAACGCAGATATGTCTTTGTTATCGCAGGACATCTTTGATGTCAGTAGCCAGTTTTTTTATGGGATAAAGCACCAAGCTGACTGTCGGCCATTGGCAATGTCTGGGCCTTTCGGTGCGCGTCTGTCGCCCTCGTATTTGCAGTCTGTCCTGCACCGTTGCACCGTTGCTTCTACCTGTTGAATCATCGACTCGTCGGTGAGAGAAATCACGCTGATTGGCTGGTTAAGCGAAGCCGTGCGCGAGGAGATTTATTTTCACGATGACATGGCCTTCGGGAAATCCCCTTGAGCCTGTCACTGTATGTTATCACTCTTCACTTTTCCACCTCCGCCTCTTTCCCGTTGTTCTTCCACAAGCAAAAGACCAGACAATGCCTGACAACGCCAGCGCCATTCGCAACATTTTATCAGACGTATTATCGATTAGAAGTAGCTGTATTACTAAGTGCTGAGCGAGAGTGGTGTGAAAATAGTAGGCTGCTTTGTTTCATGTATCTGGTTTGTATATCCGTCCGACCTATCAGTCCTCGGTCTCACGCAGGTGCAGAACAGACGTGCTAGTTGACCGTCGGCTGTAGTCTTTGCGTGGCCCCCGACACACAGGCGGCGTGAGGCGACACAACAGTCGGCCTGCGTTGCCGCTCATCTTTTGAAGTTGCGTTGGTGCGTCCCAGCCTTAAAATAACTAATTTGTCGCACATGTTAACTTCCACAATTGACCGACTTCCAATTCCAATGTATTGATTATCATGAGCTCGTCAGTCATGTGCTTTCCATGTGAGGGTTTATGACTGTCATGCATAGGCAAGATCCTATTGTTCATGAGACGCACTTATACAACAGCAGCATCATGAGATAGTAGGAGGGGGAGGCTTGCAGGTGGCCGTCCTTGAAGATGTCAGCCTGGTTAGTCTGACCCTTATCACAGAACTGCAGCCCTCCTTTTGCTCGGATGCACTTCTCTCCATGCAGCTCTAAAGAAAACACCAAGTCAACGGACGACAAACTCGTCTTTATTAGAAAATGACTCGTCACACTTTTATTTTTTATTATCAGTTACATTTCTGGGTGTCTTCTAATAATTGATATAGGTCTACTTAACGTCTCGGTAGGCCAAGAGCTGAAGTGCAGGGACGGTGTCTTCCTCTTGATGAAAGTACAGATGTTTCCTGCTATGGAATGTCAGTACAATTGCAAAAAGAACTCCTGGTGTAGCTGTCCAGACGGCTCAGACTAGTTTCACCTGAGACTTGTAGGTATCTTCTTCACTAATGACATCGTAGACACAGTAGATGTGACTAATATGGGAGATTCTGACAGTAACAACATCACAGACATCCGGTTATGATAACATTGCTCTACCTCCTCTTGTTAAACTAATCTTTTCAACAAACCGTTTCAGAACATTTGCCCCTCTCTTGTATGAGGGGTATTGTATGGATTTGTTTTGACACTGTTATTGCATTATTCATAATATGCCTTTCTCATATTCTACACCTAAGCTCTTTTCTGAAGTGCCGACTTTGCCTTCTTGTTTTTGTGCCTCTCTTTAGCTTACATGAAGAGGCGGCTGAGCTCCTTGAGCGATGGCCATTCTGTGGACACGAGCGTAGTGGTGCCAGATTTCCACCAGGGCTCCCAGAGTCCTGGGCAGCAGCATCTGAAGAAGGCAAGGGTGGTGCTAGGCCCTGAGGAGAAGGAGGCCCTGAAGAGGGCCTACCAGCAGAAGCCCTACCCCTCCCCCAAAACCATTGAGGAGCTGGCCTCCCAGCTCAACCTGAAGACCAGCACTGTCATCAACTGGTTCCATAACTACAGGTCAGCGTTGGGCCCAAGTTAAGAAGGAATCCATGTGTTTGTGTACAGACTGCAGTGAAAAAAGACTCCTATTGACACTATTCTTCATAGGGGAGTTGCTATGTAATTGGATTTGAGTAAACTGAATTAAGCATGACATGCATTCCATTTCTATATAAAAAGTCTTTCTTTTTGTTGTGTATAATTGAGTTTCTAGTGTTGTATTGCAATATTGGTTGGTTATAGTTTATAACCTCATGTATTTAAAAAATGACTGCTCTAGAAAAGTTACTGCAATTAATTATTCTGACAAATTGTTTTGTGTATTTTGAAAATGAATTATCTCAGGAATTATGCAACTAGCAAGAGCTCTCTAGTCATCACCGGTTGCCCATAAATTGACTACTGTGTTGACTTAACATTTCATGAAGACGATATTAGTTATTTGTAAATTAATAGAATCTCTACTAGACTGTTTCCTGGTACATTATTTTAGGGATGCACTGATCCACATTTTTTCACTTCCGATCCGATTCCGATACCTGAATTTGGATATCTGCCGATACCGATGATATGCAGATACCGATATTTTTCTTGAATATACAGTATAGGCAAAGATTTGGCCAATTAAAGATTTTTTTTTAAACATACCTTGCAAAAAGCAGACAAAATTAAGAAAATATACAAGGCAAAGAAGGATACTATTATACATGGGCTGTGCGCTGGAATTGCAAAAAAAAAAAACCCCACCCACCCCCTGATTCGTGAATTATGTCAGTATCGGCACCCGATACCGATATTGGATCGGATCGGTCCCATCCCTACATTATTTTGAAATAAATTCAGTTTGATATGTATGGAAGAGGATTAGAGCCATGTGAAAAAAAATATTAGAACTCAGTCAGAATCATTCTTAGTATTAAGCTCAGAATTCTGATTTAAGAATCCTGAGAATAATGTCAGGAACTCAAATATTTGTTTATTTTGGCCCTAATCCTCTTCTGTAAAGATGTGTGATGTGTGAGTGGAGTGAGATGGAGGATTTGTGTAGTCTCACTCTCACTAACACCATGTGTCTCCCCCCCCCCCCCCCCCCCCCAGGTCACGTATCCGGCGAGAGCTCTTCATAGAGGAGATCCAGGCAGCTGGAGGGGTCCGCCCTGACAGTGAGGGGGGCTCCCCTTCCCTCCGCGGGTCCAAATCAGGAGAGGGGGACAGCTGCGACGGGACAGAATCTGACGGCACAGTGGAGACGCGCCCGGGGCGGTCCACCGGCCTGGAGGAGCACAGAGGAGGCTATAAAGACCAAGACATGGAGGCCGAGTCCGAGGCAGGGGGCTCTAATAATTCCCCTGCCCAGATAGACTGCTCAGCCGGGCCGGGCTCCAGCTGTGGGCTCTTCAGCCTCACAGAGGCCTCCTCCAGTGGCTCCGCCCCTAGTAATAACATCCCAGCCTCTGGCCCCGCCAGGAACCCCAGGGACAACAATCTGCGCAAGAAGAAGGCAGCCAATCTCAATAACATCATCCACAGGCTGGAGAAGGCTGCTAGCAAAGAGGATCCCTCAGAGTGGGAGTTCTAGCTCCCCCTGACCGTCCTTCCATCCCTCTCGTCTCATAACCTCACGACCTCTAACCTTGGACCCCTCCTGCTCTGTTCCAGTCGGAGAGTGGACGCAGCCAAAGTCAAGCTCAGCAGCCATTTTTAATACGTAGACGCTTTCCCAAAAAGAGGAAAGAAACAAAGAGTGGTTGGCAAAACCCATCAAAAAGAAGATATACTGAATTCATAGAAGAACAAAAATAAGACAACTAAAGTGTCTCGATTTTTTTTTTTTTTTTTTTTTTTTTTAACCAAGTTTTTGTTTTTGTACTGAGAAAAGCACTTAGCCGTCCTGCTGGCCTCTGGCCCTGCTGTACCTCCCCCGATCACCAGCCACTGGTGCACCAGACTGCTTAGTCCTGAGCTGGGGTCTGACCCACAGCTGCGGGCGGAAAAACCTGGACACAGTAACACAGGCGAGGCCTGACACAGCAGCTGTCACAGTGAGAGACACTGATAGATGATAGGTAGAGACAGGAACTCTCTTAACAAGAACTCTCACTTTTCTTAACGGAGATTTTCTTCCCGCTCTTCTTCTCACCTCCCAAGTGTCCACAGACCTCCCCTCACTCAGTGAGACGCCTCATTTTTCACACTGTAGAGTGACTGTTACAAACCCTTTGCCTTCTTCACTCACTGCGTGTGTGCGTGTGCGTGCGTGTGTGTGCGCGTCTGTACGTTTCGGGGTTGTGTCATGTGTGCAACGTCGTGTGTGTGTTACACACACACACACACCCAAACGGGGGATGTGTGTGTGTGCGCGTGTGTTCTCTTCTCAATGGCAGCATGCTTTCTTTTTTTAAATCTCACTCCTGCACTCTTAAGAGGGTAGTTGAAAGCCTGTCGGCCATGCTGCCATGGTTACTGATGTAAGAAAGGTGAACTTTGACCTGTCGTGTCCCGTATCCTATCCTGCTGACAGCCATGTGATGGCCAGGAGGATCTCTTAACTCCTCACAAACACACGCACTCATCTGACGAGGAAGGAAGGAAGGAAGGAACCCTCTTTTTGTCTCCTCAAGCCCCTTCTTTCAAGGATGAAGGATGATCTCTTTTTTTCATATTGCAATTTGGTTGCCAATAAGAGATTGCACAGTCTATTGACTCTAAAGAGTACAAAATAGGGAATTTTAGGAAGCATTTTTAATTAGTACAAAATAAGAACAGAAAATAAGAGAATAACAAGTTACTGTTTAAAAAAAAAAGAAGAAGAACACATTAGAATGGAATAATGTTGCGTTGTTGAAATATGATACAATGAATTCACGTAGTACTGTAGCTGTCTGACATGGTGATGATACTATACGTGTCTGTTGTTGTTTTGGGTGGTGCACAGCACAGCTGTACCTGGCATTGAACCTGCTGTCCACCGCCAACAAATTTTCTCTGTTCACAACACACATCTTTTATAGGCCAAATCAGGAAGAGTGTGTGTGCGTGTGTGCGTGCGTGCGTGTATCTGGGTCCGTTTTTGTCTGTGTGTCCGAGTGTGTTTTCCTGTGTGCATTTGTACTTGCCTGCGTGTGTGAGTCTGGGTCGAGGTCAATTCACTTGGGAATTAAATTTAGGGAGTAGATTTGCAGCCGTAACGAATATTTCTTAAATGGAAAAAATGGTCTGCTTTAGCAAATGAACTGCAATGTCCGCGATTTAATTGAAAGGCCATGGAAGTGAATTCACCCCAACCCTAGTGTGAGTAGTTGCCACTCTCCTCCAGTCTATCCTGTATCCAGGGATGCAAGTCTTTTTGCATTGAATTCTACTGTATACACTACAAATTCTTCTTCTAAGGCATATCACCTCCTCCCTCTCCCACACGAGCCCTCAGTGCCTGTCAGCCCACTGCCTCCCCCTTGTGTTGTGCGTGTGTGCGTGCGCGCACGTGTCTGTGGCGATACATGCGCGCGCGCAGAAGTGTGCGATTGAGGAGTGTGTTCAGTGTTTCCAATGAGTGGGGTCATATTTCGTATCTACTTGCACACACTACTAGTGCACAACTGACACCCTTCTTTAAGCTGTTTGATGCGTTACCATTACATTAATCTTCTCACAAAGTAGTGTAATACTATGATTTACTGTAGCTTTGGTTTTATTGCTATTTTTGCATTTATAGTTTGGTTTTTATTCTGCTTATTTATAGGTGCTGTATTTTTTTTTTCATTTAATGTCTTATCATTTGAGTTGTCTATTTTGTAAGGGATTATACTGTTCCTGAGGGCAAGTAACATTTTTATTAGACGTATAGACTGCCGGCAGTATTGGTTAATATTTACAAAGATGTACTAGTTCTCATTTGTTTGTATATTCATGAATCCTAAAAGTTTAGTGTCATTTCAATAGCTTTGAAAAATGTGTTTGCTACAGTTCCTGCTCCCAGAGGCATCAAGCTTTTTACCACAACGATTATGCTCTTAAATTTGCTAGCTAGAGAATCAAAGGACATATCAACATCACTGAGTATCTCATAGCATATCTCTCGCCCCTGTTTTCCCTGCTCCCGTCATGTGTTTTTGGCTGTTTCTTGGGCAAGCCCAACACTAACGCTTAGCAGGACGTGCAGCTTTCTTAAGACGGACTTTCGCCCACACACAATAATCACATGAACACAATTTACAGGTCCAAGTGTGACTGTGTACATTATGTCAAGGAAAAGGTCAAATGAAATGAAACCTCAGAACGCAAGTTGACTTGAAAGAGGCCATATCTGCCAAATTGAGATTAGAGAAGTATACCAGCTAGCAGGTGTGCTACGCCAGATATCGAACAGAGGTAGCCAGTCGATGATTATGCATTATCTATATAGCAGTCCATGACAAAGCACTTATTAGGATCTTTATCGAAGACTTGCGTAGGACAGGGTCTGTAAACATTACACTAGAGTACGCTCCCGGGGATCCTGGGAAATGTATGCCTTTTAAAAATGGTTCTGAACCAAGCACAGACTCTTATCCGCATCCTAACACTAAAAAAATAATACGTCAAATGGCTGTGCCCATATTTTCTATGTTACATCTTCTCATCCAGCAGCCCCCCAAGTCAGGATCTTTCTAGGCATTGCCTCAGATGACTGTATGACAGAAAGGATCATCATAGAGAGTCCTCCACAGAGTTGTTAGATATTTTGAGTAACCTGTATTGGTTTCTACCTAGAATCTCCTCGGTCCACCCTTCCCAGTAGGAATTCCCCTTTCCTGAATTTGCCTCCAGATATATTGGCAACGTATTAAAAGGTAAAAAAAACAACATTACCGTAGTTAAATTGGATTTTCTAATGTACCTCGTTGTAAAATTCGTCCACAAAGTTTCACTACTCCTGTTGACGACGGCTGTAAGACATCCGTCGTCTCCAGAGTATTGTCTTTGGGACTGCGTTGACCGGACAGCCGGTGTGTTTGATGGTGATGAATAGCTAACTGTAGAGTATAAGCACTTAACCCGTGACCCGTTTTATAGCCAGAGTCATCAACACACCTAGACCATGTGACATCATCACATTTGTGCCTTTAACTGCCAAGCAGGGCACCAAACTAGTGATGTCATTACAAGTAGAATTTTAATTAAAACATCTTAATGCGTTCCGTGCATTCGATGCATCCCACATTTAGATCGTTGTCCAAATTAATTTCTCACCCCCCCCCCCCCCGCCTCACGATGGTACTTAAAAAGCCGACTTTTCTCAACTCTGTGCTCTAAGAGCGAGTTGTATAATTGCTGGAGTGCAGTGACCACGGATCTATTCTTATGACTGACCTGCAGACATGTTTGCTCGCGGTCTTAATTATTCAGGCAGGTCTCTCAGTTGTTTCCCACAATGCATTTCTTCTGTCGTACGTACCTAACTAGCAGCGCAAGGCCAGAGCATTGAATGAAGGAGGAAGCATGCAGACACAGCGTACACTGTAATAACACTGAATTTATTCATAGGGCATTTTGTATTTTTCTGTTTGCGTCAGGTTTGCTGTGACATTAATGGCACTACAGATATTGATTTGGTGGCGTGCCAACTATAACGGTTATCTGGAAAAAAAGAGACCTGTAAATACAGTCGATCAAGTAGCTATTGATTCAATATTTGTCACAGCATGCTTTGCTTTTGTTTGAAGGCAGGAGGAGGAGAAGGGACGATTCAGGACTTTTCCATGATCCACAGATATTTTTCTACAAATTTAAATCAGATGATTCTATACACTGTTGAATAACATTGTAAAGGTGTAACAGATGCTGTATATCATATCATGTTTTCTGAAGCTTTACTGTATGATCTGTTGAAGTAGTGGTTATTCATTTGACATGTTAGTTGTAATGGAAGCCCGGACAGCAGCACTGGTCACCATATTCAGGAAAAAAAGAAGAAAAACCTCAGATGTTTTTGTAATACTTTTAGAATATATCTTATGAAGTGGGTTTTGTAAGGAAACACTTTCCGAATCAGTGGTGCCGTATGCATAGCACACTCAGTAATACATACACACATAATACAGCACAATACACTCATCCTTTAATTGCCCCCCCCCCCTAGTTTTTTGTTTGCTCACCTCTCATTGGCTACAGCTAATTGTAAGTCTTAAGCCATTTCCTCTTATCCGTTGGGTTTTGTTATGCTTGACTATACGATGAGATCCACAGATCGAATCCTTACTGATACAAACACAAATTTCAGTGAATAGTTGGATTTCAAGAGGAAGCAAAAAGCCAAATAGTGAAGTAGCTACCCACTTCTGTCGAAAGGTTGCAGACAGTTTCTTATGTTGCTGCCTAGCGTCGCCGCTTCAGTTCATCCAGAGCTTAAACCACAGTGTAGTCTGACAACCAAATGATTTGGGGCGACCGTCGCCCCCTTTGGAAAGCTTTAAGATGCTTGTTGAGGCTTTAGCAAGTTCAGAGTGTTTTTAGATGAGTTCCACAACCCGTCGTCAACAATGCGTAAGTAATAATTCTCATAAACGTCTCCCACTGCTTTTTTGTGAGTGTGTGCGTGCGTGTGTGTGCGTGCGTGTGTGTGTGTGTGAGCGCGCGTGTGTGTGTGTGCGTGCGTATGTATGCGTGTGTCGTAGTACATAAGGCTGCATGACTGTAAAGGGATGGTTCAGATGTTTTTTGAAAGTCGTTTCCCCAGCAGCACTTCTGTCACTCCGGAGATGCTTCTCTCCTTTTCATTTTCCTTATGTATCATCGTTTCTTTCCCTTTCTTTCTATTTACTAAACGTATCATGTTGTTTGTTCTCAGCACTGTAAAACAGTCCCTTCTACAACATTGAAAAGCAATATCACTGTATGAAACGTTCACAATGTATTTGTTATGATTGACATTTGATTCATCATCATTATTATTCACATGCACCCTAGGTGTGATAATTGAAGTAAATCTCTTTTATACAAATACTAATAGTGTACTGTGGTACATTTCTTTCTTTCTTCTTTCTTTTTTTGCCTTGTCAACAATGTTGAACATGTTTGTTGGCAATTATGGTCCCGAATGTATTTTAAGAGGCAAATGTTTGCTGTTAAACTCATGGATGGTACTAAAGTATTCTCAGAGAAAAAGAAAGAGATGTAAGTCAGAGTGAGGCATCTTCTCAAGGGTTTCGGGTGGTGATGTTCTCGATATTGGACTGCTTCTGCGGTTCACAACTGTCACAGGTGAGATCTGTACATACATAACGCACAGAGAAAAACTATGAACAACACAAATATCTGTGGAGAAGTGTCCCCATGATGCATTACAATTGTGTGAACTGGGAGCGTTGTATGAAATGGACCTCTGCCCTCCTCCGCCATGACAGGCCGCTATGCAGAGCTGCAGGTGGAGTTCTCGGCCGCGGTGCGGACCAGCGCCGAGCAGAAAGAGCTGATCCTGAAGCTGGAGCACGACCTGAGCACCATCCAGTCCATGTCGTCCCTGCCGCGCCCCGACGCAGACGGCTCGGACCTCAGCAACATGGACAACATCCCCGAGCCGATCAAAGAGGCCACTGCCATGTTTACCGGTAGGTCCCCGTGCAAGGCAGGTCCCCGTGCTAAGGCAGGTCCCCGTGCAAGGCAGGTCCCCGTGCAAGGCAGAGTGTGTGTGTGTAGAGTTACTGTATATGAGGTGTGTGTATGTGAATGGTCCCTTATTATTCAGTTTGGCTGACTTTGTTTTCAAATGTATTGTAGCTTTGGATGAGAGATAATCTTCTTGGTTATGTTTTGCAAATAGACATAGTTTGATGAAAAGAGTATGCCTCTAATTCAAATAAAAACCTGCTGAGTGGGTGTTTTTTCCAGTGGACTTGTCAGCTCAAATGCTGCAAACTGGCCTGATGATTATAATGTAGTAATGATGTTATGAGTCTGAGAGATGAGCCAGTCAACACCAAGTCCAGTTAGGATGCATTGACTGGAGTGAGTCCAGAATTGCCTCTAAAAAAGAATGTAAAATACACAAACTTGAACCCTCTGGAGATGCAATTATTACCATGTATGACAACCTTTTTGTCATATTTTTTATCAGTATTTTTTTCCAAGTGCTAATTTTAAATTTAACCACTAAAGTCACATTTGAACAATGTCTATATTAAACGTCTTTGATGTTATATGTATATAAATAGAGGAATAGATCATTCCTTTGATAGGTAGGGCCCCTTTAAAGTGCTGTTATCTGCCCTAGGTCCAGGCGTCGCCCCTCAGTCTGAGCTGCCTCAAGGCCAGATGGACTCTCTGCTGTCCATCATCTCCAGCCAAAGGGAGAGGTTCCGTTCCCGCAACCAGGAGTTGGAGGCTGTGAGTCTCACGCACGCGCACGCACGCACAACACACACACACACACACACACACACACACACACACACACACACACACTCCTCCTGTTCCTCTCCTGGACATTAATGTCACGTCTGTTTGTCCTCCCTGTCCCTTCCAGGAGAGCCGTACCGTGCAGCAGACCATGCAGGCGCTGCAGAATGAGCTGGACAGCCTGAGAGCAGACAACATCAAACTCTATGAGAAAATCAAGTTTCTGCAGGGCTACCCTGGCAGGGTGAGTCAGCCGTGTGTGTGTGTGTGTGTGTGTGTGTGTGTGTGTGTGTGTGTGTGTGTGTGTGTGTGTGTGTGTACGGTTTACATGAGTGTGAACACTATACGACTGGCTGTGGTTGTTTTTCTAGGTTTTTGTGGTATTGGTTTGGTGGAAATGAGTGGAAAGCAGTAGTGAAATAGTGGAAGAGGTCTTTCTGGTGACTGTCCTGATGCTTCCCCCTGTGCTGCAGGCTGGAGGGAGCGATGACACCGTGATGCGTTACTCCTCCCAGTACGAGGAGAGACTGGATCCCTTCGCCTCCTTCAGCAAGAGGGTATTGTAACGATCCGGTTCTCAAAATAGGATCAAGCTCGTGTCTTAACTGAACCAGACCCGCTACAACAATGACAGAATGGCTTTACACAAGAACGATCATACCAGAAGTCAAACAAACGGGAGTGCTTACCTGGGACAGGTTGGGGCGATGATAGATAGACGGATTTGGCTTTAATGGATAGCCCAGTCTGTGGTGAGGAGACTAGCTACAGGCAGCCTCCGCTCATAAGACGCTATTGAAAAATAAGTATTCACACACACACTCATACGTGAAAACAAAGGAATCAAGAGAAAACTGGAGAACAGGAGCGATACGTGCCTTCCTAGATCAGACTAGCAGAGCAAAATGGCAGAGAGAGCGCGAGCCGCCTCACGCCACGTCTTAAACTCTCTAAAGCCACTCCCACTTCCTGGATGACAACCTTATGCAAAGCCATAAATTGCAAAATCATAAATCACTCGACAAAGTAAACAAGGGGGTCTCTGACAATCACATATCAACCTGTGACAGTATGGACCACACACCTGCGCTGCACACATACAAGAGCAAATCAACAGACTTGGAGGAAAAATCCACACATAAAAACAGCTATTGACATTGTATAGGACGAATCAGCGTGACATCATGACACCGACGGACACCCGGATATGCCACCCGGAACCGCACCAGTTAACTATGAGTTGTGCCAGACAAACGTTAATATCTCAAAAACTATACATCACATCGTTTATATTTTGACATTCTGAGTGAGAGCAGTAGTAGCTCAAGGGTCTGATGTATAATATATCATGTATGTCGTGTTAGAGTTCTGTGAACTGTCGCAGTTTTTAAAATGAAGTGAATTTAGTAACAAGCACAGCCTGCTAGCGCGAGACACTCAAGGCTGGCTCCATAGGGTCCCATTATAAGCTGCCGTTTGTTCACCAACACTGAACCCTCGTATTGTCCCTTGCATTTCTGCACCCGTTTAGTTGTTTGGTCATGTATTTTTTCTCTCCCCGCTGATTTATTTGTTTATTAAAAAGATCCCCATTAGCTGCCGCCAAGATGACCGCTAGTCTTCCTGGGGTCCAAACACATTACACTTTACATTACAAGCAATAGTCAAATGCAATAGTAAAATGACAATAAATAAAATGATAAGAAATTGTAAAAAGCAATGAGCACAAAGGAAAATCACAGAAGGCAGAATAAAAAGCAATACAAAAACAAGACAGACAATAGCTTGGTCTGCCAGTCCTCTAGCTCAGGGGTTCACAACCTTTTTTGTGCCAAGGACCGGTAGATAGATGGAAAAAAAAGTTGTGGACCGGTTGTCAATTTTAATAATAATAAAATATATATATATATATATATTTTTTTAATATAAACATAGGCTATAATATTATAGGCTGTGTGGTAGTTGAAACATAGTTTCAAGTTGACGTTTATTTATGTTTGTAGTTTGTAAAAAAATGTTTTTTGTTTTTTTTTGGACCGGGCTCGCGGCCCGGTACCAAATGCGTTGCGGCCCAGTACCGGTCCGCGGCCCGGTGGTTGAGAACCACTGCTCTGGCTGGCCTATAGCCCAAACATGATCTGATCAGTATAACTCTCTATACTTAAAAAACAACAACACAGAAAGTAAAGTCAAAGTGATGTCACAAACATCACTGTGTGTGATGGTGTGTGTGAGTGCTGCAGATGGGATCTGAGCTGATAATTGGACAAACACAGGCAATAGACTGGAAAAGCTCTAGCTCCACTATCACGATCACTCCTGCTCTCTCCACCTACACGTTCAACCCACTGCTGAATCCAGCAAGTTAAGGCATGTTCTCTGAGCTTTGTTCAAAGTCATTCTGGGAAATGTAGCCACTGCAGCAAAGTAGACAGGACAGGCTGAGGGGATGGTGGGTACACCAAAAAAGGTAATTACAAATACTTACCGGTAATCAAGGATGGAATGTTCCTGTTAATAATAATACTGGTATTAATTGTATGACATTACCAACACATTTTTCTGCTGATATTCATACCCAGTGTATGTTGCGTTGTTTTTTTGTTGAGCCACTGTGTTTTTTGGGTGTTTACAGGAGCGTCAGCGCCGATACCTGAGCCTCAGTCCCTGGGATAAGGCAACTCTGAGCCTGGTGAGATGCACGCGCGCGCGCACACATACACATGCACACTCACACATGCACACTCACACACTCCCTCTGTGCCTGATGTGGGCGTACCATTATTTGCCTAACCCTCCTCTTTTGTGCGTTTCAGGGCCGTATGATTCTATCCAACAAGATGGCCAGGACCATTGCTTTCTTCTACACCCTGTTCCTGCATTGCTTGGTCTTCTTGGTGCGTTTCTTTCAACACTGAGGAGCTTCTGATTTAATGGTTTCTATTTTTTGTCTGCTTCAGGGAAACACATTTTGAACTGTCGGCGTGATTTTTCAGGTGCTGTACAAGACGGCCTGGAGCGAGAGCATCGGCCGAGACTGCACTGCGTTCTGCGCTAAGAAGTGGGTGTTGCATCCCGGAGCGGACTATAAAGCTCTAGAACTCTAGGGGTGTCAAACTCACTTTCATCCTGGGCCACATCAACATTATGGTTGCCCTCAAAGGGCCGGTTGTAAATATAACACGATATAAATGTACAGCCTACTTGTTATCATATTACATAATTGCCTCTGATTCGATTATTATTGATTTTTAGTAATAACTTAATACTTAATAGCTAGTTCTGAAAGAAGAATTATAGGGAAAACTGTATTGCGAAGAATCCTATTGCACAAATTGTATTCTTTGCTAGTTCTCGCGGGCCATATAAAATGAGATGCCGGGCCGGATTTGGGCCCCCGACCTTGAGTTTGACACGTGCTCTAGAATGTGTCTATTTAGTTAATATATAGATAGATTCATATATAGATTTTACATAACGTGCAGAATGTTTTGTACAGGATGTTTTATACTGCTTTGATTGATCATGTCAACCATCGAATGCAAGTACCTGATGCCAGAGGATTCACTCTGTTTTTCTCTGTCTCTCTTTGACCTCCAGGTACTCTGACCACCTCCACCGTTTCCATGAGAACGATGACAACCTGTAACCTGCCACAGTGAGGCAGGGCTGGCTTTAAGGTCCAAGCAGCAATGTAGGGGACAACCTGTAACCTGCCACAGTGAGGCAGGGCTGGCTTTAAGGTCCAAGCAGCAATGTAGGAGGAAATTAGTCTGATTTAATGCCCAGAAGGACACCCCACTGGATAAGAATTGAAGTTCATTTATTTACACTCCTCACTAAGATGGAGCTTTGCAGTTGTTTTTGCAGTAGGTAATAATCTCCACTAGGGGGCAGTGTAGGACTGTCAACCGTACAAATGGTTGATGGACTCCAAAATCAAAATCAGTTCAGATTTTTCATTCTCATGTAGCTTGATCTTTAATGCACCACAATTAGTACAAGTAAAACTGTAACTTGGGGTTCCCTCTAATAATCTTAGATTCATAATATTGAAAGGCAATCATTTATAGTTATATGTAGGATGTGCTGCAGCTGCTGTAGCACACATTTATTGAAGTTAAGATTCAGCTTGTCTTCCTGTACCAAAGGGACCAACACTTTGGTCTTGTCATATTTTCTTCTGGTATACTGGAATGTAGAATTATTAGTGATTTTGCTGAATGAAGAAATAATTAATATAAATTAATGGTGATACAGTTAACATTATAATGTATGCTTGTTTGGAGAGTGTACTGTGAAAGCATTTGCTTATAGCTTATTCTGTAAAAGGAGGGTTATTGAGGAAGAAATAGTCCGTATACAAGAGATTATGGTGATGGAACAAAACATACAATAGTTATCTGGTTGTTTGTCATTCCTCTGAGCAGACCTGGGATTGACTTAAATAAGTGTAGTAATGTTAGTGCAATATTAAAACCGGTGTGTTGATCATTTGCTGCACAGACACCACTTCTGCCTTTCATTGGTGCAGAAATCATCTAGTTACTGTTAGTGCTTTGCTTAGTGAGGAGAACATTGCTCCTAGCCTGATAGTTACTCTTAGTGCTTAGTGAGGAGAACATTTGCTCTTAGCCTGATAGTTACTGTCAGTGCTTAGTGAGGAGGAGAACATGCTCCTAGCCTGATGGATAAGGCACTACAGGTTTACATCAGCCAGTGTGTTTACAGCAGGAAATTACACTAATAGTTACTGACTCTATGAATTCTAAAATTGTTTGCGTTATATGATACATTTCCTTGCATGCTTATATACGGTAGTCTATTAATCCTTTTTTGACTGGCATTACAAATATATTCCAAATAAAAACTATGCAATAATTCTTCTCTCTCTTAATAATTTTTCACTTTAAAAATCTCATTCTGCGATATGGATGAAGGGTGGATAAAGAGAAGTTACAGCACTGACATACAGTATAATGGTTTCTAGTAGTAGATGATCTCTGTTCATAAGAATAGCTTCACACTTGACAGCAGGCATATTCTAACCATGTTCAATTCAGTGATAATATATGGTCTTAGATGTAATGAAATGTTACAATATATCCTGCCTATATCCAGAGTGTTAAGTCATGATAGTGAGGCACAATCTGGGCTGATATCTGGTTAAGGACTGACCCGACGTGAAGGTGACGGGCCTGACTAACGTCTGCACCGAGCAACACAACACGTGAAGGTGACGGGCCTGACTAACGTCTGCACCGAGCAACACGTGCAGGGAAAGACTTGTCATTATCAGGGTCTCAGCAGCAGCAGCAGTCCCAGTGATGGCTGTCTGGCTGGCTGCATCTTCATATGACTGAATTAGACTGCATTATTCATGAGAGGCCTCCCCTTAAAGAGCACCTCAGCTCACAGCCTCTCAGCCATTAAAGAGTAACAAGACAGCCAGACCACAGACACACACACACACACACACACACACACACACACACACACTACACACACACACTCCCTCCTTCAGTTTCCCCCCATCCTAACCCCCTTTTGTCCATCAATCAGAGCGCACCTCAAGCTAGCTCAGCACAATTACAGCCTCGTTCTATCCCCCAGAGATCCATTCACCTTTCACCCCAAAGTTAGATCTACTAGACACGCCCCCGCGCACACACACACCTTTTACCATTCCTGCCATTTTGCCGCCCCCTTCTCTTGCCAGTCTCCACCCTGACCCTCCCTCCCTCGCTCCATGTCTCCATGCAGTCACATGCTCCTCCAGCCGCCCTGACAGCTCCATAAATATTAACAACCTCCATCTATGGGATAACAAAGGTCTTAAGTGAGTCTAATGGCTTGATGTTATTTTTACTGCACTGGTTGGCTCATTTCAAATGCACTGGTCCTAGGATGGAGAGGGGGGGGGGGGGAGAACCGGAGAGCCTTCTTCCTATCAACAACACGACTATGGAGGTGGTGGTGTCAGCAGGTTTCTTTTGCCTTGTCATGTTTGTGTGTTTGATGCTGTTTCCAAGGAGCAGACGCCATCTTCAGTGCCTGTGGATGACCGAAGAGGAAGTAATAAGGATAATTTCATCTTGCATTCAAGCTCCAGATTGTTCATTTTCATCAGGCCTTCAGCAGAGGGCAGTAAAGTTATGTTTTATTATGAGTATGAATTATTTAGCTGACTCTAATCCGGTGTGTCTGCCTGCCTCTGCTCACAGCATCGTCGTGTTTCTCTGTCTTTTCCTATGCGTCCTCTTGTCTACCTTCCCTCTTTTTGTCTGAGACCAGCATCAAATATGCTCCAGCATGAACTCTTTGCCTTCTGCTGTCGTCTACTGGTATCAACCGTGTCAGCAAAATCCTCCCGTCTGTGTGGGTTGAAGCATTTTTTTGCTTTCCAATTAAACGACTGAGCTCTTGATACAGGAGCTGACAGCATGTCGGAATTAAACCATTTCTATATGTTATGAAGCTGTACATTTTTAATTATTTGTCAGCATTTCACAGCTTCAATTCACTGTCATGTTTGCTGAATGAATGAAATGAGAGCCCAGTTGTTTCCGGTACTGCAGATCAGTTGTGTAGAGTAGAGTTATGTCAAAGCTTCAGCTTGACAGAGGTAAGGTTTCTCCCCAGACAGACGTCCTTCCCATTCACAAGCATCCGCTTCATTCATTTCTCAGAGGCTGTGAAAATCTCATTCACTGCATTCATTGGACCAACGCACCATTCAAGACTTTTCTCTTTCGTGTTGCTAAGCACCTCGGAGCATAAACGGCTAAAGACTGTTGGATACAATGACTGAGGGAGTTTGGTGGGGGGAGGTGTGTGGGGGGGCCCTCATCACTCATTGTATTTTGGATAAATCATTCAGTAACATTTCTCTCTCTCTCCCTCTTTCCCTCTCCTCTGTCTCTGCATGTAGTCACTTTTGCCCCCCGCCCCCCCCCCCCACACACACAGTTCACACCCCCTCCACCCCCTGTGGGTGTTGCTATGGAAACAGGCCTCCTGTCAGGTGGCTGCATGCTGAATGCTCCCCTGCGCTCTGATTCGCTCTGACATCGTCTGGCTGAATCACTCGTCCACGTGTCCCCGGCTCAGCCAATCCACGTCCAGAGAGCGCCACCCATCTCCTCTGCCCAAGAGCCACCCTGCTGGCTGGACCCCGCGCCACGTGCTCACCTCGCCCTCCCCCCCCCCTCAGACAGCGCCGGGAGACCAACCCCTCCCCTCCCCTCTCCTCTCCTCTCCTCCCCTCCCCTCTCCTCCCCTCTCCTCTCCTCTCTCCTCTCCTCTCCCCACCCCCCGCCCTGCCAGCTCTCCTAGGGAAGGTGATGGAAAGTGACTGACTGTGGATTTGGATAATGTTCATTCACAGACAAATGATGTGATGTGAACTCAATACTCACTACAAGACAAAACCATGACTGACTCCATTCTAACGATATATATATATATGTATATATATATATATATGTTTGTGTATGTATACTATATACATACAACATACATATATATAATATAGACAGTGTATATATTATATGGGTGTGGGTGTGTGTGTATATATATATACGCACGTATATATACATATTTCAATATATGTATATACATATATATGGCTGCTATGTGTGCTAATGCAGAATAGTACATTGGCAATGTCTTTGCAGCACATGACTGATTCCTGCATCCCCTTCCTCTTGTTTGTTTCCTTGTGTTGTTTACAGTGTCGTGTATAGTGTGCTTTACTGTGCTATCTTGTGTTGTTTACAGTGTCGTGTATAGTGTGCTTTACTGTGCTATCTTGTGTTGTTTACAGTGTCGTGTATAGTGTGCTTTACTGTGCTATCTTGTGTTGTTTACAGTGTCGTGTATAGTGTGCTTTACTGTGCTATCTTGTGTTGTTTACAGTGTCGTGTATAGTGTGCTTTACTGTGCTATCTTGTGTTGTTTACAGTGTCGTGTATAGTGTGCTTTACTGTGCTATCTTGGGCCGAGCTCAAATGACATCATCGCACGTATCATGCTCTTGCCAGCTCAGTGGGAGATGCAACCTCAGGTGCAGGGTGACATAGAAAACACACACACACACACACACACACACACACACACACACACACACACAAACAAACACAACAGCACTTGCTGACACTGGCAGGTCATCTGATCACCCTGCTAATGTCCTGTCACCTCACTGAAGCAGTTGTGAGTGAAAGTGACTCAGCTGACAGACTGACACATCTGTCAGTGTGTTAAGATAGCACTGGAGCTGCCTTGTGGAAACTAGTCGGTGCCTTAACACAGTCAGTTCTCAAATGGGGGTCCGGGGACCCCCAGGGGTCCGTGGCACTTGATTAAAGTCCTGAATTCCCACATTGCCCTGCTGTCAATTACCCATGTTTAATACATTTTTGAAATCTGTGGTGCAAAAGAAAAGGGGAGAAGAGGAAGGAAGGAGAGGGTGGCAGCAAAGGCAACAAGCATGAACGGACGGGCGAGAGTTACAAGCAGAAGAGTTGAATTTAAAAAGAGGAAGGATGGGAAGTAACAAAGAAAAGAGATTGCTGTGACACTTTGGGACCTCTTATCCTTCCTCTATCTGCTTCTCATCATCCTCAGGATATTATGACACACACTGCCTGCCTGTGCACATGGACACACATGGACACACACACACTCAAGAGACTCCCTATCATAGTTTCAGTTGGCTAGGTCTCACCCTCGCACACAACCAGGCAGTAAGACAAATCAACCCATAAACTGTGTCTTAATGGTCACAATGTGTCCTACAGTCAGACCCTGGTCAGGAGACAGTGTGTCCTACAGTCAGACCCTGGTCAGAAGACTGTGTCCTACAGTCAGACCCTGGTCAGGAGACAGTGTGTCCTACAGTCAGACCCTGGTCAGGAGACAGTGTGTCCTACAGTCAGACTCTGGTCAGGAGACTGTGTCCTACAGTCAGACCCTGGTCAGAAGACTGTGTCCTACAGTCAGACCCTGGTCAGAAGACTGTGTCCTACAGTCAGACCCTGGTCAGAAGACTGTGTCCTACAGTCAGACCCTGGTCAGGAGACAATGTGTCCTACAGTCAGACCCTGGTCAGGAGACAATGTGTCCTACAGTCAGACCCTGGTCAGGAGACAGTGTGTCCTACAGTCAGACCCTGGTCAGAAGACTGTGTCCTACAGTCAGACCCTGGTCAGGAGACAGTGTGTCCTACAGTCAGACCCTGGTCAGGAGACAGTGTGTCCTACAGTCAGACCCTGGTCAGGAGACAGTGTGTCCTACAGTCAGACCCTGGTCAGGAGACAGTGTGTCCTGCAGTCAGACCCTGGTCAGGAGACAGTGTGTCCTACAGTCAGACCCTGGTCAGGAGACAGTGTGTCCTACAGTCAGACTCTGGTCAGGAGACAGTGTGTCCTGCAGTCAGACCCTGGTCAGGAGACTGTGTCCTACAGTCAGACCCTGGTCAGAAGACTGTGTCCTACAGTCAGACCCTGGTCAGAAGACTGTCCTACAGTCAGACCCTGGTCAGGAGACAATGTGTCCTACAGTCAGACCCTGTCCAGGAGACAATGTGTCCTACAGTCAGACCCTGGTCAGGAGACAGTGTGTCCTACAGTCAGACCATGGTCAGAAGACTGTGTCCTACAGTCAGACCCTGGTCAGGAGACAGTGTGTCCTACAGTCAGACCCTGGTCAGGAGACAGTGTGTCCTGCAGTCAGACCCTGGTCAGGAGACAATGTGTCCTACAGTCAGACCCTGGTCAGGAGACAATGTGTCCTACAGTCAGACCCTGGTCAGGAGACAGTGTGTCCTACAGTCAGACCCTGGTCAGGAGACAGTGTGTCCTACAGTCAGACCCTGGTCAGGAGACAGTGTGTCCTGCAGTCAGATCCTGGTCAGGAGACACTGTGTCCTGCAGTCAGACCCTGGTCAGGAGACAGTGTGTCCTACAGTCAGACCCTGATCAGGAGACTGTGTCCAGTCAGACCCTGGTCAGGAGACAGTGTGTCCTGCAGTCAGACCCTGGTCAGGAGACAGTGTGTCCTACAGTCAGACCCTGGTCAGGAGACAGTGTGTCCTACAGTCAGACCCTGGTCAGGAGACACTGAGGGCCAGTGGTTATTAAGGTCTGCTGACACATTGATCCTCAAACAGCCCCAGGGGGGCAATCTCCATCTCCACCACTTTAGATGCTTTCACAGGAAATCAACTCAAAAGCATCTCTGCCACCCCCCCCCCCCCTCTTGTCTCCCCCCGCCTGTCTCACCCCTCTGAGGTCTAAATATATATTTGAACTCCCGGTCGATGACACCCACCCAGGAGGCCGCATTGTTGGCGTGCAATGTTACGTCATGACTTCGTGCTCAGCCATCAAACAGTACAGCAGTGGCGGGATGTAGAAAGGTTTTCCCTTGCCAAAATGTTCCTTAACTTTGGAGCGTTATTTAGCCCCCTTCCCAACCAGCTATGACAGGATAGCAATGGATGCCTTAGGTCTTCTAGTTTAATATGATATCAGTATCTTCACTAGCTTTAAAAATGATCTCTGAAAGACAGCCTCTGAAAGACAGTAATGTCGGCCACAGATGCCAGCACCCTCAGGACTTTGGGCTGGCACCTGGGGTGGCCAATTAGATTTCATGGATGGCCAGTGCCACGCCTGGCCACTCCCTAGAAACAAACACCCCTGCTGTACAGTGTGCCTGCAAAGAGGAAGACGTTCAAAAGTTTGTTTACACGACTGAAAACGGTGACCTTCGATGCGAGATGGGAGGAAGGATGGAGTCAGCTGCCAGCTGGGAGGGGGGAGTGAGACAGGAAGGGGAGGGGCGACAACAGAAGTGGTGTGGGTGAGACAGTGGGGGGGGGGGGGGTGAGGAGGATGAGCAGGAGGCTGAAGTGCCCCCCCCCCTCCCCCCTCGAGGCTCCCGTCCATTCATCCTTCCGGCAGGAAGTGTGTGAGGATCAATATGAAGCGGAGGTCTCTGAAGAGAGAGAGAGAGACAGAGAGAGAGAGACCTCGCCCAGCCCAGGTCTCCTTTGTTTCATGAACAGCTCTCTTCTTCCAGGTTTGAATAGAGAATAATGAGCACAAAGCTTTCTGTCATCATCAGCAGCAGCAGCAGCATCATAATCATCACTGATAATAGAAACTATATGAGAGCCTCTTCTTCAAAAATGACGTGACTATTATTATGATTGTTTTACAGCTGTAATGTGTAACTACAGTATTATATGTTTATAGAATGTTTATAGAAAACAAAGGTTGTTGCCCCACTTCTAGCTTTAATTGTTATCGCAGCTTTTATTGGGTCGGAAACATTTTTCTCCACAGTTTGTGACACATGGACTCAGCAAGTGACAGTTAAAAATAATATTGAATATGTAATTTATTTTTAGGCTATGAAAGGTTCATTAACATGTCTTAATAATTACAAACATCACATTGGTGGAAAGGGGAACTGTGTTCTGTGCTATGATTTGTTCCAAAAAGCACATTTTCCATGTATAGAGGTCAAACTCTCATGTGTGAATATTCCCAAAATGTAGAGAGGGTCAAATCAATTCCAGATTGCATCTTTAAACTAAAGGGAGTGAACAAAGTGCACAGTATTTGCCGTAGTTATAGTATTTCAGGGGCATCAAACCGGCAACCTTCCAGTCACAAGCTTTTGTTCAGCCACTGCCACACCTGCCATTATGATCGACTCCCTTCTCAGACTGGCTATTAGTAAAGTAATAACCAAGCAAAGGATTTGGAAAGTGAGCTCATTGCACGACATCGCCAAGCCAACGCAAGACGTGTTGTGCTTTGTAGATCAGCTTGTCCCTCCACTAACACCTGTCCTCACTGTGACCAGTATATTTAGTCCTAACCCCGCATCACAGAGCACAGCCAATCCTCTCAGAGAGGATTAGTCGTAGTAAAAGGTAGGAATGCGACCCTGGCGTGTGCCTTATTATGATTGGCTAGATTAGAACGTTTTAATATCCTCGGTGAGGCAATTCATTGTTTACAGCTATAACGTTTGCAGCATCAGAGCTAAACTGCATAGAGTATGTTCTACCTGTCATAATGTCATAAAAGGTCGTTGACATCCTGGTGTTATCTCAGTCCGTCCAGCTGAGTGATGGATGAGGTGATGACCACTATAGTAAAGTAAGAGACTTCAATAAAGTAAGAGACTTCAGTAAAGTAAGAGACTTCAGTAAAGTAAGAGCCACATCTCTTGACGTTCGCCTACCAAGTGTTGACTGTCTTTCCCTGGTCTGCCGCTGTGTGCGACCTTCACCACCATACAAACAGACCAAACAATAAGCACTGAATATTATCGATAAAGGCCCAGAAGAAAAATCCATCACAGTTACTGTCTGTTGCTGGAAATGGCTTCAGAGCAGCGATGTTTGGCGCAATAAGTCTGATTTATCTTGATGACTCCATGGTTTCAGTCACCTCTTCGTCGGATTGTTACGTCAGGAATCAATGAAGCATTTCTGGGTTTTGACTTTTCTTTCTGTCTCTACTCAAAAACATCAAGAGTTTCTTATGTAACCCTCACAACACAAAGGTCAGAGGTCACTGATCTGGCTCATAAACTCCGACACTACACAGGGCATGCGGAGAAGAGTTTATAGACTTTTCAATCAAGATAATTGTGTGTGTGAGTGTGTGTGTGTGTGTGTGTGTGTGTGTGTGTGTGTGTGTGTGTGTGTGTGTGTGTGTGAGAGAGAGACCGAGTGAGTGAGTGAAAAAGGAAAGAGTTTTTCCTGGTCAAGCTGGTCTGAAAGATCAATTATAGTGCGAACACGCCAGGAAGTGTCTGGCTGGTTCATTCAGCAGTCAGTCAATAATGTGTGTGCGTGTGTGTGTGTGGGGTGACCAGCTGCTGCCTCCACTTGAATATATGTATGTAGGCCCGCCGGTGAGTCAGTGGTGCTTGTGCTCGGTGTCACGTGTGTGTCTGTCTGTGTGTTTGGGGGTGTCACTTCTGTTTTTCTCCCACTCACTCATTCACTAACACACACACACACACACACACACACACACACACACACACACACACACACACACACACACACACACACACACACACACACGCACACACACAGGGCCTCTGCTTTTGAGAGTGGCAAGTTTGGCAACAGTAAGGTCATGGCTCGTTGGTGGCTGTTAAATAGATCAGGAACACACACACACACACACACGCACACACGCACACGCACACGCACACACACACACACACACACACACACACACACACACACACACACACACACACACACACACCTCTCTCTCTCTCAGTCACGCACAAGCACACTGTCACTCACACACACATTCACTGCTCACATCATGCACACATAGCCCATACTACCCCAAATGAAGGAAACGGCGGTCAAGTTAGCCAGAGATAGACAGAATAACACCTGATTTATCCTTTGAAAATAAAAGCTTTTCAAATGAAGGGAGAAAAAAAGACTTGTGATGATGTGATGGGTTCCAGACATAATTTCAAAATCCTCAGTAGAACCATTTGAATATATGGAGTGAAACATATGACATTTAAATTGTGGCTGACTGACTGGACCTCATGCTACCGGAGCTCCTGAGTCCCTTTTGTCTTTTATAGGAACAGTATACCATCAGCATTTCTGGGGGATTTGTTGCTGCCTTTGACATTATTACCCTTATTAAAATATAAAGTCATCTTTGTGGGGCCCCTTAATGCTTAATGTAGCCTATTTTCGCTCTCTCTAGACTAAACCCATTGTTCCACCAATTATTTCTTAAAACACACACACACACACACACACACACACACACACACACACACACACACACACACACACACACACACACACACACACACACACACACACACACACACACACACACACACACACACACACACACACACACACACACACACACACACACACACACACACACACACACACACACGCACACAAACGAGCCCGTGCATTTATTTTGAAAGTTACAAGCGGAAGTAGTAATTTATTTATTTAACGAGTGTCTTGCTTGTCAGTGGTCCGTGGTGGAGTCACACAGGCAGCCAACGGTGCAGCACAGTGCGCGGAGCGGAGCGGAGCGGAGCAGGGAGATGGAGAGAGCGCTGCCGGCCTGACAGAGGGAATAATGACGGTGTGATTGTCGGTCCTGAACAGAAAACCTCCCCAGCAGAGCCTCACGGGGCTGCCTCACGCACTAGCGTCATGCAAGCGACCCTGGATTGAGGTGAGCGCTGATGCTGCTAACGGGCTATTTAGCCATCCTTCCTGACGTTTATATGAACGCTGTTCACAATCCAACCATCCAGTCAGGCCTGGTAAATACGGTGTGAAGGGAAAAGGCGAGCATCCTCAGCATCGTGATGTAGCCTAGTGAGATGCAATAACCGCCTCCAGTCAGGTGCTGAAGGAAAGCTCGTGTGTGTGTTTGGTTTTTAACCCGATTATTCCCGCATCCTCGGCTCTGATACATAATAATAGAGAATTGGCTTTGACAGCTAGAAGTGAAATCAGATGAATAGCAGGTCGTTTTGAGCACAGGGGGGAGGAGGCAGAGTGTTTGGATGCGCCCTGGCTGAGAGAGAGGCTTGTTGGATTGGGGGTCGCGGTAAGAAGGGGCTTTTCCGATAATCCATTTAATAGCCTTGAGGGAGTAAAGACCGGTCAGTCATAACAGCGAGGCACAGCCTGACCGATCAGCCAGGCTCTTGGTGTTTGGTGTTTACACGGGGATGATCCAGATTCTGTGCCGAGTGCCGACCCAAGGTGAGTCTGCTTCCATACATTATATTCTCCGGATCCGCTCTCTCTCTCCCTCCTGGCTCCCTCCCTCCCTGACTGTCTGTCTGACTGCCTGACTGTCTGTCTGTCTGTCTGTCTGTCTGTCTGTCTGTCTGTCTGACTGACTGACTGACTGACTGACTGTCTGCCTGTCTGTCTGCCTGTCTGTCTGACTGTCTGCCTGTCTGTCTGCCTGTCTGACTGTCTGTCTGCCTGACTGTCTGTCTGCCTGCCTGCCTGTCAGTCAGTAAGTCTGTCTGTCTGCCTGCCTGCCTGTTTGTCTGTCTGTCTGTCTCTCTGCCTGTCTGTCTGTCTGTCTGTCTGCCTGACTGCCTCTGTCTGTCTGTCTGTCTGTCTGTCTGTCTGTCTGTCTGTCTGTCTGTCTGTCTGTCTGTCTGCCTGTCTGCGTGTCTGTCTGTCTGTCTGTCTGTCTGTCTGTCTGTCTGTCTGTCTGTCTCTGTGCCTGTCTGCCTGTCTGCCTGTCTGTCTGTCTGTCTGTCTGTCTGCCTTCTGTCTCAGCCATTCAGCAGGAGGTTGCTGCCATTTCATTTCCCATTCATGAAGTCGAGTACGCAACCTGCTTTAATAGGCTTGCTGGGCCTGCAGCAGACCTGTCTACTGTAGGCCTTATTGACTTTTCTCTCATGTGTCTTTTATATTATAACATGAGACAGTCATTTAACAGATAGCCTAATAGGCTCTCCTGACGAAAATATATTCTAATAATAATATAATATGTGTCTGTGACATTCAATATAGTCTTTATTGACAGATATTGACGGTATTGTCCTCCTTATGACATGACTATAATATTATTCCTTTAACATTCCTATAATTTTGCTGTGATAATTAGCCTTCAAAAATGTATTATTGCGGTTCTTTTACTATTCAGAACAGATCATAATATACCAAGGGATGCCAGACCACCCAGTATACTGTTAGGCGTCACAAATATTATATGAGGCTATATTTTTGCATGAATGACTTTTACAAAATCCCACACTGACCTTGAGTCTCCCCGACACACACACACACACACACACACACACACACACACACACACACACACACACACACACACACACACACACACACACACACACACACACACACACACACACACACACACATTTTGCCACTACACTGATCTTCTAATCTTCCCAAACGATCATGTAATACTGCGTATGCTACTCTGTCAATATCTGCAGTTCACGTGCAACAAAGCTTTGTATATCTTACATTTCATTTGTTTATATCTTGTATATTGCTTCAAACTTATCGTGCTCCGACCACACCAAGTCAATTTCTTTGTATGTGCACATACCTTGGCCAAATAACATATTCTATTCTATTCTATTCTATTCTATTCTATTCTATTCTATTCTATTCTATTCTATTCAGACTGAACTAAAAACCCATCTATTTCAGTATTTCATCAGAATCAGGTTTATAGCCAAGTGGAATGACAAAGCTGTGTAGAGATGTAGAGAGAGACTGTAGAGATACAAAGATGTCCAAAAAGATATTTCACATTTCATATGAGAAGATCTGAATCTTCCATGCCATCTACTTCTGTCCTCCATGTTTAAGCCTGCTCTCCCTCTCACATGGTCATCTGTACTTCTGTCCTCCATGTTTAAGCCTGCTCTCCATCTCACATGGTCATCTGTACTTCTGTCCTCCATGTTTAAGCCTGCTCTCCATCTCACATGGTCATCTGTGCTTCTCTCCTCCATGTTTAAGCCTGCTCTCCTCCTCCATCTCACATGGTCATCTGTACTTCTGTCCATGTTTAAGCCTGCTCTCCATCTCACATGGCCATCTGTACTTCTGTCCTCCATGTTTAAGCCTGCTCTCCTCCTCCATCTCACATGGCCATCTGTACTTCTGTCCTCCATGTTTAAGCCTGCGCTCTATCTCACATGGTCATCTGTACTTCTGTCCTCCATGTTTAAGCCTGCTCTCCATCTCACATGGTCATCTGTACTTCTGTCCTCCATGTTTAAGCCTGCTCTCCATCTCACATGGCCATCTGTACTTCTGTCCTCCATGTTTAAGCCTGCTCTCCATCTCACATGGTCATCTGTACTTCTGTCCTCCATGTTTAAGCCTGCTCTCCATCTCACATGGTCATCTGTACTTCTGTCCTCCATGTTTAAGCCTGCTCTCCTCCTCCATCTCACATGGCCATCTGTACTTCTGTCCTCCATGTTTAAGCCTGCTCTCCATCTCACATGGTCATCTGTGAAATTAGTTAGACTCAGTCAGTGGGTGAGAGACAGGAAATGGAAGTCGGTGGCGGAATGTGCATCTCCCACGCGCTCCATCCGTTATCACTGGCAGCCATATGGATGCCTCAGCTCGCTCAATATTTACACTGTCACCGCTTGCCT
>NC_139642.1:49299412-49329412 GCF_964638095.1 Poromitra crassiceps | reverse complement strand
TCCAATCCAATCAAAACAGCCCGACTGGAGACCCCGCCCCCTTCTGCACACCATCATGTGAAGGAGTGTGATTTGGGGACGCTGCTAAAATAACGGCACCCCTAGAGACTTTGGATTCCTGTTCGGTATCCTGAGCCGGACATCCAGGCAGATAACGGAGATATTTTGTTCGCCTTTACTCCCCACTGTAGACTTGATTATTCTCTCATCCCACCCTTTCGTCTCCTCACCAGTCCCTCTATCCATCATGTATTTATTTATGATCTCAGCAGCAGAACAGGGTTTCCTTCCACCCTGAGATGAGCTAAGAGATGCTTCTTCAAAGAGCTGGGACTTTCGTGTACTTCTCCTTATCGTACCCCCTCTCTCAACTGGCATCTTGTTTGTTTCAGATCTGTCTGTCTCTAACACTGTGAGGGAGAGAGAGAGAGACTGGGGGGGGGGCAGAGAGTTTTGTGATAATCCCTTACGAAAAGATAACCCACTCCTGCTTTTGAAATTGACAATAAAGCTGGCTTGCATGAGACATTCCAGGGACTATACAGCAGTGTAGCATTCAGGAGCATTTCAAAAGAAAACAATGAACACATATTGTGTGACTGATCTTCCAAGAGGAGCCCGGCCAGCAGCTCTGAGAATACGCTTTCACAGCTTGTGGAGCTCCAGTGTTGGCCATCATCTCCTCCATGCTGACGTCAGCCAGCCAGCCTGCCTGCTGAGAAGATCTCCTTTGATCTGTGTGATTGTTTGGACCTCACAGAAACCAGTCATCAGAAGACCAACATGTGTTTGATGCTTGTGCACCGCCGATGCTGATCTGCAGCAGTATGATCCGGCGAGGTGCTGACGGGATGAAAACGGCCCTTTGGATGTTGCTGGATGTGGTGTGTGGAGCCACACCGCAGCAGAGCGCAGAGAGTTTGATCAGTGATGTGATGTGGTTTGATCTGATGTGATGTGATGTGGTTTGGCACCGCTTGGCCCTGATGCGGCCCGGAGAGGGAGGCGGCACACTGAGGACTGAGTCATATACGCACGCTGGGGAACAGAGGAATGGAGGGATGAGTGGGTTTGTGTGAGAGGAGGAGAGCGACTGTGCTCTTTGTTCCACGGGTTAAGACAAATACTCAGAACAACAACAGTGAGCTCGACGGCTGACGAACAAAGATGGCGGCTGCACGAAGGCTCCCTGTTGTTAATTCCACATTGCTGTTGAACCTGCTCTGACACAGAACGTATTTCAAGATCATTCAGATAATCCGAGTGCTTGTCAGAAAACATAATTTGGTAAATGCTCGCAATTGTTGGAGAGCTAACTTCCTGGGCGATTTCTTTTCGAGCCCTCCTCGTATTGACTCTGTTGGTCAATGGCTTTCAAGCCGTCATGACGTGCCAAGCCTGCTCATCATCTCCAGCTGTCACAAATTCAGAATTCTCTCTTTTTTTATATATATTTTATTTTCAATTTTTATAGAACATACTGTACAAACAAGACAAACGGACTCAGACAGGAAAAGAAAGAAAGAAAGAAAGAAAGAAAATACATCACCAACATTCATCATTACAACTTGATGCTATCAGCCGCACAAGGTGCTTATGTGTTTGCAAGAGACAATGAGCATGAGATCCCACGCAAGGGTTCCACGAGACACCACCCCTAACCTCAGTCACTTATCTTTTTTTTTTTATATATATTTTATTTTCAATTTTTTATAGAACAATATAGAACAATATACAAAACAAACAGGTTCAGACACAGGAAATGAAAAAACAAAACAAAACAAAAAAACAAACATAACATAACAAACATACATGTGCTACCAGCCGCACAGTGTCCATATGTTTACAATAAATGAAATAAATCAAATAACAGCCGCCATCCGTTGCCCCTAGCTTAAGTCACTTATCATTCTTGACCTCATCAAAGTATGCCAAAAACGGGTCCCAGGTAGTAGAGAACCTTTTGAACGAGTTGGTTCTCACGGACCTGAGTCTCTCCATCTGTATAGCAGAGATCATGTCCATCAGCCACACCTGAAAAGAAGGTGAAGAGGAGGACTTCCATTCCTTCAGAATAAGTCTTTTGGCAACAGTTGTCCCCAGTGTCAGAGTCTGTTGCACAGCTATAGGGAAGTTCAGTGAGGACTCCGGGCAGCCAAAGATGGCGAGTTCTGCCTCTGGCTGTAGGGTTATTTTGTAGGCCTTAGAGTACCAGTCAAAGATTTTGGCCCAGAATCCTGTTAGTCACTTATCATTCTTAACCTCGTCAAAGTATGCCACAAACGGGTTCCAGACAGAGTTGAGAACCTTTTGAACGAGTTGGTTCTCACGGACCTGAGTCTCTCCATCTGTATAGCAGAGATCATGTCCATCAGCCACACCTGAAAAGAAGGTGAAGAGGAGGACTTCCATTCCTTCAGAATAAGTCTTTTGGTAACAGTTGTCCCCGGTGTCAGAGATTGTTGCGCAGCTGTAGGGAAGTGCAGAGAGGACTCCGAGCACAAATTCAGAATTCTTTAAACTGAATAAATTCCAGCCAGCGAGACTCAACCACGGCGTGTTAGGGAAAGGTTTTGGGGGTGAAAACTAAAAAATGCACCACTGCACTAAAGATGTGAAGATGTGCATGTTATGGAAGCAGCTGGGGGGATTTTGATATAAAACATTTTGATAGAACAATATAATCATTTTTTATTTCATTGAGACTTTATTATAATGACAAACACAGGCCTGCTCAGCAGTCTGCTCCATTCACATTCATGCTTTATTCCTTGCACCAGCGCATGTCTGCTCCAAAGCCAATGACACAAACCCATTCTACAGTCTACAATCATCTCGTCTATCTCCATGTTGGGCCTTTCCATTGATTCCGTCCATAGTAACGCTGTGTTCTTCTCTCCCAGCCTCTCCCAGGTGGGTTGGCATGGCCCAGTGATGAACGGAGCGGTGCTGCCCGGTAGCCCGGAGCTCTCCTCCTCGTGCCCGCTGCCCGACTGGCGAGAGTTCTGCGAGCTCCACGCTCGCGCCTCCGCTGCCGACTTCGCCCACAAGTTCCAGCGCTTCCTGTTAGAGAACCCGTGCTACGATTCGCCCGGCGCCGACGCCAGCTTCTCGCAGCACTTCGCCCAGCACTTCCTGGAGTGTTTCTCGGCAGCGGTGACCCAGGCCCGGGAGAACCAGGCGTCCTCGCCGGGGGAAGACGGCTCCAACGCACCACCCAAGTACAGCATCGTCCCTTTCCTGGGCATCCAGGGCTGCCCGCTGTCCTACGGCCACGACCTTTACCAGAGACGCAAGGACGCCGGGGCCTCTAGCGAATCCCTGGACAGCATGGACAGTGGAGGGGGAGGGATAGAGGGAGGGGGCAGCAGCACCACCTCCAGAGGCCCCCAGCCGGCCCACAAAGTGACCGCTCTGGGCCAGTCCCGCAGCTCGGAGGACGTGTCGGTCAGTCACCCCAAGGCTCGCTTCAAGAAGGGCTTCTCCCTGAGGAACATGAGCCTGTGCGTGGTGGACGGAGTGAAGGAGATCTGGCACCGACGGGCCTCCCCTGAACCCGACGCTCCTCCAGGAGCCAGGAAGACTAATGGGGGAGGAGGAGGAGGAGGAGGGGAGACGGGAGGAGAGAAGTGGTCCCAGAAGCTACGCCTGCCCCGGGGCTCGCAGGGCCACAAGGCGGAGCTGCTGGAGATCCAGAGAGAGGGGGCGCTCAGGTACATGGTGGCTGACGACACCAACTGCATGGGTGCCGCACTGTGGCAGAAGACCCGCCTACTGCTCAGGAAGACCAGGAGGGAGGACGGAGGGGAGAGGTTCCTGCTCGAGTTCTATGTGCCACCCAAGGTATGCACGCGCGCACACACACACGCACACACACACTCAAACACACACACACACACACACACACACACACACACACACACACACACACACACACACACACATAGAGGACGGTTAAGCACATGGGGATTCCAGACTGTAAGCTGGACTAAGCTAAAGGCATGGAGGGGCTATTTCATAAATTTGAACCTTATAACCCAACCTCTATGAACCCAAACCACACACACAACACAACACATACACGCACGGAAGCACACAGACACGCACATAGACACACACACACACACACACACACACACACACACACACACACACACACACACACACACACACACACACACACACACACACACACACACACACACAGAGCACATTTGTCTATATGGGATTTCCAGATCATTGGCCCTGACCTTAAGATGCTATGAGGCTGTGCAGCTGAGTGTGTGTAAATCTGCCACCGTGCTTTGATCAGGGGGGGTGGGGATGAGGGGACGAGGCCGGGGAGAGGGGGGGAGAGGGGGGAGAGGGGGGAGGACAGGTGGGAAGCAGGAGGGGGGGAGCTGATATAGCGGAAAAGAGAGAGAGGGGAGCTGATATAGCGGAAGAGAGAGAGAGAGAGAGAGAGAGAAGGGATTTTACGGTCCATTGATTTCTATGAGGGTAATACATTGTGTCGTTTCTTTTTCGTATACAGAAATAGATATTGATTTCTCAAGATGCAAATGTTCCCATCTTCTTCAGAATGGATGGAAAAAGAGGAAAAGGGAACTGAATCTGAATCATCGTCACGCACAAAAAAGTCACACAATTTCTAAGAACAACGAGGGGGAAATTATGGTCAGCACTTTCAATTTCACTTTCACTTTCTATTTTTGTCGTTGTCGTGAGAAAAGGATTATTACCCAACGGACTGCAACTGAAACAAGGCAAGATGTGACAGATGAGATGACACATGTATAAAACATACACATGCACATGTAGGCCGGCTGGCCCTACCTGTCTCTGCTTTATTATCACTGTGGTCCTATTCAGCTCTTACAGATCCTAACAGTGCAGAGTCATTGACGGTCATAAAGTCCCACTCCTGCTCGTGGCCCATCAATCTGCCTACTGCTCCCTGTGGCAGAGACGCACACTGCACCACACACACCCTGCATTATGACACAGCAGCAGGCCCTGGGATGACCAGCTAAATATATATATATATATATATATATATATATATATATATATATATATATATATATATATATATATATATATATATATATATATATATATATATATATATACTGTATATAGGGAGGGAAGGGGGGACAACAAAAAAGGAAATCACAGCACTTCTTCACGAAAATAGCTCCTTGAACACATCACACATTGATGATATGAAACAGTAAGAATCATAAGGTGGAATTTTCCTTTCAGCCCATAATACTGTTTGTGCTATTAATGAACATCGACCGCCAACCTATTTTGCAAACAGTGGTATATGTGCTCTGTATTGGAGCAGATAGAGACATGTTCCCTGGTTAACACTGGCCTTAACAAACTGTGTGCGGTGAGAAGGAGTTTGCGATGTCCATGATAGAGGCACAGGAAATGGCCTCTTTAATGCAGGAAGTGGTTTTTGACATCTGATCCTGAGAAGGGAGTTGTGTGTGCGGGGTGTGGAGGGCTGCCAGCTGCACAGGCCCATCAAGATGAGAACAGTGTTAGTCCAGACAGATCAGCTGATAAGCCTCTGCCAGACCATCAGTCAGTCTCTCTCCAGGTCTCTCTCTCTCTCGATCGACACACACACACACACACACACACACACACACACACACACACACACACACACACACACACAGCACACCGCCTCAAACACGCTCATGCTCGTTGGATCTGTTAAGATTATGATCTGAACTCAACTCTCTGCTTGCAGAGGGTAAACCGAGGCCAGGCTGTGGGAGTTCACCCTCCTGTAAACTCGTCCCTTTCCACATTTGTTGCGTTTAGTAGGAATAATCGATGAGGGGTTGTACGTACAAACTGTATTGTCGAGTAATTTCCCTCTTCTCCTTCTTGGTATGTGTCATATATGAATGGAAGGTTTGGAGATTTTTTTTTTTTTTTTTTCAGGATGCAGAGGGTGTAGCTCAACACTGTTAAAGCTATCCCAACTCTAAAATACATAAGTCCTATTTGTCTTCCAGTCATCAAAGCCCAAGGTGAGCATCCCTTTGTCAGCCATCGTGGAGGTGAGGACCACCATGCCGCTGGAGATGCCAGACAAAGACAACACCTTTGTTCTCAAGGTAGGAGCCATCTGACAACAACACCCTCCTTTTCAGAGAGGAATGCTTCATGCAACAATAAATAACCCACACAAAAGTATTTCACGCGACTAATGTAATAATAAGACTAAGGGTTTGCTTATCGGAGGCGGGGGGGGGGGGGGGGGGGGGGTTCCTGGAAAAATAACTGCTCTAGCTAGCTTATGCCATGGCTGAGTTGACATGGACTAGCTTTGGGTTTGCCCCTGTTCTGTGTCCTGATGTGGTCCAGCGAACAGAGCTCAGTGTGTGATGGGGGTCTTTGGCTGCCTCCGCAGGTGGAGAACGGGGGTGAGTACATCCTGGAAACCATCGACTCGCTGCAGAAAAACTCCTGGGTCGCCGACATCCAGGACTGCATCGACCCCGGGTAAACCACCAGATAAATATATAGGACTGCATGGACCCTGGGTAAAGCAACAGATAAATATATGTATAGGACTGCATGGACCCCGGGTAAAGCAGCAGATAAATATATGTATAGGACTGCATGGACCCCAGGTAAAGCAGCAGATAAATATATGTATAGGACTGCATGGACCCCGGGTAAAGCAGCAGATAAATATATGTATAGGACTGCATGGACCCTGGGTAAAGCAGCAGATAAATATATGTATAGGACTGCATGGACCCCAGGTAAAGCAGCAGATAAATATACTGTATGTATAGGACTGCATGGACCCTGGGTAAAGCAGCAGATAAATATATGTATAGGACTGCATGGACCCCGGGTAAAGCAGCAGATAAATATATGTATAGGACTGCATGGACCCCGGGTAAAGCAGCAGATAAATATATGTATAGGACTGCATGGACCCTGGGTAAAGCAGCAGATAAATATATGTATAGGACTGCATGGACCCCGGGTAAAGCAGCAGATAAATATATAGGACTGCATGGACCCTGGGTAAAGCAGCAGATAAATATATGTATAGGACTGCATGGACCCCGGGTAAAGCAGCAGATAAATATATGTATAGGACTGCATGGACCCCGGGTAAAGCAGCAGATAAATATATGTATAGGACTGCATGGACCCTGGGTAAAGCAGCAGATAAATATATGTATAGGACTGCATGGACCCTGGGTAAAGCAGCAGATAAATATATGTATAGGACTGCATGGACCCCGGGTAAAGCAGCAGATAAATATATGTATAGGACTGCATGGACCCTGGGTAAAGCAGCAGATAAATATATGTATAGGACTGCATGGACCCCGGGTAAAGCAGCAGATAAATATATGTATAGGACTGCATGGACCCCGGGTAAAGCAGCAGATAAATATATGTATAGGACTGCATGGACCCTGGGTAAAGCAGCAGATAAATATTTGCTGTTGGCTGAAGATGTCGAGAGGCGAGGGATGGCGGGATGGAGAGTGGGGAGGGGGTGAACGGAAGGGGGGGAATAACACACACAGTCATTAATCATCCAATTAGTGGGATTTTTGACAGGTTGCTCTCACACAAACATGGGCGCACACACACACACACACACACACACACACACACACACACGCCACTTCAGACTTTCCCAGGTTAGTGGAAGTTTGTCAGTGCAGCTCAGGACATAAACAGAAAGGTTATTTGTGTCCATGTTTGTGGGATGTGGACGTGTGTTGACTTGTGTGTTAGACATGTGGTAGTGTTTGTTGGCACCTGTGTGTGCGTGTGTGTATGTGTGTGTGTATACTCTTGTATACATTTTTGCGGTGCAGCTGACCTGTCTGCTTGCGCACAGGGACAGCGGTGATGACATCGAGCTGGCGTCATGTCCTCATGGCCAGTCCTCCAAAGACTGCTCCATGGTGGCCTCCTGCAGCTGTGAGCTGCTGTCTGAGGGTGAGCAGCGGCCCTTCTTGGCCTTCTCCTGTCTATACGTGTATGCCGGCACACAACACTCAATTGTTTTGATCCAAATTAATGTCTTTTGTAACGCTTGTGTTCAGGTGTGTATCGCGCCCCTGAGCGGTCCTGCCCCACAGTGGCAGAGCACCACGGCGCCCCCTCAGTCCGTTGCAGGGAATCGCCCTTCACTCAGCACCCGTCCCACGTGCCCCTAGAGCGCTTCCTCCAGTCCCCAGAGGCCCAGGGATCCAACCCTGCCACAGGTAACGCACGCGCAGTTCCACACTGAACGCACTGCAGAAGAATACTCAGACAGACAGAAAGAGGACTAGTGAGTGGTGCTTGATTTGTGTGTGGCTGTGTGCGCAGGGGGAAAGAGGACTAGTGAGTGGTGCTTGATTTGTGGCTGGCTGTGTGCGCAGGGGGAAAGAGGACTAGTGAGGGGTGCTTGATTTGTGTGTGGCTGTGTGCGCAGGGGGAAAGAGGACTAGTGAGGGGTGCTTGATTTGTGGCTGGCTGTGTACGCAGGGGGAAAGAGGACTAGTGAGTGGTGCTTGATTTGTGTGTGGCTGTGTACGCAGGGGGAAAGAGGACTAGTGAGGGGTGCTTGCTTTGTGGCTGGCTGTGTGCGCAGGGGGAAAGAGGACTAGTGAGTGGTGCTTGATTTGTGTGTGGCTGTGTGTGCAGGGGGAAAGAGGACTAGTGAGTGGTGCATGATTTGTGTGTGGCTGTGTGCGCAGGGGGAAAGAGGACTAGTGAGTGGTGCTTGATTTGTGTGTGGCTGTGTGCGCAGGGGGAAAGAGGACTAGTGAGGGGTGCTTGATTTGTGTGTGGCTGTGTGCGCAGGGGGAAAGAGGACTAGTGAGGGGTGCTTGATTTGTGTGTGGCTGTGTGCGCAGGGGGAAAGAGGACTAGTGAGGGGTGCTTGATTTGTGTGTGGCTGTGTGCGCAGGGGGAAAGAGGACTAGTGAGGGGTGCTTGATTTGTGTGTGGCTGTGTGCGCAGGGGGAAAGAGGACTAGTGAGGGGTGCTTGATTTGTGTGTGGCTGTGTGCGCAGGGGGTGAAAGCATCAAAGACTCGGATGGCGACGCCAGCCTGTCGGGATACCCGTGGTTCCACGGCACGCTGTCCCGCGTGCGCGCCGCTCAGCTGGTGCTGGCGGGCGGGGCCAGGAGCCACGGGCTCTTCGTGATCCGACAGAGTGAGACGCGGCCGGGCGAGTACGTCCTCACCTTCAACTTCCAGGGCAAAGCCAAGGTGAGAAGGGGAAGGGCAACCAAACAGTTTAGTAGCAGCGTCATAATCTATGGTTGGTATGGTAAATGGACTCCTATTAATAGTAAACTCAGAGAGAGGGTGATGATCAGGGATCTAAATGCTGAGCAGCAGATGGCACTGACATACTGGTAGGGATACTATAGCCTAAGTCTCCCCTCATTTGATCAGCGACATTGAACCAAAAGGTTTACATGAGAACATGATGCAGCGCAGTATGAGAGAGTGAGGAGAATGATATAAGCAATATCACATGAGATCAGCATGGCTGTGATTGGGTCACAGGCACCAGGCTGCAGGCACAGCCTTACAATAACAACAGCACGACCTCAAGTCTGATATTGTTTTTATACAACAGTTGTATACCAACTGTTCTGTGGGTGTATTACAATCACTGGGGCTTGTTCTCATGGTGTCCGGGGCTGCGGCTACTGCGTACTGCATATAGCTGACAGCAGGGCCAGGCTGCAGCATATAGCTGACAGCAGGGCCAGGCTGCAGCATATAGCTGACAGCAGGGCCAGGCTGCAGCATATAGCTGACAGCAGGGCCAGGCTGCAGCACACCCAGGAAGAGCTGCAGTAATGTCACGTTTTGTGTCCCCTTGTGTAACACCATCCCCTGCACATCACATCCTGCCGGCCAGCGGCGCTGAGGAAGTGTCAGCTGCTGCCTCCTCCTCTGGTGTCAGCTTGGCATTCTGTAGTGCCAGACACCTCTCCCATAATGCGCCGCATGTCCTGACCTCTGTCTCCACTCTCCATCGCTATCTTGCAGACATTCACTGTATCTCACATGTAGGGCTGCAACTAATGATTATTTTCATTATCAATTAATCTGTTGATTATTTACTTGATTAATCGATTCACTGTTTGGTCTATAAAATGTCAGAAAATGGTGTTCAGTGTTTCCCATTATGACGTCCTCAAATCTCTTGTTTTGTCCACAACCCAAAGATAGTTTACTGTCATAGAGGAGTAACGAAACAGAAAATATTCACATTTAAGAAGCTGAATCAGAGATTTTTTTACCCCCCCCCACCCAAAAAAAAATCGATCAACTAATCGATTAATCATTGTAATACTCACATCCTCTCTTTTTTCTGTCTCCACTATTTCACTCCCTACCTTCTCTTCCCCTCCGTTTTTCCTTCCTTCTTCCTCCCCCTCTCTCCCCCTCTTCTTCTCCCTCCTCAGCATCTGCGTCTGTCGGTGAACGAGAGCGGGCAGTGCCACGTTCACCACCTGTGGTTCCACACCGTGTCGGACATGCTGAGGCACTTCCACGCCCACCCCATCCCCCTCGAGTCCGGCGGCTCCGCTGACATCACGCTACGCTCCTACGTGCAGGTGCAGCGGTGCCTCGCCACAGGTACGCTGCTGTGGCACACGCGCGCGCGCCGCGCACACTCACGAATGACACACGCATCATTCATAATGACACAGTGAGACAGAGTGCCTGGTGGTGACGCAGCGGGCTGGTTTCACAACTTCATAAGTGCCATCAGAGATGGACACTCACCTCCTTAGGTCATGGAAGGATATTAGAGGGCGACTAGAACATTGGATGTGTTGATGGATTGCAGAGGTTTGAAGCAGTGCCGAAACTCACTGAACCTGCCCCCCCCCCCCTTACCCCTCCTCTCCCCCCCCTCTCTTACCCCTCCTCCTTAGTAACACTGCTTCTGCCCTCCGTTCCGCTGGCATGGCATGAATGGCCTCCTGTACAGGAGAGTGAGGGGGCGATTATACCGCAGGACTTTTGCATGCAGGCCTAGACTCTGGCACCAAAAGCCGCCCTGGTGGTCACAAAGAGGCCCTCTGTTTCCCCCCTAGGCTCCGGGCCTACACACACATGCACACGCACACACGCACGCCCACACACACACACACGCACACACTCATGCACACACACTCACACTCGCACAGAGTGAGGACTTGATTCGTGGTGTAAATGGCGTTATTGATACACTGCTCATGCGTGTCTTTGGCACCAGTGTTGTTGGTGTTATTGCCCGGCAAGAGAAAGGATCATAAAGAGGCCCCACACTGCCTGTGTTTACATGCTGCTCTATGAATGAGCCTTTTAGCAGCTCAAACGCATGGACGACGATCAACAACGCAGATACTTTGTATTTATTCTATCTTATCCCGTGTACGTTGTATCCTATAATCATAGTTTTTGTTCAGTGTCTGCGTTTCCCTTTCATCTCCCCACAAAAAGTCTTGTTCGATCTGTTACAGATGTGACCGTGCCTCCAGTTCTCACCCCGCCCAGGGATGCGGGCTGCCGGACTGACTCGGCCCCGCCAGCCCTCCACCTTCCTGGGATCGCACCGCCTGTCGGGCCCCCTCCTGATGCCCCTCTCTCCTCCAGCAGCTCCTCCTCGCCCACTGCCCTTCCTTCCCTGTCCCGCAGCGACACAGGCACCGGAGGAGGAGGAGGAGGAGGAGGAGGAGGAGGAGGAGGGTTACAGAGCCGGAGCAACAGCTCCGAGCGCCTGCTGGAGGCCTCTAGTGGAGGGTCTGAGGACTACCACGACACCGACGGGACCCGCAGGACCCGAGCCGTGGAGAACCAGTACTCTTTCTACTAAAAGGCCCGCTCAGGGTCCAGTCAGCGGTTCTGATTGGTTGCAGAAAGTTAGGGATTTGAGGCTTAGTCGTGACATGGGACGCTCCGCTGCAGATGGAAACGGTCCAAAATCACTGGATCACCCATTGCTTTGATTAGTTTGTTTTTATTCTGAGGCAATTTCCTGTTTCTCCGATAAGAGAAGGAGGTGAGCTCACACTAAATGGTTTTCTGTCCCTCCGCGGCGTGTCAGCTCCGGTAATCCCTGAGGCTCTGCGGCCGAGTCGAACCTCAGCTGTCGAGGATATGAGGAAATGGCCGACATAATCTGATGTGTGCGAGCGGATGGCGAAGCAGAGCAGAGGGCTGCAGGGAGCGAGACCGAGCGGGGAGATGAGGGATAGATAGTAGAAATGCGGTGGGAGACGGACGTAGGCGGGGGAAGTCGTGCGGTCGAGTCATATGGCTTTGATTCACCTCGTCAGACCCGCTTCCTGTCCACCCCCCTACCCACAATTCCCTGGGAGCAGAGCCCGTGTCACCGCCCTGCTGAAGGATCAAGAGTTGAAATGACCCCCCGAAGAAACAGTCCCTCAAGCATCCCCTTAATGTTTGTTAAGCTGCTTTGAGTCTGTCCCGGATATCCGCACTGTCCCTCCCTACGGGACGTCCCTACCAAGTCCTGCTCAGCGCCGACATCAGTACAGTGATCATGGGTGTGTTCGTGTTAGCTTGGAGATATCTTTCTTAACGTGTACAGCCTAAAGGTCTCAGTGCCTGACAATTAACTTGGACTTGAAGACTGTTGTCCATAGCGACAGGAAAACTACTGTCCGTAATGATGATGATGATGATGATGGAGAAGGAGTCGAGGAAGATATTGTCATCCAGTATAATCTTAACACCCACCAAAATAAATAAAATGCGGGTGATTCATTGACTGCCGGTTTCTGATTAAATACATACTGAACATGCAAATCTGCATATTCAAATGGTTTTCTTCACACAGTTTTGTTAATGGGAACAAAGTAAACAAGAGTCAGACATACAGTGTGTAACAAATCAATAAAAATAAATTGATATGGAGAATAAACAACAGAAAAGTAAATAAATAAACAAAACAGCAAGTTCACGCAATCAGTATGGCAGCATTGTTCCCATTCTTCTGTCACACTGGATTATTTCTATGGGTGTGTGTGGTGCTGTGTGAGAATCCAAATATTTTTTAATGATTGGTGTGCTACCGTAGTGTTTCTGGAACTTGGCCGTCGAGGTCCCTCTGTCTGGTGCTGGTTCTGTATTCAAGTTCACTAACCTGTAGAATAGATAGCCTGTCGGTAGAGAAGTTCACTTCACATCACTAACCTGTAGAATAGAGAGCCTGTCGGTAGAGAAGTTCACTTTGAAGTCATGCCTTGAAAATATCAATATACCAAATCCAGCATTTAGCGGAGGGACTCAGGACCTGAGACGGGGTGTTTTTAGAGAACAGTGGCAGTGTTGCGTTCTGTGTGTGTGCGGCCTCCAGATGAACTCGTGGGCGTGGACTGGAGCGCTACAGAGGCTGTAACATAATTGGTACTAGGTGGCCATGCTTGAATGGGAAGATGTGGAAAGATTTGACATTGCTGATTTACTTTATGTCTATTGAGTATTGAGATTAAAGTTGTTGTCTATTTATGATTCAGAGAAAAGGGAAAAACTCTTTGCCACACTGCTATAAAAGATTTATTTTCTTTTAGGAATTACAGCCACAGAGCATCAGAATGCAAAACACCAGTAATAAAAAAATAAAACACCTTTGACACATGAAATCCACAAGTATAGTATGTAATACATTATACTATACTTAGCCTATGGATTTCATGTGTCAAATATACATATAGGGTAAAAGCAGATCTGGCCATAGTGTACAGAAAGCAAGCAGCGACACTACAGTATATCATTATCCGAGCGTATAAAACACATTTGTTCATGTAGAATAAACATATCAAGGAGGTGCTTCTGTCTTTCCAAGCGTGGCCATTTAGTTTCAAATGGGGGAAATTAAATTGTCAGTCTCACGGGACTAATGGAGTAGTGGAGAAGCAGTTCATGTGCCAATTTGAATCCTATTTTTGAAACATATTTATTCCTCAGCCGTTGTAAATTACATTTTCCTATTAAGTCCTATTTATGTACAATTGATTGATTCTTCTTGGTGAAACCTCAGTGGATCCCGTCCGTCACAAGAGCCCGTCTCACATATCACAGATTGCCCATGTTTCCTTTTATTTTCTTAATACTTCTTAAAGCTGATTTTTCTGTTGTCTGGCTGAGTTTTGAAGAGTCTGTGCAATTTTGTACAAAGTGATGTACTTGACATACTACTTTATATTTCTGTGAATAAAATGTGAGCAAACTATCGCAAACCGTCTTGAGATTCTTCATTCATATTATAAGTAAAGTATGCATTGTAATGAAATTAATACAGACGCTGGGGTTCAGAATGAAAATTAAATGCTGTGAAAGGACAAGAGCGTTAAGTGTTGAAAATTGAATTCATCCATGAATTAGCACAACTGACTAAACATTTTGTGCCATTTTTTGGCTTCCTTTAGTTGGATTTACATGAAAGGAAATGTTACAATATGTTACAATACAGGCCCTAATGTAGACTAGATCCCAAGATTCCTAGCTATAATCATAATGAAAACCCACTTTGAGTTATAAAGAATTCTGTGTTAGACCCTGCCCAAGTTAATCAATCACAGCCAGACATATCGATCAAAATGGTCCTGAGACATTTAGTCAAACCGATTCAGAGATCTTCATTTTGAGTCTTTGTAGCTTGCTGGTATTGATCAATTTAAAAACTGATTAAAGCATCATATTATATGCTTACCAAGTTTCATGATGATGTTTCTAGTATATAGCATTTTCAAGGGAAACTGGAAAACACACACACACACACACACACAGGTTTTGGCTCCCCTGCAGCATTTTAACCTGCTTCAAAAACCCCAGTGAGTTTCGTTTAAACTGACAGGGTAAGTAAATTTGTTGCAGACTGGCTCAGCAGGCCAACAAAGATGATGGCTCTCTGCATTTCTGCATTTGATGGATTCAGAAGCCCTCTAGAGGTAAATATTTGCAACTGAAAAAAGAACATCAACAACAGGGGCTATAAAACAAATTAAATTACAACTAGATATTTAGCATGGTCAATACATTGATAAGAAAATCTAACTAAATACAGATAGATAACTAAGTTTATAAATAAGTGGGAATCAAAATGTTTTATTATATTTGCTCAGATGCAGATTTCCTTACACAAAATATGAACACATTTTTACAGTTTATAATGTGCCATATATTATGTGTATCCATTTCCTAATAACACAGCAATTACACACTTTAATTTGTACACTACAGTACAGAGCCAGTGTAAAGGCAAATGTGGAAGAAATGTCTGTTCTTCAGCATGAGTGGCTCAAATTTTTGCAGTCCTTTTGACAGTACACCCACAAATATACAGGTTGGGTACCGAATCCGGTACCTTTACGTCCGGTATTTACCGGACTGAATTGCAGCCTCATTTCGGTACCATGCCCGAGCTGCTGAGTGAAATATCCACCCTCCGGTGTTTCAAAACCGGCGCCATACACACCCCTTCACTAACATCATTGTTTGGAGCGTGCCGCTTTAAATCCTCTTTAAAAGAAAAACGTTTTTCAAATTTAAAAAGTATCGGTTCAGGCACCATTTATGGTTTAAAAGTATCGTTTTAGCACCAATATCGGAAAAATACTAAATAATACCCATTCCTATACGTCACTGGAGTTGCCTTTGCAATTAAAGCTGTAAAGAAGATAAAAGAGCATTCGGTTTGGATGAGTTACCTCTAGTAGACTGTGGAGTAGGGATGCAACAGTATGAGTTTTTGACGGTATGATAACCTTGGACAAAAATACCACGGTTTCACGGTATTGCGGACCATTTGTGTTTTTACAATAGCCGAAATATTCCCATACAGCCGACGTCGTCTTTTTAGATGGGGGAAAGTTCAGGGGAGTCCTTGTGGCTCCTCTCTACTGTGCTCTAGTCTAGGTAGGCATGCAGCCAGGGGGAGGGGCCGCGTAAGCTGCACTCTGCAAGCGACCTGGGCACTTTGTTTTGGGGAAACAGCTGATACCGTGGGGAAGGTATGACGGCAAATTTTAGTGGTTTTGATACCGTGACGTTTTCAAACCGCGGTATACCTTCAAACGGTATACCGCTGCATCCCTACTGTGGAGATTCTTGTCATCAGTGATTTCACTCTATGCGAGCAATTGGGATGTCATCAGTGATGTCACTTGAGCAATTGTGCGCCGCAGAGCGGACCCACGGAGTGGAACTGGGCCGCCTTATTATAGTAGTACTGTAAGATTAGAACTACTAACTGTAATATTACTGGACCTACACTGTATCTTTTCTACTGGAAAATCAACCAGAAAATATTTAAGGTTTGTAGCCAAGCAGAGCCAGGAATAAACCTTTACAAGTCTGTGATGTCAGTCTACTGTGGATGATGTTACACAGTCAAGTGATGTTACATTCAAACTACAGGAATAAATTAGAATATGAATAGAACAGATGTCTATTAAGTGTAGTCTCAGACTAATTTCAATCATGTGGAGATTTATTGTGAACTTTCATTCTAGTCTCTCTCTCATGATTGAAATAAGCTCTTGTTTTGAAGCCTTGAATGGAATAACCATGATTTTTTTCGATTATTGTGGTGTAGGCCTACAATGTCTTACCACCCTTACAATTGGGTGCTTTTCAAATCCTATACATCTCCAAATGAGGAAATCAACAAGTTCAGCTGTTTACTTTGTAGAAACAACTTGTGAGTGTGTGTGTGTGTGTGTGTGTGTGTGTGTGTGACGTGTGTGTGACGTGTGTCGTGTGTGTGTGTGTGTGTGTGTGTGTGTGTGTGCGTGCGTGCGCATGCACGTGTATAGAGTAAGTTTTGTGCAAGACAAGCCCATCTACTGCTTCAATCGAGGGATGCAAACTTATGGAGAGTGAAAAAGGTGACAGATATCAGGGCAGAAACAAAACCACTCGGAAATCCTTCACGTAACTTGTGTCCTCTTTCGGGATGAAAAAGGTGACTAGATTGCATCCCTGGTTCAATCTCAACAATTAGAAAAAAGCAGTGAACAGGCATGTTTATGTCTGCGCTGCACTAAATGTAACTGTCAAAAATTGTGCAACACTAGCAAGAAAGTCTGAGGTATCATCACCCTGAGAGTCATAACAGCCCGCCTCAGAGGGGACATGTTCTTTGCTGCTTCGATCTCAGGGCCTGATGAGATTGACAAAAATCATCCCGCCCATGGCCAGCAGCATGGCCACAGTCATCTCCATCGTCTTCCCCTTTCTCCACTTCTGGTACTCCTGCTTCCTCTTCTCTTCCAGGTACTGCTTCCTGGCTCTCATCTCCCTCTCCCTCTGCAGCTGCTCCCCATAGTGGGCCTGGTAGAAGGCATCGAAATCGAACATGGGCTTCCCCCCGCTTTGGGAGAAACGCCTGCTTCTGTGGTGCTGCTGCTGCTGCTGGTGGGGCTCTGAGGCTCGGCCTGGGGCCTCTCTGGAGGAGGGTCTCCCCGCGCCCTGGGCGTCCGACTGGCTCAGGATGCCACGGTCGTACTTCCTCCTCAGGCCGATGCTGCCCAGCACGCTGTAGGCCTCACTGATCTCTGAGAAGCGCTGCGTGGCCTCCTTGCTGGCCGGGTTCTTATCCGGGTGGTAGATGAAGGACTGCTTGTAGTAGGCCGTCTTTATCTGCGACTGGGTGGCACCAGGGGACACGTTGAGGATGTCGTAGTAGGCTGTCTTGCTCTGGTACAGCGGGGTGGCGTCTTTGGTGCTGCTGTTGTTGTTGTTGTTACCCCTCCAGCTGTAACATCTAGTCGTGGTAGAGAGGTGCAGCAGGGCCTCGGAGTGGAGTTTCATCACACGCTTCTGCCTCTCTGGTCCCCACTCTGCTAGAGTCAGGACAACAGTGCAGAAGTGTCGGAGCTGCTGAGGCGAGCTGAAGGTTTCGGGGGGCACAGCGGCCAGGAGGACAGCTAGTCTCCTCCAGCGGGGCACCCTGCCACCCAGCGGGCTGGCCTGGAGCAGAGGCTGCACTCTGGGTGAGAGGTAGAGCGGTGTGCCATCAGCCTGCAGCCTCTCTCTGCTTTCCACCACTCTGACAAAAGAGTATGCATCCAAGTCCCTACATGCGGCAGATGAAGTACCATTTTCACGTCCACTTTTTCCAAGTTGTCTAGAAAGTTGAGTCTCGGCTGTGCGTTGTGTTGACTTGCCTTTTGACAGCGACTGATCCTCCTCGCGCAGACCCGTGTCCTCCTCGCTCTCGCCGCAGCACCGGGCGCCGGTGAGGCCGCAGTTTGTCAGCAGAGCTCCGGGACTTTCCCCGCCGCGGAGGGAGCGGCTCTGCTGGGTGTTTCTGAGCGCAGAAAACCGGTAAGCTCCGCTCCCCAGCCTCTGACTGACCTCTGCCATTTTCCCGTTGGCAGCGCCGATGACATCGATGGGGACGAGCTGACGACTGGGTGCATCCGGTTACGTAACACAACACGTCAACGTTCTTTTAATACATCCATGCATAGGACCAATCAGAGGCAATGTAAACGGGAAGTAGATATCACATTGAACCAATCATATTGCAGAACTCTTCTTGTCGCGGACATATGACGTCACGGCACCTCACATGTGTGGAGTGGAGTCGTGAACAACATCTAGCTTTGTTTTTAATTTTTATTATTTCCCCTCAGGTACAGATACACAGCTACTGACAGCATGGCGTCCGGTCGAAGGCCTGAACACATGGCCCCTCCCGAAATGGTCAGTGACATTTGGCGTTTTATCAGTAACTTTATAGACTTGAGGAGTTTCAACAGAGCTTACTAGCAAGCTATCATTCGTAGCTCCCTTCATGCATAACAGCATAATTCAACCTCTTTGCTAGAAACGATAATTTAGTTGAATATAATATTAAAAGCAGCTTCCAAACAGTGTGGCGTACCTTAATGTTGATCTGATCTGCTCTCATCACTGCAGTTCTACAACGAAGCCGAAGCAAAGAAATACTCCCAAAAGTGAGTCCGGATGTTATGTTGAATGTGATTTCATTTAATGAAATCACATAATAACTCTGGGATTGCTTGATGCTTGAGTGTGGTTTGATGATGCTGATAAGTGACTTCGTGACTGACAAGTGCAGAATGGCATGCGTATGTGATTTTATTTAGTTTTAACAGAGTGCTAGCTGAAGAAGGATTTATTATGTTTTTTAATCTACCAAATCCGGTTTCAAATCTGACTTCGGCATGCTGTCTACTAAAAGTAGAACCTGCTGGTGTTACTTAAATTAAATTGGTGTTACTTAAATATAATTGTGTAAAAGTGTTAATTAAATTCATGCTTTATTTTTCAAAGAGGAACTTCATTTCCACAACCAGTCAGACTCAAACAGTATATCCAAACAACACCATTCCATTATCATTATTATTATTAGGACACATAATTTGACATAGACCAACACACGATGACAGAGGGAAAGCAGACATAACATGAAGACATTTCACATAGTTGTGGGGGGAGGACGGACGGACGGACGGACATGAAATGTTATTAAAATCTCTGCTATTAAAATCTCTGCATGTTTTGTTCTCGCTCAGCTCTCGAATGATTGAGATCCAGAGCCAGATGTCGGAGAGAGCTGTAGAGCTTCTGAACCTGCCAGAGGGACAGCCCTGTTTTCTACTGGATGTGGGGTAAGTGAGTTACTTGGGACATGGTGGTGGTTGTATTTACTATTGTTACAAATTGAATAGAGTGACTATGAGAGAGCCATGTTGGAGGTAATGATAGTATTTGAGATTCAATTTATCTGAATGTCACCATTGGCACACAGGACGTGGCTATTTGTTAGTAAGTTTTATGAAACGGATAGCTCCAGTTCTAATGAAAATATAAAGACGCTGAACAACACAGGTGACTCTGTCTCTCTGTCTCAGGTGTGGCTCGGGGCTGAGTGGAGACTATCTGTCAGAGGAGGGACACTGTTGGGTTGGAGTCGACATCAGCACTGCCATGTTGGGTGAGTTTGATGTCTGCTGTTGCCGCACACATTTTTGGTCTTAGATTTTTCAGATTTATATTTATTTGCACGATAAAAACAAAAAATCTGAAAAAGAACAGTAAAAGAAGAAGCAAATTGTGCAGGTGAGATTTAGAAAGAAGGAAGGAATCTCACCTCATCATCATTATAAGCAAAAATAAAAGTCATGTAACCCGCAACCATACGGTCAAAAAGCAAACATAAAGTATGCAGCATAAATCAATCAAAGACATAAAATAAAAATAAACGAATGAAATGAGGGTGTGTGTGCTTTGGTGTATATGTGAGTTTGTGTATACATGAGTCTACTACATGTGCATGCGAGTGTGTGCAAGCATGTACTGAAGCACACTTGTGTTCAGACAACTAGAGAGAGAGAGAGAGAGAGAGAACCAAAGACAGGCAGTCAAATATGATCAGTTTGTATAAGTTTGGTTTATCAGACAGGTCCTATATTTGAAATTCTTGAAAGAAATAGACTGAAATGCAATTTGAATATAACTGTTCCATAGTTGAGCCCCCCATATAAGCTCTCTATATTATTATAATTTTTTCTGATTTTTGCCCCATTTTCTCCCCAATTGTATTTGGCCAATTTTCCCCTGCTGCCCCAGTCGCTGCTCCATCCTCTGCTGATCTGGGGAGAGCCGTAGACTAGCACCATGCTTCCTCCAACACATGCGCAGTTGTCATCCGCTTCTTTTCACCTGACAGCGGGGAGCATCACCGGATCTCTTTAATAGAGAATTGACAGAGCCCGTATGGAACATTGGGAGGAACATTTGGCATATCTCGTATTATAGTTGTGTATCACTGTTCGGCTGGAAAAATGCTTTACAAGGGAAGCGAAGCAGGCTGATGCAAAATGTTGAAAATAAAAACAGGAGTTTGGTATTTATTTATGTTAAAAGGATCTTGAGCTGATTGAAGAGAAGGACTGAGTGCTCAGTCTTACTGCTAAATGTGGCAATTCTGCAAAACGTTTTGCAGATTATAAAGCTCATGAAGGTGGGTGTGATCAGTAGCTCCCTAAATGATATTGCAATAATGAGGTACGGCTATAATAAGGAGTTAATAGACACTTCTGATGAAGCAAAGTTCGAAATTGAGATGCGATTTTAGAAACAAATGTATTATGCAGGACCTGCAAGTGCAAACATTTCAAAACGCACTGTCAAAAATGCAGTTTAGACATTTAGGTCAACAAAGACATTGGTGATTCATTGACCAGTAGTTAATGTCTTCTCTGTGGCAGATGTTGCGCTGGAGCGGGAAGTAGAAGGAGACCTCGTTCTGGGGGACATGGGCCAAGGGATGCCTTTCCGAGCCGGCACCTTCGATGGTTGCATCAGGTGAAGAACATGACATACCTGTGTATAGAGCGCCAAAGTGAACGTCACTTCCTGCTTCAGCACTGTACCAGAAATTTTCATCTGCCACATTTTGTAAAATGCTTATAGAAAATTGTTAATTTGGTTAAACCAAACGGTTCAGATATATTTATTTCATTTCATTTTTTCTCCCCTCTCTGTACTGTTTCCCCCCTCCACACTTTCAGTATTTCGGCCCTACAGTGGCTCTGCAATGCGGACAAGAAGACACACAGTCCCCCCAAGAGACTCTATACCTTTTTCAGTACACTTTATTCTTCTCTGGTAAGATGATATCATTGTCTTTGATTCTTTTGACAAGCAGTGAAAGATTTTTTTTGGACTCCGGAGTAAATCTATACTCCTTTACTCACGTCACTCCGTCACTTCTTTGTCTTTCAGTCCAGAGGCGCACGTGCCGTTTTCCAGCTTTACCCAGAGAACTCGGAACAGGTGAAAAATGCCTTCCTTCATCATTTTTCTGTGCATGTGGGGTGAGAGTTTTCTCCATTCCTTTGCTCACCTTCAGCCTTCCCCTTCTTTTTCTGCAGCTTGAGCTGATCACATCCCAGGCCATGAGGGCAGGCTTCAGTGGAGGCATGGTGGTCGACTATCCCAACAGCAGCAAGGCTAAAAAGTCAGTCTTGTACAGAGAGGGGGGGATTGAATTTTCCATGTTCAACTATCGGCATCTGCAGTTGTTTCCTTTTTAATAGCCTGTGGAATTATTAATGTACTTGCAACACAAGGATAATTGGAACAGGGTGGCATTTTTTATTGATGACCCTGCTGATTAGATTTGCCCGATGTTAAATTATTACATCAGAAATTGACATCTAAGGTCTTTTGAATAATTTATCATCATGACCTTCCTGGCTTCTCTTTTTCCCCTCCAGGTTCTTCCTGTGTCTGTTTGCCGGGGTAACAGGAGCCCTCCCCAAAGTAAGGAACAGGCCGATTGGCAGTGGATATTTGCGATGTCTGCCTTTCTTATTGTGCCTCATCGTGATCTCCATCTCTGTCTGTTCGTTTCAGGGTTTGGGATCAGAAATGTCAGAAAGGGGTGTTCAAAGCCAGGTCCAGTACTCAGGACAAAGGTAAAAGATATTCACACTAGGCAGACCCTGGGCGTATTTATATGGAACAATACTGTGAATAATCAGATTGTCATCATTTGATCAGTATCAGAAGCAGATTTATTTTATGATTATTTTATATTTTATTTTATGTACTTAGACATGAAAAGGGAAAGGTATGCATACAAGCTAAAATGAACAAACAAACGACGACATCGATCAAAGTTATATAAAGCAAGTTAACTGCTATTTACATTATATTCAATAAGTGTGATATAGAGTGGTTGCTATACATGTGTATACAAGAAAGAATAAAATCAAAAATTATTGTATACCTATATACAGTCTAAGTATATGTAAACCACACTAGATTGTAAACAAGGCTATAAGTCAGATATTGCACAGTTGTTCATCGATCTATATAAGCAAAGCTATGAGACAGTAATTGCACAGTTATTGAGTTATTGAAACACAGCTTCAGTTATTACACCGTTATGCTTCACCTTAGAGGTGTGTGTTGTGTTGTGTTGTGTTTTGTTGTGTTGTGTGGCGGGGGGGGGGGGGGGGCGAGTATGATTATGTGCATTGCAAGTGAGTCAATCAAGGTAAAATGAAAGCTGAAAGTATTTACATGTTTTGTAGCAGTGCAATTTGCTTCAATATGAAGGGTTTGCATAGATTTGTTACTTCACTCAGAGAAGGATGTGCTATAATGAGCTCTAGCCTGTGGCCATTTCAGTTAGATGAAAAATGTGTGATTTCTTCTCTTGTTGTTTTCGTTGATGTGCTTACAGCACACTTTGATGCAGTGCTAATTTCATCCGCTGAAAGGAAGAGTTAGCATGCAGTCACTTCACTCCACCACCTGCCATTGTGTAATTGGTGTAAACAACACATCAGCTTGCTCTGCAACCATGTGGCACATTTACATGTTTTAAAAACGGAATGAAATCCAGCTTAATAATTGTTTCCACGGCCAAATACATCCACGTACAGAGCAGAAATGTAGACGTTTTAACTGAGTCATGCTTACTCTGATCACGATAATCTGACTAATTCATGACATTGCGATGACATTTGCTTTACTTGGACTTTTGCCTAAGCCAGATTAAGATTTCATTATTGGTGTGCGTATGTAAACAAACCCATTTAAACGTACCATGTATGTATGGATGAGCAGTAAAGTGGTCTTGGCTTTGATAAGCGTAGGTTCCTTCATGTCCTGCCTTGGTGAAGCCGAAGGACCTAGAGAAACATAACAAAGGGTCGTCGTTCTGCCTGACTTAAAAACCTGCCAGGCAGATTTTCCTCCCTTTCACATAACTAATGTTCGTATCTCTCCCCCTGGTCACACACAATACACAAACAGTAACACCGTGATGGAAGTGTTTTGTCACACACACAATGAGGTGCATTTGAAATAAGATGGTCAGCTATGTGAAACTCTCTCTCTCTTTACTCGTGAAGATCCCGCTTCAAAAACATGAAGGGCAAATCTGTGAAGAAGGGAAAAGACTGGATCTTGGAGAAGAAGGAGAGGAGAAGAAGACAGGGCCGGTATGTACATGGATGTCTCGTAAAACTCTCTAGACGACAATGGGAAAATGGGTATGAATATTGTAAGGTAGTGAAGTTGTAACGTTGAATATGACCTCTGATTAATTAGATGTGTGTGTGTGTGTGTGTGTGTGTGTGTGTGTGTGTGTCTGTGTCTGCAGGGAGGTGCGGGCAGACACAAAGTACACCGGACGCCAAAGAAGACCTCATTTCTAGCTCTGACTCATGCAGCATCATTAGCTCTTGGCTGCAACATCACACACACACACACACACACACACACACACACACACACACACACACACACACACACACACACACACACACACACACCTCTGTCGCCAACGAATGTTTGGACTTAATTAATTTTTTCACCTCCTTAATTCAAGTGGATGAAATGAAAGAGTGAGGTGCTATTATGCTCAATCATCTTTATATTTGGCCTTGTGAAATGTTTGCCCATATTTCTCTGAAATGAATCAATGTTCACAAGATTGCGGTCTCCCTGTTCAATTAGGCAGGAACTGACCTTGTGAATGTGTATAGATTAGACACACCGATGGACTGCCCGCTGTCCAGAAAAACCACGGACCTTTATGAGAAAAAAACACAGTTGAGATAATCTCCATAACTAACAAGGTTACTCCATAACTATTGGACGGCACAAGTGGCTTTCCAATAGTTGTTGAGAGACACATGAAATTAAAGAAAGTTGATAGATGATCAAATGTCATATTCATCATGTCTGCCCATCTGATTAAATCCATCTGCATTTGCACAAATTTGGGCATTATTTTCTTCTTCTTTTTTACCCCCACCCCCCCTTAGTTAAAAAATGCGTTGGTTACACCGGCACTGTCCCCATATTACAAAAGCTGCACCAAGAGATTGGATATATGGCATGTACATGTATGTAGCTGTGTTAGTGATGATACAAACTGTTAGTAGGCTATGTGTTAAGAAGGCACAAGCACACACACATACATAGACATCAAACACAAGGGGAAAATTGGGTAAAGACGTGCGGTGGAGGGAGAGTGTTTTTCATGTAAACACTTGGGCGAATGGGAGAACTTGACTCTTCTTTGGTGTGTGTATAGTGCTTCAGATAGAATTATTCTCACCAGAAGAATAGAACATAACTGTACAATGGTTATGTCATGTTGTAAAGTCATGTTGATAATAATAAGGTAATCTCCCAGCTCCAAAGTGTGAAACTGGGAATATGAAGCACCACGTGTGACCTGCAGAGGTCGCTGTGCACTCACTTTGCACAAACAAAAGCACAGCTCCAAACCATCACAGCTCATGTGGGCGTTATCTCACAACCTGCTCAATCGATAACCAGATCCGATGCAATTCAGTCAGCCATATTAATGATTATAATTTTCGGGAATCATAGGCTACTTGCTACTAGATTCACGTCACCTGAACAGACAACCTGGATAATGAGCACCTAAATAAAATACCAATTAGTGAGGATTGGCTGGGAACTTGGAGGTGTGGAAAGGGTTAACAAAAGGCCTCGCCTCACCTTTTCTGCTCGTCACCCGGGTCTGTGGTCCCATCATCCAGACGACGGACGGGGAAGAATCACCGTCTCTCGCCCGCAGACGCACATCCCTGCCTCGGTTGGCTGTCCCCGTCTCCACTCCGCCTCTTCCAGAGAAAGACAACTGTCGGTTAATAAGAGTCGTAACGTTAATAACTAGAGAACCATGAAAGACCGCATGCAAGAACTGAAACATGTAAGTTTGTTTGATTCTTTTAAATGGTCTGTTCCAATGGTCGTGTCCACATGTTAGACGGTGTAAATACAGCGGTAGGAAATTGAGGAAACATGCATGGATTGTTTGAACAGGTTGCGCTTATTGAGCAACAGTTGTCACACACGAGGGTCTGATAGCCTGCGATTTTATAAGGCTGCTTACGAAAAACTCACTTTAATCGCCCCGTAATAGCCTAATAGCCTAACTATGAAGATGCATGTTGGAGCGCCCCAGGGAGTCAAGCCAGTTTATGAAGACCCTTTAGCCTACTTAATGGTTTTATCACATTATGGCTAATAATATTCCAATATAATGTTAGCACTATCTTATAGTCGGCAATCATGAATATGTCACCACTTCCAGAATTTATTATAGGATTCCACTTTTTTTTAAGGAGTCAAATCTCAAATCGTAAATGTAGGCTATGCTAATTGTTTTGGTGAAAATGCGACAGGTGAATACGTTAGCCTACATAATAGCCTATTGTATCTGTGTATTCATACAAATAGATCTGAAGTGGTTTGATCGATCCGGTCAACTGTGGGTGTGAGTGTGAGACTGGGGCGGGAATGGGTCCCAGTTCGCCCATCTCACCTGTTTAATGTTCACATTCGCCAGTAATTGCGCGCCACGGGCGCACAGGCAATTCAAAACGCCCTGCAATGTGTCAATTATACCGCAGCGCTTTGTCATTTTCAAGCAATTATGTTGCAATCATAATTTCACAGTCTATGCTTGCAACTTATGAAGGCTTTTGATTGCATGTTCTGAAGACTGAGTTTAGTCTGTTGTTCTGTGTGAATTGAGGTTCTGGAGAGGGCATGGTCGTGCGCAGCACCAACACTAGGCTAAATATATCCCCCTGTCTCTCCTTCAACTGCATGTTGTCACATGTAGCCTACAGAATATGCCTCAAATACGTTTAAAAATATGAAGTATGTGGAAGCTGCATTTAGACAGATTTAACAGTTTTTGAATTCCTCATCAATATCAAAATTATTTTTAGGTGACATCTCCATAATTGTTGTTCCCATGGCTCCTCCCAGCAACGCCCACCCATACTTGCTGCTATTTGGGGATTAATGAGAACACCAAGTGATACTGGTGGTGTTTTTGTGTAATTATAGATAGGGGTGCTTATTTTTGCACACACTACTTCTGTGTGTGTGTGTGTGTGTGTGTGTGTGTGTGTGAGAGAGAGAGAGAGAGATATCTTATTTTCCCTGCATCAGAGTTGGGCCATTGTCAGACCTGTGTAAGTGGCAGTTAAAATGAGGAGAAAGGGAGAGAACACAATTGATGGCTCCTCAGTTTTTCAGAGATCTATCTATGTATAGGCCTCAAGGGAGACATTGATTTTGCCTCCCCAAACTCAGCCCTGCCAACTTGCTCTGTGTGTGTGTGTGTGTGTGTGTGTGTGTGTGTGTGTGTGTGTGTGTGTGTGTGTGTGTGTGTGTGTGTGTGTGTGTGTGTGAGAGAGAGAGAGAGAGAGAGAGAGAGGCGTCTCATAGCCTGCCATGCTGCCTCTTCACAGTAATCCTAAAATGCCAGGGAAACTGGCAGTGTTGTTGTAGCCATCAGTCTCGCAGCAGGCTAATTTCAGGCAAGCTTAAGTATGAGGCCAAATCATTTTGAAGTAAATTGGAAGTCATACACAATTCCTTCTCATTCACATTAAATTATTGCTGTTTTCCATAGAGTCAAGTCAAGTTTATTTGTATAGCACATTTCATACACAGAGGCAGTTCAAATTAGTCAAAAAAACCTAGCATGTCAACATCTCAGTGGGTCTTTGGGGTTGTGTGAGGAGGACTACATTGTACTCCAGTGGAGTAGGTGGGTTTTTAGCTCGGGTTTTGGACATTGAGTTTGCCATGAAGCTGTTGATATTTCAACGGTCAGTAAAATCACCGCAATGTACGATCCACTGTACACAGTGTGAAATCATATGCGGGGTGTGATGAGATGCTTACCTCACTCACGATACAATACACGATACTGGGTTCACAATATCGTGCTCAATTTCTACGGTGGAGACTTGGAGACGAGAGCGTATGCCATGGGCGCACTTTTTTGTGGTTGTGACCAAACTCATGTCAACGTATGACATGTCATCCACATCATCAGTGGGTGCTGGGTATGACATTACTTGACGATTGTTGGGCATGACATGACATCATCGGTAGTTTATAACAGCATCCTTAACGTCGCTCAGTGTTTTCCATTTGAACCTTGCGCCGCTGCCTGCGGACCTTTTTGTCTCTTTCAGGGATTGGCTGTTTAGAGCGTGGTCCTCCTGGTCATACCAGGCCCTCAGTCAGCTGAAAGGCCTCAGGTATGTCTGGGTTGACCATGACTGTTGAGCCTGACAAAGCAGAGAGAGATCTGCCCCCAACATCAGACAGGCGAGCTCCTTTGATGGAGACCACAGGCAGATTAGAGCCATGAAACGTCTCCGGCTCCTCTCCCAACAGTGTGGCTGTCATCACAGTTTGGTGTCCATTAAATGGAAGGCCCTCTTGGAGACTTCTCTGCTGCTGGTCTTAGTGGTGATACGGATATGAACCGGCCAGGAGATCTGGTGTGAGGTGGCTCATGCAATTTTCAGTGAGGCAGTTTGTGGACTTTGTGTTCAGTCTTCAGTGGGAATGGATGGTTTGGATTAAACAATGGGCAATCTGATACAGCAACTTAAATGCTACCTTCCTCGTCTGATCCAGACAGTCACACGAGAATTCACGGAGTGAGCAGGAGAACTTTGAATATTCAGCAATGAATCAGTCTGGGAATTTGAAAGTTGGTGAGGCGAAGAGTGTTTAGACGAGTCTCTGGAGAGCTTTATTCAGTCTTGTCTAATGGGTTTGATTTAAATTTCAAATTGGTTGTGAAATAAATCACTCCCTTGGAGTCATTCATGAACAGTGATTTGTTTGTGACTCGTGTCAGTACCCAATTTGTCTGCTTACTGAGCTGTCGCCGCCAGATCTGTAGTGTGAGTCATGCATGTGTGTGAGTGTAATGGCTTTACGACACAGACCTCCCCTATACCTTCATATATCTTCCTGGCATTAAGACGGTATCAGAGTGTCATCAGTGGGGGGATTATGGGTCTCCAGCCAATTGTGTTAAATGTTTCTTTTCTACCTACCTAAGATTCTGTTGTATAAATTAATGTTCATCAATAAAAAAGTTGCAACCCTAACCCTTCTATGTTTCAGAAAACTTTATTTACATGCACAATAAATGAACGGAATGGACACCGTTATCGGCAAGCCTGTAACATGTTCGGTTTAAAGTGGTCTCAAACAATATAGTGTTGCTTGTAACACGTATGCTTGGCTAATGGCTATCAGTGTTGGGGGTAGTAACTCATTACAAAAGTAACATATTACATGTAATATATTACTTTTAGCAGTAACTTAGTAATATAACTTATTACTTATAGGATTTCAGTAATATTATACCAGTTACTCTGTCAAGTAACTAGTTACAAATTGAGTTACTTTTTATGTATTTATCAAAGCACATATTTAAAGATACAATCATTTCCTGTGTTTTTATGCAAATAACCACTATAGATGACAATAACAAAGGAAAATAATAACATTTAGAATTTTGAATGGTTTACACTGACTTGAAGACAGTTTAAATTATTTTTCGGGATGGTTCTGGGGCGGCGATGTCATTCTGCTACTGCAGTTATTTTGGTTTAAGTAATGCAAAAGTAGTGTTATAAGTAATGAGTTACTCTACACAGACAGTAATATTCTAAAGTAACTTGACAGTTACTAGTTACAATGAATGTAACTAGTAATATGTAGTATATTACATTTTGAAAGTAACTTGCCCAACACTGTTGGCTATTAATAAAGTAAAAAAAAAAGTAGCCTACAAATGGAGAATAAAAAATAAAAATAAATGAATAACAGGGTTCCCACGGTCATGAAATTCCTGGAGAAGTTATGGAATATCGTGGTGGTCTTCCAGCACTCTGAGCCATACAGGAGCTGAGGACATTTCCCTTTGAAGATGGTGGTCTTTGTGTGGATGCTGAGGCTGGTAGATCATAACGAAGGCTTGATTGGCTGCCTTGCTGAGCCGTGGTGGTGTTGATCTCTTGTTCACAGTCACCGTGTGACTCTGTCGTCACCTTGCTGCCCACATAGACAAACTCCTGCACATCCTGTTGTGCTTTGGCGCTCAGAGTAAT
>NC_139642.1:49189412-49294412 GCF_964638095.1 Poromitra crassiceps | reverse complement strand
GTGTGTGTGTGCATGCGTGCGTGCGTGCGTGCGTGCGTGCGTGCGTACGTGCGTGCGTGTGTGTGTGTGTGTTTTTGTGGACTCCAGGAAGACTTGCGGTTACGTAAGCGTCAGCTAATGGAGATCCTAATAACAAGAGAAGAATATTGTGTAATTGAGCCTCGTCATCATGTGTTGTGGGTGAATTTGCTCCCGGTCGTCTTTGTTGCCAGCGTCCAAATTTAATTTGTATAAATGCGCTGCTGTGCTGACCTCTCGTTCACATCCTCTTCTAATCCACAGCAGCAGAGGAAGTACTTCAGCTGTGATGGCATACAGATATCATACAGATATCACTTTTTATCACAGAGACTTGTTGGAGATCAAGGCCTTTAAAACATAATTAAAAACCGCATGAACTGTCTTTGACCTCACGAGGCACTAAGTAGCTCCATCTGTCATTGTCTGGCGTGAATCTTGGGAGTCTTTGCAAGCTGGAAAGAAAGACTCTGAAGAAGACCTTGCTGAACTAGATGCGGATGTCAACTGTAATAATTGCTGATTTCCCCATTGCTTGGTCTTCCTCCGTTGTTTCCATGCTTCAGCTCGTCCATACCTCCCCCCCCCTGTTCCCCCCCCACCCCCTGTTCCTCTGTAATTGTGTTAGTGGTGCATCTGTGCTGTCATAATCCTTCATGGGCAGTGAGTTATCATGTGAGACACTCGGAATATATTCCACAGTGGAGAGTGGTGGGCGTGTGCGATGGGAGACGGGGGGTGACAGCACAATCTCTTCCCCCTGCGTGTGATCTGTCATTAGGCTTCAAACGAGGCTTTATGACATTTTCTCACCCGCTCAGCCGACATGTCAACAACACCGCTCGACCCCCCACCCCCCCCCCCCCCACCCCCCCAAAGATGCATGTAGAGCAGTGAGTCGACCAGTGGGAATGAACAATTACTGTGTGAGTGAGCATCTACCACCACATGTCTGTCAGATAGGTATCCATAATACACACATAGCTCCTAATTAGATGCTTAATTAGCCAAAATGGAAGAGAGCGCCCACTGTTTCTTTTCCGAAAGGTCAATCGTCATATCGGAGGCTCTGAAAGAAAGAGTTATCTCGGAGAGAATTGGCAGATGCGGACGTGGTTTGAACGCTGGCCTAAAATCGATTGTCATTCGTTTGTGCACGGCCACCACGTTATTATCGTATTATGAGCCATTGTTTAACCTTTCAGTTTGCAAATGAGCATTAGCATGTTTAAATGGCATCGCTTTGATGAGTACACTGGTAAAGGTCAGATGGATGTGAGGAAGGGGGGGGGGGGGGGGGGGGGGGATAGGGAGGAGGAGCTAAAGACAGGTAAAGAGAAAAGGGATGAGGTGCTAGGGGGGTAGCAGGCTGAGGAGGAGGAAGAGATTGGATGAGGAAGATGAGATTGGATAATGGCGGCGGTGGTGTTGGGAAAAGACAGCGTAAAGGTATAAAGGAGGAGAGAGAGAGAGAGGAAGAGGAGGGAGGAAGGAGCGCCAGTCAAAGGTAACTGAGTCCATGCTTGTGTGGGCCAGCCACTCTAATGAGATTGTGAAGCCAAGCTGGGTCTGGAGGCAGAGAGAGCAGAGAATGATGGACAGGACCAACGAGAAAGACAGAGGAGGATGATTACAGAGCGCAGGGCATTGAGGAGGAGGGTCAGGAGGGCGAAATTGTTTAGGGGTGCGTACGCACGTGCACGTGCACGTGCACGCACTTTCACAAGACGCCACTAGAGTTGTTTTCATCTCTCTCCCACTCACAATATTGTTCTCTGTGTGTCTGCTGTTCTCTTCAAACTGTGGGCAGGGCTGATAAACGCATTGTGTTCACCTCGGCCAGGAGCTATTCTACTGCAACACACTACTCAGGACACTTATAGCTCTGCAGTTTTGCTTTATTCATACAAAAATACAGCAAAATAAAATGGATGTTCCTCTTTGTGATCACTTATACAGTCATTTGTTTATTTATTTTACAGCTCAAACATAAATGTCACCATTTGATGCACCGTACCAGATTATAGCTGCAAACTAATTCTCATCTGTAGTAGTCCCTTGGTAGCCTGGTATCCAGCAGCCCCCATATAAATCACGCTTGTCATCACTCTTCATATGAAGGATTCATTGGGGCTGGTTACCAGGCTAGTCCCTTGGCGGGTCAAAGCAAAGAAACAGTACAATAACAAACAATACAGAGATTTAAAAAATAATAATACAAAAAAATACAAAGCTACACACAATAGCACATCACAAAATGTATGCTTGTAAAAAGCAAGTCGTGAAGATAGAATATCAAAGTCAGTGAGAACAGAGCTGAGAAGCTTCTAACAGACTTTTTTTTAAGTTGGTTTTGAAAGTGCTGATGGAGTTACAGCTCCTCACATCATCACGCAGGGTGTTATACACTGATTTGTGGCTTTTACAGAGAAAGCTGATTGCCCAAATGCAGTGCTGTGTGCGAAGTTGAACAGTTGTGCGCTGAGTGATGTCACTCCATGATGTGATCAGTGATGGTCACTCGAGCAATTGTTGTGATGTCATCAGTGAGTGATGTCATCAGTGATGCGAAATTGCGCAATTGTGCACTGGGCATGCCAATAGAGCGGGCGAGGCCACGCAGCAGCCGAGCTGTGGGCGATTAACTCGATGATGTTAATTTGGCATAAAGTCCCCATGAAATGAACTCCCTTTACTGTTACTTACTACTGGAAAACAGAATATCTTAATGGTCTTGGGCGGCGCTAAGCGCACAGGATAATGTAAGTGTGAATTTGGGTTTTGAGCTTATTGGTTCTACACAGATTTCTACACCTTAATGGGCTCTATTCTCCCCCTGGCCTTAAATTTGCGTTTATGGCTTGGCGCAGTGCTATTAGTGGGCATGGTCACGCGCATTCTCTAATTTTTCCTTGACACTAAACACCAGAATGCGCGGCACTAACCGTTTAACCTTTATTATAGAATTATTCACAAGTGTTGGATTGGTGATCTCCAGTAAACCAATCACATTATTCCCTTCCAAGCTCCGATCAGAAAAGCCCTAGAAGCAAAAAATCATGTAAGTCAGGAGGGGATGAGAAGATGACTGGCAAAGATGTGAACGAGAGAGTGAGAGAGAGTGAGAGAGGGGGAGAGAGAGTGAGAGAGAGACAGAGAGAGAGAGGGAGAGAGGGAGTGAGAGAGAGTGCAAGTGAGTGTGTGAGAGAGAGAGAGAGAGAGAGAGAGAGAGAGAGAGAGAGATATGACAGGAAAATGAAATTGTTCAGCTGGCTTTGAAATACCTTGATGTTTGCCTTTGCTCTAAGCTTACATTATGATTCAACAGGAATACTGTCAGTGTCAGCACACTGATGCTCTGACCCTGGCAGTTCTTACCATGGGTTACTTGTAATTCTGGTGATCTGGAATGTCACCCAGGTCTAAGGCAACATAATTGAATTCCATTAGATTCCACGCAATTCCACAAGAGGTTGCCTTGACGTGACATTATGAATCAAATAAAAGATATTGCAACAAACCAAATACATTCAATCTTAATGTATGTACAGTATTAATTATACAATGATATGTTGTGCATCACATCACCTGAAATATACCCTTTAACATTTTGTGATATTCAATATTAATAATATATACCACTACATGTAATCTCAGATATGTGGTAAGAAAATAATCACCACCACCACCACAACAACAACAACGACATTTCACAGAATTTAATTGAATTAATTGGGAAATTATGTGTTCATTCATGAATTGACTCATAGTTTGCCACTCTACATAAGAGCAAATGCAAACCTAAATTAACTTGTATACGTGATTCCACTGCCAACTAACTAGTCTAGCATGCGTGCATAGATCTCTGTGTAGGTAGTGAATGTGAGGGCTTGTGTACGGCCGCAGGTGAAGGCGTTGTTGCTGTTCTATTTTTATAAGGCGGGAGGGAGGTAGTGTGTCTCTGATCTGGACTTGAAACGTGTTGGTCCCACTCCTCTCCAGGTGCTTAACAGTCATACCGCACCTGAGCACATTCATGTTGTGTGAGCAGCAGAGCTGTAAATAAGCACTCACAGTGGGCAGTTTCTCACCCAAAAAATCCAATTCAGTTTTTATTGTGTTTATCCCTGTATTATTCTGGTATGTATACAAAATCAAGTATGTGTGTGTGTGTGTGTGTGTGTGTGTGTGTGTGTGTGAGAGAGAGAGTGTGAATGAGCACACGTACTGTATGCATAATGAATGTTACCTACAGCAGCCGTATTATGATAATCTGGTGAGGCTTCAGCAGTCCCGTGTCTGTGGCTCACACATCTTTTCTGACTCATTTCTAATGGGACTGCAGGAAGCTGCTTGCGTGATGGGCTTCAATACAAAGAGATGGGAAACCGTTCTGCTTTAATATGCAAACACAAAGGAGGATATGATGAAGAATGGCCCGTATGGATTTCCATCTCTCCTTCTTGCACTCTCTTCCTCTCCATTCTTCTCTCTCTTACTCTGTCATGATTCCTGAAACCATCCATCCATCTTGGACCACTTCTCTGGAGTCAGGTCGCGGAGGTAGCAGATCCAGCATGGACCCCAAACTTCCCTTTCCCTGGCCACAATAGAGATGTAATCACTCGCCTCCACCTGTTCCTCGGTCTGCCTTTCCCAGCTGGACGTGCCTGGAAAACCTGCCTGGGGGAGGCGACCATGGGGCATCCTTACTACTAGATGCCCGGACCACCTCAACTGGCTCCTTTCTATGCGAAGGAGCAGCAGTTCTACTCACGGGTGTACGAGCTTCCTGTCCGTGAAGATCACAAACAGAACCGCTTTGGCGCCGATCAAAAGTCATTCTTCATGGCTTCTCCAAACTCCTCCCACACCTGCTCTTTTGGCTGGACGGCCCCCAGAGCAGATTCTGGGCTTCTGGGTCCAGCTTAGGTCCCTGGAAGCTGCTTCTGGATGACATTTCGGTGGGATGACATCATCATCACTGCGTCGATGACCTCACAATGCTACCTGTGACATCATGTGAGATGTGATGTTCTTGCAGATGATGTCATTGTCAAGTATGCCATCATCACCGATGCCATCACATGGGAATGTCACCATCTCCGATGACATCACTATAGGATCTGTGACATCATCGGCAGTGTGCGAGCAAGGGCTATAAGTAGCACACGCTCCAGGACCAGTTCAGTGTTTTAGTTCTGGTCTATGGCTACAATATCCAGGATTAGGGAAGAGGACAACCAGTATGAATTTGCTGCGGCCAGCAGCTCCATAAGTCACTCTGTTGGTCGGTCCACAAAAATTGGAAATTCGCATAGTGGTTGCAGCTATTACGAATTTGCGCTTGTTTAGTTTGGCTCATGTCCCATCCGCTAACATGGAGGGGGCGCGACATATGGCCTATACTGCAGCCAGGGGCGATTGAGGTGTTTTGATATCACTTTTGAGGAGCTGCCATGACGTCCATATCTTATACAGTCTATGGTACAGATGCTCGCATAGTTAATTTTCTTTTCCCTCCTAAAATAACTAACCTTGCCAGGCAGCTGGATTCGCACAAGGTCTTGACTGCTGCTTGCTTACACACCAACAACACGCACATTTGGTCTTTCTGCGCCCTCTGACTGAACATGCAGTTTCACCTCAGGAAAACAACAGTACACTCTCAAGAATATGAAATTTGGCTAAATTAACTCTTTGGAGAATATTAGCGTGCTTTCATCTCACTTTGTTCCCTGCCAATTGCCACTTCACCTGTTTCTCAAGAACGCATGCTCTCTCTCTCTCTCTCTCTCTCTCTCTCTCCCCCTCTGTTCTTCTCCCCGCTCTCCCTTCATTATCTCCCTGCCTCCCTCTCTGTCACAGCATGTCATACATCTTAACTCTCCTCTGAGCCTCAGACAAAGACACTCAAAGCTCTGTGCTAATATATTACAAGCACCATCTCCACCTGATTAGCACGTTACAGAATGTACAGTATCAAACAGACGCTGCAGACTAAAGGGAGGTTTGCCTTTGATTGAACTACATATGGCTTTGGGGGAGTGGGAGGAGGAGTGGCTGGAGAGTTGAGCTGCATGGCGTTGGGAAAGGGGAAGTACATTTTGTAGTGGTACATTTGTAATCTGATTACTTACTGTGGCTGGCTATTGAAGTGAATCTTGAATTTGATCACGAGAGAGCAAAAGAAAGTGTGTGTCGTCGTCTGCATTATGTCAGATCTTATACAGAGCCTGATTCTTCTGTATCACCAACCAGTCCCGAAGCATAAAAGAATAGACAACAACTGCCAACAGACTCACACTGATTAGTCTTTGTGTGCAGAAAGAAAAACACAGTGACAGTCAGAGAGGTAATTTTGGGATGAGAATGATGAGTCTTTTAAGAGAGAGGAAGACGACATCTACAGTTCCTATCCACAGCATTGATAAGCAAAATGGAAGCAGTGGGCCGGTAATGGAGGATTGAATTAGTTTGGACAGTGGCTGGGTGAATGAGATCGAGCCACATGAGATCCCTGACAATGTGTAATGGCAGATATGGGATTAGAAATGAGCATAATAATTCAGAATGAATCATCGGCCAGACATCGTAAAGTGAATCACTGCCCAGACATCGGAAAGTTTTCAAACTTCAAGCTGGGCGTATAATAGCTTTTGAAGATTAGATACGTGACCAGAATGGGACTTTTTACAGACTTAAAGCTGAACATGATTGTGCAATTTCTCTATACGTCTGTGTGTGTGTGTGTGTGTGTGTGTGTGTGTGTGTGTGTGTGTGTGTGTGTGTACTGTATGTGTGTGTGTCAAAGTCAAGGTTCTCTTTGTCCCTCCCTAGGCCCAGATTCAATAACAACTTGTTAATCACTCAAACCATGGTACTAATTATTAGCGTTGTTAATAGCGCTCCTTTTTTCTCGTCAGTTGACGGGTGGGGAGGGGAGGTGGGCATACTGTGACATTTCACCTTGAATTATGCAAAAACAACCTCACATGGTTTTGCTCCATGCAGTCCAGTCACGTGTATTGTGATCGTATTCCTAATATGCTTTGATTAAAGTTTCTTCGATTCAATTAAACGAGCTGTCGCAATTAAACATCAAGGGAGCATCATTCCAGTGCTTTTATAAATGAATAAATGAAAGATTCTTTTTTCTTTTAGATGTTTCTGTAATAACTCTACATTGACTGTGTGTGTGTGTGTGTGTGTGTGTGTGTGTGTGTGTGTGTGTGTGTAGGAGGGGAAGGAGACGACAGAGGAGGAAGATGAAGTCGCCGTGGGCATGGATAAAGGCTTTATGGATGCCTTCTTTGAACAGGTGAGTTATCTCTCTCTCTGTCTCTCTCTGTCTCTCTCTCTGTCTCTCTCTCTCTGTCTCTCTCTGTCTCTCTCTCTCTGTCTCTCTGTCTCTCTCTCTCTCTGTCTCTCTCTGTCTCTCTCTCTGTCTCTCTCTCTCTGTCTCTCTCTCTGTCTCTCTCTCTCTGTCTCTATCTGTCTCTCTCTCTCTGTCTCTCTCTGTCTCTCTCTCACCAAAAGGGAAAGCTTTTAATAGGTCTTCAATCTTCTCCTTTGCTTCCTTCTCGCATCTTTCTTTCTTTTGTCTGTCTCTCTCACTCTTTATTGTTGCCATTGAACCATTTAATGGCTTCATAAAAAACTAATAACTCGTGCCACCTTTTGTTATTGCCCACGTCACACAGCACAGTACTATCTGCCAAGGCACTATTCCTCTCCTGATATTGAATCCAACAGTCCCCCCCCCCCCCCCCTTCACAGAGCTGTGTAATCAATCCTATACCATCTCTGTCCTCTGGGGAGCATTGATATGATTTATAGCCAGCGATGTTGTTGCTGCTGTGGCGTGGATCGTTATGTATTTTATTTCATTTCAAAGGGCCTTTATTGATTCAAACACTAAACAACGCTCTCCTTGTCCAGCTCTGGATAGAGTACCGCGGGCATGACGTATTTTTGTAGGCTTCATCCAGAAATCGCCGCCATTTGGTTCGTCAGTGGAAAAGTCTGTGGGGTTTTAGAATGGGGATTTCACTTAATTAAATGCATAAAACAAGGTCTGTGCTTAACCAGAGTTTATGAGAACGTGAATTTGGGTTCAGCATGATACTCTTCACAAAGGTGAATAACTTGTCTATGCCTTTTGAAGCGTTTTGTAAAAATCGCGTAAAAACAACGCATTTACCTTCCAAAAGTCATAAAAGTTATTCACGTTTGTGAAGATTATCATGCTGAACCCAAATTTGCGTTCCCATAAACTTTTGTTAACCACAGACCTTATTTTATGCGTTTAAGTGAAATCCCCATTCTAAAAACCCCATTCACTTTTTCGCTGATGAACCCGGAAGTATACTTCCGGACTCATTCCTGCGGTTCTCTATAGCAACATAAAGCGTTTCATGATTTCAGTCATTTCCCCTCAACCTCTTCTGTATGCATGCTGATCTAATATGCAGCAGGCCTTTTTAAAACTGCATCATCTATGCATGCGTCTGGGAGTGTGTTTTCCTGTACACGCTGTGCACATGTGGTGGGAACACAAAATGAACATGGCCCAGGCTCTCAGAAGGGGGCCCCGTTTCAGTGGAACACCAGTTGTGACATCTCCTCCCCAGAGTGATGGAAGCCGACTGTGAATCATCAGTCATACTGTATGGAGTCAGGCTGACTTTACTGCACGACATCTTCCTCTGTGAGTAAAGTGGGCTGCGTCCGTAATGCGTTTTTAATGGACCTGATACTGTACATATCTCCTACAGTGAGCGGATTAGAAGTCAAAGGAAAAATATTCAAACAGGGCAAAGACTGAGGCAGGTTCCTGAGTGAAATCGGAAGAATTGGCTGTGGAATTCATATTTATTGTATTGCATGTATTTAAAATGCATGCACACATACATGCATTATGTAGACGGTGAGAGAACAAGTTGACAGCGTTGCTTTTGTGGAGTGTGTATCATCTAGTTTTTACGGATTCGTTTTCTTCATCATCATGGTTCAGACTCTTGTTCCATTCACATGTCTGTGTTCTCTGTCCTTATCTTCCTTTGAATGCGTTGCTGTCAGCTTCAGAGTTATCATAACAATGTCACACGTCCTCTCTTAGGAAGCAATAATTTGATCTGTATCGATGATTGTCTCTCTCTCTATTATGGAGGACCAGGAGAGTCTTACGCTAATGAATAGAGTGTCCCCTTAATAATTATCCAATCATACAATTAAAAAGAGTAATTTCAAAAAGGATTCACAAATGACGTATTAATACATCATTAAAAAGTCGTATTTGGAAAAGGAACTTCAAAAACATCCATTAAACAGTGTATTTCAAAATAGAATTACGAATACATCATTTAAAACATCATTTAATACATTGTTTCCTTATTCCTATTCGAAATAACCATTTGGAATTGTATTTGAAGTCACTATATTAAATCCCTGATTCGAAATAACGATTGGAAATGCCATTTACCCATTGCATGACACTTTTGGCCTTAGCCTAGAAAACTGTGTAAAACAATGCAAATTAGACATGTACTTTAATTTTAAATTTGACATACCTTGTAGGCCCTGGAGAGTCTTAAGCTAATGAATAGAGTGTTCCTTTAATAATTATCTAATCGTACAATTAAAAAGAGTAATTTCAAAAAGAATTCACAAATGACGTATTAACTCATTCACTGCCAATATCTGACTGGCATTTTTGGCACAGGCCAAGTATTTCCATAATGTTTGGTCATCTTTCAAGACCCACAGTAAATTCTGTACTAGGACTACAGTGATGTCCAATACCTCGAAATGAAGATCTAAGTCTCTACTTTCACCCCCAAAAAGAAAGTTAGCTTTTAGCATGTTCTGTACTCTACTTATAACCCTTTTTATACACCCCATGTTCACCAAAAAAGCCTGTCTGGGAAGAGAAAAGGGAGAAAAAAGCATTTTTGTAAAAGGGCACAATCTCAGGCATAACTCACTCTCAATTCTTTTATTTTGAACTGTATTGACATCAGACATGTAAATATTATTCGTTAGGACACAAATGACAAAAAAAAAAATATATATATATACCGTAAATTCCGGACTATAAGCCGCGGCTTTTTTCCCGTTTTTTGGCCCCTGCGGCTTATATAACGGTGCGTCTTATCTATGGATTTTTTCAGAAAAAAAAAAAAAAAAAAAAAAAATCTCTCTTTTTTAGCACTCTTTCTAACTATAAATCCACTTCTGTTTTAATTTCCTCTCTTGCCCTCTTTTCACCACACCGCGGACACTGTGTGCACTGTAAAAATAAACAACGGTGGTGTTGTGTTATGTTGTTTTGTTGAAATGTTACGGTAATACGGTAAATGGGAGCTTCCTCAAACAGCCATCTCTTTCCCGACAATCCCCTCTGTGCGTGACCACTTACATATGGTAATTACGGTAAGCAAACGGCCACAAGCCCATCAACTCCCTCCCCCGACTACCAGGAGAAAATCACAAACTTCGGCGAATTCACACAAAGGAAGATCAAGGAATATTCCATCGAACCGGAGCAGATCATAAATATGGATGAAGTGCCTTTGACGTTCGACCTGCCACTCACTCGGACTGTTAACAAGAAGCGCCCTGGAGGATTCTTTCACCAAAAAAAAGCTTTGCTCGTTCTCGACAGCATGAGAACGAGCAGTAGATGATCATGAGGTGGTTTTTCAGACGTGTCGATATAGCAGTTTATCGCAAAAGTGTAATGGAAACACATTTTTCGCATTTGCACGTCATGTGACCCATATTATCCCTTGGAAAAGGAGCGGAAAATAAGTTTGGTAAGTAAGGTTCGATAGCCGTGTCAAAACCTCCGCAGCAAGTGGAAAACTTTGAAGCAACGCTACCTAGCAGAAAGACGAGTGTTGTGCAAAAGCGTAGCCGGGCAAATTAGATAATGTTTAATGGCAGAAATCGGTCCATGGTGACAGCAGGCTGCCTGTGTGCGCGCATTTGGCACAGCGGCGAGATGAGAGGATGAAAAGCACACACTGGTGCGGTGGTGCTGTCTGAAGTGAATACAGTGACTGTGAGTAGGCTAATACATTGCACACGTTTCAGGTGCAATTATAGAACCAAATCAGCCTTTTCCCCCCTCCATCTCTAAATCGGACCAGTTGTAGGCTATTAGGCTACCTTTTTTCCTCTGCCTGTCGCGCTGACTGCATTCACGCAGCCAGCAACATTTTGCGACTCATTTTCTTTTGAATTGATAATCAGGCTCGTTTATATGCATTGTAACTTCATGTTGGGATTTCCATTGACCATTGGTTGGATTTGAGCATGCAGGGGACGGGATATGGGGCAGATCCCCGTGCGTAATCACTGTGGCAGCTGCTGCAACGGGGAATCACTCAAACGCAACTTCAATGGAAACGCCTACAAGTCGCAATTGTACATTGTCGAAGTTGTAGAAATATCGCAATTCTTTTGCGAAAAACTGTAATGGAAACACAGCTATAGATGAAGAGGAGTTCGTTGGTTTTGAGTGACAATGAAGGAGAGAGGAGAGTGGTTGACGAAGCCACCCTGAACCTGTTCGTTTCCGACACTGAAGATGAGGACTTTGGTGGTTTCAGTACGCAGGAAGAAGAGGAAGACGAGCATTAGTGACTTGACTTCTCTGGTTACAGGTTTGCTGCACATATAGCCTATTGTTGTGTGATTTTGTCTGGGGATTAGTGACCTGACTTTTGTTTTGTTTTGTTGAAATGTTAATAAATGGGAGCTTCCCCAAACAGCCATCGCTTTCCCGACATTCCTCTCTGTGCACGAACCCTTTCATATGGTAATTAAACATCAAAACACCCGCGGCTTATAGACCGGTGCGGCTTATAGAAGAAAAAAATAGTCAATTTTGGTCCCGCGGCTTATACACCGGTGCGTCTTATAGTCCGGAATTTACGGTATATATATATATACACACATGAAGTGCTTTTTTTTTACATTCAACAATACAGTTTACTCGGTGTGAGTGTGCAGACAGACAGACAGACAGACAGACAGACAGACAGACAGACAGACACACAGACAGACAGACAGACAGACAGACAGACAGACAGACAGACAGACAGACAGACACACACACACACACACACACACACACACACACACACACACACACACACGATCCCCCTTTTAGATTTCTAACCCAACATAGGATAAGCAATAACCACGCCCTGTGGCGCTGGGATTGGCCAGGAGCAACACTGGAGGGCGAGCAGCCCAGCGATTTCATGAACCAACTGAAGAGCTCTTGAGAAGGACAGCGGGCTGCTGTGAGTGCCTTCTGCCCGCTGCTGCCTAGCTGTTCCTGTGTTTATTTTGATTTGTTCTGGTACACCGTCCTCGTCCATGTCTCCCTGTCATATCTATGATCGTTCCCGTTTTCCCCTCGGCTATTCAACACGTCCTCACCGCCCTCGCAAACTGATCGATCATTTCCTCATTCCTCCGATGATCAAACACATCTCTTGATTACTTTCTCCCGTTTTCTCCTGGCTGGCACAGAGGAAGGCGACTCCAGCTCGGCGTTTCAATTGCGTTTCTCCTGTCTGCACAAGGAAGCGTTACCCGTTCTCTGCTTTTCCTCTGGCTCAATTTCAAAACAACAGCTGCGGTATGTGTTTGATCGCGTGCTGTCGGCTACCCTTTGAAGGCAGGGACCTGTGTCTGTGTGACAGGCTGGGCAAGTGTTTGCTGCAGGCGCTGCACCAATAAAAACAAAAACACGTCAAACACGTCCTTGGCGGGGAAGGCCATTGCTGATAACACGTCAAAGACGTCATTGGCGGTGAATGAGTTAATACATCATTAAAAAGTCGTATTTGGAAAAGGAAGTTCAAAAACATCCATTAAACAGTGTATTTCAAAATGGAATTACGAATACATCATTTAAAACATCATTTAAACAGTGCATTTCAAAATGGAATTACGAATACATCATTTAAAACATAATTTAATATATAATTTCCTTATTCCTATTCGAAATAACCATTTGTAATTGTATTTGAAGTCACTATTTCAAAACTAATTCAAAAAACCGTTTGGAAAACCATTTCGTTTTAACATGACACTTTTTGCTCTTTGTCCCCAGCCAAACAGTGTCAATCGTGAATTGAGCCCCCTAATGCAAATGAGCCATGTAACAGGCTCTCTGATTGGCTAGAGAGCTTTGAGGCACGAAAGAGCCTGGCTCAGTGGACTGCCCCTCTAGCCAATCAGAGAGCCTGTTACATGGCTCATTTGCATTAGGACCATGGATTCACGATTGACACTGTTTGGCTGGGGACAAAGAGCAAAAAAGTGTCATGTTAAAACAAAATGGTTTTCCAATCGGTTTTTTGAATTGGTTTTGAAATAGTGACTTCAAATACAATTCCAAATGGTTATTTCGAATAGGAATAAGGAAATTATGTATTAAATGATGTTTTAAATGATGTATTCGTAATTCCATTTTGAAATACACTGTTTAAATGATGTTTTAAATGATGTATTCGTAATTCCATTTTGAAATACACTGTTTAATGGATGTTTTTGAAGTTCCTTTTCCAAATACGACTTTTTAATGATGTATTAATACGTCATTTGTGAATTCTTTTTGAAATTACTCTTTTTAATTGTACGATTAGATAATTATTAAAGGAACACTCTATTCATTAGCTTAAGACTCTCCAGGGCCTACAAGGTATGTCAAATTAAAAATTAAAGTACATGTCTAATTTGCATTGTTTTACACAGTTTTTCTAGGCTAAGGCCAAAAGTGTCATGCAATGGGTAAATGGCATTTCCAATCGTTATTTCAAATCGGGGATTTAATATAGTGACTTCAAATACAATTCCAAATGGTTATTTCGAATAGGAATAAGGAAACAATGTATTAAATGATGTTTTAAATGATGTATTCGTAATTCCATTTTGAAATACACTGTTTAATGGATGTTTTTGAAGTTCCTTTTCCAAATACGACTTTTTAATGATGTATTAATACGTCATTTGTGAATTCTTTTTGAAATTACTCTTTTTAATTGTACAATTGGATAATTATTAAGGGGACACTCTATTCATTAGCGTAAGACCCTCCTGGTCCTCCATACTCTATTGTCTCTTATTATTTGTCTCTACGGTATTTATCTTTTACAAGATGGTCTTCTTAAATCACTAGTTGTGCATATTGATTTCTCTATTGTTTACTCTATATTGGTCATTTATTTGCTTTTGCCAAAGTCAATATGACTTTAAAAAAGAATCGGTGGGTGTTTTTGGCTCTGTGGGAATACCAGCGCCTGCAGTCACTTTTCTCACATTCGTCTCCTCTAATTTCTGCTCCATTACTGCTCCTCACCGCTGACAAACTGTCTGTATCAATCCTCCACGCTGACACGCCCATCTCTGTATCTGCTCCATCTCTGTATCTGCTCCATCTCTGTATCTGCATCTCTGTATCTGCTCCATCTCTGTATCTGCTCCATCTCTGTATCTACATCTCTGTATCTGCCCATCTCTGTATCTGCTCCATCTCTGTATCTACATCTCTGTATCTGCTCCATCTCTGTATCTACATCTCTGTATCTGCTCCATCTCTGTATCTGCTCCATCTCTGTATCTGCTCCATCTCTGTATCTGCATCTCTGTATCTGCTCCATCTCTGTATCTGCTCCATCTCTGTATCTGCTCCATCTCTGTATCTGCATCTCTGTATCTGCTCCATCTCTGTATCTGCTCCATCTCTGTATCTGCTCCATCTCTGTATCTGCTCCATCTCTGTATCTGCCCATCTCTGTATCTGCTCCATCTCTGTATCTGCTCCATCTCTGTATCTGCATCTCTGTATCTGCTCCATCTCTGTATCTGCTCCATCTCTGTATCTGCATCTCTGTATCTGCCCATCTCTGTATCTGCTCCATCTCTGTATCTGCTCCATCTCTGTATCTGCTCCATCTCTGTATCTGCTCCATCTCTGTATCTGCATCTCTGTATCTGCTCCATCTCTGTATCTGCATCTCTGTATCTGCCCATCTCTGTATCTGCCCATCTCTGTATCTGCCCATCTCTGTATCTGCCCATCTCTGTATCTGCCCATCTCTGTATCTGCCCATCTCTGTATCTGCATCTCTGTATCTGCCCATCTCTGTATCTGCATCTCTGTATCTGCCCATCTCTGTATCTACAGTACATCTCTGTATCTACAGTACATCTCTGTATCTGCCCATCTCTGTATCTACTCCATCTCTGTATCTGCCCTGTGTGTTTCTGTCTCTTACACATTGCTGTCATGAAAGTGAGGGCTGAGTGAAACGCTGAGAAGGAGGGTTAAACCGAGAACAGCTGGAGAGTAAGAAGCTGGAGAGATGGAGAGAGAGAGAGAGAGAGAGAGAGAGAGAGAGAGAGAGAGAGAGTTTGAAGTGAGAGTGGTGTAGAGAGCTAGACTAGAGAAGAGAAGTGGTAATAACAAGTGTCAGAGGGAGATGGGGAGGGAGAGAGAGAGAGAGAGAGAGAGAGAGAGAGAGAGAGAGAGCTTAAGGTGAGAGTGATGGTGTAGAGGAGAGAGCGAGACCAGAGAAGAGAAGTGGTAATAACAAGTGTCAGAGGGAGATGGGAAGAGAGAGAGAGAGAGAGAGAGAGAGAGAGCTTAAAGTCGAGCTGAACCCAGAAATGACTTTTATTTTCTTTTAGTTCAAATACCTGGCTATGCAGTGCACCTATTTAATAATGTATGCCAAAAAAATCACAACAATCTAATTTCTTTCGTTTTTCACACTTTTTCACATAGAAAGTTAATTTTTCAAGATTTCATTGATAACAGTAATGTACAGTTTGCTGACGTCACCTAGTACTATCAAATTTCTACCCCATTTCAACCAATCATATCACGACATGCAGCTGTCAATCAAATCTTCATAAATTTTCAGGATAATTTTCTCTTCCAAATGAAGTAGAAAATGGCGCCTAGTGCCTGTCATCTGGCAGAATTCCTATCCCATAAACTAACTACTAACTTGGCCAATTGTTAGAAACATGAACAAAAAACAAAAACTTTAATCTCTAAGAATGCAAAGAAATGTAACTGGCTCGTTAAAACGCGCATTCCAGGGATATCGTATTTACAGCAGCGATAATGGCGCGCGCATCCGAGAGCTTGGTTGTCAGGGGTTGCACTTCGGAGATTCCAGGCCGACGTGCTGCACTCTCCGCTCGGCAACACGAAGGCAGCTGGCTGCCTGCGGCTCGCTGAGCTCCTCCACTCCTCCCGTCAAAAGGCTCTTCCCGAGGGGAGCGCCACAACACACTGAATCCCACTCGATTTGGAGGCGGAACACGCCAGGATTGGCCAAAGCCCAATCCAGTCCGCAGAATTGTCAAATAAAATCATCGACATGATACTATGACCCGCCTCTCAACCTGTCATCTTAGACAAACTTTGTTTTCAGTAACGGACTCATATGCACGTGACAAACGGGTTCAGTTCGACTTTAAGGTGAGAGTGATGGTGTAGAGAAGAGAGCGAGACCAGAGAAGAGAAGTGGTAATAACAAGTGTCAGAGGGAGATGGTAAAGAGAGGGAGTGACAGTGAGGGGACAGATCAGGCTCTCACCCCGACTGGGTTTGTTAATTAAGGAGTCAGTGGAAAAGCTGGCACGATGGCAGTGAGTCTGTCCTTCACTCACACTGTAAACATGACCCTGTGTGTGTGTGTGTGTGTGTGTGTGTGTGTGTGTGTGTGTGTGTGTGTGTGTGTGTGTGTGTGTGTGTGTGTGTGTGTGTGCGCGTGCGTGCGTGTGTGTGTGTGTGTGAGTGACATGTGTGTGTGTGTGTGTGTGTGTGGGAGCAAGTACTGTAGGTCTGTGCATGTGTGTTTACATGTTTCACAGCTTTGACAGAGGCGTCTGGTGTGAGTCGTGATTGGAATGTTTTTATGTTATAGTCACACGTGGAGTTGTCACACAGAAGCCTTTGTGTTATGCATGAGTGTGTGTTGGGCGTGTCAGTGCTTAAGTATGTGTATCTGTTTATTTGTGTCTCAAGTATGTATGTGTAATTGTGTACAGTATGTCTGGGAAAAAGTGAACAGTGAGCGCACTCCAAAATATATATATATAACTTCGGTGCAGGGCACAAACACAAGTCACAGCAGGAAGTCACAGCAGGAAGCGCCAGCACACAAAAAAGTATTTTTGAAGTTTTAGTAGGGCAGCACAGCCTTTATGCCTTTATGCCTGTATGCATTTACATAAAAAAGTTTTTAATTTTCAATTTTGTAATTAAACCAAGGCTTTGAAAAATGCTACTTTATCTGTAAAGGGAAGACTGAAAGGGAACCATGATCGAACCCATTCTCATTCAGATCTCTCGAGGTGAGAGGTCAAGGGACCCCTTTGAAAATGGCCATGGCCATGTGGGTTCGATTCTCACCTGGGACGCTGTGAGCGTTGAAGGAGTGCGTGCCCGTCCGCATGTCCTCGAGTGCCCACCTCCCGGGTGGGGTCGGCAAAAGGGCCTTTCTGTGTGGAGTTTGCATGTTCTCCCCATGCCCCCTGGGGATTTCCTTCATATAGGAACCCCTCACCAAAACATGCAATATCCTGGTTGCTAATGTGGTGCCTCCTCTGGTCGTTAGGGGCGCCTGTTCGGAGGGAGGGGAATTGGATGGAATAGCGTGAACGTGCTATGTCCTCCCGGTGAAGCTTCCCCTGTCAGGTGAAAAGAAGCGGCTGGCTGATGTCTCAGAGGAAGCATGGAGCCAGTTTCGGCTCTCCCCGGATCGGCAGAGGGTGGAGCAGCAACCAGGATAAATACATTAAATTAGCACTAATGGGGGATAAAAATGCGATAAAAAATAAAAATGGCCATGGTAGTTTTTCCCTTGCCAATATTTAGCCTAAGTTTGGAGCATTATGTAGCCCCCTCGTGGACAAGCTAGCATGACCTGGCTGATACCAATGTGGATGCCTCAGGTCTTCTAGTTTCAAAGGATACCAGGCTCTTCACTCTAGCTTTAAAAGTGAGCACGCATGCTACAGCCTCTGAAAGACGCCGCCCCCTTCATGATTGGGGTGGTCAATCAGATGTCAGGGGAGACGCCCCATGTAATTAAGGTAGTTAGTCAACTATTTTGTGTGACCTCATCTAAAGTGAGGACTATCTATCTACGCCTTACAATTGTAATGTATGAACAATGCTTTATACAGTAAATGATGAATTAATACTTAACTAATGCTTAATAGTGTGCAGTTATAAAGTGTTACCTATTTTCCTGCCTCTCTCTTAGCTCTCACTCTTTCTCCCTCTCTCTCTCTCTCTCTCTCTCTCTCTCTCTCTCTCTCACACACACACACACACACACACACACCACCGAGTACACCACGGCGTACTCTTTCCAACAAACCTACAGCGGGGCTTGCTGTCTCCCACTGGTCTTCAAGAGCCAATTATGTCTTTATTATAAAAATAAAAAAAAGAGATCCAATCAGCAGTTAATTAAGGAGATAATGAGAGAATAACGACCTGGGCAGAGCGGAGGGAGAAGAAGGCCGTGACGGGCAGGAAAGTGCACCGAACGAAGGAGGAGGAAAAGTTGACTAACAAAACGGAATCGAAGATGCAGAGACACAGTCTGAGATGGACATACTGGTGAATAGGCGAATGACGGCTAGGCAGACGTGGAGGCGGGGGAAAGTGATTGGTGGAGGGAGGGGCAAACGGCGGTAGATGACAGACTGAGATGAAAGCAGAGACTGATGAAGTCACTGACAGATGTGACCTGCTGCTGCTCCAGCTGTTGCCTGAGCCAGAGACAGCACAGCTGGAGGGGGAGGTAAGGAGGGGGGGGGCAGATGATAGGTTAGAATGCCAAACCTGGCTCTTAATGAGCATCGGGCAGATGAGACTGGTTAGTTAAAAGGATATAGGTGTGTGCTGCACTTCTGTGGTCAGTTTCTTCACCGCGCCTCAGTTATATTTAATGTTGTGCTTATATAAGTGTGTATGCGAGAGAGAGACGCAGGGAAATAGTCAACTTTATCTTGATTTATTAGCTCCGCCATGGAGGTGATGTTTGCAGCCGTTATAGTTTGTTTATCTGTCTTGTCTGTCAGCAGGATATCTTAACACATTCACTGCCAGCCGTTTTTTTTTTTACTGTAGGTAGCTTCTGCCAGAGGGTTTTTTTGAGGATTCTGGCTCATCTTTCAAGACCCGAGGATTCTTTTCTGCTAAGATTTTGTGAACACAAAATATCTCAAAAGAACTAATAGAATGTGTGCTTTCTCTGTCTAAAAGAGTTAGTTTGTAGAGTTAGTAGTTATGTAGGCATTAGCACTTGAATACAGCATGGTTTCAGCGTCTGAAAATTTAAGCTGAGATAAATAGCTTTTTGTGAAATTCGATAGAACAGTCACTTTAACCATTCATTTTTGGCATCAGTAAGACGTCAGACATCTAAACAATAGTTTTGAACAGTAATTTCCTCCATAACAGCAGGAAACACCCCTCTCCTTCAAACTCCTCCCTCCGTGTGTGTTCTTCTTGGCTGCAGCGGGCGTGTCACAAGCTCGTTTCTGCTGCTGCTTTGCTGCTGCTCCAGTCTGCTGGCGGCCGCTGGGCAAGTCTGGATGGGCTCGCTCGTTTCTTGGGGTTTGGGTTGAGAGCTTTGATGAAGCTTTTGCGATTCTGGTCTTATTTATGCTGCGTGTTTCAAAGTGTGTTCCACCCGTAATCTATTATGCAAATTTGCAATCCCGCACCGCCAGCTCCCAAGCGCGAAAGCGAAAGCGTTTTCGCCAATCCATTTTCATGAGAATGGCTTCCTCACACTGCTTTTTGCTTGCCTTCCTCTAGTCTGGAGAGCACTGTCGCCACTTAGTGGGTCGGTGGAATGGGTTGTACACGTTCGGTGGCTCCAATATTTATATAAGAGATGTAAAAGGGTTAGATGCACATCCCACGGTCAAAAAAAAAATCTTTTTTTTGACGTGTTAACACGTCATTGGCAGTCAACCGTTGGATTTTTTTTGACGTGTTAACACGTCATTGGCAGTGAACGTGTTAAAAATGTATGAACTGATTTTCATCCAATTTGGTGGATAGATGCATTCAGGCGGTGTCTCGTCAGAGACGCGTGGTCAATGGGGTCAGCGTGGGGGAAATCCTCCCGTTTTCCGGGGTCATGCCTATGTTCCCCGGGTTCTATGTTCCCCGGGTTCTATGTTCCCTGCTCCTGCTAAAAAGGGTTCTATGTTCCCCGGGTCCTATGTTCCCCGCTCCCGAAAAAGGGTCCTATGTTCCCCGGGTCCTATGTTCCCCGCTCCCGAAAAAGGGAGCATGCCTGTGCCTGTGTCGTTGGCACCACAGACGATCGGTCAATAAGCTCTCTCTGTCCTCGCACGAGTGAGTACACTCTATTACGCATGGAGAGAATTACAGCATATTGCAAGCCTCGGCGAGGCAACCTCGCGCAAACAGCCATTGCGAGACGGGAATCTGATTGGTTTTGATTGACATATTGCCCAGCCTTGCCTGGCCACGCCTGTGAATAATTCTGGTAGTTAAGACCGCCCAAATCCCGTTTGCGCAGGCATTTTGGGGCGCAGATGATTTTGGCACGGCTCTAATTTGCATCTGCGACAGGTGCCGTGAACGTTTCCGCATCCCGGCCGAGAATTGCATCCCCAACATATTTCAGGGCTGTTTTAACTTAGAAATCAGGGAGGTCACGTCTACCAGACGATTATATCACTTTTAAACAGTTACATTTCTGTATAAATGATTACAAGTAAGCTCCCGTGAGGTGGGGATGCTTTTTTTCCTGCTGGGCGGGGGAGCAAAACTCGGCAGAACACCTGGCGGACGGCGCAAGGCGGACTGCTATCTTCCCATGCCTTAAGGCACGCGCAAACTGGTGCCCAAGCGCTATTAGGGGATAGCGCCTGTCGGAAGATATATCCCTTGGTTCTGAAGCGTGAGGGTATTTTTGCAGGCTCAAGAAACTTGCAATTAAAAATTTAAAGTGATACAGTAGGAATTATGTGTTACAGCAAGCTCTTGTTCAGTGTTGGTGGAGGTTACACTCTCCAAACGCCTTCTTTCATAATTTCCCTAGTCCCTAAATTCACACATTTGTGTGTGTGTGCGTGTGTATGTGTGTGTGTGTGTGTGTGTGTGTGTGTGTGTGTGTGTGTGTGTGTGTGTGTGTGTGTGTGCGTGTGCGTGCGTGCGTGCGTGCGTGCGCGTGCGTGGCCATTCAACCTAAAAATACAGAGATATGATTTTTGGTCCATATACCACCCAGCCTTACTTGGCATGAACCTGCTCCTCTCCACTCCTAGTGTGTCTCTAATGTGATAAGGACATCTTCTTGAGTTTGGTTTCTCAGTCACTCAGATGAATTATTCATGCTACCTGCCTTGGTATACTGTGCAGATCGAAAAAAGCATTTTTTGTTTGTCTTTCTCTCTCTCTCTCCCTCTATGTCTCTCTCTCTCGATAGGTGGAGGAGATCCGTGGTTTCATTGAGTCTCTGGCAGAGAAAGTTGAAGAGGTAAAGAGGAAGCACAGTGCCATCCTCGCTTCGCCCAACCCCGATGAGAGTAAGTCTGTTGTCAGATGTGAATATGTCAATGTCAATATTATATACACAGCCATCAAAATGCCCAGTCCTCCAACTATGGTTTCATTATAAAAAAGCCTTTCAGTGGCAAAATAATTGTTTTGCCTCTGTGAATATGAAGGTCTATTCAAACTAAGTCATCTATGGAGTAGAAATGTATTGATTTTTTTTTTTTAATTGGTGCTCTCTGGCCAGAGAAAATTGAGAAACCGCTATAGAGCGTGCGAGTGATACGTTCACAGCCCATAGGCCGTGTTCACAATCGTTTTGATTGTGGTAAAGCAGGAAGTAAAGCAGGTGTAACCGATAACATTAATGAGGGCCCCTCCAGAGCTGGAGTTGGTCCCCGGCGCTGCACTGCGGCTGCCCACTGCTCCTAGTTCTAGGAAGGTTCCTAGTAGAGGATGGGTCAAATGCAGAGGATGAATTTCCCCATGGGGATAAATAAAGGATAACTTAACAGTGCTCTACACTACAGTACCACATTTTACCATTCTGAAGGCACCGCTATGTGGTGTTTTTGTATTTCTGCTGCTACGCACATTTTGTCTTTTGCCCTGTTGCAATTATATTTATTATATTATATTATCTGCTGTTCAGATATAAAAACAAAAAACAAAAAAAAGGAATGGATGATTCATCATCTATTCACTTATGGATTCAGCCAGAAGAAGTCAGAGCCAAGTCTGCCCCTTTGATAGAGACAGATGTTTTATGGATCTTTAATGGTAACTTTAATCTTTAATACTACTGTACTGTATAATGACTCAGTAATGAGTTGGAGAGGCTCCAAATAGAACGGCGTAGTAGGAGAATAAATTCTGTCTAACGTACAGCAGCAGCCAAAAGCCTGATAATGGTGGCAGATTCCACGGAACAGAAAGGAGAAATATGACTTTTATCACACAGAAGAAAAAGAGGGAAAAGGACGATTTTGTCAGAGAAGGAAGAAGCCCGCCTGATAATGGAGGATAGAAGTCTGAGAACATCCAAGACATCGCAAAGCGTCCCTTCTACAACAGCATGAGTGAATACTGGATTCTGATTGGCTAGCAACAGTGGTAAATAGGCCAACAATCTACAGTTCGGCTCCAACCGCAGTATCACTCCGCTCCCTGATGAATGAAGAACACCTGTGCTGACTCCGCCCACTGTTAGCCTGTCAGTCTACAAATCTCTAACAAGGAAATGTCCGATTTCGTAGTAACGTTTGATTTACTGGGTGGATTGAGTTTTGAGCAGTGGTTAGATGAAGATGAAGGTGAAGTGAACAAAGAACGACATGGTGAAATTGGGGAGAGAGAACTGGCTGAGCTTGAGTTGTCACGGAGTGAACCTGGGACTGTCAATGGAACTATATTCTGTGGCGGAAGGATAAATGTATTCTGAAACCAGTAATGATTGTAAATAAATGAATTGAATGTTACAATTGTGTATTTTTTATATTATGTGGTAGCTATTGTAGAAAAGAAATTTACCATCAGTCCGCTCTGCACTTTTCAGCTCTCAAACTCTCTCAGTGAATTGTCTTACGGTCACCGTGATGCTGTCTTGCTCTGTCCGTTTTTCTCCTCCCTCCATTATTGTCCCCACCAAAGGGGGGACTATGGATCGATTCTCCGTCCATCCGCTAGTCACACTGTAATGTTGACTTTGTGCCGCTAGGGGGCACCATTGACAATGAATGGGACTGACCCAAGGGTGGATCTACATCACTGGTGTGGTGGGGGACAACATGTTTACGATTGGCTTGTTCTATTTATTCTCCCTCTCTCACCATGACTCTCAGTTGGTGGCAGCCCATCTTCCATTTCACCCACTCTCCTCTCCTCTTTTGTTTGCATCGTGCTGCGTGTTGGATGCTATAATCCGTCTTTCTACTCCCCCATCTCCATCCTCGCACAGCCCTCCCTTCCCTGCTTCATCATGTCAGGCCATTGATCTAGGCCCCCGCTCCCACAAGGGGGATGTTACTCACACTGGTACTCCACCCCCACCACCTCAGCCTCCCCACAGCGCCCCCTAGCTGAAAACAGCATTGACCTCGCTGCGTCAGGCGTCAGATGAGCCCTTTAACTAGCCAGTGTGTTGGGCCCGCTGACACAGGGAGCGGAGCGGCCCAGAGACAAGCTGCTCCATTTAAGATAGGACTTCTTCTATAAGTCATCTCTGCCGTGACCCAAATCAATCCTGTGTGCGTAATGTGTGTGTGCGTGTGTGTGTGCGTGTGCGTGACGTGTGCTGTGTGTGTGTGTGTGTGTGTGTGTGTGTGTGTGTGTGGGTAGGGTGTGTGTGGTGTGTGCGTCTGCCTGATAAGTACACATCAGTCAGCAGCTGATGTAAATGTCAGGGTCGTTCATTATGGAGGTCAATATCTTCCTGCCTTCTGCCTGTAAATGGCCTGCATAAATGGCCTGTTGCGGTGGGGCCACTAGCGGGGACGAGTATCACCTAAATCACTTAAATGATGAGACTATCTCCTTTAGGGATGCACCAATCCACATCTTTTCACTTCCGATCCGATTCCGATACCTGGATTTGGATATCTGCCGATACCGATATTATGCCGATACCGATATTTTTCTTGAATATACATTATAGGCAAAGATTTGGCCAATTAAAGATTTTTTTTTAAACATACCTCGCAAAAAGCAGACAAAATTAAGAAAATATACAAGGCAAAGAAGGATACTATTATACATGGGCAAAGTGCGGCCCACGCTGGAATTGCAAAAAAAAATAAAAAAAAATAAACCCCCGATTCCGATCCGATTTGTGAATTATGTCAGTATCGGCACCCGATAACGATATTGGATCGGATCGGTCCCATCACTAATCTCTTTAGCAGTGCTTTATATGGGCTGTGTGTGTGTGTGTGTGTGTGTGTGGGGGGGGTGTTAGGGACAAATGAGAACTCTGCTGTGTGTTGTATGTGCACATGTACACACTACCAGTCAACAGTTTGGACATATAGCATTGAATGTACTGTTTGTGTTTTTCATCATCTTAAAAAAAGAAAGTGCTGCGTTCAAAGTCTTGACTGGTAGTGTGTGTGTGTGTGTGCGTGCGTGCGTGCGTGTGTGCGCGCGCGCGTGCGTGCTTGCGTGTGTGTGTGATGAGATCATATGTGTTACATTACATTACGTCATTTGGCAGACGCTTTTATCCAAAGCGACTTACAATAACACATTTTTGTCAGCAATAGAGCAATCAACTATGCAGCACAGTCTATGACAACTACAAATCCTGAAGGAACAGTGGTACAAGTTTAGTTTAGGTTAGTTTTGTTTTGTTTGTTTTTTAGAAAGAAGTTAGATCAAGAAGGGCCCAGATGGAGCCTGAAAAGGTGTGTCTTTAGTCTTTTCCGAAAGATCGGCAGTGATTCAGCTGTCCTGACCGAAGGTGGAAGCTCTTTCCACCATTGAGGTGCCAGGGACGAGAAGAGTCGAGATCGGGATGAGCGACTTTTGAGCCCCCGTAGCGAAGGAGGGGCGAGGCTTCCTGCACTGGTGGAGGAGCGAAGGGAGCGCTGAGAGGTTTGGAACCTGACCATAGATTGCAGGTACAGGGGAGCTGACTGGTGTACTGCCCTGTAGGCCAGTACCAGTGTCTTGAATTTGATGCGTGCCGAGATGGGAAGCCAGTGGAGGTCCTGGAAGAGGGGAGTGACATGAGAGAATTTGGGTTGGTTGAATACCAGACGGGCTGCAGCGTTCTGAATGAGCTGAAGCGGTCGGATGTCGGTGCCAGGTAGGCCGGCCAGGAGCACGTTGCAGTAGTCCAGGCGAGAGATGATAAGTGACTGGATCAGGAGTTGAGTCGCTTCTCTTGTGAGAAAGGGACGGATTTTGCGGATGTTGTAGGGGGAGAACCTACAGCAGCGTGCTGTCGCAGCTATGTTGGCTGAGCAAGACAGCTGGTTGTCAAGGAGCACCCCAAGGTTCTTAGCTGTTTGGGAGGGAAGCACAGTGGTATTGTCAATGGAGATGGAGAGATCTGCGAGAGGGCAGTCTTTCCCTGGGAGGAAGAGTAGCTCTGTCTTACCAAGGTTGAGCTTGAGGTGGTGGGCAGACATCCAGTCGCCAATGTCTTTGAGGCATGCAGAGATGCGAGCCTCGATGTTACAGTCTTTAATTCTGACATTTGTGTTGTTGTTTTTTGCTAGCATCAGAATGTCATCACAACTAATTGCACAATGACATTTTAATGTGAAAATCTAATGTACTTCAAGAGCCATACTTATTCACTGTTATACTGCAAATGCCACATACATGGAAAAATAATAATAATACAAAAATATATATATATTTCTTCTTTTTACTTTTGTTTTTCAGCTTTTGAGCCATGCCTTTTGTTGCATAAAATCATTTCTGGTATTCGTCTTCCTTATTTCCTCCCCCAAGGTTTCAGCTGGCTGCTCCTCCTGCCAGATCGCTCCTCACCTCCTTCCTGAAAAATGACAATCTCACGTTGTTTCTCTCTTCTCCTCTCCTGTCATAAGAAAGGCAATATCAGGATATTTCTCGCAGTGCTCTGCTCTCGTCTATAGCCTTCTCTCTTCACAGATCTCTGTCTTTTGTACACACAGTAGTCGGGTTTCCATCCAAGTGTATCGCAAATTTAAACCGAATTTTCAGAAAATCTGCAAAAGAAAATGCGAAATAATGCACGTTTCCATCCGCTGCCATTATGCGAATTATAGAGCTGTCAATCACCTCGTGTTTGAGGCTGTCTGCCTCTCCTGCTGCTAGACCCGATACACGCGTCGTCTTGCAGGCAGCCATCGCATCGACCAAGCTCTAACACATCTATACGTTATTAAATTAAAGTTTCTTGTTGATCTACAAAGGTACATAGACCGATGCAATTTCTGGATTATCAGGTGCCACAACTCGGCAAGCATAACGTTATAATCCACAGAGCGATTCTAGAAGTGAGTCGTATTCACATTAATCCCAGTCTTCGTCTGTTTAAACACACCACGGCGGTCCAAAATTGTACTGCTTTTACCACTATTTACCTTACAAGTGTAGCCCTATTATTTATTGTAGGCTGCGCCGACATGTCGACATGAAACTGCATGGTTTTTGAATGGAGAGTATGAATGGAGAATATCGCATTTACCTTTGATCGATAACGGGTTCTTCTCCACCTCCCCCAAGCGTAAAAACTTTTTTTGCAATATATATATATATTTTTTTGCAGCATTTCCACTCAGGTTTTTCATGCGCAAATTGAAAATTTGCATAGGAAACAGTTGGAGGGAAAGCCTATTATAGAGACACACGCACACATATACAGGCTGTATATTTAAGCAATATAGCATGAGAGCAAGTGTGTTGTGGCGAATATATCCCGCTGATAAGCTGTTATCCCACGAGGCCGCAGGCCAAGTGGGATAACAGCTTATCAGCGGGATATATTCCACAACACCACGCAGCTCGAGTGCTATATTGCTTTTATAAAACGGTTTCCAAGTATAATAATATAATAATAATAATACTATAAGTCCGACTGGCATGGTATTCTGATAGAGTCAGTTGAAACACTACTGTAAGGCGGGACCGCAAGAACGTGCGGGTGATTTGATTGGATCGTTCTGGAGACTGAAGTTGACATTGGCCAATCCTGGCGCTTGCTGAGAAGCTGAGAGCTTTCTGGAAAGCCGACAGGCAGCTCGAGCGCAGCGCTGCATTCTCAGCGCTTGCTGAGAAGCTGAGAGCTTTCTGCAAAGCCCGACACCAACTAACGTTACGGGGTTAAATGCGGGGTTAACAGCCTTTTTTTTGCAAAGAAGACATTAGCCTGCATTTATTCTTGTACAAAACATAATTTTCTGCGAAGTATTAGTAAAGTTATAAGCGAAGATCGATTCACAAGGATCTGACAGCTGTCTCCGCCATTTGTTTTTTTTGAGGTAACCAAAGGCTTTTAGTAAGAGAGTTGCCATGGCAACCAATAACCCATGGCCATGGGTTATTGGAGTGGGTTATTGGATTTATACAATGGCTGTGAACCAATCAGATTGCTTGATTTGAGAGAGCCGTTTTATAAGAGTATAATACAGCATACTCTATATGCTCATGCACAGGCTGTATATGAGTATAATACAGTGATATAGTGAATGAGTGTGATAATGAGCATGAAGGTGGTCTTTTATTCTGTTTCCAGTCTTCTGCTAAATACAGTGATTAGTTGGAATCACACACACACACACACACACACACACACACACACACACACACACACACACACACACACACACACACACACACACACACACACACACACACACAAAACAAAGTGATTTTTTCCCCTCCTCTCTCTCTCAGTGTGAAGGTCTTTCCAAACACACCGTGACATTGTTAGGAACTAAACCTTCTGTTTCTGTCACGGTTGACCAGTTTTATCATCACGGTCACCACATCGTCCCCACCCTGCCACCCACCTGGTGCGCCTCACGACCCAGTACACCCCCCACTAACACTGCGCTCCTCATCCCTCTGTGGCCTGTCCACGACCCTGTCCACCCCCACTCCATGGCCTGCGCTCCTCATCTCTCTGTGGGCCTGTCCTCCCCTTCTCTGCCTCCCCTCTACTTGGATGGCTTTGTGTTGGCTGACTGAGAGACTCTCTCTGCTGATTTCCACGGGGGTAATTCCAGCCCACACACGGAGCCTGACGTCACTTATTCTACCCTTATTAACGCACACACATGCACGCACGCACGCACACACCATCGACATGGCACACACACACATGCACACACACGCATGCACACACACACACACACACACACACACACACACACACACACACACACACACACACACACACACACACACACACACATACAGAATCACACAGCTTCTGTGTAATATTACCCTTGCCCCTGCATTAAGCACTATCCCATATCACCGTTTTATCCACCCCATAAAGCACAGCAAATGTCCACAGGAGAAGTGTGTGTGTGTGTGTGTGTGTGTGTGTGTGTGTGTGTGTGTGTGTGTGTGTGTGTGCTTGCTTTTCCTTGGGTTGGGTTGGGTTTATGGTTTGTGTGTTTACATGTGTGGGCAGTGATTCAGCAGCACTGTACAGTAGGTTCAGTAATGGTGATAGATTAGGTAATATCCATCAGGTCATAATGACGACTATTGACCCTGATATTTTGGCTGGCAGCCAATTTCCCCACACTGACGAGTATAAATGCAGGATGGAGAAGGAAGAAGTACCTGTTAACATAGCTAGAAATATGTTTGAATTCAAAATGGCCATGATAAATCATTAAAAAACCTTAAAGCTGTTTTATATATATTTTTTTAAATCTTTTTTAGTATTGTTTATTGGTCTCACCTAGCCTTCCTTCTCATTATTTTGATCTATTAGATTGTCAACGACAGATCCTATAGGGAAAGGTTAAAGGTCAGTGATGGCTCCTTTTCCACCATGGGATGGACGAGAGTGTGGAGTGGAGGGAAGCTGTGGTGAAACACAGTCCTTAGCAGGGTGAGAGGTACTAAACCTTCAGTCAAATCAACCTGACATAGAATAATACAAAATAAAAGCCCTTTGAGACACATAAAGGACAATATAAACAGACTTGACCTCACTCCTTTGCCCTACACGAGCTGATCCATCGAATCAGCTTTCAGCTTCCAGAGTTAAGGACAGTTTACACTGTTATTGATACTGTATTTAATAGAGATGCATCGATTTTTGACCAGCGCAAGCGGGCCATAGATCTGGCTTTGTCCAGTCCAATTTGCGTGCCGATTTGAGTGTCGATGCTCGTGAACGCTTTATCGCGCTGGCCATATAGGTTCCGACCTAGCCTTGTTTCAGTTCCAATCCGATTCTGATACCTGCTTTTGGATATCTGCCGATACAGATACTGATTCAGATCCACCTTTACAATAGTAGCTGGCTCCTACTGTGACATCATTTAGTGTTTGGAGACAACCAATCATAATTAGGAGAGAGTTGACATGACGTCATATGGGGAAGCAGCTGCATGGACATAAACACAAGGTGACTCTGAGCCTTTCTGATCAGCCACTGTTCATGACGTGACCACAGTCACGGATTGGCTGTTTTTGAGCTCTGTTTTTTAATAGTTGTGAACATTGTTTTTTTTGGGGTGGGTAATTAATGTGATGGTCAGTTGTGATATCCTATCAAAACAAAGATATTTGAGGCTGCGTTACATCTTGAGAATCCACTCCTCTCCTTCACACGGATGCTTAGCGTTCATGTACGGATTTCTCCTTCTATTCTTCTGCCCACTTAGTGTTACAGTAGCTCTCTCTGACATCTCAGTGTCTTCCCTCTGACTCTTAAATAGCCTCAGTTCAGAGCACCTTTATCTCCCCAGAACTTGAAAATGGAGACACTTGCTTTAATTGCAGTGTTACTATTTCTAGTGTGCCTCACTCACACACACACACTCACACACACGCACGCACGCACGCACGCACGCACGCACGCACGCACACGCACACGCACACGCACACGCACACGCACACACGCACACACGCACGCACGCACGCACGCACACACACACACACACACACACACACACACACACACACACACACTCAGAGCTCTCACATCTTTCTTTGTCATGTATTTCTTTCTGTGTGTGTGTGTGTGTGTGTGTGTGTGTGTGTGTGTGTGTGTGTGTGTGTGTGTGTGTCTCTCTCTCTCTCTCTCTCTCTCTCTGTCTCTCTATCGCTCTCTTTCTTATCTCTCCATGTCTGTCATAAGCCTGAGTTGATGTAGTGTTATGGCCATTGAACACATAGCTTCATACATTGGAATAATAATATCCCTCTTCAAGTGAAATTAATCTGATATGGATGGTCATACCCGGGGCTAATGAGGCTGTGACCCAGCTGGCTTGGATGTTCACACACACACACACACACACACACACACACACACACACACACACACACACACACACACACACACACACACACACAACACACAACACACACACACACACACACACACACACACACACACACACACACACCAGAGGTCAAGGCTAGTAAGATAACTCATCCACACAGGAATAGATAACTCACTCACACAGGAATAAATCAGTTTGACTGCCTTCTGTCTGCTTGGCTCTGGGGGTGTCAGGGGTCAGGGAGAGGTTAGTGGGGAGATAGTTGCTCTGGTCCAGATTACAATGTCGTGTCGAGAGACTGGGCCAAGGTTCAAAGTGACAATTAAACTGACACACTTTTTTGTTTTGAAAGATGTTGTAGAAGAGGGCGATAAGAGAGTGGGAAGAGTCCAGATCAACTCCCACATCTGATCTGTGCCATCATCTGTAGAGAAACTACACATTCAATGATCCAAAGCAATGTCAGGATTTTAAATAGTATTGATATTCCCGGTATTCCCACTTTCCCTGTGGGATACCGGCATGTATGGATTGTCTGCAGGTTATGGCAGCAGGTCGTGCTCTGCTAGGCAGGTCAGAAATACTGTAGCAAGACCGGTGTTGTCCATCGGTCCCATTTTCTCTTGAAATACTCTATGTTGTTATCTCTGATCTCATTGCTCTCTAGTATCTTTTCAGTTAGGCTTTGTCTCTGTTGTCAGATTGTCATTACATGAGTGCAGACCATAATCCCACCGTTTTAGTGGGATAAGCTGCGAGTCTGTCCGTCCGAAAAGAGCAGTCACCTGCTGGACTCTAGACGATCAATAAGAGGAGCAAACACACAAAGCACTGTTAATATATTTACAGAGAGAGAGAGAGGGAGGGAGGGAGAGAGAGATAGAGAGAGAGAGAGAGAGGGAGAGAGAGAGTTACAAAGATAAGCAGCAGGAAGATGTGGAGGAAGACAAAGATAAAAGTCTGAAAGTTAGAGATTGAAACGGCAGCAGTTGAGTCTGTGTTGGAATGGAGGAAAGAGAACACCTTGTCAGTGACATCGCACATCAGCGCCATCTGAATGACACACACACACACACGCACACACACACACACACACACACACACACACACACACACACACACACACACACACACACACACACACATTGTGTTGATATAGTGACAGGTCCTGTTTTATCAGTGTGAGAGGCAGGCTGCAGCTGATGGCAGCAGTGGAGATGAAACCTGGGTGCTATTCTTATGCCTGACTGAACACAATACAGTATGACTGGATAAACACTGCTGACTGTAACAAGAGAATGACCCAGGACCTCCACCAGATGGTTTTTCCATTCGTCACAGTAATGTGCTCGAGTCCTCATATCGCTGATGGGAGTGTCATCCTGATCAATAGATATTAACTGTGAAAATGCATTACACAGGATTCAACTGTTATTATATGTAACAGTGGATTAGTTACATATATTATATGTAACTCTTGGAAAAGAGGCATTCCAACCGTGCTGATATTTCAGTATAACATCACGGGTGCTGAGGGCCTGTGTCCACCTAGCGTCTTTTTCCAACGTTAAACGCTGGGAGTGCGCTGGGGAGCGCTGATCCCAGCGCACAATATACAAGGAAGCAGTCTCAAACTAACGTTAGTTCAGTGCGGTAGTAGCTTGATAGCTGACAGCTAGCAAGCTAACAACACAGGTAGGCTACGCTATTAAAAGCAGTAAGCACAACACTCACCAGAAATATTAAGTGTCTAGCCAATCTGCTCCCACAATTGAGCCTTTCTGTCTCTGTTGCGATAGTTTCTCCATATGATTAGTTGCCAGAAAAGGAGCACCCGACACCAGCGTCTTTCTGAAAAGTTAAATTATTCTTAATAACTGAAAAAAGACGCTGGACCTGAGGAAAAGACGCTAGGTGGACACAGGCCCTCACTGTGTATATCACTCTGCTTCACAGCTGTAACATTGATTAGGCTTGTGTCAAACAGTGTTCGCATGCCTATTTAGGGACAGCGATATGATACATTTGACCTTAATTATGAACAGTAAGCTGACATTGTCTGTGCTAACCTAAAAGTAGCTTAGCTAGCTTTCCATTCAGGAAACGGCATTGTGTGACATTACTAATGTCCCATAATGTCACTATATACTGCAAAGGCTTCCACCAAAGGACCATAGCCTCAATCAACATTGTGAGTGACTCTTATTTTTTTATTTTTTTATTTAGATGAAAATCTTTGAGATTATAAAACTTTAAAGCAGGATTTTGAGAATAAAGTCAGAATTCTGAGATTAAAGTCAAAATTCCGAGTTACTGTCAGAATTTTGAGGAAAAAAGTCAGAATTCTCAGATTAAAGTCAGAATTCTGCGGGGTAAAAGAAGCATACTGTTACATGTGACATCACTGATGATGTCACTGATGATATTATGGATGGTATAACGGAATTTGAATGTCTCGGGTCCCTAGATTTTTGTGACGTCAATGTAGGGTCACAAGCCAAAAAAGGTTGGGAACCCCGCTGCTTTAGGGGGTCTTTAAAGCTATCGAGTACCTATCATTCTTCCTCTCTCCCCTGCTGCAATCTTGCCTCCACATTTCATCCATTTCTGGCTGCTGTTCTTTCTCCCCTACTCTCTTCCCCTCTTGTTCCCTCTGCCACTCTGAGACGATCTGAAGCTGGTGAGAGAGGTCCAAGCACACACGCGCGCGCATACACACACACACACACACAAACACACACGCGCATACACACACACACACACACACGCGCGCGCGTGCGCATACACACACACACACACACACACACACACACGTGCGCGCGTGCATACACACACACACACACACGCGCGCGCGCGCGCATACACACACACGCACGCGCGCGCCGCCATAACAACACATTCTTAATGATGGCAACAAGCGTGACCTGAAGATTCTATTTGAGAATGTCTGGGAGACGAATGGAGGGTGACTCCAGTGTGAAGTCACAGCTCAATTGACTCCTTAGCATTGCCCTCTAATTTGCCTCCCTCTCACTTCTGCCTCTGCTTCTTCATCAGTGTCTCCTCTCTTCCTCTTCCTCTTCCCAGACAGGAAGTAATGATGCTGATACACCGTGTCTCCTCTCTTCCTCTCCCCAGACAGGAAGTAATGATGCTGATACACACTAAAGGGGAAATCTAATCTTAACTGTTGAATACAAATACACACACTCTGTGCCTGGGCTGGCACTATGAATCCGTTTTCATGATATTATCTCTGTAGTGCTGGCGCAATTGACCTCATGGACCAGGTTATAGAGGTTGCTATGGCTACAGAGAAATGAGAGAAATACTTTTTGTGTAGCCTTACACCCCTCTGAGTTTCTGAAGTTGTTGCCTGAGTGTGTGTGTGTGTGTGTGTGTGTGTGTGTGTGTGTGTCTGTGTTTGATTGTGTGCATGACTGTGTTGCTTGCTGTGCGTGCACTGCACACACACACACACACACACACACACACACACACACACACACACACACACACACACACACACACACACACACACACACAGGATTGGAAATGGTATGTGAATACAAAAATCTAACTGTGATACATCATACAGTAACTCATTAAATGTATCACTTTTGTTTAACCTTTATTTACCCAGAGAAGGTTTGCCGAGTGCGACTGCTCCTTCTCAGCAACACATTCATACTGTTACAGGCAATGTACACCAGATGCGTTACGGCTGCGTTGCGGATCAGGTAAAACTGCTGGATCGACTCTCCCCCATGTTAATTGATGGACGATACATGCAGTACGGAAAGATTACGCACCTGTTCTATTTTTGTCGGATCCCGCATCCGTCTGACAGATGACATGAGTGTGGGTCTGTTCGCGGCCGTGCCGGAGCCGTACCGCATCTGTTCTGGAGGCGGTGTACATTAGCCCTTACAGTCATTCAGACTGAAAGTAATCAGATCACACTACTGATTTGGAATACTACAGTATTACATTACTGATTACTGACAGGAGGTACAGCAGGTTGTCCACTAATCTCCTTGGATAAAAGAGGTCGGTGGTTCGATCCCCACCTCCTCCAGTCTGCATGTCAAAGTGTCCTTGGGCAAGATAGTGAACCCCAAATTGCTCCTGATGGTGTGCCAGCACCCTGCGTGGAAGCCTGCCGCCATCAGCCTGTGAATGGACCCACTGATTGTAAAGCAGACCATTTAAGCAGGCAATCTATGTAACTGATTATATTTATGAAGTAACCTTTCTATCCCTGTACACACACGCATGCACACGCACACACACACACACACACACACACACACACACACACACACACACACACACACAGGCTATATAATGTATATACAGTACTACTTATTCATTGTCCCAAGGGCCTCAGCCCACCACATCAGTTGAACGCCACTACATGTATTTCTCTGACCTTGAAAAAAACAGCATAATATTCTGTTTTGTACCGCATAGATATTTCCACTAGCCTCAACATTATAGACACAGAAGAGAAGACACACAAATGTACAGTATATACTAATGTTACGTAGTTCTCAGAGTGTTTGTTCAAAAAAATAGAAGCAATCATATTTTGTTCCTTATCTTGGTTTCATTATTGTTTAGAGCTTTGTTAGAAGACTCGGTTTACAACATTATTTTATTTCTGTCGCCAACTCAGCTGCACACTGCCTTCAACTGCCTTCCTTTGCCAACTGACATAGTACTGTATGATGGTTACCCAGGTTGCTTAATCCTTTGAGAACATCTGCACTCTCCACTGCCATCTTGCAGCCAGACTCAGCCGGTGCCTTTTGAACTGTTGTCATTTGGACATGAAATGATATCCTGTCTTTCTATAAATAAGTCTGAAGTTATGTTATAGCCCTGCATGTACCATGGTCAGACTTTTTCCTGCTGAGCTATATTATTTACACCAACTGATGTTGGCCGATATGGAAATATGCCTCTTAAGGAGATTAAAAACTTTATACTGCTTTGTTTATAATACAAGCTACTCTAACCAGTGTTTGGGATAACCTGGTAATTGGTTATTTAGAATAGATAAAATTAGCAATTCTTAGCATCATAGTAGGCCCTTCACTTATCTATTTGTGTTTATGAGGTTTCAGCTTACTAGTGTCAGTTGGCATGCTTTATGTTGCATTACCGCCTCCCATTCTTCTTCTTCTGTGGTGTTTTATGGCAGTTGCCATCCTTTATGTTGCATTACCGCCTCCTTGCTGGATTCATCCATCCACTGTTTCCCTACATTCTCGATCCTTCTTGAACTCCGTCCACCCGCTCCTCCGTGATAACAAATGCGGAGGGCCAAGAGTGTAACAGTACGAGCGGTTGACAAGGGAAAGCGAGGAGCAGACTGTGATACAAATAGCATGCAGAAATAAACTCATTATCAAGAAGCACTGCAGGCGATCTGGAGGACAGCTTTGATTGAATGCAGTAGTTCTGGAGTGGAGTAACTTCTTTAGGACCAGCTTTTATGTGTGCTGGCTTGCCTGGGCTTGTTAACACATGGAGATGTAGTCATCTTATGGCATTAAGATGATAAATCACTTCCTCACTTGGGATGTGCTAAAAAGACAATTAATACCCTAGAGTAATATGTCTGAGAGAGTGTGTGTATGTGAGCGGCATTCTGCATGCATGAGATTTTCTTTCTCCTTCCTTCCTTGCTTCCTCTTCCTCTTCTTCCCTCTCAATTCACTAAACCTACCAAGTAATGTGGGTTATCTTTACAATACACATAAAGACTAAACATGTAACGGAAGTGTCATGTGTATTATATTATTTCTCTTGTCAGCAATCTATACAGAAAATAGTGTTTGTTTAATTGAAATGATTATGTCTTTGTTTATCTAATATCATCAGAGGGGACCTGCAGCTCTCCAATGATATGAAACTGATACTGCGAACTGTAAATCAGCAGCAGTTTTACATGAATGAGTGAATGAATGAATAAATGAATGAATTAATGACTAGTAAGTAGACACTTGTGTAGTTGATTTGATGTATTACTAGCAATGTACCTGGTGTTGCCCAGGTTAAATAGGCACAAAAGAATACAATTGCGCCTCTTGCATGGCCGGAAATGATGGTGGTGTCGAGGTGGTTTCTCCAGGACTTTCCAGATGGTTTCTAGGACTTTAGAACCTGCCCATGAAGTTCCTCAGATCATAACGCACCGCCATGCAAATTTTCAGCCTAATCCATGTGAATTGTCCATAAAAATAATAGCTAATCTTTGAAAAGTGAAGAACTTAATAACGGCTGCCTGGTCCTGTGGCTCAGTCATTCAGGCATGGCACACTGTCAAGGTTAGCGGAAGCATCCATGCTGAAAATGTATGCATGCACTCCTCAGGGTTAACATGCCATGCCAATCTCATCAAAGACTGTATTACGCTTTATTTTCTTCTCATTTTTATTCTTCACACACAAACACTAGAAATAGTGCAGAAGATGATTATGGCCACGAGAGACATTTTAGTTGTGCATTTAAAGTCAGAATTGTGAGAATAATCTCAAAACACAAATACAAAATTCACACGTGGCCCTAATCCGCTTCTGTAAAAGAGTATGTGCCATTAACACAAAGAGGAAAGTATTAAAGTATTAAAGTAATAGTATATAATATTCTTCTGATTGATTATTTTTTCAGCTGTTGCAATGATCATTTCAAAATCAAGTGGATTCCATATTTCAATAGCCAGCTGGGCTGGGCCTCTTGAAAGTGAGGTTCTTACAGAATAGCCAAGCCATTTCACATTTCATATGTGAGAATTATTCATCAGCTCAATCAAGTCAATCAAGTTGTGCTTTCAACAAATGAAGCCGTAATAATGTGGAAGCTAGTTGGTTTATTTTCATACAACTAATTCACTGGACACACAACATTAGAAGTGATTGAATCCCTCAGTGCAGTCTTCTATGTATAATAACTGTGTTTGAAATATGAGTATCACTGCTGGTTTAGCTGTAGTCTAATGAGCGACAGAATGGGTGAGAGATAAGAAGGAAGGACCAGAGAGATTCCTCTGTGCTTCAGCTTGTTATGCAGCATCCTGTCAATCACTGCCCTCTTCTTCTCCTGCTGCAGAGACACACAGTGTCTGCTTCCTTCTCAACATCACACTGAAAAAAAATCCTCTTCTGTGGGTGTGTGTGCGCGCGCGCATGCATCTATTGTGTCTATGCATCGGATACTGTAGTGTGTGTGTGTGTGTGTGTGTGTGTGTGTGTGTTCCAAGTGTGTATATCTGTGCGCATGTATGTGCACAATTAGACTGTGTGTGTATGTGTGTGTGTGTGTGTGTGTGTGTGTGTGTGTGTATGTGTATGTGTGTGTGTGTGTGTGTGTGTGTGTGTGTGTGTGTGAGTCAGCCTGCATGCATGATATGATATTCATGCGTCAAAGGGGTGGGCCCGTGCGCATGTGTTTCATGTGTGAGGGACGGGTGTTGGCATTTGCGTATTCATAGTATTCTGTTATTATATCACCACATGGCCATCTTGATAGGAAAATAACAAGGTGATTGCAATTAATTAATGCCGTGAGCAGCGGTTTTGTTCCTGTTGCTGTGTTTCTGGAAGCCCCTTGTTTATTTGAGGTTAGCCCTCGAGGCAAAGCGAGCTTGACATGTGCATCAAAAAAGCAACAAGCTCCTTCTCACTCTCATGTTAGCAGTTACCCCCTCTCCTCTCCTGATGCATTACAGCTGCCAGCGCACCTTCACTATGTGCCATTTCAAACCTGTGTGTGTCGACATGTAGACCGTGTGGGTGGGTGGGGGCAGTGGACTGCAGACTGATCTGAAGGGAGTGAATTGTGTGTCCCTGTTGGGAGTGCCACTTAGATTCATTCCTTGTGTCAGTATTGATTCTGTCTCTGTGAAACTGGCTGGCGCGCGCGCATGTGTGTGTGATCGATTCGAAACTAAAAGTGACACTTGAAAGCATAAGACTTTAGTGTGTTTTATTTTGACACACAGTAAAAAATGGACAGACAGTGATGCTGGGACGCTAACAACCATCCACTAACAAAGCCTAGACTAGAGAAAGGCATTGTTACAGCAGCTAATACAGGAATCAATTGAACCCAGCACCACAACAAATGACAATACGCCTATTTCACATCCCACCCAAATCAGCCATTTTATGTCTAAAATGCAGGAAGTAACACGATATAAAAAATTAGACAGCATGCACGGATATAAATTGTTATATCACTGCATGCCGTCTAATTTTTGTATTGTGTTACTTCCTGCATTTTAGACCCAAAATGGCTGATTTGGGTGGGATGTGAAATAGGCTAATAGAGCTGAACAGTCACGTGATGTCTCCTGCCCCGGAAGAGAGTTCCCCATTCATTTTCTCCATAGACCAAGCCAACCCGTGACCCACTGAATTGTGAGTGACCATAAAATATTTAACTTGGAGCAAAACAAAAAAGATTTTTGCTTTGGGTTTAGTTTAGCTTAGGGTGAGGGTAAGGCAATTAGTTGTGATGGTTAGAGTTAGGGGATAGGGAATGCATTGGGTCAATGAATGTCCTCATTAAGATAGCTGTACAAACGTGTGTGTGTGTGTGTGTGTGTGTGTGTGTGTGTGTGTGTGTGTGTGTGTGTGTGTGTGTGTGTGTGTGTGTGTGTGTGTGTGTGTGTGTGTGTGTGTGTGTGTGTAATTCTGTGTGCATTTTCACACACGCACACTAATTCTCTTTTTTCATTTCTCTTCTCTTTCATCAAACTCTACTTCCTCTCCTTCTACTTTCTTGTTCCCCAGAAACTAAGGCTGACCTGGAGGATCTTATGGCAGACATCAAGAAGTTGGCCAACAAAGTGCGCTCCAAGTTAAAGAGTGAGTATAGGCTACTCCTGCTCTCCTCTCCTCTCCTCTCCTCTCCTCTCCTCTCCTCTCCTCTCCTCTCCTCTCCTCCCTCTACCTTATCACCAATGTAGTCAAATTAATCTTTAGCTATTCATGTTCATTCAGCTGCAGTATGAGGGAGTTTCAACATAGTTATTTTGTTAAAACTGTATCCATAACCAGGGAGTGTTGTCATCTACGTGATGGTCAGCTAAGCTTGCTTTCTCAGGACAGTAGAGAGAGAGAGACAGACAGACAGACAGACATACAGACAGAGAGAGAGTGTGTGTGTAAATTAACTGCATAGTGTTTGGTAGGTAACAGCCAACCCCATTACACTGGTGGCTTCTCTGCTGTAGTGGGGAGCAGTGATTAGTGTCACTCACTGCAGAGGTGCTGGCTGTGTGATTCATGTGCACACCGCACTCAGGCTAGCATACTGTGTGCAGGCATCATGGATGTGTTACTGAGACTGTGTGCAGGCATCATGGATGTGTTACTGAGACTGTGTGCAGGCATTATGGATGTGTTACTGATACTGTGTGCAGGCATCATGGATGTGTTACTGATACTGTGTGGAGGCATCATGGATGTGTTACTGAGACTGTGTGCAGGCATCATGGATGTGTTACTGAGACTGTGTGCAGGCATCATGGATGTGTTACTGAGACTGTGTGCAGGCATCATGGATGTGTTGCTGAGACTGTGTGCAGGCATCATGGATGTGTTACTGATACTGTGTGGAGGCATCATGGATGTGTTACCAGGGCCGTAACCAGGGTTCCAAAATAGGGGAGGTCCAGCAAGGGCGCCGCCGGAAAAAATTTGAGTTTTTTTTTCACCTTTTTTAGCCATATTTAGAGTAATATATCATTTTAAATCAACATTAGGATTATACTGTTGTGATGTTATTATTCAGTATATTCTCTTTCATGTCACCACCTGCTCAGCTCTCCTGTCAACATAATTGTAACTAACAAACACAAACTGTTTTAGCCAAATTCATATCAAAATGACACCTACAAACACAGGTACACAACCCAAGCCGTACACAACACACAAAGTCATCATCCATAATAAAAAAAAACATACAGAGGGACATTTATTTATTCCTGATAGGAACGATTGAAAAATAAAATAAAATATATTATGTTGTTTTTAACTTTACACCACCTCTTTTTGTTACTTATTGGGTCATGAAACTGAAACCATGCATATAGCCACCTGCATACCTGACTTCGGGAGCTTGGCAATTGGCATCATGCATGATTAGCCAGTAGCATCCCAACGTGTCACACAGGTAACATTACTTAAGAGACAGACTAGACACTTACTTTCTTGGTTGTTGCTAAAAAATCTGTCAGTGTCACTCACTGTCTGTCGTTCACTCGCTCACTGTCTCGCAGCTCGCTCACCTTCAATTATCTCGCCAGGCAGACAGACAGTCATCACTCACCACCATGCTGCTGCTCTCTTGGAATCAAGTTACCGCGGACGCGGCGTCAGATGACTTCCTGCCTGACCTGCCTTTCGTTTCAAAATAAAAGCGATCCCGTGTTTTTCATGCTTTTCCATGCAGATTGTTTTATAAAATTTTTTTTTTTTTTTTCTTTCTTTTTCTCTGAAATATTAGGGGAGGTCCGGACCTCCCCGTCCTCATAGCTAGTTAGGGCCATGTGTGTTACTGAGACTGTGTGCAGGCATCACGGATGTGTTACTGAGACTGTGTGCAGGCATCATGGATGTGTTACTGAGACTGTGTGCAGGCATCATGCATGTGTTACTGAGACTGTGTGCAGGCATCATGGATGTGTTACTGATACTGTGTGCAGGCATCATGGATGTGTTACTGATACTGTGTGCAGGCATCATGGATGTGTTACTGATACTGTGTGCAGGCATCATAGATGTGTTACTGATACTGTGTGCAGGCATCATAGATGTGTTACTGATACTGTGTGCAGGCATCATGGATGTGTTACTGATACTGTGTGCAGGCATCATGGATGTGTTACTGATACTGTGTGCAGGCATCATGCATGTGTTACTGAGACTGTGTGCAGGCATCATGGATGTGTTACTGAGACTGGTTATGGATCACACCAACAATATGGGCTATATGAGCGCCTCTGTTGCGCAACAAGCGAACCTGGCTCGTGCTAATTCCTAGTTTATCCCACTAAGGTTAGTTAGCCCGTAAACTGGCGCTTCCCTACGTGTGTTTTAACGTGAAAGTGAAACCACCTGGGTGAATGTAATTCTATCTGAGGGGTATCATGTAGGTTTGACTCACCCAAGCCTTGTCGTTAACGTTGTCTACTCCTGGTGTTGTTCTCTTGGCGACCAGCTCGCGCTTGGTCAGACGAGCCCTGTTTCAGCTGCTTCGTCTGTCCAACTCGGCCAGCTCGCTCTCGGTCTCGGTATGGAAGTTCAGGGGTTGGGGGAAAGTGTATCACCCGTGGTCCGTGTGTGAAAGGTTGTTTGGGTAGAGTCTCTTTTGTCTCTAGAGTCCGCCTCAGCGTCCTCTCTCGTCGTGGTGCGTTTACAACTCAAAACGCCACCGAATCTCCGCCGCCTTCCCAGGTGCAACCTGTTGGCTTAATGAATCAAACACCACTCCACCCCTTTGTGGGCCGTCAGTCTCTACCTATCAATAGTCTAACCTGTCCAAACTACACCTACTCCTATCCTAACAGAACCACATACCCAGCCATAATGCTCTATCGTAACAGCCTCACTGCAAAACTGTTCATTTATACATTTGCATAGGTCTGTGGAATGATGTCAGTGCAGAGACTGCAGACATCTTTGTCTTGTACTCTTGTTTTTCCACATTCCCCTCTGTCCCTCTTTCTGCTTGGCTTGTACACTTTACTACACTTTACTACAGTATCTTACCCACTAATTAAAACTTCACTCGTACTCTTTCTTGTATTCACTGCTGTCATTTTCTTGTGTGTTTCCTGCTTGCTCCTTTCTCATCTCGTATAGCCTACATAAGCATTACATCACATTACGTCACTTAGCAGTCGCTTTCATCCAAGACGACTTACAATATCACATTTTGTCAACAGTACAGAAATCAACTATCCAACACAGTCTATGACAGCTAAGACCTTTTGGAGGAATAGAGTAGCACTTGTAGAACGGTTTTATTTTTTATTTAAAGATGTTGGTTCCAGAGGGGCCCAGGTGTAGCCTGAAAAGTTGTGTTTTTAGTCAACGCCAAAAGATCAGCCCTGCCTGAAATCCTATGTCATCACATTCACAACTAGGCTGGGCAATATGGACCAAAAGAAATCACATCTTGATATGGTATTTTTTAGGCTGAATGGTGATACACAGTATACAGTAGAATATCTTGGTATTTTCTAAGGGCTAAATGTTCATTTGTAAGTCAAAGCCACACAGTCCCTTGTGCCCACCTCTTGCCTACACTGGCACACCACATTGATTATTCCTGGGCTATCCAGTCCCCTGTGCCTCACTAGTGAGCGCAGGTGTCAACAAACAATAGGGCTCTGAGTCTGAGCTAAAGGAAATATATATTATCTCTAGAGTCGAGTTCATCCAGGAAAGTAGAACACAGCTCCAATACAGTCAGCAAGTCACGTATCCATCCCCCTGCCTGCCTTCAGATACATAAGATGTACTACACACACACACACACACACACACACACACACACACACACACACACACACACACACACACACACACACACACACACACACACAGTCTAATTGTGCACATGCATGCGCACAGATATACACACTTGGAAGTGCTATCAGGCGGAACAGGGTCTGCATCACAGGCTTCTAATAGTGTCACTCCAGTTCACATCACTTATTGCCACAGGATAGCTTTGTGTAGTTTGTGTGTGTGTGTGTGTGTGTGTGTGTGTGTGTGTGTGTGTGTGTGTGTGTGTGTGTGTGTGTGTGTGTGTGTGTGCGTGCGTGCGTGCGTGCGTGCCGTGCGTGCGTGTGTGTGTGTGTGTGTGTGTGTAGTTGGCCAGCGAGTAACCTCATCGCTGTCTAACACTGCCCTGGGATAGATCTCTGAGAACAGTATTCTTCTTTTACTTAATAAATAGAGAGACAATTTAGATGTAGAACTACAGTAGGCAGATGGAGATTCTAGACAGAAACAGTGGCTGATCAAATTTAGATTTGTTTTTAGACATGTGTGTATTTTGTGTTTATTATGACCTGCCTTGCTTATCCTTAGCTTAGCACCTGTCACCAAGAACATTTTTTATTGTTATTTTTTCTGGACCCCCCCCCCCCCCCATTTCCCCCCAATTGTACTTGCCCAATTTCCCCCTGCTGCCCTGGTCGCTGCTCCACCCTCTCTGCCGATCTGGGGAGAGCCGTAGACTAGCACCATGCTTCCTCCGATACATGTGCAGTTGCCAGCCGCTTCTCGTTGCCAGGACGTAGCACGTGGGAGGATCACGATATTCCCACCAGTTTCCTTCCGCGCCGAACAGGCGGCCCCAACCGACCAGAGGAGGCGCCAGTGCAGCGACCATGACACATACCCCTAATCCGGCTTCCCACCCGCAGACACAGCCAATCGTGCCTGTATGGACGCCCGACCAAGCCGGAGGTAACACGGGGCGTGAACATGCGACCCTTGTGTTGGTACTAGTAGGCAGGGAATCTACTGCTACATTATGTTAAGATTTACATTAAGATTTCTCTGTGGCTTATCTAAAAGAAGAGAACAAAAAGAGGTGTGTGTCTGCCTGCATGTGAATATTATTGATGGTGGGAAATGGGAAGTCATTACACGGCCGCTAAACTCCCGCATCTAGATCCCATACCACAAGTGAGATTAATGCTTTTAGGCCTTTGTGCGCAAATCATCTATATGTACCACCAAGCAAAACAATCTTCCCAAAGCAGTGGCCAGCTGTATAATAATGATATTTATTTATGTATTTATTTATGTATTTGTGTATTTATGACTCACTGACTGGAGAAGCAAGCCATTTGCATAAACAAAAAGTGAACACAATAGTCACCACAGGGTATTACAAATCCCTGAGTTTTGAAGCTAGCTGCATCCCACCCCTGCTTTCTCTTTCATCATTCTCATTGGGAACCCACTATCATATTCGGTAAGATGAATATTACTCCCAATTTAAATGAAAGATTAATATAGATGATAATATGAATGAGCAGGTCCTCACACGTCACTGTGTAATTCAGATTGCTTTAAATGGCCTCTCACTGACGTGTCTTTAATTGATGTCTTTATGCTTGGCAGCAGCTCTACAGTGGCCTCTAGAGGGGTGAGTGTGAAAGAGCAGACAGGAGAGTGCTCATTACAGGCAACAGTTACTGTTCCATTCTCAGAAAGCCTCTTAAGAGTGATGAAAGAGGAGAGACATCCTGCTGTTCTTATTTATGTGCTACTGTATCTACTCAGACTCTCTTTTCCTTAAGCTGCTGTAACATACCATTATTGTGTTTGTCTTCTGAGTGACTTTCTGTCACATCTGATGTGTGGTCTATGTGGATGTGCATGGAGCAAAGAAGCACCTCTTAATACTTAGGGCACTTAAAGCATAATATAATGTTGACCACCTGATTTTATTAGGAATCATTTTGTTTTGTCCCAAGTTAGGATGCTCACAACTCATTTTTTGGCTTCCAAGTAAAGTCTTATGTCTTTGGTCACAAGTCCAAGTCAAGTCTCAAGTCTTTAAGGGGCAAGTCCAAGTCAAGTCTCAAGTCCCTATGGATGAGCGTTCTATCATCTGCTGCATGCCATCCAGTCTGCTTAGAACACTGCATAGCTAAAACTAAGGAATTCAAAGGATGAACTGTATTATCCTCACTCCTTTATCTATTAGAATACAGTAGCAAAAATGTTTTGAGATGACATTAGTAGACATTTCCTCAATGTTAATGCACCAAAAAAATGTAATAAAGAAAAATAAAGATTGTTCACAAGTCCCAAACCTTCAATTCCAAGTCAAGTATCAAGTCTTTGAGGACGAGTCTCAAGTCACTGTGTGTGTGAATTAAGTGCGACTCAAGTCCAAGTCTCAGATCCAAGTCCCCATCTCTGAGACCACTATAAACATTTCATATTTTGCTTGGTCTGAGTTTTTCAAGGTCGCTCTGACGTGGTGATTGATTGAGTATATTTTTTTGTGTATCCTTCCAGGTATCCAGAACACCATTGAGCAGGAGGAAGGGCAGAATAGGTCATCAGCTGACCTGAGGATACGCAAGACACAGGTACAGTACAGGTGGAGCAGGGACGCAATGCAGTCAAGCAGAGTGGAGAGGAGAAGAGAGGAGAGGAGAGGAGAGGAGAGTGAATGTCTTCTCTTGGTCTTTATCATTGTCAGGCTATTTTTGTACCTGCTCACCTCCTGTTCATTTACCATTTAGATTAGTGGGAACCGGTGGCTTCCAGCAAGAACATGAGTTGTTATGTTCTTCCTTGCTCCCCCCAGCACTCCACTCTCTCCCGCAAGTTTGTGGAGGTGATGTCAGAGTACAACACCACCCAGTCGGATTACAGGGAGCGCTGCAAAGGACGCATCCAGAGACAGCTGGAGATCAGTGAGTACACCTGGGAGACTGAACCCTCCTCATCAATGACTGAGTGAGCACTGCATGGACTCAACACATCCATATCTCATTACAGTTATATAGTACTAGTGCAGTGTGTAGCCTCTACAGGGAAGGATATATGACATCACTGATGATGTCACAATGTCTATGACAGAAATCCCGGAATATTCTGAGCATGCGCAGTTGCGAGGGTTTTGACTTTTGGCGCAAATGCATGTTGTGAGCATGCTCAGTTGCGATGGTTTTGACTTTTGCATGAAATTTGGCACCACACTCCGTCGGGTGCCCAGTGGCGGACCCGCTGAGTTTGAAGTCGATCGGATGAACGGTTCTCGAGATACGTGAAGGAAACACGCACGCAGACGGTCCTGTCTTTATATAGTAGATTTGGTACTACTTTACTTTGCTCTTTATATTTTGGGATTGTTTTTCTGTATTGTTCTGCCTTCTACTATTGATGTGAAAGCTGTGCTGCATACTTGCACTAAAGCTGGGCTCAGACTACAGGAGTTTGAAAATCCTAACCGATTTTGAAATCTGGTTGCGTCACGCACATAAGGAGAATCTTCCCAGATTATCTTCCCTATAATCTCAAACATGCACACACTACAATATTTGAAAATACTGGTGCACCACACACTACAGGATATAATTGAGATTATCCTGGAGCAATGGACAGAAACAAACTGCCTTGATGCCCGGCCGTACTCCGAACCTGTTTCGATTTTGGAGCGTCAAATGGAGTTCCAGCAGCGACCAAAGCGCTACGCCCCCCCCACCCCCCCCTCTCTCTTTTCTTCTCTGCACACTTTCATCCCCGCCGGTCTTGCATTATGCTGAGAACGCTCTTCTAAACACATCGGCTACCGAAATATATTTCCCTGCTGCATGTCATGATGAAATCAGATTGGCAAAAGTTTGGATAGCCTGGATTGCTTCCCGCAGCAGCAATGCTTTTTCCCCCACACTGCCTGATAGACAGGTAGGACGATTACAGCCTCTGACTGACAGGGGCTCAAAACTACGGTATAACATTTTTTTATTCATTGGTCATTCATTGTGATATAAATGAGTGACATTTTCCCCAAAATACTCATGGTTCTGTGCTGTTGGTATTTGGTAGCCTATCTGATGCCTGCAGTGCACTATAGGAGCAGAAATTGACGCGCATCAAACGAGGCACATAAATGAACGATAACGACGGGATGATGTATTCCGCAGATTTTCAGCCCTAAATATCAAACATGTTTGATATGATCGGGACAGCCCCGATGAGGCTGTGAGCACATCTGGAGGGTTAAGATTGGATCTGCAAACTGCTCACATTACCAGATAGTCTCTGCCGAACATCAGGACCTCAGATTCTCGGGAGGGGTAAATCGGGTATAAATCGGGCGAAAGCTCCTGTAGTGTGAGTCAGCCTTAAGTCAAATTCCTCATTTGTAATCTTATTACTTACTGTGGCTATTAAAGTGAATCATGAATCTTGAATCTGGGTAGGCCTACACTATACTGTACACACTAAGCACACAGTATAGACTATATTTTCACCATAATACAATACCCAAGCACAGGGTATTGTACAGTTGTGAATAGTTGTTATTCTATTTCCATTAGAGATGCATGAGCACAATTGTGCATATCTTTTGATTTCATATACCAACTTGAAGGTGTTGCAGCGAAGTGACACAAAAGTGTCAAATGCGTCAGATGGAGACGCTTTCTCCAACATTTCCTTTGATATTGTAAACAGCTGTATTGCTATTCCACCTGAGTTGCATCACAGTTACGAATCACTGGTTGCCATCACTCATCAAAAGCACCAGATTATTTTTAGCCTTATAGGAGATGTGTCTGCCCAGTGCCCAATACTATGGCCTGGATGTACTAAGAGGAGCACAAATCAGAAAGAAGAGTGCAGCTTATTCACTTATACCCATCATACCAAGAAAGTCAATTTGGGCATTCTATTTGGTCATTTCTGCATTGGTAGAGATTTTTTTCTATTTGAGATTATAGTCAAAACCCTTGTCAGAAGAAAGATATCTTGTCTTTCATCCCCTGTCATCCTCTTCATCTTCATCCGCCGCCCTCCTTCATCCCCGTCCATTGTCATCATAGGCATTCCAATATGGAATGCAATGTTGAGCAGGCAGCACACAACAGGCTAATTTGGCTACAGAATAGCCCCCTTAGAGGTGGTAAGGATTCAGTGATTTGCTCAAGCACACTTGAGCAAGCACACTCAAGCACACTTGTTTTGTATGACTTAAAACTGAATAAGTAAAGCTATCACTAAGAACTGGGGAAGAGAAACGCCACCAACAAAAGATCAATGGTTAACAATTGTGGAAGACATTTATTTAATGGAAAAACTGACACACATCCTGAGGCTAGAAGAGGAAAAAATGGAGAGTAAATGGAGAAAATGGACCATGTACAAGACACCAAAAGAGGGCACTGTTATGGAGATGCACACTGAATAACATAAAGCCATAAGGAGAGACTTACCCCAAGCTTTTTCTTTTTTCTTTTACATTTTGTTCCCCCCCTTGTCTGTAAATGTATCTTTTGTTGTCAATAAAAATTTAAGTGACAAAAAAAAACCTGAATAAATATAATATTCAAAAACGTACACTTGAGCAGGAACAGCAACAAACAAAAATGAGGATCTTCAACTCCAATGTAAAATCAGTGATGCTTTATGGCGCCAAGACCTGGAGAACAACAAGAAACACAATCCATAAAGTACAAACCTTCATCAACAAATGCCTTAGAAGAATTCTTGATATCCACTGGCCAGAGAAGACCAGCAACAACAACGATCTGTGGATGAAGACAAAACAACTACCAGCAGCAGACGGAATGGGAAGAAGAAGATAGAGATGGATCGGGCACACACTACGGAAAGCAGTGTCAAACACGACCCGAGTCTGACACAGAACCCTCAGGGGAAGAGGAAAATAGGCCGGCCAAAGAACACCTAGCGATGGGATCTCCAAGCAGACATCAAGAGACTGAGATACACCTGGCATCAGGTAGAAAAGAATGCAAATGACCGAGAACTCTTGAAGTCCCTTGTCGACGGCCCATACCCCTGGAGGGGTGTCAGGCATAAGTAAGTAAGTCAATTCAGAAATCATATGGAGGGCATCATTTAATTACCCCTGTTTCCCATTTTCATCCTTTCCACAGACACACCCCAAAATGCATATTGATTAGGCTTAAAATGCAGTTTGCCCTGGTTCCCTACATATTTTAAATGTTACAAATACTTGTGCACCTGCCATTTAGATCAGAATCTTCCATTTTTGCAAAAGCATTACCAGGCCCAATCTGGGAACCCAGTCTATTTTTATTTGAAAAATAGAAATAGACTCTGGGTTCCCAGATTGTACCAGGCCTAATGGGTCTTTGTTAATAATGTGAGAACATCTACTACCAGCACTACTTTACCAAGACTATTTTCTGACAGTATTATAGAGAAGTAAACTTCTCCAGCAGGGCCTCAATTTAAAATATCTCTCTTTGGTCAAGGGTTTTGATTCAATCACCATGTGCTTCAAATTGTTAAACCTAGCCTAGAAATCATATATATACACAAAGTACCGGTACAATGACAGTTTTCTTCTGTATCCAAGGTACTTACTCACTACCTGTGCAATTCTAAATAATGAAATGTGGACAAAAGGCATCACTGTTTATGCTCTCATGTGGAGGTATGAGTGCTCAAAAAAAGATCCTTTATTGTGGAATTCCAATTTAATTCATCCATATTTTTTTCTACAGGGATTTGTCTGTATTGGCAAAACAGCCACTCTCACAGCCATTTTCAGTGAAGACACTCTTCAAAATACATCCATTATATTTGCACAAGACAGCGCGAAATCACTTCTAGAATTTTACACATTTTGCACATTAGCTGTGTGTGTGTGTGTGTGTGCGTGCGTGCGTGCGTGCGTGCGTGCGTGTGTGTGTGTGTGTGTGTGTGTGTGTGTGTGTGTGTGTGTGTGTGAGTGCGTGCGTGCGTGCGTGTGTGTGTGTGTGTGTGTGTGTGTGTAAAAGGGGGGTATCTGTGTACGCAGGTTGCTCCGAGCGCCTCTCATTCTATAAATATGGTTTCGTCAGGTATTATCTCCTGCCCCGAGGCTGCTGGACCGGTCACTGACAGAGACACTGCCAGCCTGCAGCTAACCTGTCTGACTGCCTGGCAGCATGCACAGTGCCAGCTGCCTCTAACAGGCACGGAGATAGATTCACCTTACACACAAACACACACAACTACTCATGTAAAACACCCTATGGCTCATTCAGTGGTAATAGCAGAGCAGCAGGGGTGATTATGTCCTATAGGGTACTTGGCGTAGAGACTGTATTTTCTCTGGCCACCTGTGAGTTTCCTAGAGTGGACTCATGCAGCCAGGTACATGTGACACCACCAACCCAGCTATGCCAACCATATCCTGCATAGCCCAATATAACTACGGTATACCAATGTCATCTACCCAAGAGGACAGTCTAACAGTCATAACTTAATTGGCACATTGGTCCTAATAAAAAAAAGCTGCTTACCAGGGTGGGAATTACATGTAACACAATTACTGCTACCAGCCTGCTACTACTACATTATAACACACATTTCAGAGAAGTCGCTCTTCACGATGTCAATAGAGCAATTGCCTTTGTGCTCTGGCCTGTGGCCTTGTGCCCTAAAAAAAATTGCGACGCCGAAGGCCACATGGCCTTGGCCCTAAAATGACGAAATTCCCACCCTGCTGCTCACCTGACTCACATTTTCGTAAAGCTCCTCCAGATCCATTTGGATTTGATCCATCAGCTGGTGGACTCACAGGAGGGCCTGAGCGATATCACCTGTCTTCAGGGAGGGGATTAGAGAGAGGCAGTGTAGAGGGATGGAAGGAAAAGATAGAAGAGAGGAAAGAGTATGTATGAGATAGGCAAGGGCTGCATTTTTCCCACGGCGTTGGGCCAGCGGCCCCGCCGGGGTCATAAGATGGAGAAGTCAGGACAGACTCACTCACTCAGTCGTGGACATTTAGTGAGAAAAGTGGGAAAAGGGCCGTAGCTAGGGATAGAAAGGTGGTAGAGAGTCAGGATTCAAGGGGTGGGTAGAGGGGTAGACTGTTTGCGCTTGTATATTTTGAGGAAACCAAGCTCACAAGCCTCTCCCTTCACATTACATTGCTTGTGTATGTTTATGTTTTTTTTTTACAGAATTTAAATTCTTCGAGTTAATACAGCAAGAGAGCTGTGTTTGTGTTGTGCAAACCTCTTTGACTAGTCTGTGTGTGAATCGATCGCAGCCTGTCAGACTACTAGAGTATTGATGTGTTCCTCTCAAACTTACACAAACCTGCTTGATACAGAGATTCATGCCACGACGCCCCATCGCCCGTCTGTTTGGTTTCAACCCACATCAAAGCCTCTTTCTGCACCTTTCCCTCTTTAGGATCCCTACAGTCTGTCGACTCCCTAGAGTCTGTAGACTCTTTAGGATCCCTACAGTCTGTCGACTCCCTAGAGTCTGTAGACTCTTTAGGATCCCTACAGTCTGTCGACTCCCTAGAGTCTGTAGACTCTTTAGGATCCCTACAGTCTGTCGACTCCCTAGAGTCTGTAGACTCTTTAGGATCCCTACAGTCTGTCGACTCCCTAGAGTCTGTAGACTCTTTAGGATCCCTACAGTCTGTCGACTCCCTAGAGTCTGTAGACTCTTTAGGATCCCTACAGTCTGTCGACTCCCTAGAGTCTGTAGACTCTTTAGGATCCCTACAGTCTGTCGACTCCCTAGAGTCTGTCGACTCTTTAGGATCCCTACAGTCTGTCGACTCCCTAGAGTCAGTAGACTCTTTAGGATCCCTACAGTCTGTCGACTCCCTAGAGTCTGTAGACTCTTTAGGAGCCCTACTGTCTGAATCAAATGGAGGAACAAATTGCCAGCAGTAAAACATGCGGAGCGTTCAGTTAATTTGCTGCAGAACAAGAGATTGTCCACATTGACGCTCGGCTCTGACACACCTTTGACATCTGCCAGGCAAGCTTTCTATTTCTACAGATTGTATAATGTGCTATCACAGATTAGATCATTTACATCCCCGGCCTTTACTCCCCAAATTAATGGCTGCCCTGATTTCCTTGCAATGACATATTTCCAGTACAGAGCCGTAACAGCTGGATACTATATTATTCTGTATTCTATACTCCACACTACACAGTAAGAGCTGGATACTATAATATATTGTAATGCTGTATTATACTGTACTCTACAAGAGCATGACACTATATTGACTTTCCTTCATATAATTCTTTCTTGTGATATGTGTTTTCTTTATTTCATACTTCTGTGGCATTTGGGTGGCGTTTGAGCTTCAGTGCTAGATGTGTGTGTGTGTGTGTGTGTGTGTGTGTGTGTGTGTGTGTGTGTGTGTGTGTGTGTGTTTTTTTGTTTTTTTTCAGGGACAGTGCAACATTAATGAACATTTGCATGTAAATGTGCCGGATTATAGCCTTAGCTAATTTCCATCCGTAGTCCCTCGACAGGTGAGGTACAAAAAAGTTTAAAAAGAAGAAATAGAAAAATTAGTGCATACATAGGGTGTTCATGTTACTTATAACTGTTGTGCATTAATTTGTGTTAATATAATCGTGAGTTAATCCTTGATGCAGCCATTATTGGCAATAATTGGCAATAATGGCTCTTCTAGTCCATAGCTTCAGTTGATAATTATACAAAGACAGCCAGAACTGTATAGTAGGTTTAGGTTAGGTTTATTTCATATGGACATCACAGAGCATTGGGGATGCATACATGTATGCACAACAACCAGATACACAGTGTTAAATGTTTATAGCAGAACGCTAACTTTCAACACCTGTCCACAGGTGACTTTTATATTAAAATAAACCCCAAGTATTTTAAAGCACAGGATTCGTTAGTTTATATGAACAGCGTTTTATTGTTTTGGGATTTGATTTACCCCATGGTGGGGGGGGTAGGAAGACGACAGTGGAAACAAAACATTGCCAATACTTTACATGCAGAACATTGACCTTATATGTGTTTGCCTTTATACTCTACATTAGAAATGTTACATAGGAGCACATGCCCATGCAGATGCAAATAGTCGACCTATATACATGCATGGTGTGCGTGGGTGTCTAAATGTAAGAGAATGTACACAAAAGCATGTTCGAAAAATAAGTAGACACATCCACTACTCACATTATGACTGTGACTGATCCCCCCCACCCAATTAATTAATTGATGATTATAATTACTAGATGTGAGATTGATGTTGTTCCACATTCTCTTCCAGTCTATATTCTATCCATATTCTTTTAAATCTGTATTCCATACTCACTGTAACTAACTATGCCCATGAGTTTTGTTACAGTATCTTATATATATACAAATCCACCATCTCTATGTGAGCATTGTATTAAGCAGATGCGTAGGTAGAGCTTGTCCCCATGGTACCCCATATGTACAGTAGGCATTGCTGTTCTGAATTGTAAATGCAAATAAAGGGAAGTCCCAGGTACATTAAATGCTGTTTAATGTATTCGTTAAAGGACTCGTTAGCTCGTGAGCCATCTATCATCTAGCCCACTATGTCCCAAGAGACTTTCATTTAAAGCTCCACTTCCTCACAGCTCTTCAAATGGCCTAATGAAGCGTAACTAATGTGGCCTCCTTTCTCAGCGGACCAACGCACCACACCTCTATTTGAATATTTTTGCATTACCAATTATGACTCAAACACTCCACAATACTGTCATATTCCAAGCCAATGCAGTGGCATTTTTACATTTTACTTTAGCATCGATTCAGATTTTTTTTATGTACCGCAGTTTTTTTATTGTAATTGTATTTGTTGTATACTACAATAAATGCGCGCTCGATCCCTAGGCTCGCCCGCTGCACGGGCTCGCTCAGCCTCACCTGCCCTGCAGCTCGTCAAGCTGGCCCTGCAGCTCGCATATGCAGCTCGGCCACTGTGCGGCCTCACCCGCCGGTTCATTTGCTCTTATGACATCACTGATGATCACGATTTTAAAACACGATTTCAGACGGACAAGCCCTTCTTTATTGTCACACGAACACTTCAACACATGCATGCGGCCACAACACACTCATGCTGACGGTGGCCGGTGAAATATGTCCTCTGCATTTGACCCATCCAGGCTTGTCCTTTCCTCCAGGGGGCAGGCCAGGAGCAGTGGTCGCTTTTTCTTTCGAGCGCCCGGGGACCAACTTCAGATGTTGTCGTCACTGGTCGGATGACGATCTTCTGCATGTTTTTAGTGGGAGGTTATGTACGGAGGAACCCCCTGGGGGGTACGGGGAGAACATGCAAACTCCACACAGAAAGGCCCTTTCGACGAGATAGCCCACCTGGGCAGTAGGCACTGAAGATATGGGGGGGTCACAACTCCAGCGCCCTCAGCGTCCCAGGCGAGAATCGAACTCAGGACCTTCTAGCTGTGAGGCGACAGCGCTACCGACTGCGCCACCGTACCCCAATGTGTTGCGTTGTGACATCAATGATGATGTCACAACTTTGCATCACTGATGACATCACAATGCTCTCAGGACATCACTGATGATGTCACAATGCCACATGCGAGCCCGCCCTGCAGCTCGACCGCTGTACGGGCTCACCTGATCTTATGACATCACTGATTAATTTATGACATCACTGATGATGTCACAATGCCTATGTATGACATCAGTGATGACATCATCAGTGTCTTATGACATCACTGATGACATCATCATCACATCATTTGGTAATTAGCGCAATCACCTAACTCATTGAGTGCCAGCCACTTTTGGAGAACGGACGCTCCCAGTGCCAGAGTTTCAGAGCGTTTTCAGTGATTTCTCGAGGCCCACAGAATATTGTGTGATATTACTATGTAAACACTGAACACGCACAAAAAACGATGAGACTCTATTCTATCATCTGCAAAAAAAAGTTTATTGATCCCATTTTCCGTTCTTTAGTTATGAGCCGGAGAAGATAGCTTGATTCATCCAAAAACAGCAATTTTTTTCTAGAAGCTGAGATAATGGGCCTTTTGTGAAATTAAACATTTCAAGCACATCACTGACTCTGAAGCTAATCTTTTCTAATGTAGTCACACCTCAAAAATAATTTCCTTCAATAAAAGAGTGAAGGCCAGGGAATTTTGTTTGGCAGAATAATATTTTTTAGCTACAACCAGCAGCGCTGGCCCCTGCGTGCGCTGCTGGTTGCAGCTTCTTGCTGGTCTTCATTTGCTGCTGGTGGGCATCGGATATTCTGGCTTGCGTTTGTCAATCCTGTCCTGCTGCCTGGGTCTGTCTGGGGGTTGTGTGCTGCTCTGCGTGCCCCCCCCCGCCCCGCCCCGCCCCGCCCCGCCCCGCCCCGCCCCGCCCCGCCCCGCCCCGCCCCGCCCCGCCCCGCCCCGCCTCACCTCAACTGCACACTCCTCCTCCTGTCTGTGGTGGCTCTCTGCTGAGTTTGCTGTGCGCACAGTGAAGGGTGCGCGACATCAAGCTTTTTTACAGCGTTCCGCGTGTGTTTGTCACCGGCAACCATGCTTCCAGTTGAGAATAATAACAACTCCACGGCTGATCATGCCGATGTGCTGTCGCAACCGACACGGAGCGGCTCAATTGTGGGAGCAGATTGGCTGCTGCAGGCACAGCTGCAGTAACGTTATGCTTCCTGCATATCGATGCATACGGATGCGATGCGATTTCCGTTTCCATAACGACTTCTTCTTTGTTTTTTCCTTGCCTTTCTGTTATGTGGAGAGCACTGTCGCCACCTAAGGGTTCTGTAAAATAGGTTAGACACATTCAATAGCAACCATATTGTAAGAGGCGATGTAAGAGGCTTAGATCGACACTCCCCCGTCAAAAAACGCAATTGACGAACATGTCCGTCCTTGGCACTCTACGTTACTATTTGAAATGACGAACATGTTCGTCCATGGCACCCCTCAAAAGTTTCAGCTTGATCGCACGTAAAACGGCATAGCTGTGGCCACCACAAAAGTGAGACGGACAAACAAACAAACATTGCCCACTTGCTCCCTTTTATAATGAGGATGCTGTAATCAGGGCGTCCTTGAAAAAGAGATCTTGCTCTCAATGGTCCTCCCTGGAATAAAGGTTAAATCAATAAATAAAATGCACAGTATCACATGATTATTTGCATCTGCTTTTCAGAACCCATCAGCAGACAGGTACGCTCAGCTAGGGATGCTGGATGCTCTTTATGCTGATAGCAACGCACACAAACGATGGATCAAAAAACAGTGAGATGTACAGCTACACATACAGAAAATAAATACGAAAAAAGCAAAGTGAAAAGGCAAAACGTGCTCTCATGCGTCCCATTCATGTGCAAGTGATTCACAAACACTCTAATCTGGGAATTCACTCGTAAGCACTAAGCAGAATGTAAATGCAAAATTCCTACATGCTTATTATGGTCATTCCTGTGCAGGTGAAATCACTCAGGCTTGTTTTGTTGCAACTCTTGAGTGGCCTCACTCTCTCACTCTGTGCCTTCAGGGTCTCACTCTCTCACTCTGTGCCTTCAGGGTCTCACTCTCTCACTCTGTGCCTTCAGGGTCTCACTCTCTCACTCTGTGCCTTCAGGGTCTCACTCTCTCACTCTGTGCCTTCAGGGTCTCACTCTCTCACTCTGTGCCTTCAGGGTCTCACTTCATTTAGGTTACATAATAACAATGGAAGTGTAATCATAGTGTTACTGGTAGCAACACAGCATGAATGATTTAATAGCCCATATATGCTATGGCTGAACTGAGAATTCTTGGATTCACGTTAGGTTTCTCAGGGTTTGGGTCTCCATGGCAACAAATAAGAGCCTCCCTCCTCAGCGCTGCTGAGCTTTAAAGAAGCCAAGGAGGAGGAGTGTAGTGATGTGCCGGCCTGTGTGTGTGTGTGTGTGTGTGTGTGTGTGTGTGTGTGGGGGGGGGGACACAAGGCAGAGTGCTTCAATTGTTTTTCAATGACTCTTCTCTCCCTTCAACACTACCTCTGACCCTACAGTTGAGTATCTATAAAGCTTGAGTTTTGTGCATTATAAGAGAGAAAGGGGAATGATCAACATGTGGTCTGGTCACTGCGGTGGGCGATGGAGGCAATAGAGGTGGTCTGTCACTCATCTAAGGGTGCTTTCACACTGGCGCCCCTAGGTACCATTCCCGAGCACACTTGTCCCCAAATTGACCCCAGTTTCGGGGGCAAAAGAGTGTGAACGTTGCGTTGCGTTCCGTTCTGTTCCACGCCCGGGCGCGCAACGGGGAACCGTGACAGGATCCACTTGAAAAGGTGGTCTGGGCAGTGCCCGGACACGGAACACTTGTGAGTGTGAAAGCCAACCGTTCCGAACCACATAGGCAACACACGGGCGAGGATAAACTCCAGGCATAGTTGACACTCTGTTCCATTTCAGAGCGCGGAAGAAATGTTGTAATGTGAAAGCTGACCAGCGGGGGAGAGGGGAGGGGGGGCAATCATTCCCAGGTGCGGAACAGAACAGAACGGAACGGAATGGAACGAAAGCAATCGTTCCCAGTGAGAAAGCAGCCTTAGAGGCCATTTACACCTGGCACTAACATGCGTTTTCTGTAATCAGATTGCAATCGGATAGTGCTTGACCACTTGAAAGTACAGGTGTAAACGCCCCCAAGTCACATTGAGGATGGATTTCGATCTGATCGGCCAAACCACCTTCGGAGGTGGTCAGGAAGGCATTGTGACCACATTGAAGATAAGTGTAAATGCAATGTCCTCTCAATGCGCATACAGCGAGTAGCGACTGTATGTGGATTGAGAGGACACCCGTTTTGGGTGATCGGATTGCCATCGGATTGCAATCTGATCACCCAAAATGCATACTAACGCCAGGTGTAAATGAAATCAGGATAATGTGGTCAAGCACTATCTGATTGCAATCTGATCACAGAACATGCATGTTAGTGCCAGGTGTAAATGGCCTATAAGTGTCCTTTCTCCCCCTTCTCCTTTGTCTGAGTGCAACATGTCATTGGAGAGCACTAGCAGAGTGTTGCTGTGGGACCATTGAGTCACAACAAAATGAAATTAACCATTTGCTATGGATATGAAGATTAGATTACCGTAGCCATGATAATCCCATTATATGTAAAGGAAGATAGGCAAACAAGGTCTCTGAAATGCACACACACCGACTCACACACACACACACACACACACACACACACACACACACACACACACACACACACACACCGACTCATACACACACACACACCAATAAATATCAGATAGGAGCTGCATCAGTATTCTGTCCATGAAGGCAATCATTGGCCCTGACTCCCAACCATCATCACTCACCATCGCCTTACCTGCTGGGCCACTGAGCCTGACCACTGCATGCACACCATGCACATTCTGATGAGATCATGCACGCACACCATGCACATTCTGATGAGATCATGCATGCACACCATGCACATTCTGATGAGATCATGAATAGAGATTTTGCAGTTGCGTCACAAACATCTTAGCAACCACAGCTGGTGCCACCATGGAGGAACCATGGGAGAATTGGCTGTGAAAACCTACTGACATTTATGTTAATATGGAACTACTAACCACTATTCTGTTATGCTAATCCAACCCATTCTCACTCCGAGCGCGTAGCATATTGACGCTTTGTCACGTCCCTTGCGCGTCGCTTGTTACTAACACGGTACCCTTGAGCGACCCATGAAACGACTTGGGCTTTCCAACTAAACTCAATGTAAACCCATGGAAGTCATATTTGACCCTCATGGCAACTGCTCCCCCATTAGTCAACTGCTCCCCCATTAGGGTCTGGGGGGAGGAGCTAACCTCTCCCAGACCCTAACCCTAAACCTAACCTCTCCCACCCCCCACGCCTAAACCTAACCTCCCCCAGACCCTAACCCTAAACCTAACCTCTCCCACCCCCCATGCCTAAACCTAACCTCCCCCAGACCCTAACCCTAAACCTAACCTTTCCCACCCCCCACGCCTAAACCTAACCTCCCCCCAGACCCTAATGGGGGAGAGGTGGGTAAACTGAGTTTACCAGACTGCAGAACGCAGAACTAAACAGAATGTGAGCCAGGCTATCAAATAAAGGCAAAATGCAGACAAGAAAATCAACCATGTCTATTCCATAAGTTTGAAATACAATCAGCTGTTTTCAGTTGTTGTTGCTAAGAGCTGTGGACCTCCACTATGGCTGCTGAAGGGTGCGTTACTACAGTATATTGATTTGTTTGTCAGTTGAACTGCCTGCACTGTACTCTTGACTGTACTCTCTTCAAGATTCACTTCACAAACAAAGGAATTTGACTCTGTGCAAGTATGCAGCGCAGCGGTTACATCAATAGTAGAAGACGAAGCAATACAGAAAAACAATCTCAAATTATAAAGTGCATAAAGTGGGGGGATAGTGTCCATGGGGGGGGGGGGCCTCAGCCTGTTACTGAGCCGGTTGTGCTCCGGGGGCATCGGGGGGGAGTGATAAAGTCCTGATTTGTGGGGGCTTTCGGGTCTCGTTGAAGAGGCGGATGGCAGTTGGGAAGCAGCTGTCCCTGTGACGAGATATTCTCGTACTGCCAGACATCAGCATTCTGCTAAGGGGGGGGACCTTAACGAGTTTGCACTATCTCTCTCTTGCTCCTAATTGATCACACTTACAGTAATAACGGGACACAAACCTGCGACCCTTGTGTTGGTAGGCGGGGGATCTACCACTGCACTACCCGGACGCCCGAGGAACCTTTTAAATAGCGTGCCACCTACACTACATAACGCCTGAGGAACCTTTTAAATAGCGTGGCACGTACACTACATAACGCCTGAGGAACCTTTTAAATAGCATGGCACGTACACTACTGTACATAACGCCTGAGGAACCTTTTAAATAGCGTGGCACCTACACTACATAACGCCTGAGGAACCTTTTAAATGGCGTGGCACCTACACTACATAACGCCTGAGGAACCTTTTAAATAGCATGGCACGTACACTACATAACGCCTGAGGAACCTTTTAAATAGCGTGGCACCTACACTACATAACGCCTCTGCGTAAACCTAATAGTCACTCTCAGGGTCAAACTCTTGAACACCTAAGACAAAGACCATGAGTGCACTTGTTCAATAGAGATGTTTCTGACTCTGTGTTTGTACTTTTAGCCGGGAGAAACACAACAAATGAGGAGCTGGAGAGCATGTTGGAGAGTGACAACCCAGCTATCTTTACCTCAGGGGTAAGTGATATAGCAAACGCAACATGAATGCACGCACAAGCAATGTTTTTAATCTAATACTCCTCCTCCTGTCACTGCTTTTCCTCCCTCCCCCCTTTCTCCTTCTGCTCTACCTTCTCAGATCATCATGGACAACATCACCCAGCAAGCTATGAATGAGATTGAGACACGGCACACTGAGATCATCAAGCTGGAAAACAGTATCAGAGAGCTCCATGACATGTTCATGGACATGGCCATGTTAGTGGAGAGCCAGGTGAGAACCCACAGCTCTATGGTTTGGGGTTCAACCACACACATGCAGAACATGTGCCATTTCACACGCCTCCCTTTGTGCAAAGCATGCAAATGCATTTATGGGTTGGCACTCCAAATTCAAGCATGCACTCTGGCACAAAACTGAATTATCAGGACAATCAGCACAGTTCAAATTCCAGTTTCGATTCAAGTTTCTTCTTCTCCAAGCTTTTAAAGTGCATTCTGGGTGTTTCTGGCAATGACAGAGGTTCATTAACCCATTCTGTTCACAACGGTGACATAATTAACCAGCTAAGCCTTGTCTCAGACAACACTTTGCCGCAGCCTTTTAATTTGCATATAAGATGTAGGGTTTATTAGTTTAATGTGACTGAAAAATGATTGTCTCTTCTAGCAAAGTTGGAAGGTGGTTATGTATGTTTCTTTGTTAGCAAGATACATCTGAAAATAACAAATGGATTTGGATTAAATTTGAGCCTAAATCACTTGATTAGATCTTCTAGGTAATGATCGGATCTGGGATTTCCACCATTGGATCATTTTAGCCATAACTATTATGCTGTGTTCATGTGCTGTTTGGAAGGACCGGCATCTGGGCGTCCAAATTGGCTACTCAACAGCATTGCATTCACTTGCTATTTTCTCAAAACATCAAACATGGAAGATAAATGATAAACAAACATAAGCCGTTACAGAGGCTGCAGATTTGCTAGTTGGAGGATTGTTCGGCTTTGGAGGAAGTTTGCTCTCTAAGGAGTCCATTCTATTTTTAGACTTTGATCTTCTCTGTTTCATATCTGATCCTGTAAATTTGTGTTCGGAACGTCACTCTGTTCCAGTGGAACCAGAGTGTTTGCCAGGAGAGCTTGCAGCCTTGCATCATCCAGAGGGCTAACATGCTCGGTGGACAATTTGGCACGCGATGCTGACATTTTTATTTCATGCTGTGTGCTGATTACATGCAGTTAATTAGTCGCTATGAAAAGCCACAGAGATTATCATCAACTGTAAGGTTGCCTGTAAAGTGTAGAGCTAAAGGTAAATATGGAGGCCCGACTGCATGGCTGTGTGGGCTGAACCCCCGGAGAGATGAATTGTCTCTCTCATCAGAAATATTTGGTCTGAATTATGCAAAGGAAAAATAATCTGAGTGCATGTGAGAGAATAAAGGAATAAGAAAGTATGCTGAATGTGAATAATACAAGTCAATTCTTTTAGCACGAATGCGATATGTATCACAGTGACAGCACAATGCAATAGTGGGCCTCCCTTGTGTGTGTGTGTGTGTGCGTGTGCGTGCGCGCGTGCGTGCGTGTGTGTGTGTGTGTGTGTGCCTGTATTATTGTATTCCCTTATCATGCAAATGTGAATGCCTTTAATGAATGTATATAATTGGTCCAATTAATGCTGCCTTAATTAACTGTGATAACTACATCATTCCGGACTGTTATATTTCCATCTATTTCTATCTCAGCTCTGCTGTCTCTGTCCCAGACTCTTCGTCTCTCCTCTTCCTCTGTTCTTTTTTCCATCCATTTTTCTCTTCCACAACACTGCTGACTCCAGACAACTGGGATGGTAGTGTTTCCCAGTGGAAAGGCCCACCCCCCCAAGTTCAAAGCATCCCAGTGCACAAAGGCAAAATGCAAACAAGAAACATGGCGGACCGCGACAAACTTTTATTTGTTTGGCAAATACCAAGACAGCTTAACAACGAGTGGAGCACCCTCCTTGCATATGTAAACGAAAATGAGGAGTGGCAACGACACATAAGGTAACAGATTCCATTATACATTTTATTCTGGCATTTCATACTTTGGACTACATACTCCATGGTTGCGGCCATTGTTGTGTGACGTCGGACAACTGATTCGCAGCCTAGTGGGGGTAGATTATTTTCTCCCGGTTTTCAAGTCGGAGCTCCCACTTTGAGTGCCGTTCCAGCGTACTTTTCCTAATAGGAGGTCAGAAAATCCGAATGTCCCAGTTGTCTGGAATGCAACATAAGTTCTAGACATCAGAGAACAACGCCCCCTCCTAATACGGCAAGGTAATTTTTTCTTTTAATTCATTTGGTTGTATTTTGGGAATTCATTGTTACAGTGCATGCATGAAGTTATGGAACCGTTTTAACTCACGCAATGTTGGCTCCTGTTAACAATCTCGGGTGTATTACTAAATGATGATGCAGTAGTAGGGCTTGTTTGTGACTTGAATGCTGATTAGGACACAGCTAAGGACTCCTGTTGTGTTCATACAAGAAGTTGCCAGTAGGAAGGAAGATGTGGAGGGCTATAGGAGTATAGAGAGGCAAAGTGAACGCCACTTCCTGCTTTTCTCCCTGTACCAGCACTGAAAAGATATGAATGGCGGTGGACGGAGAATAATGTTACTTTTTTGATCCCGTTTGAATTGTGCCACGGGGTGCCAACGTTAGTTTTGTCAATTTAAAATGTAACGTCAAGAAAGTCGCAGTTTGTCGCCAAACTGTTGCACTATAAGTTAAGTAAGTCTAAGTGATGTCACTTTCTCTACCAGCAAAGCTGAAGACCGGCGACATGCCACGAGCTTCCACGAGCTATGTCGTTTTTATACGAAACTAACCCCTACGTTTCAGTTTGACGACAAACTGCGACTTTCTTCACATGCAAAGTTAGGTTTTAAATTGACAAAATTAACGTTGGCACGCCGTGGCACAATTCAAACGGGATCAAAAAAGTAACGTTATGCAGGAAGTGACGTTTCACTTTGGCTCTCTATTGAGAGGAAGCAAAAAGCTCCTTTAACTTTCCCTTAGAATAAAAAGCACTGTAAAGCACATTTAAAAAATGCATTTTTTGACTTTACAAAGGGTTCAACAGCTAACTACAAAACACAATTAATTTAAATAAACAGAGCAAAAGGAATTCAATGAAAGAAAACAACAACAACACTACAGATAAAAGGGCCAGCAAATTCTGTAAACTATTACTTAAAGGCATCTGTCAAAATGTGTTTCAGGCAATGATTTAAATCAAAAGATGCTACTGAATGTGATTTTAGGCAGCGTTCCCCTACAGTGACTGCTTCCTTCTCTCCCTGCAGGGGGAGCTGGTGAACAACATTGAGCGAACCGTCCTGCAGGCCCAGGAATACGTGGAGCAGGCCAAGGACAGCTTCAGCAAATGCAAAAAGCACAAAAAGAGCTGCAAGAAGGTGAGACGCAAAATGCACACAGTCTACGAACCTGCTCTCACCTCCCTCTTTCTCTCTCTGTTTCTCCTCCCTTTCTCCCCTTTTTTGCTTCCCTTCGTTCCCCCGCCCCCCCTGTCCCTCGTGGCTCCACCCCTCTGTCCTCTTTCTGTGCCCCACCTTCCTCCATGACCAATCTCTCCTAGGGGGAAATGATAGACCGCATAGAGTACAATGTGGAGCACTCGGTAGACTATGTGGAGAGGGCCGTGTCAGACACTAAGAAGGCGGTTAAATACCAGAGTAAAGCCCGGAGGGTGAGTCACATCTGCAAAACGTGCAAACCCATGCATGTGCACATATATGCTCTCTCACATTCCCTGGAAGTGAAAGACGACTTCAGAAGCATGGCATGTATATTTAAGCAATAGATCACGACAGGCCGTGGTATATGCTCATTATACCACACCTAAGGGTCATGCTTCAAAAAACACCCTAAGTGTGATATAAATGAGCATAATCAGTCTGAAGTGATTTATTGATTTTATAAAATGGTTACCAAGTATGGCAATATGAAAATTATTATTATTATTAATATTATTAATATTATTATTATTATTATTATTATTATTATTATTATTATTTAAATGTCTTAAATCACAGTTTAAAAAATGAGATGAACTGTTTGGATTTATTAACCCCCTCTGGCCCTGGGCCAGAGTGGCTTAAATGCAGGGCTTAAGTGAGTGGCTCTAACTGTGGTATATTGAATGTGGTATGTGCTCAATATACCACAGCTGTGAGCCAATCAGATTGCTTGATTTGAGAGAGCCGTTTTATAAATTGTAGCTATACAATGATGTACTGTGTTTGCATGGGCACCTCGTCGTCGTTGTTGCATGCGTGTCTTGTGAGCTCATTTTGATATATGCTGGAGTTCATCATGAAGTCAGCAGCATGTCTGCACTCTGCTGTGAGATTTCTCCCTCTGAAATTGATGATTTCCCACTTCACTTCACAACCGAACGCACACCAGTTCAGCCAGATGTAGTGTGATCGGAGGAACAACTCTGCCACCTCTTGGTTAAAATTCATACTGCCGCTCACAGATGTGGCAATTTCACAACATCGCTTCATCCAAACTTACCAGAACCGATTGGATGTTGTCTACTTGATTTCCCCATTAGCAAATTCAATCTTACATACATAGTTAGTGTGTAATGGCCCAATTTCTTTCTTTCTTTCTTTTTCTTTCTTTCTTTCTTTCTTTCTTTCTTTCTTTCTTTCTTTCTTTCTTTCTTTCTTTCTTTCTTTCATACATTCTCTGCCACATTCACTGCATCATCATCTAACTCGTTCCTCTCCTTGTCCATGTGCCCCATACAGAAGACGATCCTGATAGGTGTTTGTATTGCAATGTGTCTGACCATCCTCATTATTTCCCTGGCAGTTGGACTCAGTTAGAAACCTGAGAAATCCCCACAGACCTGGTAGCTTTAGAGCAGCAGACAGGGCCAGAGGCGGTGTGCCCTTAAGTGGGTTTACCGGCCCCGTGAAGGTTCTCCCCCAGCCAGCCTCACAGAGGATATGACTGGCAGACTGACCTCCTCTTCCCTGCTGAGCTGTTCAAAGCACCCTGCTGCTTTCCATAATGCATAGTCAATACCTGCTGCTGAGCAGTGCTGGGGTCAGCTCAGTGCTGGGGTCAGCTCTGTTTCCTGCTGCTGAGCAGTGCTGGGGTCAGCTCTGTTTCCTGCTGCTGAGCAGTGCTGGGGTCAGCTCTGTTTCCTTCTGCTGAGCAGTGCTGGGGTCAGCTCTGTTTCCTTGAGCTGGGAAGCCGACTGAACTGACCAGAACACGATACAGCTCACAGTGCCTCTCCGCACTGAAATATTTGACTTCATGAGAGGGTCACTGGTACTTTTTGGTATTTTTTTTTTGTTCTAATTCAATCAATGTTTATATGCAACTATTCTAAACTATTCTATACTATTCTATTCTGTTCCGGATTGAACGGTCGCGCACTTCAAGGAACTTCTCTGCTATTTGTGCTTGTTTATGGAGATGCATTCCCCCGTGTGTGTTTGTGATGGTTGTTAATATAAAGCATGCTCATGTGCATGTTCCGTTCTGCAGTCTGTTGGAGAGCCTTGCATATTTACTGCATTACATACGGTGTTAAAAGCTGCAGATAACTAGAGCTGACTGGTTAAAACATTAATAATAATAATAATAATAATAATAATAATAATAATAATAATAATAATAATTCTATTTTCAGCATACATCCATGAACACACTGTTGTATGTTCATGAACAATCAACCATGTATAGAACTCATATAGATGAATGTGATGATGAGCATGTTTGTAATTATCGTTAGAGGTGGTGACTATTGATTCCAGGGGCATCAGATACTGAAGGTTGACTGTTCATGAACTTGTGGAGAAGTGGAAGCTCAAAAGAGGACATGTTCTTCAAAAGTGAAGCTCTCTTTAGATATGAGAACTATATTTGGAGAGGCAAATATTTGTTTGTGGCATGTGTGAATATCTGTAGTATAGTTTGGCATGAACAACACGCAGGGGGGCAAAGGTGGCTTTAAAAGAATGGTGACCAGAAGACACAATCACACTCCAGTAACATCATCAGATATATTATTACATCCAAATGCCTTTCTTTCAACTGCATTTTGTTCTTCTGCACAAGTTTGCTGTAAGTACTATAACATAAATGAGAGAAAATACAAGTGATATTTCTAACATGTTTTCTTCTACTCCCATTTGCTGCCTTGGATCTTGGATAACTGTTTTCTATTATTTTCATACATGCAGAAGAAAATTATGATTATTATTTGCTGTGTGGTGCTGGGAATTGTTATTGCTTCCGTTGTTGGGGGGACGCTGGCCTGAACCCCAACAACCCAATACCCCGCCCCCCCACCCCTTACACACACACACACACACACACACACACACACACACACACACACACACACACACACACACACCTTACAACGCACCTCTATTCGAGGAAAGAGCAACAACAAAAAACATACAATTCCAGTTTTCATGAATGCAATCTAGAACATGTCTAGCACATGTCTAGAACATGTCTAGAACATGTCTAGCACATGTCTAGCACATGTCTAGAACATGTCTAGCACAAGGTGCGTTGCATAGTTGACATGCAGTGTACAGGGCCAGAGGTGTTTTTTCGCATGAGTTCCTATTTTGTAAATGTGCGGTGCTGCAAAATGTTTATCTGACTGTTGAGTGTTGTCAAAAGATGTTTGAAGATGTTTCCAAAAGTGAATTTTTGAATGAAAAAGTTACTAAATGATATGTGACACTATACTAACACATTCCGACTTCCAAATACTGTACGCCATTTCTTCAGTTATGTCTATTTTGTGTTAGTTTAAAGTGACAGGCCACTAAACTACAGTGTTTTCAAAGCCACGGTTATTTCTACAGTATAGACCTCTGTTGAAACCTGTTTATTGGTATTTTCTACTCTTTTTTTGGGGGGGGGGGGTAATCACACTGTACATTCCCTCTCTGGCGCCCTCTACCTCCCCTCAGACCCCTGCATGGTTTAGTTCATGGTAAAGTGCTGTTCTGTATTCTATAGCAAACAGGAAAGAAGACAACTTTACTGATGTGGATTATTTGCTTGTGGAATCATCACACTGCCAAATGTTCTGCCTAAAGTGATGGAGTCATACCTTGTTGCCCGTGGAAACAATGCTACTGTATTTGACCTGGCCTTACCAGCTGTACAGCATCTCTGAACGTTGTGTGAGTGCACGTGTACATGTGAAAAGTGTGTGTGTGTGTGTGTGTGTGTGTGTGCGTGCGTGCGTGCGTGCGTGCGTTTTTACATGTGCTGAGTGTGAGTCGTGCGATGAGAAAATGAGTGCTTGTTACTAGCCACCAGTGTGTCTTTGTTCTATATAAAGTGTGCATTCCTTCACAGATATAAAGCTCTTTAACACTGCCAAGATGTTCAAATCTAATAAGCTGTCAACATGGAGTCAAGTCTGGTTGGTTGGATAATTCTGGTCTGTTAAGTGAAAAACCCCTTGTTATAGGCCTGTTGTCTTTTTTTTTTAAACCCTATGGTAAGCTTTAAAACAGAGTGTAGCCCTCTGTCATACTACTCTATTCTGTTCCGTTTGTTTTTGAATAAAACATGTTCAGTCATTGCAGATATCAGCAAGCATGAGCTCAATGTAGCCCTGTAAAAGACTCTTGTATCAGTTTTCACAATATGGCGGCACATCAAACATGCACAGACTACAACCATGTTACCATGTTGCCTACTCAACCTGTTGCCTTTGTGTTGTACTGTGATGACATGGTTCTGTTTGTTTACTTTGAGTGTTTGTTTTGTTTTTTCAAGTAAAGTTTGTCTGAAAATCAAACACCGATTTTGTGCTTGGCTTTCCATAACTGAATGGCACTGAGACATGGAGACTGGTATACAAGTCTGGTTATTTCATATGGCTTGGGCTGCACTAAAACGTTGTGTCTCTATTTTGGCTACCAAGTCTTAGCGTCGGGGTGGGAATTTCATCGTTTTAGGGGCAAGGTCATTAGGGGCAAGGTCATTTGGCCTTCGGCGTCACATATTTTTTTAGGGCACAAGGCCACATGCCAGGGCACAAAGGCCATTGCTCTATTGACATCTTGAAGAGTGATATTTATGAAATGTGTGATCAAATGAACCAATTACAATTACTTTGCATAGAGCAGGCTACATTAAACTAAGACCATTGATGCTTTTAAAGCAGGCTGGTAGCAGGGCACTGCCAAGGTGGCCTTAGGGATCTCAGGGCATCAAGGCCAGAGGGAGGGGCAACGGAGGCCATGGCCTCCAAGTAATTCCCACCCTGGTTAGTGTATCATAGCCGTAACGGGAGGGCACTCGGTAGAGTGTATACATAATCTGTTTGGAAGTTAAGCACCTTTTTCTGATGGGCCACGCCCCCTTTTGGCCAGTGGGCGCCAAAAGGGTGCTCACTTTTACAAAGTTTCATGCAAATCCCATGCAAAATAACTTTTTCACAGATAACCTGCAGTGCAGACAAACAGACAACTGTTGGAGAAAACAACCTCCTGGCCAACTCTGTTATCTAAGTTATAAATATCACACAGTGACTCAAGAATGGTAAAACCCCTAACCAGTGTTGTAGTCGAGTCACCAAACCTGGAGTGCAAATAGAGTCCCAAGTCCTCTGTTCAAATCCTCTGTTGAGTCACAGTAACCAGTTTGAGTTCAATTCATCCGTGCTAGAAGAGTTCGTCTAGGATTTTTTAACTTAAACTCTTTTCCTCCATTGTACTTTTTACATAATTAGCCTACATTTGGCACTTTTGTTCCAGTTAATGTAAATATGCAAGTGAAGCTAACAATTACATGGTGGAGGCATCTTTATCTATCACACACCTGACATCATCCTGTCATTGATTGTGGTTGATTGATTGTGACATTTTCATAGCCTATGTCTATATTATGCTGGCCTAAACTGTTAACCAACTAGATGATCAGGTAGCCTATATTGTAAGATAATGCTGAAAAGATGTGTATAGACAATGCATAAGGTAATCAAGTCCCAGGTTCAAGTCTGGCTCAATTTACAAGTCAATGAAACGGATTTGAGCACTACAACACTGACCAAAGGGTGTCAGTGTTGTGCAGGTTAAAACATGTTCCAGGCTTTTAGTGATGAAAATTATTTGAATTTGTCTTTCCAACAATGCCAAATGCATGTCAAATGTTCTGATCATGTAGTAATCAGAATTGATCTTGCCACATAAATTACTCTTTTGGAGAGAAAAAATTGGATCGAGAATGTTTCATAGTGTGGGCACACTGCATTCCAAGTTGTGTGTGAAACACAGGCTGAATTTGACACGAGTGAATAAAAGCAGTAGATCTCAAGTTGTGATGTTGTAAAACGTAATTACATAAATCATTTTAACAACAATTGGAATTTAATTAAATAGTTTAGGCCTATGTGCTTAAAGGAACACTCCGCCCATTTTCAACCAGCTTTGTATCATTAGAACATCAGTAGTATATCAGAAAACTGTAAACTGTTTTGAAGTCTGTCATTTAATTTGACAGTTATTGAGTGTTAAAGTGTGGACCAGTGACATCACTGGTCCACACTAACTCAAATGAATAACTCATTAACTCAAATCAACTCTCAATAACTGTCAAACATTCTGTCATTCATCTGGTTTGACAGTTATTGAGAGTTGATTTGAGTTAATGAGTTATTAATTTGAGTTCATGTGGACCAGTGATGTCACTGGTCCACACTTTAACACTCAATAACTGTCAAATTAAATGACAGACTTCAAAACAGTTTACAGTTTGTTGATATACTACTGATGTTCTAATGATACAAAGCTGGTTGAAAATGGGCAGAGTGTTCCTTTAACATGATAAATTGAAAAGGCAACATAAAAAAGCCTTTTGGTCTCTAGGCTACTTGAAATTGCATTTGCCATTGGTAGATGGTACCAGGTGATGGAATTGAAATGTACAGATGCGTTAATTAATCATGTAATATTAGTGGTGTCTGTATGAATCCATACAGCAGAAGATCAAAACATTCTCTGACAAAGTGGATTACATTGTGCATTGGATGAGTCTCTAGGGCATTGACTGTCTAGGGCCAGAACTGTTTTCACGGGGTGAGCCACCGGGAAGCGGAAGGACTCCTCGGTGGCGACGACTGGGGAGTCCCAGGGGCGTTGGAACCGAACCTGCTTCAGCACTGTACCAGAGATTTTCATCCGCCATCTATTTTCCCATAGACATTTCGGAAATGCTTATAAAAAATAGTGTTACTTCGTCAAGCCAAACGGTTCAGCTACACTTGAATCGGGAGAGGCCATAGAACATTTCACTTGGACCAAAACTTTAAAAACTACATCGAAAAAAACATTTTCTTTAAATCCGCAATTATTTTACGTTTTAGTCCGAGTTAAATGTTATGCGGTCTCTCCTGTTTCTAAATATATCTGAACCGTTTGGTTTGAACAATTAAGACTATTTGTATACGCATTTTACGAAATGTCTATGGGAAAATAAATGGCGGATGAAAATCTCTGGTACTGTGCTGAAGCAGGAAGTAGGCCAGGGGCGGACTGGGATCATAATTCAGGCCGGGCATTAGATACCAAGCAGGCCAGGCCGATACGGGCCGACGCGCATGCCGGAGTCCGAAGGGCGGCTGCGAAAAATTTGCGCCGTTTGAAGCTCAATTTGGGCCGTTTGAAGCCCAATTTGGGCCGTTTGAAGCCCAATTTGGGTCGTTTAAAGCCAGATTTGGGCCGTTTGAAGCCCGATTTGGGCTGTTTGAAGCCCAATTTGGGCCGTTTGAAGCCCAATTTGGGCCAAGTCCAATTTTACAATGAGATGCACCCACTTTAAACCTGAATAAAGTAATAAAACCACTAGTAAACCAGTAGGCGGCGCCTGGCCTGCTGTTCAGTGAGTGGCCTGGCCTGGCCTGCAAATTTTTTTTTTTTTTTTTTTTTTTTTTTTTGCAGGCCAGGCCAGGCCACCGGGCATTTGCCCGACGTGCCCGATTATGCAGTCCGCCCCTGAAGTAGGCGGTCACTTTGCCTCTCTATCCAGCCGGGATGTGGCGCAAGATGGCAGCCGATGTATGCATTGCAAACGTTCCTGAAAGGAGCAGTAGCGTATTATTTCCCGGTTATATGCTTCCATACGTTTAATTTACACACACATAGACTCGTGTGCGGATGATATTAACACTAATATATAAACGGGAACAGCTCCGTTTAAATCTCGAGGGGAGAAGAAGAAAGAAGCTAATCTGGTGAATGGTTTAGCTGTGAAGCTAACGTAGCTGTAGCCTATTAGTTGTGAACTCCGTGGCTGTGAAGCGTTTAACTGTGATTGAAACTCACGTTTGCTGTCAAGCTATTGGAGCTTTGAAGGATACAGTTTGTCAGTAAATACGTTCCTGTCACTGTGTGAAAATGAAAATGTCTAAAGTCCAGAAGCTGAGAGCGGTGGTGAAGCAGCGCTGGTCCACACTAACTCAAATTAATAACTCATTAACTCAAATCAACTCTCAAACTGTAAATGGTTTTGAAGTCATTCATCTAGTTTGACAGTTATTGAGAGTTGATTTGAGTTAATGAGTTATTAATTTGAGTTAGTGTGGACCAGTGATGTCACTGTCACTGGTTCACACTTTAACACTCAATAACTGTCAAATTAAATGACAGACTTCAAAACCGTTTACAGTTTTCCGATATACTACTGATGTTCTAATGATACAAAGCTGGTTGAAAATGGGCAGAGTGTTCCTTTCCTTTAAGAGAAAGTAGATTATAGCTCACTCAGATAAACATGTGAATGTCGTGTGATATGCAAAGGTTGTTGGTTCAATCCCAGCCTCAGACAATTTCTTAAAAAGTACTCACATTAGAGTATAAGCTGCAGCAGTGATCCTTCTTTATCATCACCATGTAGTTTGAACACTGATAGAAATAAGCTGATGAAGGAGACTAGTCAGTCCCTGACTCTAGCTCAACTCACTGGTACAAATCTCACCTGTCTCACTCTTTATGCTCTGTGTTATTGTTATTGTCAGAATACAGTGTGTAGAAATCAGAAGCTTAAAACCCTTGTACCCCACTGGTCCATCTGATGGATATTTCTTACATTCATGTGGCGGCCGTTTGAACATTTTTTGACTAAATGGTCTGAAATTAACGCTCGGTATGTTTTTGGGGGTGCTTTACAAAAGTCATCCCTAGAGGGAGACATTCTAACCTCCAAAGACCCTGTTTTGAAATTAGACCTGTATTTACTATTGGTCCATCAGATGGATCCATATTAACTTACATTATAAACACTTTATTGGTACTCCAAGCAAATTTTCACAAAAGTAATGGATTTTATTTTCTTCTGCTCTCATCCTGGACCAAATACCTTGAAATTTGACCTTCAAAAGAGATTTTGGAGTTGGTTGAAAATTTGGGGGGGTTACATGGTCTCAAAGTCCATTGCATAGTTTTCCCATTGGTTTCAATGTTAATTTTGCACAAAAACAAAAACAAAATTACTCCCAGCTAATTTTCCAAAAAATCATTATTTCCTTGATGTTACACATCTCACCTTGACTCAAGGGGTCAAAATTGTAGTTTCTACTGTGTTTGGCTATTTCCCCATATTCCCCCAGTTTTGGCATAGCAATCAATTCCATGCAGTTTACATGAAATGTACAGAAAATGGATTCCTATGCCAAAGATGGGAAAATATTAGAAAACTGAATTTGACGGTCCACACTACTGATTTGAAGCCTTTAGACCAGGATGGATGGTGGACTAAAGCTCATTTGTGTGTTTTGGGGAAAATGGCTGGGGTAGTCCAAAACATGCGCTTTTTTGATTTTTGGCTCAAAATATGAAAAATATTATTTTTACAAAAAAAATATGAAAACTCACTGATGATGTCACAATGTCTGTGAAATCATCAGTAATGTCATTATTGACCAAAATCATCTTATGACATCACTGATGATGTCATAGGCTAGTGATGTCATAGGTATCTAAGATGGATCCTGCCAATCTTTGACACTGGGCATCTTGCAGTGGTGACTTTTGTAAAACACCCCAACCTGCCCATAATATCAGACCCAAATCCAGTTTGCCTTTATGGGAAGGAAAATAATTCACTTTTTGTGTTTGTATGTAGTTCTTTTTTTATTGTACTGTACTTACTGTACACTGGCATTTGAGGGGTTAACATTCTGAGTAAGTATGAAATGTTGATATGAGGTATTAGGGAGGAAGTTACCAATGAATTATAAAAAATAAAAAAAATAAAAATGTATATTCATAAATGAATACATTATAAATATGACGGTCCATCAGATGGACCAACAGTAAAAAGAGGATTTAATTTGCAAATGTACATTTCTTGAAAAACTAAAGATGATCAGAATAAATGTTGCTGCCAAGCTTTGACATATCCCAAGCCATGATAATCCCCCCAGGAGAAATCCAGTTGCACTTTATGGGAAGGAAAATAATTCACTTTTTGTCTTTTTTCTGTACTTTTTTATTTTTTACTGTACACTGGCATTTGAGGGGTTAAAATTCTAATAGGTATGAAATGTTGGTATGAGGTATTAGGGATGAAGTTACCAATGAATTATAAACTATAAAAAATTAAAACAAATAAATTTATATTTATAAATGAGTACAGTATTCCTGTTAAGGTCCATCAGATGGACCAACAGTAAAACGTTTTTTTTTAATCATTGGGGTACAACAAGGGTTCCCAACAGCCCATAGCTCAGTTGGCTGAGCAGCTGAGCGGCTGTGTCACTGTCTCTGTCTGACAGGCAGAGTTGGTTCGATTCCCGATGGAGGAAATATCTGTCTTTTGCCCTGTCTTTAACATCACCAGCGTAGCGCCTCCTACAGGCAGATATACAGAGCGACACAGCGCCTCCTACAGATCCACAGAAATGGACACTGTGGACAGACTGCAAAGAGATCCAGACATGTCATATACTGAGTCTAGAGCAGTTTTTCAAAAAGTTATTTTTACGCCTAGCTGCAGCCAAGACGAACATAAAACGTACTTCCGATGTCAGTAAAATTTCAGCTCTCTGTCTCATAACCCTCAGCTCATGTCTCTGCAGAGGTCAGGCGGGGAGAACAGCCCCCCCTTAGCTCCAGGTAGTGACAGCGGAGCGGGAATCTAACCCACAACCTCTTAGCTCCAGGTAGTGGCAGCAGAGCGGGAATCTAACCCACAACCTCTGGCCCCGGTGTCTCTGTGTGTATTATTCCTTCACATCACCAGCTGCCCTTCACACTCCGAGCTCTTCTCCGGGCGCTCTTGTCTCTTCCCTCTGCCTGTCACCATTCAAAACTGACTGAGGCTCGAACCCACGACCGCAAAAGTGGCTGAGGTCTCAATATTGCCAGGCAGCAAGCCTACTCTCTGTGCCACCAAGTCAGACTGATTGAATGAGGTTTTCTCAGGGCTTTAAATTACTCTTTCCTCTGGCTGTCGACATTCAAAACTGACTGAGGATCGAATCCACAACCTCAAAAGTCACTGAAGCTCCAAACTGCGAGACAGCAACCTAACTCTGAGCTAGTGGGTCATAGTGGCTCAGACTAGAAGATTATAGTATAGTCTTTATGCATCTTCTTTTAAGTTGAATAGTATTTGAATTATATTAATATGATGTGAGTTTCTATTCACCTTGCACAGAAAACCTATTTCTTTATACTTCAGTACATTTCAGAGCCTGTACTTTTTTCCTTATACTTCAGTAATTAAGTTGAATCAGTACTTCTGCTTTACCAGTCTTTTTTTTTACACAAATAACTGTACTTCTACTTAATCAGAGCAACAATGTGATTAAATTTGGAATGACAAAATGACACGTCTGTGCAATAGGCTAAGTAGGCCGAAATAACTCAGAGGGTTTGCTATTGTAACGAACTTCCAATATCTCATGCTTGTTGATTTAATGATTGTTTTGCACCTGCTGCTTATGTTTGAGATACTTCTGGCTCGCCTGGAAAGAAGCGAGAGCAGCCGAGTACAGTCAGCCAATCAGAGGCAGAGAGGGCCGGGTCATGCCTTCGTCTAGCCTTCGCCATCATGAGAAAAAATATCGTGTACTGTCCCCGCTTCTAAGTGCTACTTCCTTCTCTGCTGTGAACCAGGGTTTGTCAATCCAAGTTGGAACAGGATGAATTTGTAAAATATAAAATCTAGCATGCTATATAAAATCAGTAGTTTTCAAGCTGTTACTGTAACACTTCATTACATCAAATAATTTTCAGAGGACATTTTGAATTTAATTAAAATCATTTATTTAATGTGTAGAAAGGAGCACCCCGCGAATGACTTTCTGGACGCCGAGAATATCAAAATATCAAAATATATCAAATCAATGATATATTAAAACGATATCAAAATATTACTACATCAAGTATCTATGATACCTGACGAGAAAGCTCTCAGCCGATACGTAAGAACCCCTCAGCGACCATCCGCGTCACCCCGGCGCTTTGATCTTAAACTCTTTATTTCTATACCCCTGCTCACCACTAGCTTTGAACGATCAAAAGTAGCTCCCTCTTTTACTAGCCTACGAAGTACAGCGGGTCAGAGTACAAATAGTCTTGCTATCCTAAATTAATATTTAAAATAGTAGTGTTCCATTCTACTCTAATTTTCTGCTATGCTAAAAACACCTAACACAACAATTTGATTAGCAATCACCAGTTTGTTTTTGGCCACAGTTCTGTAGTAGGAGTTACCTGTGAGAAGACAAACTATGCAAAACCATGCCACATGTCATACTTAGAACCATCCAAATAGTATGTCATATGTACATGGTATCACATAGCGCACCTGCTTGTATGCGGCAATCAAATAATTTCCCGACAGAGGCACAATGCTCTACCCTATCCCAGTGGGGAGGCGTTACAGCGCCGCATCCCATGGAATAACTCACGATCATCCACTCAACCAGAGCAGGTGGAGGGGATCACGGTAACACTGTGCCCGCGGCCACTAATGGCCAGGTATAAAAAGGCCTAATAAATGCCTTGTGGGAATACTCACTCTTCTTATGAAGAAGGCTGTAGTAAAAAGAACCCAAAAATGCAGTCCAAATGCAGGCAGGCAAGGTGCAAAAGTTTCAAAAAGGTTTTAATTCAAATAAACCAAAGTGTTCAAAAGTAATGAACAAAGTTCTCAAAAGCTGTCTCTATGCAATAGAGAGCTCCTCAAAAGCATTCAATGCAAAATCCAAATCCCAAAGATCGTCTCAATCCCAAAATGAGAAGTGCCTTATACAGTGAGCACCACTCATTTTTATACCCCCTAGAGACATTACCTAATCCTTCTACCTAAGACCTCCCACATCACATAATTTCACATCACATGGTTCCGATGAGCGCATGACATCAACAATGCTATCTGGTGGAAAGCACCCAGCAAGCCTGCTCACACAGCTTCGTCGGCATTTTAAACAGATAATGGTGGTGTCCCATCATCGTTCCGTCAATTTACCGTAATTCCCAAATTTTATCTAGGTGCGCTCACTGCTCCCTCCAAGTGGCCAGAATGGCCTTGGCGGTTAAGGCTGAGTCACCACTCCTCCGGTACTACCCCACCTCCCTGCACCTTGTGAGCAGAGAGCCGATTACATCACTTTTAACCCATGGGAGCCCGACAGAGAGTAGACTAATGTTCCCCTAAATAATGTGCCGGGCTGCTCAGCGCAGTGCATCCCATCCTGCCCTCCTCTCTCCGCTGACATATCGCCCAGAGAGAAGATAGCAGGCGGACCCACCAAGGCCAAGCACTCCAGCAGTACCAAACATGACATCCCCTCTTCAGTTCAAAAGTTTACCCAAGTTCAGCAGCGGAAGAAAACGAAAGTAAAATCAAAGCCTACCTGAAACCTAACTTTTTCTTCAGTTCCAATCCCATGGAATTTTAATAATATCTAAACTTAGCTCAAGCGTTAGCGTACAACTTTTTAATGTTATTATTGCTCAGTATTATAATACATTATCACCAGTTTTGAGGTAATAAAGGCACACTTCAATCTTTTTGGCCTAATATGTTTTTAAGCAAATACAAGCAAATACAGTCTAAACTTAGCTTAACCTGTTTAGCATAAAATCCTAATGTTATTATAAAATATTACAAACAATGCCAATGCTATTTTAGCCTAAAATGTTATAAGCAAATACAGCATGAATAGCACACCACACCAGAATATAAAATAAGCCAGAATATATCTCTACTCCCATTTACAAATGAGTGCAGGGCGCATTGATTATTAGACTAGGACCATAATGAGGACATTAGCAGGACATCATCTCAGGACATTATCAGGACTTTCATAGTCACCAAAACACCGCAAAATACTACAAATGCAGCCTACTTAACATCATAAGTTGAAAAGGCAACATCTTATTTCGGTCTCTACGTTCAACTTCATTTGCCATTGGTAGATGAACAAGGTACATAATGATGGAATTTAAATGTACATGTTAATGAATGATATGGCTACCTACAGCAGAATATAAAAACATTCTTTGACAAAGTGGATTTAAAAGTATAGAACATCATACTGTAATTCAATCCATCTGTCACTTTTACTGTCACTTTTACAGACCTATAACCTATAGTATATTAGATGCTACACAAAGCCATTATAAGTATAAAAAAAAGAAAGAAAAAAGAAAAGAAATTGAACATCACAAATGACAAATAAGGCTCAACAGTTCAGAAAACAAATCATATTTACAACCACAGGCTAAAGGACGGCTGACCTTTCCGACTTAGTTTGGCAACTGAACTGTAACAATAAGCTTAATTATGAAATACAATCATACCAGGAGCTGAGAATGGTGGATGATTGAGTATCCACTTCTGCTGCCTTAGTTTACGATCAAATTATAACGTCTGTCTAAAAGCCATGGGTTTTCCATGCATCACCAACTGGTGTCTGTTTAATAAGCATTGCAACTGTGTTTATAACTGGGATGCCCACTTCTTTTAAGTGATGAAAAATGTAATAATAATAATAATCTAATCTTTTCCAAGGGGGGGAATAATTAATTAAGGGTACTGTATCGAGCTTAAAGACAGTGTTGTCTGGAGTCATCTCAAAGTTAAGGGTCTCATTAAACATCAGTCATTCACAGTTATACATGTTGCCAAGGTGTCACAGATTCAATCACCTCAAGGTCATCTGACAGTATAAGACAAATTGATCATATATCGTCTACACCAGTGGTTTCTTAAACTTTTTCAAGTCAAGGACCCCTAAATTGACACAAATTAGACCATGGACCCCCATTCATAAGATTTTGTCCCAGGGTCTCTCATCTGATAATATTTTGCTTTGAGATGTTTTATTACAGAAAAGTACATGAAACCATGAGCAAAATAGTCATACATTCCATCATTGTGTTACTTATAGATGGAATTATAATAAAAAAATGAATTATTCTTTTTGCTGGGGACCTCCTCAAGGACCCCTGGGGGGTCCCCGGACCCCACTTTGAGAACCACTGGCCTACACCAGTTAAAAATATACTACTGTATAACATTAATTGTATAGATTTAAATCCCTTTTTCATCTTATTGGATATAGTTTCCACATGTAGGCTAAATACAAAGTAGGCCTACTCTGATAAACCCTCTCACCCTAGCGATTGTAGATATGGATTATGGTGGTATAGACTATAATTTTGGATGCATGTGCAGTAGTAGTTTTGGTGGCAGGAGATCATAAAGGTGCGAACCATGCAGCCCGGTGCAGGAAATCAATCAATATTCTGTTAATTTCCTCATAGGAAAACAACGGTACGGTACTTGTTGAATCACAAAATGACTGCAAATTATATCTCTAAGATTTCCACATTGTCTGATTCAACAATAAGGAAAAAAACAACAATTACTGACATGTCACAGTTTCTTAATACCTCACCTGTTTACCTAATAGCAAACCATGAAGAATAACGACATGATGTGGAATGGAAATGTGTCTCAGGGGCGTGGGAAGAGGTAGAAGCATTTTAATAAACTGTTTCTGTCTGTGATTGGCATCTGTCTTTTGGTGGGACAGGGGAAATTCTGAAAGCAGCTCTTGACCTATGTGGGTAAAGAGAAAGGAAGTGAATTAGTAGCATAATGAAAGAAAACATCCTGCATTATTGCTTAGTGCGCTCACACTGTGTGTGTGTGTGTGTGTGTGTGTGTGTGTGTGTGTGTGCGTTATTCGATTGTTGATTTTACATATTAGATAGATTGCAATGATGAGTGGTCCATGTTTTTGTGAAAGTGTCATAACTTCTTTGCAGATTTCATACCAAAAGAAACAGTTTCCAGTCACAAAACTTACTTTCGTGAACAGTTGCTCAATGTGATCCTGTTGGCAGTGGGCATTGAACACCTCAACAATGTACTGGATAAGAAAAGATCCATCCTTTGTTCTATATGAGACATTATCTGCAGATCAAATACAAAATTGTCAAAAATATATTAATTGATATAGATTATTTAGGCATCTATCAACTTCTATGAAAAGTTTACAGTTAGAATGTTTGTTTTTTCCTCGCCTAAACTAGCAAAATACAACCTGCACTGACCAGGAGTGGAGGACAGAAGGGAGATGAAGTCTTTCTCATTGTGTTCTATAGTGAAAGTGCCATCTTCCTCCATGTCGTCTATATCAGCAGATGGGAGCTCGGTCGAAGCATCTGGCCCATCATGATAAATCTTCACAGCTCCCTTCTTTCCTGAAACATACATAGCAATAGGATACCTTGAATGTAAGCGTGGGCACAATAACAAACCAGACTTGAATTATACTAGGCTATGTTTCTAAACAAAACAAGAGGTATAATAAAGCTTTGGATACAAACAAACTATTACACATCTCATAGATTATGATAGCTGTTCATAGTAAAATGCCTCTGTAATGAATTTAACAGTTATGCGAATCTGGGGTCTAACTGTATGTTGGTGTTTCCATGATGAAGATGAGAAGGTCACCTCCTCTGCATGCCTGGATGATGATGACCTTGGGTTTGTCCAGCAGAGCAGGACACTTCTCTGTGCCCAAGTGTGTGTAGATGTCATCGATCTTGAACTCATCAGGTTTGTCCTTCCTCCAGTCGACGCCACAGATGGTGTCCCTCTTCCCGTGCGACATGATGATCACAAACACACTGTCTGCGTCTTTAAGGCCCGGAAGTTCAGAGAACTCTTTCACAGCTGTGTTGATCCCCTGTGAGAACACAATAATGTCAGTCAGACACCAGTTACTGTTACTGTATGGCTCGATCAACTAAAAGAATCCTTGTAACAGGATATTTTCTGCCTTTCCCTTTTTTCCCAAATGGGTGATGATGATGATGATATGTATAGACAATGATGTATGTTATACATACAGGCTAACATGTTGGTTAGGAAATTCCACTCCTGTTCTGATGATGTTAAGATAATAACTCTTTTTAAGGCTTACCTGTACCCCTATCTATACTGCCCCCCTGTGGGTAAAGTTTAAAAAAGCGAGCATCCATAAACTTCAGGTTGCCTATAATGACTGCATGCATATCTTGCTGAAAAAGCCCAGGTGGAGTAGTGCTAGTGACCTGTTCTGTAAGGCGGGGGTGGCCACTTTTCAGGCGCTCCTGAGAAATCTGATGTACAAATTCATTTGTCGATTGAACGTGTCTCAGAATGTCATTATTAAGTTGCTCACTGATCCTGGGCTAAGTACTGTGAGATACCAGTCACATATGTGGAAATTCTGGTACGATTCCCTTTTATAGTGTGTTTTTTTAGTGCTCTTATGTGCTTTCATATGTCCTTTTTGTAATTGTGTATGTGCCATCTATGTGTCATCCATGTCAATAAAGGTTTGTTTGATTGATTGATTGATTGATTGATTGATTGATTGATTGAAATAGTACCGGTCCACTGAGGTTGCTGTGTTTCACCACTTTGTATCCCAGATACTCAGTGAGCAGCTTCTCCATGTTCTCCTCATCTTTCTCAGCTCCATTCCTCTTCAAGTTCACATCAGTAAACTCCTTATTGGTGATTAGCAGGGCCAGGCCTCGTGGCTTTGTGGACTTCACAGGGTAAATCTAACAGATTAATCATATAAAGGCAGCACATTAGGATGATTAGACAACATGGTTAAAAATTAACATGTTGAACATATTCATTTATAATACACAATCTGGTTGACTACCTATACCTTACACTGAGCTTAATTTAAGTGAACCACCACCAACCGAATTGTCCTCTTGCTGTGAAACTACAGTATTTTACAGTAATTACATTATGTGTAGTAATAGCAAATGGTTAAGAGTAGATCTGGCAATCAAATTACCATATCTACGTGATATGGGATTTAGAATTGTATGCTTATGAGTGGCTTACATCCTTGTTCGTCTGTGTGTTAAGAGCAGGGTTGAAGACGGGGGCCCTTGTCGGGGTCTCCACAGCAGAAGAGCTGTCAGCTGGAAACAGCAAAGCAGAGGGTCACTGCCATGATTAAACTTCAACACTGTATATTTGTGTACTACAGTTCACAACTTTGGGAGTGATGATGTCAAAGTTGCAGGATTTGTGTAACACACTTCAATAAAATTAGGATAAAGCTCTGACAAGCATGGCAGCAGTGGCCAGCGTTACTGAAAGATGCCAACCTGCTGGAGCCTTAGCTTCACCAGCGGACGGGCTCAGGATGGGCAGAAGGTTTTTGTCTCTGGTCTTCAGGTGATCAATCATCTTCCTGCTGGCGTCGTCTCCTTTCTTCCTCACCATATCTACTAGAACACGTATCCTCTCTTTTGTGGCAGTATATTCCTCTTTTATTGATTCTTTCTCCCCATCGTTCAAGACTTCATCCTCGAAAAGGTCATCTAAGAGATCGTTAAGAACTGGGCCTGTAATCTTCTCCACAAGTGCCCCGCGAATCTTGAAAAGCTCCTTAGCTATAGAAGGAGGCAAAATTGGCATGACCAAAATCAGTTTCTGTCAAGGTGGTTTCAGGGTAGGCGTCAGGAAAATATGCCATTTGAAAATGTTGTCCTACTATTATGATGAAACTTAACTGAAAATGAAAATAAAAACATAATTTGACATCACAGTTATGAATAGGCTTATGTAAAACACACTCGCGCGCGCGCACACACACAGCACGTTCAAATTTGCTTGTGGCCGATGCCAGGCCAATTCTGAATAGGCGTTTTTCACAGCAGCCATTTTGTGTCTAAAAGGCGGGAAGTAACACAGGTGTACCAAAACATTAATTTGGGTTTCCAACTTCCAGTCCATTTCGGTACTGGAGTGCTGGGCCCCTAATAGACCCTTCTCACGGGGGCCATTTTGTGTCGAAAAGGCAGGGTAAACACAGGTGCAAGCAAAACACTAATGAGGGTTTCAAACTTCCATGATTTGAATTTGGAAACCCTCATTAGTGTTTTGCTTGCACCTGTGTTTATTCTGCATTTTCGACACAAAATTGCCCCCGTGAAAAGCGTCTATTTAGTGAGTTGATTGCACCTGTGTTACCCTGCCCTGGCCCCTCCCATTTTTTGTCTGATGTACAGAATGGTAATTTTCCTTGCTTTAACTGTATTCAATGTAATGCTATGATCAGAAGAGAGACATTCTTCCATCCTCACTCTGGAAGAAAGTACTCAATTAAGAGTAGGATCTCGTGTAAAACTAAATTTGTTGTGTATCTATTGAAGTGTCCATGTGGGCTAGTATACATTGGAAAAACTATCAGAGAGTTGAAAACTCGCATTTCAGAACACAAGAGTAGCCTAGCATTAGAAACAGAGATATAAAATCCTCTGTCGCCAGGCATTTTAATGAGTTTGGTCACGACGTGTGTTCCCTCAGGTTCCAGGGTATAGAACAGGTCAGTCCACTGAAGAGGGGGGGTGACAGAGACAAGGCCTTGTTACAAAGAGAGGCATTTTGGATACATACCTTACAGACGGAACACCCCAAGGGCTTGAATGAAGAACTTTTGCTAGGTTGTTTTCTTTAGGGGGTGCATTGGGTGGATGTGCTGTGGGTTCACACATGATGCTCTTGCACTGTAATGCAGTGTGGGAGCGTCGTGTGTGGACCTGCAGTATCTCTATCCAATGCATTCACTTATATGCATTTTATTATGTATTTTTCTAATTCTATTTTAATATTTTCTTACTGATTTTTGTTATTCTAATATGTTGACTTTCCATCTGTGCTTATTTAACACAAGTGTGGCCATCCAGCCTCATTCTTCTCGTTTGCAAAACATTATTGCATTCCTGCTGTGTAATATATACAGACTTATATACAAGTATACTGTTTAAAATTGTACCTTTATCTCTTTTTTGATATTCTCTGATGTTTTTGATATTATATTCGTTGTTATTTTATGTTGTGAGATATTTCCAGTACTTGATAATGTAATTGATTGTACTTCCGGTTTGACACTATTTATACGTCATGTCCGTCTTCTGTCAGCACAATGCTGAGGAAGGCTCACGCCGAAACGTTCATTGTCATTGCTGCTTGAAGGTAATAAAACAACCCAAAAGGATTTATTTTGAGTGCTGGTTTTTTGTCCTTCTGTTATTTTTTGCACCTTGCACCGTAACTTTTTGAAACTTTTGAGAGTGCTCACCAGTCGTGACTTTCAGTCACTGACTCTTTGGACAATTACCCTGCCTTTTAGACACAAAATGGCAGCTGTGAAAAAGACACATTGATCTTGAAACAAATGTAGGCTATCGGCCCAGCGGCAGCTCACACACACACATACACCAATAGCCCAGTCATGACGTGTCGTCCAGCAGCGAAAGTGAAACCAGCAGTTTGTAAGTTAACTCGAGGTAGTCACTGATATCAACCGATATCAACAGGGTTCTTTGGTGAAAGTTTGTTGCAAGTTAACTAAGTGTAAACAGTAAAATTGTCTTCTGCATCAAAATTGCAGCACATAATAGGTCTACTACTAGGCTACATGTGATGCATGGCAGACTACTAGGTAGGCAACTGCCGCATACCACCCGACCCCATTCAACCACTCTACGCACACAGGCTCGTGCATGCCTGTAAAATCAATTAATCCAAATCAAATTAATTACACAGATCTTACCTGCATGCAATTCCGCCTATAATCACTAAATAGTGTAAAAGATTGGATCAAAGCCTGCACTTTTTTTAATGAACGCGCGTAAACTTCACTTTTTCACTTCAGTCACACTCAACAATTGCAGATTTGAACTGGAAGTAAAGGGGATTTTTTTTAACGGTGCCCCCCCCCCTAACAAAACCATTTGAAGCGGAACTATAAGTGTTTGCCACTGTCTTGTAATTCCTGTAGCTAAAATGGTTTCTCTCCCATAAGTGCTGGGGAGGAGATAATATAGCCTAGGTAAACCCAGCCCCCACGTGACCTGCTCTCTCAGTTCCCAGTCACTAGTAGTGATAGTGACTGAGAACAGGTCTGAGAGCAGGTCACGTGGGGGATGGGTTTACCCAGGCTAGAGATAATAGGCATGCATGGCTACACAGATATGGCTACACAGATATCTTACCTGCCATTCCTTATAAATCTGGGATCGTATTCGAAATCTGGCCTCATAAGAGCACTGCGGAAACAGTTTGCAGAAACTACTCCCCAAATCTGCGTTCAGCTTTAAAGGAGTGTGTGTGAGGGGGGAGGGGGGCAGAGGTGTGGCCACATAGTATGCAACACGAGTCCATGCAAGTTTCACGTTTCAGCATGGTTTCAGCCCAAGACTGGCCCTTAAATTCTCCAAAGGCCTCCTATAGATGTAACCGAGTTGAATCAGCGCGGATTCCTTGTGAGTCCCGAGTGGTAGCGAATGGATTGGTTAAACTCACTCCCCAGGTATAAAGGCATGTTAACCAGCTCCGCCAAGGGAGCTAGCTGTCTTGGTGTTGCGGTTAACCTGTTGGACTCCCAAGCCGAGGGTCGGCAGTTCGAATCCACCCCTGGACAAGCCCTTAACATGGGTTGCTGCAAGTACCACCTACACAACGCCGTTACAGAGTCGGTTTACTTTATGAAGACCACAAAATGTTTTCCACATCTGATCTGTCAGAATAGGAACCACTGATCTGATGTGCAGCTACTGTGTGGCCATACCATACAGTAGATTTGGGGACATACATTGTGCAGGCAACCAAAGGCATTTGGCACTTTAAAATGTGTGGGGGTTTTTAGGCCTAGAATAAAATGTGTTTGCCACTTGTAAATCCTTTGTAATTGATTATTTAGTTTTCTCTCCCATAAGTGCAATAAGAAAAGAGACACTAAGCAATATTATACACAAAATGCGGGAATTAAGTTGTTAAAAGTAACTTAAACGGATTCCAAAATTATATTTATGTCACAGGGTGACTAGTCTAGTGTACCGTATATATGTATGTGTGTGAGTAAGATTGAGTGCCACGCCTTCTACTCTTTCCACATGGGTTGATTCATTGGCACCACTTGCACACAGGTGCGGGCAGTTTGGTTTCCCTCTGGCTTGTCCTATTTAAGCAGCAGCCGAGAGGACAGGGAGAGCTGGAGGGAAGCAGACATTGATCGTGCCTGGAAGAGACGAGCCAGAAAGCCGTTAAGAGACGAACCCGACCCGACTGTTGTTTCAGCAGAGAGACAAGCACCCGTCCGTGCTCGAGAGGTCCGGGAGACAGCGTGAGCATACTACAGCCACAGCGGCCGTCTGCTGCATCCAGGAAGCTGTCCGGGGGAGCCAGCGTGAGAGCCACCCTGAGAGCACCCATATTGACGCCTTTTAAACTTTAGTTATCCATCAAGTTGGAGGTTTTAATATCAGCGCTTTAACGTGGGCTATCTAGGCTACGACAGTTTGGACTGGGTCTTATTTCTGTTTGATTTGAAGTGGGTTTAATTTGCAGTGCGATCATAACATTTATTTATTTGATTTGTTCCTGAGTTGAACTCTTGGTGTGCCGTGGACTATTTTTATTTTGTTAATTCTCCTCCCAGCCAAGCCTTATCGAGCGCCCATTTTTAGCTTTAACAACAGACTGATTTTAAAGAAGCCCATCACCCTGACGAGATATCTGTTTTTATCCTAAGCTGCTGGTGTGATCAGCCGTCCCCGGCAGACGAAGGACTCGTCTGCTGCCTGTCTTCAGGAGCGAGGACAGAGGACAATTGAGGACTGGAACTTCTACGAACTTTGAACCTTTTTATCTATTGGACCGTGGACGTCTTAGTTAAAATTGGCTAAGTGGGCTCTGTCTGTCTGTCCGGGCGGTGTCTGTCTGTCCGAGCGGTGTCAGTCACGATTTGGTGCGCCACTGGGAACCCGACAGAGTGCACTACAGTGCCGAATTTCGTGCAATTCGACCAATCAGAACACGGCTTTCACGTATCTCGAGAACCGTCCATCTATTGGGGTGAAGAGTGGGAGAGCATGATAGGTGAATGGGGGGAAGGGAAGGTAGGGGAACGGGCACTGCACTACTGTAGTTCTACAAATGCAAGCAAAGTTGCTGTGCATCATATAGCCTACAACATACAACATACTACTGCCAGTGCTAACTGCTGCTGTTGCAATTTAATTTGGTCATGGAATCCTCATGGATGACCCAACTATCACTGACCTAAATAATATGGACAGAGCTATCCCATGGGTCTCCCTTTTGGAGTTGAAACGTTGGCCGTGGCCATCTTGATTCTTGGTCAGCAGAGTGGGAGGGAATGGGTGGTTGAGTCCTTCCACAGCTCACGTGAGATGGGGGTTTCCCAGAGCCGCTGCTCTGCCTGCTATTGGTCTGTGATCGGCAAGCTGCACGATCTGTCAATCGTCCCCTTTTCTATCATCTATTTTACTCCAAACGGCGAGTTATATAAAAAAGCCCCCCCCCCCCCCCCCACACACACACACACAGTTGTTATGAGAAGGTGAAATTAGCTACATTATATAGACCAAAACTGTGTTTTGAATTGCCCCTGGCTTCCGTGTCATCAGAAGGAAGCCGGGGGGGTTGGCCACTGGTGGGCACATCGGACAGAGCAGGCTGAAGCCTGTGCACTCAATTGTTCCAACTCCCTTTTCCCCTGATTTTAGAAATTTATTTTTATAGGAAATAAAATATATATTTTTATATACTATATACTTATCAAGTCCGAGTCCTGGTATTCGCACCACAGTTGCTAGCTGCTTTTAAAATCCCTAAAAATTGTATTACCTTACTTCACGCATGCCAGGCTCAATATGACCTATTATCACCCAATATCTAAATCACCCACCCAAGCATTATAAGAAAATGACAAGGACAAAAAGCTGAGTGAATAATAAAATGTATTATTTACCAAAATGTAATTAATTCATATAAACATTTAAAACAATATTTGGCCTGTCCCAGATTATCAAATTCAGGCCTTTTTTCCCCCTGTGGCATGTGATATCTACATTCTTTCTTCTGGTGTGGTTAGAAAACATCTTAATATAAGGATTTCAGAAAGGTCTAATGTGTTCATCTAATGTGTTATCAGAATAAATCACAGAAGTCAAAATTGCATAAAAAACATCCCAGATTACCTGAATTCACCCTAATTCATTTGTAATTGTTGTCTCTCTCATAAGTGCAATAACAAAACAAAAAGATAATAGGCATATCAATATGATGCTTAAAAAATGAATGACACTGATCTTACCTGCCATCCTTATGAGCCTATTTGAGATGGAATCGAAATCTGGCCTTGTTTTAGTGAAGTGTGTGTAAATAGTTTTCAGTCAGTCTGCGTCTGTTATAAAACAGTCAACAGCTCTTAAGGAGGCAGAAAAGGAGTCTAGATTGAACAGGGGGAGTGGCAGTTATCTGATCATAACCATATACGGGCTTGAAGCTGGCAAAGGCAAAATACTAAAGAACTATAGGCTACTTCCAGTTTTGAGAAATAAGCTGCATCTGTGAGTGAAGACATGTTTCTCTATGACAAAACCATTTGCAGCTCATATACTGTACATCTAGTACGATTTGGTTTATGGTTTTACACTATATTACTATGATATGTTTGTATGGGTGAATTTCCAGGTGCATCGTCTGTTCGTATTGACTTGAAGCAACAGTTGATAGTAACATAATTCATGTCTTAAATTCATTTTAGGGGAGTTGCTCACCTAACAATTGCTGCTGACTCAAAAAGGTTTGCGGGGTGTTTTATTTGTAATTGTACCCACAGCACATTATATCTACTTACAGTACCTATTTTGAAAGTAACTTGGAAGAAAACTGCCAGTGCCATATAGTGGTATATAGTTGAACCAACCCCCGGGGCCAATTCAGGGGGTGGTACAGGGTGAGAGGTGTGTGTGTGTGTGTGTGTGTGTGTGTGTGTGTTGGCTGGTGGTTTTGCGGCACTGTCTGTGTTTGCCTGTATGCGTCAAGTTGACACATACAGGCAAACACACACAGTTGACACTGTCAACTCAGCATTGTGGGGAAGGGGTATGACCCAGAGTGATCCTTTTGAATTCACCAACATTATTGACATTAAACGTTCCTTTTTGTTCTGTAGAGTGAAACTACTGTGAAACAGAATGTGAGAGCATGTTATCAGGATGGTTTTAACCAGGCTAGCTGTTATGTGCCTTTGTGAAATGATTTCCATGTGTTGTGCATGTAAAATATTTGAGATTGTGACTCTTGAGTGCAAAACAAATGTTTTTTTCCAGATGGGCATATACTGACAAAAAAACTATGCACTTGTATTTCAAGATGTCAAGCATCTAACAAACACTTCCATCCCACTGCAATCATATTTTCACATTATGTCATTTGGAGCTATAATTGCAGTAATTATGGTATTTATGTAGAGAATGTGACACTTGAAGTGTCATATATATATATATATATATAAGAAAGTAATGGCATGAGGGGGAAGTGAGAGAACTTTCCACTCAGATAGAAATGTTCTACTGAATGTGGTTTAACAGACAGGAAGCAGCAGAAAGCCACTGCTCAGTGATGCTTTTGATGATGCAGCTACTCCTACTCCAGACCGGCTGGTTGGTAAGGGTCAAATTAAAGCATGGTATACAGCAATGTACTGTGTTCATGCAGACATTTCTTTTTCCTCTGTAAACATACGAGTGCCATTCTTTAGCACATGTAAGACAGTATCGATACATAATAATAATTAATAATATAATTGATTGTTGCAAATTGATCTACTCAATGGTGGGGTATCTCGTCGTAAGGGCCTTTCTCTCTGTGTGGAGTTTGCATGTTCTCCCCGTACCCCCCATGGGGTTCCTCCGTATATAACCCCCCCACTAAAAACATGCAGAAGATCAGATCGTCATCGTCATCCGACCAGTGACGACAACATCCGAAGTTGGTCCCCGGGCGCTGTACGAGAAAGCGACCACTGCTCCTGGCCTGCCCCTCGGAGGAAAGGACATGCCTGGATGGGTTAAATGCAGAGGACACTTTTCACCGGCCACCGTCAGCATGAGTGTGTTGTGGCCGCATGCATGTATTGTGGTGTTCGTGTGACAATAAAAGATGGGCTTGTCCATTACGAGAGAGTTACTCTTCTATCTCACCCGATCTCACCACTGTGTGATAGGTGTCAGGTGTCAGAGGAGGGCACTCTGTCTCATGCCTTCTGGTTCTGTTCCTCACTGACGGGATTCTGGGCCAAAATATTTGATTGATATTATTCTAAAGCCTACAAAATAACCCTTCAACCGGAGGCATAACTCGCCATCTTCGGCTGCTCTGAGTCCTCTCTGAACTTGCCTTCAGCTGTGCAGCAATCTCTTACTGTTGCCAAAAAACTCATTCTAACGGAATGGAAGTCCCCCTCTTCACCTTCATTTCAGTTGTAGCTGACAGACATGATCTCTGTCATGCGGATGGAGAGACTCAGGTTCCTGAGAACCAACTCACCTAAAACAATTCTACCATCTGGGACCCGTTTCTAGACTACCTGGATGAGCTTAGGGGCGGTGAGTGACTCACCCGGCTTGTTCCCTATGGACCCTCTTTACCCGGGGACGGGGCCCCACGCACATCTCACAAGCACATAAGCAGCTTATGCGCCTGGTAGCACCATGTTATAATATTGAATGTCGATAACATGTATGTTTTTTTTCTTTCTTTCGTTTCCTTTCCTGTGTCTGAGCCTGTTTGTTTGTTTGTGTATTTTCTATGGTAAATTCAAAATAAAATATTGAAAAAATATATACAGTATATAATTGATTGGATTTATATAGTGCCTTTCTAGAAACTCAAAGCGCTTCACATATCAGGGCAGGGAGGGGGAGGGAACTCAACACATCCACCACCGACGGATGTGTAGCACCCATCTGGGTGATGCACGGCAGGCAGTTTGCGCAAGAACGCTCACCACACATCAGCTATCAGCACACGCTCACCACACATCAGCTATCAGCACGGTGGACAGTTGAGGACTGAATGTGCCAATTAAGTAACGAGGTATGATTAGGTGGCCATGATTGAAGGAAGGCCTGTGTGAGAATGTAGCCAGGGCACCGGGGTTACACCCTCCAGGGCACCGGGGTTACACCCTCCAGGGCACCGGGGTTACACCCCGACTCTTGCGAAGAGTGCCGATGGGATCTTTAATGACCCCGGAGAGTCAGGACCTCGGTTTAATGTCTCATCTGAAGGACGGTGCTCACTCACAGGACAGAGTCCCTGTCTCTGCCCTGGGGCATTGGGGAGATTATTCATCAGACCAGAGGGGAAGAGCACCTCCTACTGGTACTCCAACACAACTCCCAGCACCAATCTCCCATCCAAGGAGTATCCTAGGCCAGACCTGCTTAGCTTCCCCAGGAAAGCCAGTAATGTAATATAGGAGCCACTGGTGCTGATGATACACTACACTAGTATAATTTACGGTCCATTTGCAGAACACTGGTAAAGTAGGTTTCTATACCTCAGGCTCACCCATGTGAGAGAACTTCTTTATATAGCCTATGGTTTTCACCCGCTGCAACCCCACAGCACTTCCTTTTTCTCAGCTTCTTCTTCTGTGTTTTATGGTGGTAGGCATCCTTAAATATTGCATTACCTGAATTGTATCAGTTTCACAGTGCTAACTATTTACAGTGTCCACTTTCTCAGCTGTTCAGGGGAAAACACTGACATAGCCTACATTTCTATTTCTTATTTTTGCTATACGTTTAAATGTAAAGATAGGCCTATGCATGCAATAACATACTGATAGTCAGCTTACTCTGTAACATGTAGCTTTTATTAGCCTCTCAGGCTAATAAACACGCTTCCTACCACCCAGCGTGTGCACATCTTTCCGACAGGGGTGGTTGTTATGGCAACTATCATCAACAACAACAACAACTACTACTACTAACTACTACAAGACAAAGACCGAAATAGGCTACGTTGTTACTGTGTCTGTCGGAGACACGGCCTAACGTTAACATTTAATATGAGCCGAATATCAGCCTGCGCTCAGCTATCTATACAGGAAGTAAACCGGATATTCAGGTGGGTTGTGATGGTTGTTATTGTTGTCAAGTTAAAACCGTCTATACATGCTCATCTAGATTCACTCCTTGTCCTGTAAAATAAGAAGGCAACTAGAAGTTCAGCCATCCATCTTCCCTTTAAAATTATATTGGTTTTTACCTCCATGCCAGGAAACATTTTCATTCTCATTAAACATGTTTATCTGTGGGAGCTACAGTAATTGAAGTGACCGCCTACTTCCTGCTTCAGCACTGTACCAGAGATTTTCATCCGCCATTTATTTTCCCATAGACATTTTGTAAAATGCTTATAAAAATAGTTTTACTTGTTCAAACCAAACGGTTCAGCTATATTTAGAATCGGGAGAGACCATAGAACATTTCACTCCAACCAAAACTTTAAAAAACAACACACCTGTTGTAGAGGCTAAATTAAACCAAAATAATAAAGCCACTGAGGGGTGAATTGGGAGTAGTTTCAGACGCGTGTTCAAGTCCAAGAAATCAATGTCCATTCACTGTGTTATAATTGGATGTCTCACCGACCCTCCATTTATTTGGCAATGCATGTTTGTCATTGCTCACCATATGTACAGCATAGTCCAATAGCAACAGTCACGCTATGATGCAAACCAAACTCATGACTTCACATAATACTGATAACACGGAGAAAATAATCAAACACGGTAATAGTGAAAGGCATGGAGCAGCACCAAACACTGCAGCACGGTGAAAAACTGTGTGCTTTCCCAATCAGCACCTGATTCCCCTCACCTGGGAGCATACCTGCACTTTTCTCTCCCATACCATGCTCCACCCAGTGCCCAATGTCAGGATTGCATGTACACACACACAGTCAGATCACAAACAGACAAAAGTAGAATTTGGCTCCAACACACCGGCCCCTAATTGTTTAGGGCAGGAGGGCATGAACAATTCAAACCTTTTTATATGATGATGGAGCCAAAATAATCATTGAAACAAGCAAAATCCTCTGTGTCAGAGGGCACCAGTAATGGAATGTCCAGTTACAACTTATGTTGCCGCTTCTTGAAGAAGGCAAAGTTTGGTCACTGGCCTGTCCAGTGTGCTGGTCTTCGTTCTCACACGTGCAGAACGCACCAGTCCTTTTCTGTCTGGATAGGTCTCCAGAATTCTTCCCAGTAACCAGGAACCACGTGGAGCTGTAGCATCTGCAACAAGTACAATATCTCCAGGAACAAGACTTCGCCTCTCTTTACTCCACCTTTGACGCTCCTGTAGCAAAGGCAAGTATTCACGTATCCAGCGCTTCCAAAAGAGATCGGAGATATATTGTAGTTGCCGCCATCTCCTCTTGATGTAGAGGTCGGTCTTCTCAAACAACCCAGGTGGTAAAACTGTTTTCCAGTGAGACTCGAAATCTCCAAATCTGCCAACATGTAGCTGGAAACTGATGACTTTGGGCCCATAGTCAACAAACTGATTTGGGCCTTCCTTCCACTCACATTCGGTTTCCTCATCAGGCTTTCAGAGCAAAAGGTGTCGGTACTGCCTGGATCAAGAAAGGCATACGTTTGTATGATCTTGTCTCCCTTGGTGGACTTCACCTGTACTGGCAGGATGGACAAAATACCATCACTGTTCCCGGCCCCTGTTTGACCACATGCTTGGAGAGAGACAAGTGCATTACCCACAGATGGCTTCTTTGACTGTCTTCGGTCTGTATCGACTGCTCCCTCCTTCTGGTAGATGTGGAGCACGCTGGGGTGATTTTGACTGCACTCCTTGCAAGTCATGCGCTTATCGCAATACTTGCTCATATGTCCAATGCGAAGGCAGCCAAAACAGATACCTTTGTCGCTCAGAAAGGTTATCTTTTCCCTGTGTGTCTTCTCCTCCAAACGTGAACAATGCTCCAATGCATGGTCTCGAGAGCAACAGATACAAACTTTGGTGTTATTGATAGATGAGCCACCTTTGTGGTGGTAATTGTTGTTGTTGCCATTGTTGTGAGTTCACAGGTTGTTGTGAATGCAACGGTGGTGGGTTAAGAGTTGGAGGCATATGCTGTTGCATAGGCGGTGGTTGTGGTGGGTTTGGCTTTGGCGTGTATGCTTTGGCCTGCGGATTGAGAGTTGTATGCTGTTGCATAGGTGGTTGTTGTTGATGAGAATCCATTGGTGCTGTGGATGTATTTATTTCCTTCGTCCTTGCTCCTCTTCTCAAGTACGAATCTCTTCCATTAAGATTGTGTACTAGAGAGAGCGTCCTGACTGGATGCTGCCAATACTGCCAGCTTAGCAGCAGAAGCGGCCATTTCTGTTTCCAACTCCAGCTTTTCCAGTCTCCTTTTCAGCAGCTGTGCTTCCTCCTCCAGAGCATGTTTCTCTTCTAAACCTGCAGCACGAGCCAGAAGCACTGCCCTCTCGGCCTCTGCCTGAATGCGTGCCGAGGCGGTGGAGGATCGACTAGATCTGCTGCTTTTTGAACTGGTGTGACTTATGGCTTGTGAAATGCTGTCACAGATTCCCACTTCATCTTCCCCAACAACACCACTCTCTTGTTCAACATTTCAGGTTTCCCAATGTCTGTGTTCTGCAACCACCTGTTCACATCATTAAATTCATTTACACTCAACAGTTTTGCTTTAAACCATGTTTCATGTTTCTCCTTTTCTTCAGGAGGCATAATATGCAACAGAGCAATGTGTGCATCCTCTGCTTCACCACAGATAATTGTATTTCTTCATTGTGGACAGAACCTCAGCTTCCTTTTCTGTCTTGCATTAGGTCCTGTATTGTGCCCTTTAAGTTTGATGCTTTATTCAACATGGATTTCCTATTTTCTTGCAGCCTTTCCACTTTAGCCAACAATCCCTTTTGTGTTAGTTTAATTGTACGTTTTTCCCTTTCACCAGCAGCTGAATGCATTTCAACAGGTTTTTCCATTGTAATGGGAGTTTCAACAGGTGCAGGCTCAACAGGAGAAATTGTATTTTCTTGCCCAGACATCATTCAAAAACAATCAATTTGCAAATAGCCTACCACACCCAAGTCAAACAGATCATAAACCAAGAAAATGATCAGAACCAGGTAGGAATTCATAGACCACGCAGCCAGGGCCGTAGCCAGGGTTCCGAAATAGGGGAGGTCCAGCAAGGGGACGGGCGCCGCCGAAAAAAAATTGAGGTTTTTTTCCCCCCTTTTTAAGCCATATTTAGAGTAATATATCATTTTAAATCAACATTAGGATTATACTGTTGTGATGTCATTATTCAGCGTTTGAAGCTCAATTTGGGCCGTTTGAAGCCCAATTTGGGCCGTTGAAGCCAGATTTGGGCCGTTTGAAGCCCTATTTGGGTCGTTTAAAGCCAGATTTGGGCCGTTTGAAGCCTGATTTGGGCCGTTTGAAGCCCAATTTGGGCCAAGTCCAATTTTACAATGAGATGCACCCACTTTAAACCTGAATAAAGTAATAAAACCACTAGTAAACCAGTAGGCGGCGCCTGGCCTGCTGTTCAGTGAGTGGCCTGGCCTGGCCTGCCAAAAAAAAAAAAAAAAAAAAAAAATTTTTTTTTTTTTTTTTTTTTTTGGCAGGCTGAAATATTAGGGGAGGTCCGGACCTCCCCGTACTCATAGCTAGCTACGGCCCTGCACGCAGCATATATTCACAGAAGAAACCACAAGCAATAATCATCAATGGGCATTATGTTCGCACAGCCCACCCCACCATTCAAAACCCAAATGGAACCAATGCATTGGATTTATAGGCTAATGTGTGCACACCATCTAATGGCCATGTCATGTTGGTAGCGCGCTACACATACCTCTTCATTGCGTTGGCAGAGCAGATTGTGTCCCGTCCCAGTGGAAAGAGCGGCTGTGACGTCAGCGCTGGTGAGTTGCCGGTGTCATGCCGAGTTTTGCATCCCCGCCGAGAATTGCATCCCCACCTTCCGGCAGAAGCGTCATGCCCATTGTAACTGAGGGGGCAATTGCCCCCTCAGATTTTTGAGAGGTAAAAAAAAAAAAAAAAAAAAAAAAAAATTTTTTTTTTTTTTTTTGTTAATAAACATAGGCTATATTATTATAGGCTGTGTATGGTAGTTGAAACATAGTTTCAAGTTTACGTTTATGTATGTTTGTAGTTAAAACAAAAACATAAATACTGTATAGGCTACATACAGTACAACACAAAAGGCTGTTATTTACCCTTTGTCGCCACCTGGTGAGTAAATATATATAACTAAAACCATTAGAATTGACAACCGGTCCGCGACTTTTTTTTCCCATGTATCTACCAGTCCTTGGCACAAAAAAGGTTGGGAACCCCTGCTCTAGAGGAAAGATTTCTACCTTCTGAAAAGGCAATACCAGCCAAAATAAACATTGTGTTACATTGCTTTGAAACATGTGGTCTCCCTTTTTTGTCAAGTCCATTGAGCCTGGGCAGTGGCAATGTACTTAGTCTGGTGATTATGGATCTTTCCAGGAGGCTGAGCAGTTTGGAAAATAGCCTTATGGTTACACCTGCTCAGTCTGTTAATTTAAAATTAGATATTCCTCTAAATCTGGCTTCCAACCCCCCAAATTTTTTGCCGCCCTCCGGGCGGCGACAGAGTTCGCCCCCTCAGATTTTTGCCTTGCATGACGCCCCTGCCTTCCGGAGTAATGATTTATACGGAAACTTAACTGTTTAAAAATGATATAATTGTCTGGGTAGACGTGATCTCCAAGCCAGGGGGTCTGTCCTGGCTCATGGAGACCGACTTTGATGTATTAGATCCGCGTGGAGGTGACTTCCATGTTTGGGGCTCTCTTCTGGCTCATGGAAGCCGACTTTTGGTGCTTAAAATCCGGGTACAGAGGACCTTGAGACCTGGGGATCTCTCCTGGCTTTATGGAGGGGGTGCAAATCTCGGCAGTTTGTACCTGCCGAGATTTGCATCCCTGTTTTTAAGTTAAAACAGTCCCAAAATATGGTGGGGGTGCAATTCTCGGCGGGGGTGCAAAACTCCGCATGACAGGTAACGTTCCTGATCGGCAATGAGCGTGTGTGATTCACGTGATGTTTTTTCCGCACCGGCAAGGGCGAGGAATGGGATGTGGATCCCTCTGAACCCGTGGCCCCCTGCGATGAGCTGCGTGTGGCCTCGCACAGATCGGTACCGCTTACGGTACGTGCACATCTACAATGGCAAATTCGCTTTTCCGCTGTGTCGCAGCGTTTTGTGGGCGTGCAAACCAGCTTCCAGCTTGGAGCTGTAGCCTGTAGAAACGTTGTACACAGGAGGGTGCGGGGAGGAAATGTGTAGGAAGAGCTGTCATTGGGTAGCTTCAACGAAAGGTCCCGCCCTAGTCCCGCCCCGCGAGCGTGAAGCCGCTCGGAGTAGTCTGGGCACCTTCCACCCCGCTTTTTGTCATGGGGGCGTAAACCCCGGACCCAGAATTAACACCGGATGGCAATGCGCCTAACAACGTCTTTGTTGCCGTTAGCTTGACGCGGTGATGTTACCTAAACTAGAGTCTGATCAAAACAAAGCTAGCGTTACATAAAACAAAACGTTTATGCAATATGGCATCTCCGCCACCACCGCCTGACACACCGGTCAAAACGGTGAAAGAGGATTCTGATACTTGGGTCAAATTGTCAAGTTAACGTGAAAGTTGACGAGCTAGAAACGCTGCCATCCGGTCTAGGGCGGGCTCTAGGCGGGAACCAGTAGGGTGACAAAATCAATTGTGGGCGGGAGCCAGGCTCTTTCTCGCCGAGAAGAGCCTGGTGACGCGAGGTTAGCTCGGAGAGAAGCCGCCTCTAGTCTGCGACAGTGAAACGCTGAAACGCTGGGGGCGGTTCCAGCGCGATGTTGAAATGGACCAATCAGAATCGAGAATACAGCAAGACAGCCTATCAAGATGCAGCGTCAAAGCGGCTTTTTCAGCAGGCAAGCCGCCGTGCCATTGTAGATGTGCACGTACCGTTAGCTGGCTGTGATGAGATGTGTCTCCGCAGTTTATGACAGCAGGCGCACTCTGCCACTATGCACCTGCAGCTCCAGCCAAACACACTCCAGTGCTGTATATGGCTGGTTGATCCCGAACAACGGTCCAATACGAGTCAAAAATACCAACAGTTTTTGACTAATGTAGAGGCTAAATTAAACCAAAATAATAAAGCCACTGAGGGGCGAATTGGGAGTAGCCTAGTTTCAGACGCGTCTTCAAGTCCAAGAAAGCAATGTCCATTCACTGTGTTATAATTGGATGTCTCACCGACCCTCCATTTATTTGGCAATGCATGTTTGTCATTGCTCACCATATGCAGTGCCGCGGGAAGTAGGGGTGCACCCCCTAGATTTTTTCAATTTTTTTTTTTTTTTTTTTTTTTTTACAAATGTAATTAAAAATATTTTGCAGTGCACTATGTTCCTTTCTTGTTTAAGAATGTTTCGGGAAATGAAAATGTAGCCTATTTAAATAGAATTATCAACAATAACAATCAAGGAAGTTACATGCTTGTAGGCTAGAGAAGAAGAAGCGCGCATGCACGCACATGTTGTGTTGAACCAACCAACAACCAATACGAATTGTTTAATCTGGCAATAAAGAAATGTGAACTTGACATGCTATTTTAATAGCCTACTCAAAAATGCACCTCCCACTATACAGCAAAGAGAGGAGTCAATGTTTCTTGATATATGCCATTCAGATCAGAATAATTAGTCTAGTCATTAAGTTTGCTGATAATATTTCTATCATGTTAAGTCTGTGTCATGTTAACTGGTGTATTCAGAGCAAATAGGGAGATATAGAGCATTATCATCATGCTATATATCTCCCTCTTTGCTCTGAATGAGTGAGAAAAGGAGAAAATACTGAATAATTACATCACAACAGTATCCTAATGTTAATTTAAAATGAGATATTCCTCTAAATATGGCAAAAAAATAAAAATAAAGCGTCAAAATTTTTTTCGGCGGGGCCCTTGCGGGCCCCACCGAGAGTCCCTTCTTCTCAGCACCCCCTGCTTAAAATGACTTCCAGCGGCCCTGACCATATGTAGCCTACAGCATAGTCCACTCCAATAGCAACAGTCACGCTATGATGCCCAGTAACCAAACTCATGACTTCACATAATACTGATAACACGGAGAAAATAATCAAACACGGTAATAGTGAAAGGCATGGAGCAGCACCAAACACTGCAGCACGGTCAAAAACTGTGTGCTTTCCCAATCAGCACCTGATTCCCCTCACCTGGGAGCATAGCCTACCTATATGCACTTTTCTCTCCCATACCATGCTCCACCCAGTGCCCAATGTCAGGATTGCATGTACACACACACAGTCAGATCACAAACAGACAAAAGTAGAATTTGGCTCCAACACCTGTTTCTAAATATATCTGAACCGGTTTGACGAAGTAAAACTATTTTTATAAGCATTTTACGAAAAGTCTATGGGAAAATAAATGACGGATGAAAATCTCTGGTACAGTGCTGAAGCAGGAAGTGACGTTCCACTTTGGCTCTCTATAGAAACTAATGAATGATGACACATGTCATCATTCATAATTTCTGTATGTCATACAGAAATTATCCTGAGTGCTCACTGCCCTCCAGTGGTGTGAGAGAGTAACTGCAGCACTGTGATTGGGTTAATACTGTAATACTGATGGCTCTGTCTTATATAGAGGAACAAAACTGCCAAAATGAAAAATAAGGAATAAATTATTCGATAATTAAATTAATCTGCCATTAAATGCACCAAAAATAATTGTAAAAATAAATCTAGGTATTCATAATTGAAAGTGTGACATAAATGTATGTTTCTATATTTATTACCTTTGTATTAATTCCCATAATATTTACTTTCCCATTTAATTTTCCATTTAATTTATTTTAGTTGTAATTTTTAACTTTATTTCTCTTTGTATGTCTGTATTATTTACCCCTATATTTATTTCCCCAAACCTGTTTATTTCTGTATATTTCCTTTCACATTTACATTTCTTTATGCATGTCTGCTTCATAATGCAAATGAGGGGACTGGCCTTCAAAGTGTGTCATGGGACATGTCTAGCACAAGGTGCGTTGGATACTGACTGTATAGTCATACAGCATACAGATGCAAGTCATTCGCACAGTGGGATGCGGCTTTTTGTAGTTGGTGATCTGAGCCCTTACCAGACAGAAGCAGAGAACTGGACTGGTGTTGGAATTCCAGAGTAGGCCTACAGTCGCATTAGCATTAGCTTCTCTCACCACCTTGCTAAACCTGTACTTTAAACTCAGTGACAATTTCTTTTAAATGGGGTAACAACATTTTCCATTCTGTGGCTGCTGAGTACAGAAAGGTATTTTTCCCAGATGCAGTTCTAAACCTACCGAGGGGACGAAATTTGACTCACTAGCTCTGGTAGCGTACCCATTAGTATCGCTGACTAGTTTAAAATAGTTTTGTAAGTAGTTGGAGACGGAGCCAAACATTATTCTGTGGGTGAGACCCACCTTCAAATGCCCAATTGCCCTGCTCTCAATTGACAACCATTTTAGTTCCGTGTAGGTAGGTACGAGAGGATAAGTAAGTTCAACACAACTCTGATCAATTTATTTTGGGATGTCTGCAATTTTGTTTTGATGTACTTGGGGGTACTGGTATACCACGCTGTACATACATAGTCATAGTGGGGTTGCACTAAAGCCATGGAGAGCAATTTCAGGGTTTTTGTGTCCAGAAAATTTGACTTTCTGGCAAGGAATTTGATTTTCTTGGTCAACTTTGGCTATGACTTTTAAGCCCATCCTCTTCCTAGTGAAGGACTGGTCCAACTCACAGCCTAGATAAGTAAAACAGCTTTTAGTTGAAACTGCTGTGTCACCAACCTTAACATTAAAACCAGGTGACCAGGTGATCTACCCAATTTGATTTGTTGGAGAGTTATCTCTCCACCCTTATATCTCCACCCTTATCCTATGTGATACAAGGGCAGAAGTCGTGTGTGATCCCCTGTCCCAGCTCAGTCAATATAGTGTGAAAACCACAACAAGGCTGATGACCGTCAGGTAGTGTGTACGAGCCATGAGGTGTTGAGAAAGGTCTTGAAAAGCCTGTTAATGTATTATCTGATTCTGAGGTGAGAAGCTGTGGAGAGGGCAGGAATGTCCCATTGTCTTTCAAAGTGACAGTAAAACACATTCAAGTTGTTGACCAGACACAAGACAGAAGCAGCATCATCATTGACTGAGAGCTGGTGTTGGAGTTTCAGTAGACTACGTGAGACTAGAGTTTCAGAGTACAGTCGTTTAACTTATCTCACCGCCTTGCTAAATCTGTAACTTCTAAGTGAAATGCTACTTACTTTTCTGGCTGTGAAGTCGGTTTTGTCGTTCCAAGTTGGCACAGGCTGAATTTGTACATGAGTGTATAAAATCAGTAGTTCTCAAGCGGTTACAGCTTGCTGTTCTCATGCTGTAAAACCTAATTACATCAAATAATTTTGAGAAGACAATTTGAATTTAATTAAAATCCTTTATTTAATGTACTTAACACCACAGGTTGAAAAGGCAACGTAAGACTTATTTTGGTCTCTACTTTCAAATTCATTTGCCATTGGTAGATACAAGGTACATAATGATGGAATTTAAATGTACAGATGTGTTAATGAATGATATGGCTACCTACAGCAGAAGATCAAAACATTCTCTGACAAAGTGGATTGTTATACATTCAAAAGTATAAAACATCACAGTCAATCCATCTGCCCCCTTAAAAATTACATCTATAGTCTATTAGATGCTACATGAAGCCATGTAGTAAAGTAAAAGAAAAAAAAGAGAAAAAAAGAAAAAATTGAACATCACAAATAACACATTGAGGGCTCAACAGTTCAGAAAACAAATCATATTTACAACCACAGGCTAAAGGATGGCTGACTTTTCTGACTTAGTTTGGCAACTAAACTGTAACAATAATCTTAATTATGTAATACAATTATACCAGGAGCTGAGAACAGTGGATATTGACTACCCACTTCTGCTACTAGTTTACATCACATGATGATATATAATGCCTGTCTAAAAGCCATGGGATGGTTTTCCATGCATCGAAGCCCAACTGGTGTCTGTTTAATAAGCCTTGCAACTATGTTCATAACTGGGACCCCCACTTTTTTTAAGTGATGAAATTATTAAAAATAAAAAAAATAAAGAAAAGAAAAGAAAATAAAGGGGGGGGGGGGGGTAATCTTTACCAAGGGGGCCAATAATAAATGAGGGGCACTGTATCTTCTCACAGTTTAAGACAAATTATTATGCCAGTTAAAAATATAGAGTATAACATTCATTGTTTTAAATTTAAACCCCTTTTTCCATCTTATTGTATATAGTTTCCCACTGTAGGCTAAATAGAAACTAATCTGATAAACCCTCTCACCCTAAAGTAGATATGGATTATGGAAGAGTATGGAGGTATCGAGAAACAAAGTGATGTCATCATTTTGGATGCATGTACACTAGTCGTTTTGGTGGCAGGAGATCATAAAGGTGAGAGCCGTGCAGGCAAACATTCATCCTGTTAATTTCCTCATAGGAAAACAATTACCAAGTTGCATGATGACCAATTACTGACTTATTGTTTCTAAATACCTATTTACCTCTTCACAACCCATAAGGCACAATGGCATAATGTGGACTTGAAATGTGCATTACTAGTAAAGGAAGGCTTGGCTGATTTTCAACCCGCTTTGTATCATTATAATCTCTGTAATATAAAGCAGATGGACGGTGTTTACCTTGTGTATATGTTTTCTGCATCGAGTAATCCACGTTTGACTGCCTGCAGAAACTCCGCCCCCGCCAGCTGGCATGGGTCATTAACGCTCGTTAAGGTCAGAGAGAATAAAAAGAAACAATAACAGCCGCCTTCGAAGCCGCCCTAGAGCAACATCTGTACAGAATGATGCAAATGCTACATTCTGTACAGGACGTGCTGGAATAAACTGCGGAGCTCTCGGTGCAGGAAAACATGAAGACAAGGTAAAGGCTGCCCATCTGCATAATTACTGACATTGTAATGATACAAAGCGGGTTGAAAATCGGCAACGCCTCCCTTTAATAATACGTGGTGTCTCACTGGGGTGGTATGAGGAAGAAGAGTTTTGTTAAAGTGCATCTGTCTTTGGTTGGCATCTGTCTTCTGCGGGGATCTGGAAAATCTTCAAAGCGGTTCATGACCTGTGTGGGTGAGAGAAAGTGATTGAGTGAATAGGTTTAGCGTAATGAAGCGAAATGAAGCATCCTTCATTACTGATTATTTAGTGTGGTCCTGCTGTGTGTGTGGTCCCGCCGCTTACATTGACCAGCCAATCGGGTGTCCCGGACAGATCCTGAATAAACGCCAGTAATGGGCTTGGGGCCAGACCCATATGAAAAGTGATGACAACTGCGATTCATATGGGGCTGGATACTAGGGCTAGGTAAATGTAGCAAAACAGGCCAGACTGGTCACTGGGGGGTCTGTGTCCACATCCAGGTCAAAGCTATGGCCAATATCAATACAATTAAAATACAGTGATTATCAGAGAAGTATTTTTTTACAAGTCCAAGTCAGATCTCAAGTCTTTTATGGTTGTAATGAGTGTTTTAACGTCTGCTAACATGTTTGCTAAGTGCTAACCGTCCGTGCGAGCTAATGTTAATTTTCACATTACCATGAATGGCTGACCTGTCAGGTGCCTGATAAAGTTTGATGTGGTCAATCCGGCATCCTTTATTTTGACATTGCATTTAGTGATTGTTGTTGTTTGGGCCTTGTGTGAAGTTATTATAGCCAAAGGTTATAACAAATTCCATAGCAGCTGCAGGTGTGCTGCTCACCATAGTGTGACATCAGAGTTGCTGCATCATTACTGCATGCAAAATTATTCTGAGCAATTTAGTTATAATCACTTGATGAACAAAACTTTGGTAAAAATAGAAGACAGTGTTATGTGGTTAATTTGAATTTCAAGGACTTTTCAAGCACCTGGTTAAAAAAATTGCCATTGTCAAGATATTTCAGGACCTTCAAGGACCTTGTATGAACCCTGGTGACCTCACATTCTGTTTCAACTCTACACTACAGTATCAGTCTGGACTTCCAGCCACTTGCATCAATTTAATTTCAGTGCTTTTGCCGTTGATTTTACCTATTGGATTGCAATGAGTGGTCAGTTTTTGGTCAAAGTGTCATATCTTCTTTGTAAATTTAAAACGGTTTTCAGTCACAAAACTTACTTTCCTGAAGAGTTCCTCAATGTGATCCTGTCGGCAACAGGCCCTGAACACCTCAGCAATGTACTGGACGAGAAAAGACCCATGCATTGGTTGTCTATATGAGAGACAATCTGCAGGATAAAATACAGAAATGGCAAATATATTAATTCAGGGTTTGTACAGCTTTTTAAGAGTACAATTCAAGCACGTTTCAAGCACTTTTAAGGTCCCTAAACCAAAAGTTCCGAGACTCTCGAAGCCTTTATCATCACATCTAAATTGTTACTGCAAATGCAATTGCGAAAAATAAAGTTTTTCTTTATACCCAAAGCAATCAATGTATATTGTCACTTTGTCTATTTTACCAGCTGTTGATATTAACTTTGATTATGTTTTTATCGTGATTATTGAATGCTTGCTCATTTCATTTTCATTTTTTATATTTATCCTCTTTATTGCATTTTTTTAGCCAGCCAGTTCTTATTAAAATGGCAGCCTGGCATGACTAAAGCGAGATGAGATGACAACATCCAGTTAGCTGATGAGCAGGTACAATAGCTAGTTTGTATGTTTAGCTAGATGAGAGCAGATGGTCGCCCTCATGACGCAGGGTGCGGAGCAGAGCTAAACGGAAAAACACTACTTTTCATTTCGGAGCCCATGTCAGTCAATCTAGCTCCGAGTCCACTCCACTGTCTGCTCCGCATCTTTAGACGGCGTCTTGTGAGACGCCAGGAGACGATAAATATGGCGACAGCATCATTTAATTTCAGGTAGTATCAATCAATAATTGATATTGTTTAGGGTAACTAGTCTTGGCTGTTATCTATCAACTTCTATAAAAAAGTTTACAGT